>NC_141348.1:3969505-4607005 GCF_057382095.1 Aulonocara sp. 'chitande type north' Nkhata Bay
GGCCACCCTTTGTGCGGGTGTCCGCTCCCCAGGCTCCGAAAGCCTTGCCAGCCCTTGTGATCGGGTGGCACCGCCCACCAGGCGTGTGAAAGTAAGAAGAAAAGAAGAAAAAACCCGGACCGGGCCGCCTGGCCACCCTTTGTGAGGGTGTCCGCTCCCCAGGCTCTGAAAGCCTTGCCAGCCCTTGTGATCGGGTGGCACCGCCCACCAGGCGTGTGAAAGAAAGAAGAAAAGAAGAAAAAACCCGGACCGGGCCACCTGGCCACCCTTTGTGCGGGTGTCCGCTCCCCAGGCTCCGAAAGCCTTGCCAGCCCTTGTGATCGGGTGGCACCGCCCACCAGGCGTGTGAAAGAAAGAAGAAAAGAAGAAAAAACCCGGACCGGGCCGCCTGGCCACCCTTTGTGCGGGTGTCCGATCCCCAGGCTCCGAAAGCCTTGCCAGCCCTTGTGATCGGGTGGCACCGCCCACCAGGCGTGTGAAAGAAAGAAGAAAAGAAAAAACCCGGACCGGGCCGCCTGGCCACCCTTTGTGAGGGTGTCCGCTCCCCAGGCTACGAAAGCCTTGCCAGCCCTTGTGATCGGGTGGCACCGCCCACCAGGCGTGTGAAAGAAAGAAGAAAAGAAGAAAAAACCCGGACCGGGCCGCCTGGCCACCCTTTGTGCGGGTGTCCGCTCCCCAGGCTACGAAAGCCTTGCCAGCCCTTGTGATCGGGTGGCACCGCCCACCAGGCGTGTGAAAGAAAGAAGAAAAGAAGAAAAAACCCGAACCGGGCCGCCTGGCCACCCTTTGTGCGGGTGTCCGCTCCCCAGGCTCCAAAAGCCTTGCCAGCCCTTGTGATCGGGTGGCACCGCCCACCAGGCGTGTGAAAGAAAGAAGAAAAGAAGAAAAAACCCGGACCGGGCCGCCTGGCCACCCTTTGTGCGGGTGTCCTCTCCCCAGGCTACGAAAGCCTTGCCAGCCCTTGTGATCGGGTGGCACCGCCCACCAGGCGTGTGAAAGAAAGAAGAAAAGAAGAAAAAACCCGGACCGGGCCGCCTGGCCACCCTTTGTGCGGGTGTCCGCTCCCCAGGCTCCGAAAGCCTTGCCAGCCCTTGTGATCGGGTGGCACCGCCCACCAGGCGTGTGAAAGAAAGAAGAAAAGAAGAAAAAACCCGGACCGGGCCGCCTGGCCACCCTTTGTGAGGGTGTCCGCTCCCCAGGCTACGAAAGCCTTGCCAGCCCTTGTGATCGGGTGGCACCGCCCACCAGGCGTGTGAAAGAAAGAAGAAAAGAAGAAAAAACCCGGTCAGGGCCGCCTGGCCACCCTTTGTGCGGGTGTCCGCTCCCCGGGCTCCGAAAGCCTTGCCAGCCCTTGTGATCGGGTGGCACCGCCCACCAGGCGCGTGAAAGAAAGAAGAAAAGAAGAAAAAACCCGGACCGGGCCGCCTGGCCACCCTTTGTGAGGGTGTCCGCTCCCCAGGCTACGAAAGCCTTGCCAGCCCTTGTGATCGGGTGGCACCGCCCACCAGGCGTGTGAAAGAAAGAAGAAAAGAAGAAAAAACCCGGACCGGGCCGCCTGGCCACCCTTTGTGAGGGTGTCCGCTCCCCAGGCTCCGAAAGCCTTGCCAGCCCTTGTGATCGGGTGGCACCGCCCACCAGGCGTGTGAAAGAAAGAAGAAAAGAAGAAAAAACCCGGACCGGGCCGCCTGGCCACCCTTTGTGCGGGTGTCCGATCCCCAGGCTCCGAAAGCCTTGCCAGCCCTTGTGATCGGGTGGCACCGCCCACCAGGCGTGTGAAAGAAAGAAGAAAAGAAGAAAAAACCCGGACCGGGCCGCCTGGCCACCCTTTGTGCGGGTGTCCGCTCCCCAGGCTCCGAAAGCCTTGCCAGCCCTTGTGATCGGGTGGCACCGCCCACCAGGCGTGTGAAAGAAAGAAGAAAAGAAAAAACCCGGACCGGGCCGCCTGGCCACCCTTTGTGAGGGTGTCCGCTCCCCAGGCTACGAAAGCCTTGCCAGCCCTTGTGATCGGGTGGCACCGCCCACCAGGCGTGTGAAAGAAAGAAGAAAAGAAGAAAAAACCCGGACCGGGCCGCCTGGCCACCCTTTGTGCGGGTGTCCGCTCCCCAGGCTCCAAAAGCCTTGCCAGCCCTTGTGATCGGGTGGCACCGCCCACCAGGCGTGTGAAAGAAAGAAGAAAAGAAGAAAAAACCCGGACCGGGCCGCCTGGCCACCCTTTGTGCGGGTGTCCTCTCCCCAGGCTACGAAAGCCTTGCCAGCCCTTGTGATCGGGTGGCACCGCCCACCAGGCGTGTGAAAGAAAGAAGAAAAGAAGAAAAAACCCGGACCGGGCCGCCTGGCCACCCTTTGTGCGGGTGTCCGCTCCCCAGGCTCCGAAAGCCTTGCCAGCCCTTGTGATCGGGTGGCACCGCCCACCAGGCGTGTGAAAGAAAGAAGAAAAGAAGAAAAAACCCGGACCGGGCCGCCTGGCCACCCTTTGTGAGGGTGTCCGCTCCCCAGGCTCCGAAAGCCTTGCCAGCCCTTGTGATCGGGTGGCACCGCCCACCAGGCGTGTGAAAGAAAGAAGAAAAGAAGAAAAAACCCGGACCGGGCCGCCTGGCCACCCTTTGTGAGGGTGTCCGCTCCCCAGGCTACGAAAGCCTTGCCAGCCCTTGTGATCGGGTGGCACCGCCCACCAGGCGTGTGAAAGAAAGAAGAAAAGAAGAAAAAACCCGGACCGGGCCACCTGGCCACCCTTTGTGAGGGTGTCCGCTCCCCAGGCTCCGAAAGCCTTGCCAGCCCTTGTGATCGGGTGGCACCGCCCACCAGGCGCGTGAAAGAAAGAAGAAAAGAAGAAAAAACCCGGACCGGGCCGCCTGGCCACCCTTTGTGCGGGTGTCCGCTCCCCAGGCTCCGAAAGCCTTGCCAGCCCTTGTGATCGGGTGGCACCGCCCACCAGGCGTGTGAAAGAAAGAAGAAAAGAAGAAAAAACCCGGACCGGGCCGCCTGGCCACCCTTTGTGAGGGTGTCCGCTCCCCAGGCTCCGAAAGCCTTGCCAGCCCTTGTGATCGGGTGGCACCGTCCACCAGGCGTGTGAAAGAAAGAAGAAAAGAAGAAAAAACCCGGACCGGGCCGCCTGGCCACCCTTTGTGCGGGTGTCCGCTCCCCAGGCTCCGAAAGCCTTGCCAGCCCTTGTGATCGGGTGGCACCGCCCACCAGGCGTGTGAAAGAAAGAAGAAAAGAAGAAAAAACCCGGACCGGGCCGCCTGGCCACCCAGGCTCCGAAAGCCTTGCCAGCCCTTGTGATCGGGTGGCACCGCCGACCAGGCGTGTGAAAGAAAGAAGAAAAGAAGAAAAAACCCGGACCGGGCCGCCTGGCCACCCTTTGTGTGGGTGTCCGCTCCCCAGGCTCCGAAATCCTTGCCAGCCCTTGTGATCGGGTGGCACCGCCCACCAGGCGTGTGAAAGAAAGAAGAAAAGAAGAAAAAATCCGGACCGGGCCGCCTGGCCACCCTTTGTGAGGGTGTCCGCTCCCCAGGCTCCGAAAGCCTTGCCAGCCCTTGTGATCGGGTGGCACCGCCCACCAGGCGTGTGAAAGAAAGAAGAAAAGAAGAAAAAACCCGGACCGGGCCGCCTGGCCACCCTTTGTGCGGGTGTCCGCTCCCCAGGCTCCGAAAGCCTTGCCAGCCCTTGTGATCGGGTGGCACCGCCCACCAGGCGTGTGAAAGAAAGAAGAAAAGAAGAAAAAACCCGAACCGGGCCGCCTGGCCACCCTTTGTGCGGGTGTCCGCTCCCCAGGCTCCGAAAGCCTTGCCAGCCCTTGTGATCGGGTGGCACCGCCCACCAGGCGTGTGAAAGAAAGAAGAAAAGAAAAAACCCGGACCGGGCCGCCTGGCCACCCTTTGTGAGGGTGTCCGCTCCCCAGGCTACGAAAGCCTTGCCAGCCCTTGTGATCGGGTGGCACCGCCCACCAGGCATGTGAAAGAAAGAAGAAAAGAAGAAAAAACCCGGACCGGGCCGCCTGGCCACCCTTTGTGCGGGTGTCCGCTCCCCAGGCTACGAAAGCCTTGCCAGCCCTTGTGATCGGGTGGCACCGCCCACCAGGCGTGTGAAAGAAAGAAGAAAAGAAGAAAAAACCCGGACCGGGCCGCCTGGCCACCCTTTGTGCGGGTGTCCGCTCCCCAGGCTCCAAAAGCCTTGCCAGCCCTTGTGATCGGGTGGCACCGCCCACCAGGCGTGTGAAAGAAAGAAGAAAAGAAGAAAAAACCCGGACCGGGCCGCCTGGCCACCCTTTGTGCGGGTGTCCTCTCCCCAGGCTACGAAAGCCTTGCCAGCCCTTGTGATCGGGTGGCACCGCCCACCAGGCGTGTGAAAGAAAGAAGAAAAGAAGAAAAAACCCGGACCGGGCCGCCTGGCCACCCTTTGTGCGGGTGTCCGCTCCCCAGGCTCCGAAAGCCTTGCCAGCCCTTGTGATCGGGTGGCACCGCCCACCAGGCGTGTGAAAGAAAGAAGAAAAGAAGAAAAAACCCGGACCGGGCCGCCTGGCCACCCTTTGTGAGGGTGTCCGCTCCCCAGGCTCCGAAAGCCTTGCCAGCCCTTGTGATCGGGTGGCACCGCCCACCAGGCGTGTGAAAGAAAGAAGAAAAGAAGAAAAAACCCGGACCGGGCCGCCTGGCCACCCTTTGTGCGGGTGTCCGCTCCCCAGGCTCCGAAAGCCTTGCCAGCCCTTGTGATCGGGTGGCACCGCCCACCAGGCGTGTGAAAGAAAGAAGAAAAGAAGAAAAAACCCGAACCGGGCCGCCTGGCCACCCTTTGTGAGGGTGTCCGCTCCCCAGGCTCCGAAAGCCTTGCCAGCCCTCGTGATCGGGTGGCACCGCCCACCAGGCGTGTGAAAGAAAGAAGAAAAGAAGAAAAAACCCGGACCGGGCCGCCTGGCCACCCTTTGTGAGGGTGTCCGCTCCCCAGGCTCCGAAAGCCTTGCCAGCCCTCGTGATCGGGTGGCACCGCCCACCAGGCGTGTGAAAGAAAGAAGAAAAGAAGAAAAAACCCAGACCGGGCCGCCTGGCCACCCTTTGTGAGGGTGTCCGCTCCCCAGGCTACGAAAGCCTTGCCAGCCCTTGTGATCGGGTGGCACCGCCCACCAGGCATGTGAAAGAAAGAAGAAAAGAAGAAAAAACCCGGACCGGGCCGCCTGGCCACCCTTTGTGCGGGTGTTCGCTCCCCAGGCTCCGAAAGCCTTGCCAGCCCTTGTGATCGGGTGGCACCGCCCACCAGGCGTGTGAAAGAAAGAAGAAAAGAAGAAAAAACCCGGACCGGGCCGCCTGGCCACCCTTTGTGAGGGTGTCCGCTCCCCAGGCTACGAAAGCCTTGCCAGCCCTTGTGATCGGGTGGCACCGCCCACCAGGCGTGTGAAAGAAAGAAGAAAAGAAGAAAAAACCCGGACCGGGCCGCCTGGCCACCCTTTGTGAGGGTGTCCGCTCCCCAGGCTACGAAAGCCTTTCCAGCCCTTGTGATCGGGTGGCACCGCCCACCAGGCGTGTGAAAGAAAGAAGAAAAGAAGAAAAAACCCGGACCGGGCCGCCTGGCCACCCTTTGTGCGGGTGTCCGCTCCCCAGGCTCCGAAAGCCTTGCCAGCCCTTGTGATCGGGTGGCACCGCCCACCAGGCGTGTGAAAGAAAGAAGAAAAGAAGAAAAAACCCGGACCGGGCCGCCTGGCCACCCTTTGTGAGGGTGTCCGCTCCCCAGGCTCCGAAAGCCTTGCCAGCCCTTGTGATCGGGTGGCACCGCCCACCAGGCGCGTGAAAGAAAGAAGAAAAGAAGAAAAAACCCGGACCGGGCCGCCTGGCCACCCTTTGTGCGGGTGTCCGCTCCCCAGGCTCCGAAAGCCTTGCCAGCCCTTGTGATCGGGTGGCACCGCCCACCAGGCGTGTGAAAGAAAGAAGAAAAGAAGAAAAAACCCGGACCGGGCCGCCTGGCCACCCTTTGTGCGGGTGTCCGCTCCCCAGGCTCCGAAAGCCTTGCCAGCCCTTGTGATGGGGTGGCACCGCCCACCAGGCGCGTGAAAGAAAGAAGAAAAGAAGAAAAAACCCGGACCGGGCCGCCTGGCCACCCTTTGTGAGGGTGTCCGCTCCCCAGGCTCCGAAAGCCTTGCCAGCCCTTGTGATCGGGTGGCACCGCCCACCAGGCGTGTGAAAGAAAGAAGAAAAGAAGAAAAAACCCAGACCGGGCCGCCTGGCCACCCTTTGTGAGGGTGTCCGCTCCCCAGGCTACGAAAGCCTTGCCAGCCCTTGTGATCGGGTGGCACCGCCCACCAGGCGTGTGAAAGAAAGAAGAAAAGAAGAAAAAACCCGGACCGGGCCGCCTGGCCACCCTTTGTGCGGGTGTTCGCTCCCCAGGCCCCGAAATTTGTGGCTTCAGTGCACACAAATTTATATTGTTCAGTTTGCATGTTAAAAGCCTGCCAAGCACCCCAAGGCTGATTATGCTTGGTAAGAAGTCATTTATGACATAGAGCTGATTAGACCATATTAAAATTTCTGTTTGGCACAGGAGCTTTTCGTGGACACAGGTATCCAGTCTCTGTTTTGTTAGCTCAAATTTCTGTAATTTCCTTTATAAACCAAGGTTGTTGGACATGTGTCTCAGTGAATCCAGCAAAGTAACAATATCAAATTTCACATTACATATTACTGATCAACAGTAGTCTAGCTACACCAACAGCAGAAATACTGAAGTCAATACTGTAAAGTTTAACAGCAGCACAAACTATAAACTCCAAAATAACCATACAGTTGATTCACCTCCGGTACTTTAACTGGGCTGACTCTTTGTTAGGTGTGTTTAATGTGCAGAATAATTCCCAATTATATACAATTATAATATGTTAAAATGGACCTATGTACACAAGGCCATTAATAATTAACTGTACGTAGGTATTTGCTTTATGACTATCTAGACAGTGTGAAGAAGTGAAGTATTGAAATTATTTTATGTTGCATAATGACAACATGTTGCCCCTATACATTTAAGGACAAAGTTCAATGACCGCCACCTGCTGGATGGTGAGTGCAGAGGGGCGTGTAATTGTTGAGCTGGACAAAGAGAACACCTGTGCTGATGCAATGTCAGTCTTCTTTGGTTCATTCTATGTATTGAACCTGGAATACCAGGAGTCAGCGGGTGCAAGGTTTTTTGTAAGGATAAACCCTGAAGAGGGAACAAAATGTACCTCCAAGGTTGGGACAAGCAGGAAGACTGGGACCACTGTGAAGCGAAAGGTTGTTCACATTAACCCTCATGTCACAACTTTCCTCCAGTGGCTTACTGAATTTGAGTGGAGAACTTCAAATTAGGGAAATTAGTAAATTTCTTGTATAATTTAAGTGACCAATGTGTTGTTACCCATGTCTCCACAGATGATCCATGGCCCATGCTTTCTGGACATTTACACAAGACGAGCAACAATGAAGACAAGCTCTCTCGCCATCTTGCAAGATGCTGTCTCTGTCCAATAGGTTTTTTTGAGTGCAACAGTTTTGATTTTTTTTCCTTCTTTTACCCATCCATCCATCCATTCACTTCCGCTTATCCTTTTTCAGGGTCGCGGGGGGCGCTGGAGCCTATCCCAGCTGTCATAGGGCGAAAGGCGGGGTACACCCTGGACAGGTCGCCAGTCTGTCGCAGGGCCAACACACAGGGACAGACAACCATTCACACTCACATTCACTCGCACATTCACACCTAGTGGCAATTTGTATTATCCAATTAACCTATCCCCACAAGCTGCATGTCTTTGGACGGTGGGAGGAAGCCGGAGTACCCGGAGAGAACCCACGCAAACACGGGGAGAACATGCAAACTCCACACAGAAAGACCTGATGGTGGAATTGAACTCAGGACCTTCTTGCTGTGTGGCAACAGTGCTAACCTTCTTTTACCCGTTTGTTAAAAATTATTTCAGCTACTTACACTTTAATTGTCACATGTATTGGCTCACCCTACAAATCAATGAACTCAGTCCACAAAGCAAGATCAGGGTTCAGTGCAGGTCAGTCAAGTTCCTTCACACCACACACGCTCATCCATGTCCTTGTGGACCCTGTTTTGTGCAATGATTTGGTCGTGTGAGCCAGTATTTTGGACAAAGTGTATATAAAGGCAGACGTGTGGGGCTTGATATTATATCCATTACAATTCAGTTTGTTTGTATGGTGCCAACAAAATGAATGCCAAGGCACTTCACATTGTAGGTTTGAGACCCTACAAAATATAAGTAAGGAAACCCAACACTTGAGCATGTGTTGTCTGCCATGATATGGATATGACATAATATTGTTATTGTTTGTACAACCATCTGAGAAAATAATGGATTACATGGTTTAGTAAAAACAAGTGCTTCCTCAATGAAAATATGTTTTCAGTTCTTTTCAGTTTTTGATTTTGGAAATGTGTATTTCAGCAGGGAAGAATCAGAATTGAAATAAAGTGGTGTAAAGCACATGAATTATATTTTGTGTGTGTGTGTGTGTGTGTGTGTGTGTGTGTGTGTGTGTGTGTGTATCCATCCATCCAACTTTTTTGGAACCCTCCAGTCTCTTACAGTATGTTACTGTTAACTGAAATTACGGTAAATTACGACCTTTTAAAAGAGTAAATGACCGCCTGTTAGGACACGGTGTCCTCTAGCAGAGATGAATATTTTTGGTACTGATGATGCGTGATAACGGTAAGTTACTGGTTAATATATTGCAGTTTATTACCTTGCAGCGGGCTTACAGTGACATACCGTGAATAAACGGTAGTATACCAATTTATTAATCACAGTATGATGTTACTTTGTTGACGTAATTTACGACATAACGACATAACGGTATCTCACTGACATAACTGTCGCCAGTGAGATACCGTAAAAAAGGCTACGGTGCGTTACCATAATTTGTCCAAGAGTATTATACCACACCAGCAAAAAACGGTATCATCCTGCAGAAAGGTAAGCTACCGTAACACGGCGTCACGATATGACGCTGGCAGCAGTGACGCCAGTATGTTACCGTAAAGTGGCGATGAAAAGTCTAACGGTGCAGATACACGGAGTAATCAGAAAAGTTTAGCATGAATCTGGACATTAGATTTAAGATTTAAGTTTTAAGCTTATCAGATATCACTTGTTAGAAGCTCCTTACCGTTTGAAGAAATCTCTTCTCAATCTGCTGTCCTCTTCTGCTTGCATCTTTTTTTTTTTTCATCTAACACTGACGTTATTTTTTCTCCGTGAAAAACACAGCAACTCATCTTATCCCGGGGTGCCAGGAAGTCGAGCTGCGGATCTCAGCAGAAAACTTTTCAAACTGATTGCAGGTTGATCCAGGTATACATTTGAAACAGGTTCTCCTCGGTGACGTGACAGTCGGAACGCATCTGCGTAACCATGGTTACAGGGGGACGCTTTGGAGCTCTGCTGTTCAGCAGCAAAATATTTCAGATCAATATGTAAATACTCCAACTCTAAAACCAAGTAATATAAATATGCTGCATATGTGTATAGTGCGTTCATGTGTGTGTGCGCTGCGTGGTGACGTAGGCGCGTGCATGTGTGCCCGGTCACAGCTCCTTTCAGCATGGCCGGAGGTAAGTCACTGCCACGTTGCTCTCAGCTAATTAAAGTTTGTTCAGATCCCAAGCTGCAATGTGAATACAGCCAAACCGCCGCGTTTTTGTTTGTCATTAAGAGACTCATTCGGGATAAGTTTTGTGGAGGGCGGAGTTCACTAATATACGCTTATGAGTTTTAGCCGAGAACGCAGCTAAAATGCTAGCATGCTAAGTTAGCCTGATTGCTAGCGGCTACTCGCGGCAGTCTTTTTTTAACAGCATGCACTCTTTTTTCCTTCGTCAGGAGAGGTGTACTGGCAGTCGCGTGACACACACAGATCAGACACATATTTCTGTGTTGCAGGTATGGAGATGTTCTTATGTTTTGGAGATGCAGTCTTTCAGTCATTGTTTTTATAAGTACAGTGTTGTACTGCCTGTTAGATGGCGGTTATTAATATAATTGTACTGAAGTATAATGTTTGAACTATAAGTACCAGAATATTGGGTCCTGGTTATTGAATTGTATTTATCTGACTGTTTATTTGTTTTTGAATTATTTTGTTTATTGTTCTTATAAGTTGTTTTTGATGTTTTTTTCAGTGACATATTATTTATTTTGTGCTTTTTGTTTTTGAGAGCTCAAGTTAATGTTTTAAAACAATTTGTTGTATTTGATTCATTATATTATTGTAGTGTTAATGAAGCTGCAGACACAGCTGCTTTCAGCATGGCCGGAGGAGAGGTGTACTGGCAGTCGCGTGACACACACAGATCAGACACATGTTTCTGTGTTGCAGATGTGCAGTAAAGAGCCAAAGACCCAGTACTGTCTCCTGCCTCCTACTTTCACGCCAGAACACAACGCAAGAACAACAGGCGTAACACATGAACGGGTTACACATACTGAGGTGAGTTGTTGAGGATATGTCGAGCTGTTGATAAGCACGGCTGTTTTTGTGCTCTTATATACTGTTAGCCTGTTTTGCTGGCGTTAGTGAAGCTGTTTTCAACTGGATGTAACATTGTTGAACTCTGATGATTAATGAATAAACTCTCGATGTGACGACGTGAGCATGTAATTGTAACCCTGTGTTCATTTAGTTGTTTGATACCGTTTAATATCCAGTACATCTATTGGGTGTTTTATAACATGCCCTGGAATCATTTTAAGTTTTACAATGCCGGTGATTTACGACTCTTTCGCGACAGTCAACTGTGGCGTAAACTCTGGCGGGTCTCAGAGCTAGCTTATGTGAGCCAGCAGTGACATCTATACATGCAGTAGCCTTAAAATACTGATTATTTATTCTCCTGCTAGGTAAGAATTTGTGTTTTATACGTTTATTGTCACATTGTGCGCCATGTTATTGTTTCGGTGAAATGAATTTCTACAATGGCGGACTTAGACAAAATAGTGTTACTGTTAATTTGACTCTCTGCAGTGTTTAAATGCTTACATATACACACACAGTTACTGTCCCTCCACACGTAGGACTCAGTTCTGCTTCTATGCCCCATCTTTGTTTACTCTTTCCCACCCAACAAGTGCATAAATAAGATGTTAAAAACGTCATCATCATATCAAACATGATCGATTTGGGGGGAGTTTGTTTGGCACATGCTGACTGCATCCTAATTATAACCAGAAGAGGAGGCGAGAGCAGAGAACGAGAGTGCAGCAGTTTGGTGAAAGGAACAGGTGAAGAAGAGGTGAGCATCCAAGAGACGAGCAAGAGGACAGTTTCAAAGCAGACATTATGGCACAATAAAAGCTGTAAGAGCAGAGATTCATTCATATCTTTACTATTTTTCTTTAGCTTCTACTCCCGCTGCTTACAATAAATGAGATAAAGAACAAACAAGAACAACTCACATGGCATTGATTGTTTAGTTCAGTGTCACTCTGTGATTGTTTGACATTTCATATAAATGTGACTCTAAAATATAGTCAATAATATTAAAAAGCTGCTGTTACTGAGTGAAACTTGAAGGATTATGATAAACTTCAGTTCTTACTGAATCTGTAACATTGCTTTTTTTAAAATTGTTAAATGACTTTTGTGTCACTGTGCACAGTGAAAAGCTCACTTGATGTAGTGGTGAGGCCATGTTCACCACTAGATGGAGACAACCTGGCACAGGTATTTTCTATACACTAAATTTCACACTGAAAAGCCTTGGTGGGAATTGTTGTTTCATAGAAAGTAAAGGAAAACGCTCATACTCTCTCCCGCACTCGATATATGATCCATTGTTGATCTGCACGCAGCTGTTGTCACAAATGTGGCACTCGCTTACGTCACTGTCATGAGACATTCTCGCAAAAAAAAAATCACGGTTTTAGTAACGCAGTAACGCAGCGTTCCTACGGGAAAGTAACAGTAATCTAATTACCGTTTTTGCAATAGTAATCCCTTACTTTACTCGTTATTTGAAAAAAAGTAATCGGATTACAGTAACGCGTTACTGCCCATCTCTGGACGTCATCATCCCGTAAGCCAATTAGGTTGTCACTAGGGATGGGTATCGTTTAGGTTAGGTTAGCAGTGCTTAAACAATGGAAAAAAACACAAACTTTGTCCAAAAACCTCTCATGTTTAGCTGTTTTCCACTTTTTCTTTTGTCATTTTAGCTTTTTTGGCCAGGATGAAGGGAGCATCTGCCATCAAACAAGAAGACAGCTGCATGTAACTACGACGGTGTTTGCTACTTCACCTTACATGCATTAATGTAATAACGTGGTTAGCCTACTCAACGTAAATTACACACGAACAACATTAAGCTCCTCGCCCAGAGAAGAACGGCTGCTGCTGCATCATCATCCGTCATCATTTCCGCTACACTGGCAGGGCTAGGGGCCAGGACTCTCGTCTTCGGGTTCTTGGGGGATGTTGCTAACTCCGGGTCTGATAACAGGCACCACAGCCGCAGTAGATGTGCTTGGTGTGAGGTCTTGCAGCAAGCTATCAAATATGGTGCATTTCTCGGCTTTTAAAAAAACGCTATGCGTCGCCAGGTTCGTCGTCAGATTCGAGATGTTACCTCCTTTGCACAGTATCACCTTAAAGCACTTGTTGCAGGCTGCTGAGTTTGCATCTTTTGCTGTGAAATACAGCCAGACTTTGACCGCTTCGCCTTGGGCATTTTTAATCTGTAGCTCTGCTCTAAAAGAACGTACGTACCTGGGCCCGCCTACTATCCTCGGAAAGGTAAAATGATTGGCTAGAATCCAAAGTGTATGATATCTCAGGGGAAAAAAAGCACCGAAATAAAGCACCGAAATGTGCGCTGCTTTTCGGTCTGTTTACTACCGTTTATGTCAGAACCGGTACCATAACGGCACCGGATACCGGTACCCATCCCTAGTTGTCACATGACATTTGTGGACCCCGGTATTTTTTTAGTTGGACAATTTATCAGTAAAGTTTCAATCTCTGACATTACCCCTAGACTAGACCGGCTGCACCACACAGACACTGCAAACCTCATCTCTGAAGAAAAACCACAAGAACAACATCCAAAAGAAAGAAAACATACCTTAGAAACATGCCGGGTTAGAGGAGACGGCAGCACTGCAGAGGTGAGGACAGGCATCTGTTTGAAATAGACAAAACAGTAAACATAGTCATACAGACTCAGAGACGCTTTCCATCCAATCTGTCTAAGTTTGAGCTGTTTTACAGTGAAGAATGGGCAAATAATTCAGTCTCTAGATGTGCAAAGCTGGTAGAGACGTACTCCAAAAGACCTGCAGGTGTAACTGGAGCAAAATGTGGCTCTATGAAGAGCAGGGGGTGAATAGAAAAGAATGACACACTTTTCCAAATTTCATTTGCTTAGAATTTTGACAACCATGTATTATTTTCATGCCACTTCACAATTATGTGCTACTTTGTGTTAATCTACCATTGAAACTGTCAATAAAAACATCTTTTGTTTGTGGTTGTAAGGTGACAAAATGTGCACAAGTTCAAGGACTATGAATGCTATTTCAAGGGACTGTAATGTTAAATCACCCCCCATGCACACATCAGTGCACATGCATGTACACATATGCAGAGTTACATTATCAAAGAAGCTAAAAAAACAAGCTCTGCTTTAACTTTTAACTAAAAAAAAGACTGCAAACTTTAGGAACAATATGGAATGAGTGATAATGTCATCATTCCATGAATTGAAAAAATTTGTTTCACCTTAAATCTTTTTTTCTTTTCTTAATTGCAAAAACTCTAAATTTGGCTCAAGGGGACCTGAAAGCCAGGAGACAATTTATTGACTTTGCCCACAATCTTATGAAGAAAAAGATTTCCATTAAATATTAATAGAGCAAAATCTCTCTCTCTTAAGTATTTGCACCTAACCACGTCCTAACCTAGCAGTCATATACAGCTATTAATTAATCCTGCATTTTTTTGTCAAAGACATTTCTCACCATGAAATTACCCGATTCAAAACATGAACACTGTTAGCCTTTGCAGTAATTTCCATAGCTTAGTACTGCAAAATCAACAGTAAAAAACTCTAAAGGATGTTAGCAGTTTAGTACTGTAATTTGCATGTAATTGTGGGAAAATTCCATGAGATTACACTATTTTTACGGTAACTCACCGTACTCATGGAAACAGCTGTAAAATACAGCAAATGTAACAATTGGTGATGTTACTGAGATTATACTATTACACCATCTGGATTTCTGTTGTTTTCTACTGTAGATCTAAGAGTAATTACTTAAATCCTCATTCAGTTGTTTTTATTTGTTTGCTTCTTTTTTCTTGCTTTGTTTGTTGGGTTTTTTCCTTCCTGGTCTGAGGGATAGGGGTTCTAAGTGTTGTGGGTAGGGGATAAACTGCTGGAAGCAACTATAAGACATGTGAGTGTGTCATTAATCTGTATTCTGATATTTCAGTTTTAACAGTCACTGTGAAACTTGCTTGTTTGGCGTTTGACAATTCTGCGTGTATTTGCTTTTCTTTGTTGCTTCAACTCAATAAAAATATCTTTGAGAAAAAAAAATCCTCATTCAGAGTGTATTACTATAAAATGTGATTCACTGTGAAAGCAGTATAACATATAAACTACAATATACAGCATAATTTTTAACTTAAGGAGTAAGTTGCAGCCACACTAAAATTTAATTCCTTGAACTGAATGGAACCTCATATATTAATAAATGCATTTGTTTAGTCAAACAATGTGAAACATTAGTAATACTATTAATTAATAGTATACTTGTAAGGTTAGTATTGTGATAGAGTCGAGTATATTTAATTATACTCTTGTAGACATTATGACATTATGCTAGTACAATTATGGTGAACAAAAAGTACATCTAAAAGTTAATTTCAAGAATACTGTTATGTACTAAAACGGGGGCCAATATAGTCCCAAGAAGCATTATTAGTATACGTACTAGGTAAGATATACTTGGGAAATATAATTGAAGTATACTTATTTTTGTATGGCCAGCAACAAAAACTAATGGCTACATTTAGAGTAATGTTTAAAAATGACTTCATTTAGCAGGATGTTGCTTTTTTTCTCTTCTTATTCTTTCTTATACTGGACCTTCATTTGTTTTGTATAAGGTGGTACTTTTTAAGACACCTCTGCCTAACTACAGTGAACTGACCTAATAATATGCTCTGGTCGTCATTTTACACAAGGTGTCACATCCATGAAACCTACACCACTAACCAGCATCAGTCCTACAACTTCACTCTCAAAATTAATAAATTCTGGGACAAGCAGAAACTGTATTTTTAGCGGTGCATTTTGTTGCAGGCCAGACTGCTATTAAATGCTCTCCTAAAGAAATAATTCCTTTGTAGCACCACTTCGTCTTGGTTCAGAAGAGATGTCCTGATATACGTGATTGTTAGGTATTTTAGTACCATGGGAGCATTTACTGGATATTGTTTTATAGTGACATTATGCAGGAAAACTCTGTCATTCAATAAGGCCCCTTTGTTTTAGTTATTTTTCTCTTTGACCCAAGAATTGATGTGTGAGAATCACAGGCTGGTACAAGGTTGAAATACCACAGAGATCACTCCCTCAGCTACATTAGTTTCTTAATCTTTTAGGAGACGCCTGTTGAAGGCCAGATGGTTTGTTTCAGAATTCACTAATGAAAGAACTCTTTATTTCGTGCCTTGAAAATATGTCGCTGAGATAATCACAATTGTAGCTGAACTGATACACTATACAAAGGATGCTTCTTCACCCAAGGGCAGAAAGACGCTCCCTTATCTTGGTCTGTACTGGTTTAAACTGAGAATCTGCTGACTCATGAATTTGTCCCTCTATATAAACTGTTGTACTTGTGAATAAAGTTGAGTCAATTTGGGAAGACAACCTGAAGCAGTCTCTGTTTTCTTGTTCTCCCAAGCTGCTCCCGAGCTCGTACTAACACGCTGAATGGCATGCTTGAATATTACTTGAGAATATATTTGACTGTGTTACAGACTAAGGTACATTCTCTGCTGATAGGTGAAGGTACATTCTCTGCTGATAGACGTCCACGCCTCGGAGGAAGCCGATCCACGGATTAGGCCCTGGAAGCCGTTTCTTTCAATTTTGGTGTCAGAAGTGGGATCCTGACGAAGGTAGGCACTCGTCTTTTATTTTATAAGACTGTGTTATGCCTTTCTCAGTGATCCACATAGAAACGGGATACGCTGACGAGGCCTTCTTCAGTGGCCCACATAGTAACAAGTGGGATACGCTGAGGAGCCTTCTTTAGTGGCCCACATAGAAACACAGGAAGTTGCCTGTTGTTTTGTAAATTAAAGCAGAAAGGACACAGGAAGTTGCCTGTTGTCATAAACTAAGAAGTTGCTCACCAGCAGAAAGGACACAGGAAGTTGCCTGGGGTCATAAAACGAGAAGTTGCTCGTTAAAAAGTGAGAAGTTGCTCACTAAAAAGATAAAATTGCTAGCAAAAAATCAAGTAACCTCAGGTGTGCCACAGCAAAATAAAAACTAACTTAAATCCTTCAAGCGTCTAAACCCCTCTGGAAATCACTGACCATGGGTCAGAATAATTCAAAGACCTTAGACGGGTCCGATAAAAAATCAAAATTAACTGTAAAACCAGATACCACCACTTGGGTGGGCCTGATTATAGATATATATTATGTCAACGAATTCCAGGTGTGACTGAATCTCAGCTTATTGAAGAAGTAGAGGAACTAGACCCTAAAGATGACCAAGCAGCCAACATCACCTCGTTTTTGTGGATAAACGATGACAAAATCACAGCCTTTTTTCAAAATCTAAAGAAATTTCTGCTCACAATGTCTAGAGATAAAATCAAACGTTTCACACACTGCTGGACTAATGAGGCATGCACGCCTGAAGGAGGAAATGATCAGATTTTCATAACAACATTCTTAAACAATATTCATCCAGAATGTTCACAACTATTGAAGCTGACTGCCACTGATAATCTCTATGACATGAAGATAAAGAACTTTATCACACTTGTCAAAACAAAAGCTGGTGCAGATCTTTTCCCCAACAGCATGAAGGCTAAAAGTGTTAAGATGATGTTGAATTTTGATGTTGAAGGCTCAGAGGAAAGTGAAAAAATGATGTATGCAGGGGCCCCGCCCCCTCAACAAGCGCAGCAGGGAGATTTCAGAAGGAGAGATAGGAGTGGAGACGTATGTTTTTACTGTGGAAAAATAGGACACTGGAGGAGGGAATGCAAATCAGCAGCACGTAGGTCTCAACCACAAAACACAGGACCAGCTCCTGCCACTAGGCGTCAGCAGAGCTCTTCCAGACAAGGTAACTGGCAACGCAGACAGGAATCACATCAAAATAATGGCCCTTTTGCACTTAGGCAGCAACCTTATAATCCACATTTTAATCCCCACCCATATGATAACGAAAGACTGGACCGACAATAGGGAGGCCCAGGTGAAGACGAGGGACAGTGTGAAGCACTACACACGATGCTGCATTTGCAATTGTCCCGTAACACAGAAAGCTTGCCCACGTTAGATATAGAAATAGGTGAAAAGACTTATTCCTTTTTAGTTGACAGTGGAGCCACTAAAAGTTCACTGTCTGGAAAATTCTATAGTGGGCCTGTTTCCTCTGTGTGCATCAACACCATGGGAATAAACGGAACTCTAGTGCAATGCCCCAAAACTCATTCTCTAAAAACACGCTGGGGCCCAAAACCAGACGAAATTACATATCATCCATTCATAATTATTCCAAACTCGCCTGTGAATCTATTAGGCAGAGATTTAATGGCAAAAATGAACTTGTGTATTTCATTTAACACAAAGGGTGAAATGTTTGCAGACACTGATAACAGCTATGTTTTCTCTGCCCTATGCACCGACACCATGGAGAAGGAACAGCCTCTGTGTCAGCTGGACGCCTCAGCAGAGAATGAACTCAATATCCATCTGACTGGTACCCCACGTCACACACTGTGCCAAACACGTGTACAGACACCACTACCAGGTAACCCCATGCCTGGAAGCCACATATTTGTTTCTCTCACACTGTTCAACAGCATGATAACTGCTCACACCAGTGAAGGCCAAACAGTGGTTTTGTCGCATAACTCAGACATAGGCTATGACATTACTGCACCATGTCGACACATAGATCTAACCTACCCCATACACTGTACTATCTTTGCTGTCACATTGCCAGCTGAATATCAAAACATGACATTATGGTCAAGAGGTGAGAATGATGTAGGATTTATCGACTGTACACCTTATCATGCTCAGCTGAAAAACAACAAGCCGGTATATGTCAAGCAATATCCCATTTCCGCTGAAAAAGCCGCAGCCTTAGACATCATCATAGGAGATTTATTGACAGCTGGAGTAATAAAGCCCACAGTATCTCCATATAACACTCCTGTCAATCCTGTGCCAAAGCCTAACAAACCTGGCGTATGGCGTTTCACACAAGACTTAAGGCAAATTAATGCAGTCATTATGCCTCTGCCACCTCTTGTCCCAGATGTTCCCAGCATACTGACATCTATTCCAGCAACAGCCACACATTTTACTGTGGTGGATTTGTGCTCCGCCTTTTTCTCAGTACCTGTGCATGAGGACACACAGCCGATATTTGCTTTTACACATAGAGATAAGCAGTACACATGGACTCGCTTACCCCAAGGCATGGTAGACAGCCCTGCGGCTTTCTCAATGGTGGTACGTGCTACCCTGGACGGCTTCATTCCTCCAGAGGGCTGTACCTTGATCCAGTACGTGGATGATCTCCTCCTCTGTGCTGAAAGTGAAAAACTATGTCAAACTGCCACACATATGCTACTCCAGCACCTCCAACAGACTGGCCACAAAGCATCAGCAAAGAAAATGCAGTACTGTCAGACTTCTGTTCAATATTTGGGATTTACATTGTCTCACGGACAACGTTCCATGACTACAGACAGGGTCAAAGCTGTGACCTCTGTCCCTAAGCCCACTACACAGAAGGAAATGCTGTCTTTCCTAGGCATGGTGAACTATTGCAGACAGTGGATACCAGACTGTTCTTTTCATGACCACATTCTGCGTGAATGCTGCAAAAAAGACAAGCCTCCTCGAATACTGTGGTCAACAGAAATGACTGCCTCTTTCAATGCATTACAGGGAGCGCTGACCTCTGCCCCTTGTTTGGGTCTGCCTGACTACCACTTACCGTTCCACCTGTACGTCACAGAGAACGGCACAACCTGTGCAGGCGTATTGGCCCAAGAGCATGGCTGTGGCTACTGTCCAGTAGCCTTCTACTCAAAGGTGCTGCCAGCAGTAGTTCAGGGGATGCCGGCCTGCCTGAGAGCAGTAGCAGCTTGCTCTATCATGATAAGGGACTGCGAGAAGCTCACACTCTCACATGACACTATTCTACACACCAATCACCAGGTCACGACCATTCTAGCAAACATAACTACACAACATATGTACGTCGCTCAGGTTATGAAGCTACACTGACTTCAACAGCAAATCTCACTATAAAAGCAAACAGCACACCCAATTCGCCAGCACACTTACTCATTCGTATGCTGTGTTCCTCTGACCGACAGGATGGTTCAGACGACCCTGACGATCATGATTGTATGACACGTATACAGGAATCCACAGCACCACGCCCAGACTTAGAGCAGACACCAATACCAGACTCAGTCATTGTTTATGTGGACGGGTCCTGTTCAAAACCAAATGACAACTCATTTCTTTGTGGCTATTCGGTGGTGACATTGCCTGACATCATACTAGAGGCTCACTCATTACCATTTCACTCAGCACAAAAAGCAGAACTCATGGCTTTAATACGCACCTGTGAGTTACATGTGGATAAGCGGGTAACAATTTACACTGATAGCCGTTATGCATTCGGTGTGGTGCATGACTTTGGCACATTGTGGAGACAGAGAGGCTTCACATCTGCTGATGGAAAATCGATCGCTAATTCTGATCTTGTTCAAAGACTTTTGCAGGCTATACAGCTGCCATCGGCAATTGCAGTTGTTAAAACGAAGGGGCACAGCACGGCTGACACAGACGAAGCAGTGGGAAATGCTCTTGCAGACGTAACCGCGAAAGCAGCTGCTGCCTCACAGCAACCACCCAGAAAGGAAGTATTATCTTTGCCTTTACAGCTGCCACTTGTCGCACTCCCAGACTATTTAGAAACAAATGTTGACCTAAAATTCATACAAGAGCAAGCCTCTGCCTTAGATTACACTTACTGGGAAAGTAATGATTGTACCTTAGATAACAGAGACGGCTTATACAAAAACCTTGAGGGTTTGATTGCCCTCCCATCTTCACTACTGCCAATCCTTGTCCGCCATTTTCACGGTGTGAGTCATGTCGGACAAAGAGGGGTAATAGGAGCAATAAAATCAAGATTTGTAATCGAGAAAACATCACACGCAGTAAAACGCATATTAGCAACCTGTCTAACATGTGCACGAACTAATGTAGGTAGCTCAAAAGCAAAACATCAGCATTTACCACAACCAGATTTCCCATTTCATACATTACAAATTGATTTTACACACATGCCAGCACAAGGAAGCATCAAGTACTTACTGGTAATAGTGGACCAATTTAGTAAATGGGTAGAAGCTTATCCAACATCAAAAGAAACTGCAGAAGTAGTCTGTCAAAAGTTGTGCAATGAAATAATACCCAGATTTGGAATACCTCACCAAATTAACAGTGATAGAGGACCTTCATTCACATCAGAAGTAATTCAAAAGTGTGCTAAAACTCTAGGAATAGACTGGAAATATCATGTGCCATACCATCCTCAGAGTTCAGGAGTTGTAGAAAGAATGAATAGGACCATAAAAAAATCGCCTGACTAAAGCAATGATAGAAACAGGAATGACCTGGATCAAACTACTTCCTCAAATCCTCTGCGAGATTAGAATGACTCCATCCGCAGCAACCAAATTATCTCCATTTGAAATAATCATGGGAAGACCGTTTCCAACACCATGGTCAGCCTCCAGAGGGGCACCGCTATTGGAAGGGGACATAGACACTGCATTGTCTGACTATGTTCATAACCTGGTAGAAACACTGAATAATAACTATCAGAAAGTTTGTCTCTCTCAGCCTCTCCCTTCCACAGATCCAACCCATCCGTGGAAACCAGGAGATGCGGTGTTGGTGAAGTCGCTAAAACCAAGGGCACTCAGGGAGGCCGCGTGTTCCAGCCCCCAGACTGTACTTGCAGTGACGAGAACCAGCATCCTAACAGACGGACAACCTCAGTGGATTCATGCCAGCAGGGTTAAGACCAGCCCCACCAAACCACCTAAGGCGTCGGATCAAGTAGATGACGACTCAGGCGAGCCAGCGCCCGGATTCAATACACCTACACACGCACAATCACTGATTAACACACAACGCCTGAAAGAGCCAAGACTCAGAAAGCCCTTTGATCCCCCACCTGAACAACAACAAGGTACTCGAACATCCAGCAGGAACAGAAAGCCTAGAGTACCACACAATGTCTAACCTGATAAAGATAGACTCGTTTCATCCTGATAATGGAAAAAATGAAATGCCCATTGTCATCACACGACGCTTAGGTCTCTCGAACCTGGGACCAGGCCAGGAGACGACTGAAGAACTGTGTTTTTTTATATATTTAGATTATTAATCATATCTACTGCATTAACCTTAGGATTTTTATTTACTATTTTGTATTGTAAACTGCAACCCTGTTCACATTTCTACAAGCCACATTTTGCTGACAATACCTCATGCTCCACTTGGCAAGACACCCACCTAGTACAGCTACTTCAATGTATTTGCAATTAGCACAAATTGATCCTGAGGATGTGCCAGATGTTACCAATGATGATCCTGGTGTGTATATTGAACATTAGGCTGTGAACTATTACATTTTATGATTTGCTTTTTATATTATGTTATTACATTTGTGATTTTTCCTTTCTATTTGAGTTATTATTTTAAAAAAATAATAAAAGAGGGGAACTGTTAGGTATTTTAGTACCATGGGAGCATTTACTGGATATTGTTTTATAGTGACATTATGCAGGAAAACTCTGTCATTCAATAAGGCCCCTTTGTTTTAGTTATTGTTCTCTTTGACCCAAGAATTGATGTGTGAGAATCACAGGCTGGTACAAGGTTGAAATACCACAGAGATCACTCCCTCAGCTACATTAGTTTCTTAATCTTTTAGGAGACGCCTGTTGAAGGCCAGATGGTTTGTTTCAGAATTCACTAATGAAAGAACTCTTTATTTCGTGCCTTGAAAATATGTCGCTGAGATAATCACAATTGTAGCTGAACTGATACACTATACAAAGGATGCTTCTTCACCCAAGGGCAGAAAGACGCTCCCTTATCTTGGTCTGTACTGGTTTAAACTGAGAATCTGCTGACTCATGAATTTGTCCCTCTATATAAACTGTTGTACTTGTGAATAAAGTTGAGTCAATTTGGGAAGACAACCTGAAGCAGTCTCTGTTTTCTTGTTCTCCCAAGCTGCTCCCGAGCTCGTACTAACACGCTGAATGGCATGCTTGAATATTACTTGAGAATATATTTGACTGTGTTACAGACTAAGGTACATTCTCTGCTGATAGACGTCCACGCCTCGGAGGAAGCCGATCCACGGATTAGGCCCTGGAAGCCGTTTCCTTCAGTGATAATGTAACACATTATCACAGTTTAGCGCGTTGGGTTGTGTTGGATTGTTACGTTTTTAAAGCTTTGTAATGCGACAGGTGCGATAGCCGACACCACACCTTCACCTGACGTACAACGTGACGTATGACGCACACGTTGGGTATTCACTTTCAAAACAACACTGGGGATAGAAAATAGTGCTCGAGGTGGTTAATGCTCCTTTCGCTGGTTGCCAACCACCATTAAATAACAACAAGAAGAAAATATTGATCTGCTTCTCTTAGTTTTGCACGTTTAAGCCGCAATTCAGACTCAAAAAAAGCTGCAAAGCAGGAGAACGACATGGCCATCAAATATTCTGTGCCACAGATACAGTTCGCTGCAGCACAGAGTGATGATGAGACCGTTAACATGTGCAACTTAGAAGTAGTCAGAGGTAACTGGATGTTCAATCGGGTTAAATGCAAGGTTGATTGGATTATATCTGAAGATCGTATGCTATTCGTGGTAACTCTGCTAGACTTCAAATTGCTGCTCGTCCATGCGGGAGTATCTCAAAATTAAATGAAACCACTTAACACTTTTTCCCTAAAACGGACTGACATGGGACACATTAAAGTTGGATCGGAACCTGCTAATCAGTCTGAAGGTAAGTGTTTTTTTCACTTATTCGAGAGAAGTCCGAAATGCGTTCTTAGTACTGTTTGTTTTGACTTTTAAGCTACCCTACCAGGATATTTTCATTTAAAGACAAATTGTCAATATCTCTGAATGTGGAGACTCAAAAGACTAGTTAGGTAATTTGCCGATGGATTTATGAGACTTGATAGAAACTTGGACGTTTGCAACAGGTGAATCGGTGAACTACCGAGGTTGCGCCCAAATGCTTAAAGCTGTTAGCTGGTCAGTGTTTTCAGGTGTGCTTGTACTACCTGTACGGTGCGGAGTGCTGACTAAGTCATGTTAAACCCATTAAAGCGTCGAGCTCAAATATCTTTTCATTTTTGTGCACTGTTCTCTTGTTGGCACACATTTTCTGTTTATTGAAGCCTTTTGTGAATAATTTTGATCATGTAAAAACTGGGAATTGGTCCCTATTGACAATACTCTTATTTTTTGCATTGAATATGTCATTCAGGAAAGGTAATTGGTCACTGAAGTTTTTGCAACTGTGTATTTCTAAATTTTGTGGCTTCAGTGCACACAAATTTATATTGTTCAGTTTGCATGTTAAAAGCCTGCCAAGCACCCCAAGGCTGATTATGCTTGGTAAGAAGTCATTTATGACATAGAGCTGATTAGACCATATTAAAATTTCTGTTTGGCACAGGAGCTTTTCGTGGACACAGGTATCCAGTCTCTGTTTTGTTAGCTCAAATTTCTGTAATTTCCTTTATAAACCAAGGTTGTTGGACATGTGTCTCAGTGAATCCAGCAAAGTAACAATATCAAATTTCACATTACATATTACTGATCAACAGTAGTCTAGCTACACCAACAGCAGAAATACTGAAGTCAATACTGTAAAGTTTAACAGCAGCACAAACTATAAACTCCAAAATAACCATACAGTTGATTCACCTCCGGTACTTTAACTGGGCTGACTCTTTGTTAGGTGTGTTTAATGTGCAGAATAATTCCCAATTATATACAATTATAATATGTTAAAATGGACCTATGGTACTCAACGACACTGCCCAATTCTGCGGTGATTTCACTCGATGCCCAGCAGGCTTTCGACCAAGTGGAATGGAGTTATTTGTTTGCTACTCTTGAAAAATTTGGTTTTGGGTCGAATTTTTTGAATATGATTAAGTTGCTTTACGCTTGCCCTCGTTCCTCGGTCCTTACCAACCATGAGAGGTCGCTCCCGTTCCTCTTACACCGTGGGACAAGGCAGGGTTGTTGCCTCTCTCCAATGCTTTTTGCTTTAGCTCTTGAGCCGTTGGCCATTGCCATCAGAGCCAATTCCCATATCTCTGGTATAAATTGTGGCACGTCAGAGTACACCATCGGTCTGTATGCAGATGATATCATATTGGCTCTTTCAGATTTAAAGATCTCCCTTCCTCCACTTCTTAAGCTGATTGACAGCTTTGGCCACCTATCAGGGTTCACCATAAATTGGAAGAAGTCTGTTCTTATGCCGCTGTCGTCTGGTCTGGGCCCTGATTTCCTGTCTAGTTTGCCCTTTAAGGTCTCCCAGGATTACTTTTCATACCTGGGTATTAACATCCCTAGGAACTCAAAACTCCTCTTCAGGCTTAATTATTCGGTTCTAACTGATGAGCTCAAGTGTATGATAGATAGGTGGAAACTTCTCCCACTTTCAATGATTGGCCGTATCAATATAATCAAAATGGTTGTGCTCCCTAAATTCATGTACCTATTCCAGAACGTTCCTATTTTTCTCAGGTCTTCCTTTTTCAAAGCATTGGATGCCATTATCATGCCTTTCGTTTGGGCCTACAAGCCCCCCCGCATCTCGAAGTCTCACTTGCAAAAACCCTCGGACGAGGGTGGTCTGGGCCTTCCAGTTTTCAGACATTATTACTGGGCCTGTAATGCCAGAGCCTGGGTCTTCTGGAATCTGCCTATAGTTGGTGATGCTGTGGGATGCAGGTCCAGCCCTAAATGGCTCGAATTGGAGCTTAGCACTGCTATCGAGCACACTGGAGCATCCTTGCCAGCTATCTTATTTTCAAAATCGGTTATTAAAAGTGCATGTGATGACTTTATTCTTTGCAACTCCGTAAAAATATTGAATCAAATTAAGAGAATCTTGAACCTCCCGGTAGTGTCAACTTTTGCCCCGATCTGCCACAATCCTAGCTTTACGCCTAGTACAATGGATGCTGCTTTCAAACAATGGCCTGTCAAAGGGTTAATTGCTATAAAGGATCTTTATATCGACAATCATTTTGCCTCTTTTGCTCAGCTTCAGACAAAGTACAATCTCCCTACAAGTCATTTTTTTCGGTACTTACAAATTAGGAATTATGTCAAGCAAGCATTCTCAAATTTAGATACCATCCCCATACAGCATGTCTTTTACAATATGATGAACGAACCTCCCACCTCAAAACACTTAATTTCTCGGCTTGTCAACCTTTTTTCTTCGGCAGCCCCCTCTTGCCATATTAAAGAGGCTTGGACAAGGGACACTGGTTTGGTTATCTCTGACGATCTATGGGCTGAAGTGTTAAGTCGGATAAAACTATGCTCTGTTAACGCCCGGCTTCAGTTAATTCAATTTAAGGTTGTCCATAGACTGCACTATTCCAAAACCAAATTGAACAAGATTTTTCCTAACGTTTCCCCCAAATGTGATAAATGTAAACTTGTGGACGGTACTCTTGGGCATCTTTTTTGGTCCTGTTCTACGCTTACAGCCTTTTGGACTAGTATTTTTAGTTTCTATAGCACTGTTTATGATAGGCAACTGTATCCTGACTGTCTTATGGTGATCCTGGGCTGCTCCGGCGACTCCTTGGCACTTCCCTTTGCTGTTCAACAGGCCCTCATGTTTGGTATGGTGATTGCCAAACGTTTGATTCTGGGGGAGTGGAAATCTTCCTCCCCTCCCTGCTTCAAGAGGTGGCTCGAGGAGATGGTCTCCTGTCTATACCTGGAAGAAATTCGGTTCTCTACGTCTGATTCCATGGAGAAGTTCAGGAAGATATGGGGGCCCTTTATAGACCACATTAAGAAGGACAGTCCACGCCCTGGGTCCTGACCACATTGTTTTAACTGCTTTCATTCTGAGCTGTTGCCCATAACTGTTTTTGCATGATTGTTATCAGCTCCTCCTAGCGATCTTTGGATTTGATCTTGTGGATTGGACTCACTAGATTGTGAGTTGTTTGACATGTATACCACTTGCTTTGTTTGCTTCTCTGCTGTTTTTAATAAGTGCTGGCCTTGTACCCTGTTGTGTGGTTTGTTGCTCTGTTTTTTTTGGTTCTTATTGTCTTTATTGTCTGTGTTCTTCTGTCCCGCTGTTTGTGAATGTGTAAAAAAATTTTGAAACTTGCATAAATAAATACATTAAAAAATGGACCTATGTACACAAGGCCATTAATAATTAACTGTACGTAGGTATTTGCTTTATGACTATCTAGACAGTGTGAAGAAGTGAAGTATTGAAATTATTTTATGTTGCATAATGACAACATGTTGCCCCTATACATTTAAGGACAAAGTTCAATGACCGCCACCTGCTGGATGGTGAGTGCAGAGGGGCGTGTAATTGTTGAGCTGGACAAAGAGAACACCTGTGCTGATGCAATGTCAGTCTTCTTTGGTTCATTCTATGTATTGAACCTGGAATACCAGGAGTCAGCGGGTGCAAGGTTTTTTGTAAGGATAAACCCTGAAGAGGGAACAAAATGTACCTCCAAGGTTGGGACAAGCAGGAAGACTGGGACCACTGTGAAGCGAAAGGTTGTTCACATTAACCCTCATGTCACAACTTTCCTCCAGTGGCTTACTGAATTTGAGTGGAGAACTTCAAATTAGGGAAATTAGTAAATTTCTTGTATAATTTAAGTGACCAATGTGTTGTTACCCATGTCTCCACAGATGATCCATGGCCCATGCTTTCTGGACATTTACACAAGACGAGCAACAATGAAGACAAGCTCTCTCGCCATCTTGCAAGACGCTGTCTCTGTCCAATAGGTTTTTTTGAGTGCAACAGTTTTGATTTTTTTCCCTTCTTTTACCCATCCATCCATCCATCCATTCGCTTCCGCTTATCCTTTTTCAGGGTCGCGGGGGGCGCTGGAGCCTATCCCAGCTGTCATAGGGCGAAAGGCGGGGTACACCCTGGACAGGTCGCCAGTCTGTCGCAGGGCCAACACACAGGGACAGACAACCATTCACACTCACATTCACTCGCACATTCACACCTAGTGGCAATTTGTATTATCCAATTAACCTATCCCCACAAGCTGCATGTCTTTGGACGGTGGGAGGAAGCCGGAGTACCCGGAGAGAACCCACGCAAACACGGGGAGAACATGCAAACTCCACACAGAAAGACCTGATGGTGGAATTGAACTCAGGACCTTCTTGCTGTGTGGCAACAGTGCTAACCTTCTTTTACCCGTTTGTTAAAAATTATTTCAGCTACTTACACTTTAATTGTCACATGTATTGGCTCACCCTACAAATCAATGAACTCAGTCCACAAAGCAAGATCAGGGTTCAGTGCAGGTCAGTCAAGTTCCTTCACACCACACACGCTCATCCATGTCCTTGTGGACCCTGTTTTGTGCAATGATTTGGTCGTGTGAGCCAGTATTTTGGACAAAGTGTATATAAAGGCAGACGTGTGGGGCTTGATATTATATCCATTACAATTCAGTTTGTTTGTATGGTGCCAACAAAATGAATGCCAAGGCACTTCACATTGTAGGTTTGAGACCCTACAAAATATAAGTAAGGAAACCCAACACTTGAGCATGTGTTGTCTGCCATGATATGGATATGACATAATATTGTTATTGTTTGTACAACCATCTGAGAAAATAATGGATTACATGGTTTAGTAAAAACAAGTGCTTCCTCAATGAAAATATGTTTTCAGTTCTTTTCAGTTTTTGATTTTGGAAATGTGTATTTCAGCAGGGAAGAATCAGAATTGAAATAAAGTGGTGTAAAGCACATGAATTATATTTTGTGTGTGTGTGTGTGTGTGTGTGTGTGTGTGTGTGTGTGTGTGTGTGTGTGTGTATCCATCCATCCAACTTTTTTGGAACCCTCCAGTCTCTTACAGTATGTTACTGTTAACTGAAATTACGGTAAATTACGACCTTTTAAAAGAGTAAATGACCGCCTGTTAGGACACGGTGTCCTCTAGCAGAGATGAATATTTTTGGTACTGATGATGCGTACCAACGGTAAGTTACTGGTTAATATATTGCAGTTTATTACCTTGCAGCGGGCTTACAGTGACATACCGTGAATAAACGGTAGTATACCAATTTCTTAATCACAGTATGATGTTACTTTGTTGACGTAATTTACGACATAACGACATAACGGTATCTCACTGACATAACTGTCGCCAGTGAGATACCGTAAAAAAGGCTACGGTGCGTTACCATAATTTGTCCAAGAGTATTGTTAGGTATTTTAGTACCATGGTAGCATTTACTGGATATTGTTTTATAGTGACATTATGCAGGAAAACTCTGTCATTCAATAAGGCCCCTTTGTTTTAGTTATTTTTCTCTTTGACCCAAGAATTGATGTGTGAGAATCACAGGCTGGTACAAGGTTGAAATACCACAGAGATCACTCCCTCAGCTACATTAGTTTCTTAATCTTTTAGACGCCTGTTGAAGGCCAAATGGTTTGTTTCAGATTTCACTAATGAAAGAACTCTTCGTTTTGTGCCTTGAAAATATGTCGCTGAGATAATCACAATTGTAGCTGAACTAATAAACTACACAAAGGATGCTTCTTCACCCAAGGGCAGGAAGACGCTGCCTTATCTTGGTCTGTACTGGTTTAAACTGATAAATCTGCTGTCTCATGAATTTTACCCTCTATATAAACTGTTGTACTTGTGAATAAAGTTGAGTCACTTTGGGAAGACAATCTAAAGCAGTCTCTGTTTTCTTGTTCTCCCAAGCTGCTCCCGAGCTGCTCGTACTAACACGCTGAATGGCATGCTTGAATATTACTTGAGAATATATTTGACTGTGTTACAGACTAAGGGACATTCTCTGCTGATAGGTGAAGGTACATTCTCTGCTGATAGACGTCCACGCCTCGGAGGAAGCCGATCCACGGAGTAGGCCCTGGAAACAGTTTCCTTCAAGTATTATACCACACCAGCAAAAAACGGTATCATCCTGCAGAAAGGTAAGCTACCGTAACACGGCGTCACGATATGACGCTGGCAGCAGTGACACCAGTATGTTACCGTAAAGTGGCGATGAAAAGTCTAACGGTGCAGATACACGGAGTAATCAGAAAAGTTTAGCATGAATCTGGACATTAGATTTAAGATTTAAGTTTTAAGCTTATCAGATATCACTTGTTAGAAGCTCCTTACCGTTTGAAGAAATCTCTTCTCAATCTGCTGTCCTCTTCTGCTTGCATCTTTTTTTTTTTATCTAACACTGACGTTATTTTTTCTCCGTGAAAAACACAGCAACTCATCTTATCCCGGGGTGCCAGGAAGTCGAGCTGCGGATCTCAGCAGAAAACTTTTCAAACTGATTGCAGGTTGATCCAGGTATACATTTGAAACAGGTTCTCCTCGGTGACGTGACAGTCGGAACGCATCTGCGTAACCATGGTTACAGGGGGACGCTTTGGAGCTCTGCTGTTCAGCAGCAAAATATTTCAGATCAATATGTAAATACTCCAACTCTAAAACCAAGTAATATAAATATGCTGCATATGTGTATAGTGCGTTCATGTGTGTGTGCGCTGCGTGGTGACGTAGGCGCGTGCATGTGTGCCCCGGTCACAGCTCCTTTCAGCATGGCCGGAGGTAAGTCACTGCCACGTTGCTCTCAGCTAATTAAAGTTTGTTCAGATCCCAAGCTGCAATGTGAATACAGCCAAACCGCCGCGTTTTTGTTTGTCATTAAGAGACTCATTCGGGATAAGTTTTGTGGAGGGCGGAGTTCACTAATATACGCTTATGAGTTTTAGCCGAGAACGCAGCTAAAATGCTAGCATGCTAAGTTAGCCTGATTGCTAGCGGCTACTCGCGGCAGTCTTTTTTTAACAGCATGCACTCTTTTTTCCTTCGTCAGGAGAGGTGTACTGGCAGTCGCGTGACACACACAGATCAGACACATATTTCTGTGTTGCAGGTATGGAGATGTTCTTATGTTTTGGAGATGCAGTCTTTCAGTCATTGTTTTTATAAGTACAGTGTTGTACTGCCTGTTAGATGGCGGTTATTAATATAATTGTACTGAAGTATAATGTTTGAACTATAAGTACCAGAATATTGGGTCCTGGTTATTGAATTGTATTTATCTGACTGTTTATTTGTTTTTGAATTATTTTGTTTATTGTTCTTATAAGTTGTTTTTGATGTTTTTTTCAGTGACATATTATTTATTTTGTGCTTTTTGTTTTTGAGAGCTCAAGTTAATGTTTTAAAACAATTTGTTGTATTTGATTCATTATATTATTGTAGTGTTAATGAAGCTGCAGACACAGCTGCTTTCAGCATGGCCGGAGGAGAGGTGTACTGGCAGTCGCGTGACACACACAGATCAGACACATGTTTCTGTGTTGCAGATGTGCAGTAAAGAGCCAAAGACCCAGTACTGTCTCCTGCCTCTTACTTTCACGCCAGAACACAACGCAAGAACAACAGGCGTAACACATGAAACGGGTTACACATACTGAGGTGAGTTGTTGAGGATATGTCGAGCTGTTGATAAGCACGGCTGTTTTTGTGCTCTTATATACTGTTAGCCTGTTTTGCTGGCGTTAGTGAAGCTGTTTTCAACTGGATGTAACATTGTTGAACTCTGATGATTAATGAATAAACTCTCGATGTGACGATGTGAGCATGTAATTGTAACCCTGTGTTCATTTAGTCGTTTGATACCGTTTAATATCCAGTACATCTATTGGGTGTTTTATAACATGCCCTGGAATCATTTTAAGTTTTACAATGCCGGTGATTTACGACTCTTTCGCGACAGTCAACTGTGGCGTAAACTCTGGCGGGTCTCAGAGCTAGCTTATGTGAGCCAGCAGTGACATCTATACATGCAGTAGCCTTAAAATACTGATTATTTATTCTCCTGCTAGGTAAGAATTTGTGTTTTATACGTTTATTGTCACATTGTGCGCCATGTTATTGTTTCGGTGAAATGAATTTCTACAATGGCGGACTTAGACAAAATAGTGTTACTGTTAATTTGACTCTCTGCAGTGTTTAAATGCTTACATATACACACACAGTTACTGTCCCTCCACACGTAGGACTCAGTTCTGCTTCTATGCCCCATCTTTGTTTACTCTTTCCCACCCAACAAGTGCATAAATAAGATGTTAAAAACGTCATCATCATATCAAACATGATCGATTTGGGGGGAGTTTGTTTGGCACATGCTGACTGCATCCTAATTATAACCAGAAGAGGAGGCGAGAGCAGAGAACGAGAGTGCAGCAGTTTGGTGAAAGGAACAGGTGAAGAAGAGGTGAGCATCCAAGAGACGAGCAAGAGGACAGTTTCAAAGCAGACATTATGGCACAATAAAAGCTGTAAGAGCAGAGATTCATTCATATCTTTACTATTTTTCTTTAGCTTCTACTCCCGCTGCTTACAATAAATCTGAGATAAAGAACAAACAAGAACAACTCACATGGCATTGATTGTTTAGTTCAGTGTCACTCTGTGATTGTTTGACATTTCATATAAATGTGACTCTAAAATATAGTCAATAATATTAAAAAGCTGCTGTTACTGAGTGAAACTTGAAGGATTATGATAAACTTCAGTTCTTACTGAATCTGTAACATTGCTTTTTTTAAAATTGTTAAATGACTTTTGTGTCACTGTGCACAGTGAAAAGCTCACCTGATGTAGTGGTGAGGCCATGTTCACCACTAGATGGAGACAACCTGGCACAGGTATTTTCTATACACTAAATTTCACACTGAAAAGCCTTGGTGGGAATTGTTGTTTCATAGAAAGTAAAGGAAAACATGTCTTGAGGTCTTTTTCCAGTGTTTTCAAAATTGTGTTTTTCACATACACATCAAAACTTCACACAGACAAACACACACACAAAACAACAAAATATGTCAAATTAGGGAGGGCAGAGAGCGCAGCCTTTACATTGTTTTATTGTAGAGTGACAGGAACTGCCTATGAGCTTCTAATCAAGCAGAAGTGTTGACGGAAAATCTATCAAAGGAAATACATTGATGAAAATCAAAGAAGAGAAATATTTATGTGATGTTCCATTTTCCTGAGAGCTGATTGGCTTTGATGACCCCTTCAAGTACTACATGCTACTTTGTCCTGCTAGTTAAGCCTGCTGTCTGTTCTCAGGCCTCCTCCTGTTTCACTGCCATATATCCACCACCAGAGGGCTCCACTGACCTGCCTGCTGACATCAGAGCACACCCCTGTGTCATGTGACCCCGCAGGAGTAGCAAAGCTGGACTCAGACCTGGCCAGGCAAGTTCAAAGGCAGCTGTGGTAGAGAGAGTATATGGGCTCAAATTGTGCTCATAAATATTTTGTACTTGTAAATCAATTTGTGTGTGTATGGGATCAGAACGATGCCACCTTGAAATGAAACCGAAAAAAATATTGAAACTGAAATAAATATTGAAACTGAAATAAATGTACAGCGCGGCTGCGGTCACGGACAAACTTGCATGTGTCTGTTCGGGAATGGCAGATGCTGAGAGGTCCAGCGTTTACATTACCGGCTATTTCAAAGTGACAGCCTGAGGTGTTCTTCAGTAAATTGGACTACCAGACAGGAGGACCTGAGGCCCCACCGTATTCTTTTCGGTAAGTTAAATGTGTGTGTAAGCTAATCCGTAACTTAGGTCCTTAGGTGAGCACTCGGCTGTCGGGGAAACTTGTTTTGTAAAGTTCGTTTAGCTAACCCGTGCAGGTGAATGAATTTACCCTGACTAAAGAAATCAAGAGAAACGCACCGGGCTGCTCAGTGACTAACCACGGTTACTGTACTTTTATTATGAGTATTATACTGTAAGAGCAACAGGCTGGACTCTGCTTCTGCTCCTGTGCAGAGCTGATTATTAATAAGAAGCTCGGTATACAGACAAGGATAACACAGTACCCAGGCTAGAAAGACAACTCCAGTTTGAGGCGCATGTCCTCCTGACATTTGGTGTTTGTGTTAACGATCCAATGGAAAAGCTTTGATGGGAGTGAGCTGTTCACTTGCACTATAGCACACAAAACGCTGCGCTGAGCACTGAGTGTTGCATCCGTGTACACACTGCATTGCTTCATATTTCACTCGTAAAGTAGGAAATGGGTGGAGCAGTTTATTAAAAGGGTAAACGTACATGGGTTTGATTGTAAGGCCCAAACAGAGCTGGCACAGGTCTAACAAGCTTGTGCATGAAGGGACAAACTGAGTGTGACATAAGGAAATGCTTACATGTGTAATTATCTTGATTACTGGTGAAGGACTACGTCACATGTAATCAAACATGACTCATTACTTATAAAAACCCTTTAACTAAAAGTGTATCAGAAACTCTCCTCTACTGTTTACTCTGTTTATCACCCAACAGTGACCTCGACCCTCTTCAAGCTCCTCACTGGTCAGTTCGAGTCAGGACGGCTGAAAATCCTCAGTGTTTACTGGGTAAGTTAAACTGATCAGTGGGACACTCAGGAACGGAGACCATGATGCTTTGGGGCTGACCACAGAGGTTTTACTAGTCAGTACAGATTTCAAACACACCGCTACATACTACATTAAGGTCAGTGCATTAAGTGCACTGACCTTAATGTTGTATTTTTCTGGTTGCTAATACACTTGGATCCATTACAAACATACACATTGTTGTGTGATGTGTGAAGACTTTTTATGGCTTTGTTTTTTGTCCGAACAGCACAGAGGAAACTATTTCTAAGCCAAGAGGCTAAAATTCATGCACCAAATGATACGCAGCAGATAAGATGGATGTAATCAAGCTACCGATAGAAAGAACATAATCAAGGACAAATAAAGTGTCTTTTTTTCCTCATTGTTCTCTGTGTGGGCCTCCTACTTCCTCCGTGTGGTAGTTTGACTCGTACTGATGTGGCTCCTCTGCTTCTTTTCACAAACAGTTTTTCCTTCCTGGTCACTGTTGAGCCCGTCACACTCAGCAGCTCGAGCTCGAGCTAAGACAGCCTTGAATCTTAAAACTACAGCCGTAATTGCATTTATGTCTTAGAGTGCTGGCCACAGATATTGATCCCATCTGACAGCAGCTCAGTAAAGCACAAGAGCGTCATCTTAAACAGGATATCAGACAGCGTTCTTATTTTTATTGTCTACTTCTGGTCACATCCTGCTTTTGCCACTGAGCGATCAGCATCCTGTGTTTTATCATGAAGTGATGACTACGTGAGCTCCACTTGTTTAATTCTTCTAACATCTATAAAACAACAGAGTTTCTAAATGACAGACTTATTTATTTGTGTTTGTGTCTCAGTATCTGTTTCCAGATGCTGCTGTGGAGAAGTCTGACTTTAAGAATAACACTCAGCTGTCCAACTCCAGTGGGACATCGGAGCAAGAGAAAACCTCTGATTATGTATGTTTGCCTCTTCACCACTCGCACACTCAAGGTTACACTCAGGTCAGGTCCAATATAAGTTTCAGAGTGAAGACAGGCACAGTGCTGTCAGTACTTTGTCAGGATTTTTATTAGAATGTATTAAATTTGGTGTCCTGCTGTTTGATTTCATGCTGGTCTTTTCCCTCGTTGTAGAACCTTTTCCACCAGCTGAAGTCAGCCCCCAGTGACAGTCTGACCTACCGTCTGGCTCTGTGTGTGTGTCTGGTCAACTATTACTACGGTGGGCTGCGGGCTGTTGGACACCTCTGGCAGGAGTTTGTCCTTGAGTTGCGTTACCGGTGGGAAAATAACCATCTTATTTGTGGGTGGGTACCTCACAGGCTCGTGCTGCTTTGATTTTAAAGATGTCACACATATTAACATTTTCATTTTATAGCAGGTAAAATAAGTATTGAACACGTCAGCAGTTCTCTAAGCAAATATATTTCTAAAGGTGCTTTGATGTGAAATTATCACCAGATGTCGGTAACACAGGGACATTAAACACACAGACATTTATTTATTACTTTATACAAATGTTGGTGATGACAGTTCATGGCAGCTTCTGTATGGAGAAACCAGTCCCATCATTGCTCATGACTTTGACCCACTCACCACACAAACAGTCTATAAATCCCGAATGCTCCGTGGATCCTTCCCACAGATTCAGCTCAGGTGATTGGCTGGGCCGTTCCAGCAGCTTTACTTGATTCCTCTGAAACCAACAGTTTCCATTGGCTGTGTTTGTGATCATGGTCTTGCTGAAACATCCATCCTTGTTTCATCTTCATCATCCTGGTAGATGGCAGCAGATTTTAATCAACAATGTCTCCATTCATCCTTCCTGGAGTTAGATTTAATGGCTCAGTCCCTTTTGCAGCTTGTTATAAAGTTTTTATGCATAACTTTTCTAAGCAATCACACATTTTTTTGGGAACATCAAAATCATCATGCTCCCACCTCCAGACTTCAGTGTTGCTGTGGTGTTTTTGGGATGCAGCCACCCAAACACGGTGTGTTTACAGCATTCAGAGAGTTTTGCTCTTAACAAAGGCAGTCGCACTTTTCTCCTCTCCCTTAGCTTCCCTGCTTAGCCTCTTGTGTCCTTGTTTACTCTCGTGTTTTTTGTATTACTTTTCCCTGGAACACTCTCTCACAGTCTGTTCTCTAAAACCTAAAAGAGGAATTATGGATTTGATCAACTGGTCCCTGAATGCAATTGACACCCCTTTCTCAACGAGAAGTCTGGGCTCGGGTGAGCCTGAGTGCTGAAGATATCTACCTATTCAGAACCATGATAACAGGGTTATTGCTGATTGAGGCTGGCTTGGCCCTGACTTATCGAAGAATTAAGAAAGCGGAACCGGCTGTTCAAACCCCCACAAGGCTGCCCGCTGGGATTCAAACGATGGGAAGAGGCGTGAGTTTCTCAAAATGAGCTCATTGAGTGCAGCATGGATAAGATCTTGGAGAAGCTTACGGCTGCTGTGAATACTCAGAATAAGACTTCTGAGTGCAAACTCGATCACATCTTGGAGAAGCTCACTGCGGTCGTTGTTAACTTGTTATTTTCTGTTATACTGCGAGAGTACTGTTGCCCGCGAAGGGTTGTTGTTGGTGTGGAGAAAAATGGCGTAACAAATAAAGCGCTTGGAGTGAGACTACGACGTCGTGTCTTTGAGTTCTCAGAATCGGCTCTCTGAGCACAAGAATGACAACATCACGGAGCGCAAGTTTGATAACATCATGGAGAAGCTCACGGCTCTCCAACGGGAGATTGAGAGACCAGTGTCGGAGTGTTAGAACAGCTTTGAAATTCATATGAGCTGTTCGCACTAAAGTAAAAACCTCCATCACTTATGCGGATACCCCTTCAGCCCCAGCCGTGGGCTCAAGGCTGGAGCCGAACAACAACTCCCTGATAACGACTGTGTTTAGACTGTTCTTCCCACTCCATGCAAGGCCACCTGGGTTGGCTGGAAGACTGTTTACTTAGCCTGGCAGGGAGGAGGACACTGTCTCAGCTGAACTCTGGACACGCACACGCTTACACAGACATATATACACATGCAGATGTACACTCCTCCCCCCTCCAAACGCCTTCGACGCTTATTCCCCTCCGATGCTGACGGTGGATCAAGGAGACCAGCGCACGCAGGCCTGGATGTACTGTCTACACTGGCTGTCTCTCACCCTTTACCCATCCCTGTTGCTTGTCATGTGTTTCTTTCGTGTATTAAGAGTTTTTTCATGTGCAGAGGTGTTTTTTTTCTGTTCTCAAACTGATCTCCCTGTTGGAGCTCAGTCTGGGGGGAGTTATTTTTTTCTCCTTATCTTTCCTCATGTGGTGCATTTTCCATTGTTATGCCTCTCTGACCTGTCTTCCCCATGTGATGTTTGTGTCATGTATGTATGGTCAGAAGGGTAAGATGGCGCTGGCAAAGGTCGGCAGCCTTAACCCAATTTCCATTGGGGTCAGCCTTCAGGATCAATAAAGTTTTATTGAATTGAATTAAGTGACCAAACTATAAAGTTAAAGCGTATTGTTGTACCTATGCATTACACTGGAGCAGAGCTTACATACATTCTTACCTGCTTACACTCATCATTCATTCGTCAAACTGAATAAAATAGCAATAAAATAGGGTGGCTGCAGCTCAGGCGGTAGAGCGGGTCGTCTACTGATCGGAAGGTTGGTGGTTCAATTCCTGGCTTCCCCCAGGCTGCATGCCAAATATCCTTGGGCAAGATACTAACCCCAAATTGCTCTCCGATGCGTTCATCGGAGTGTGCGCGTGTGTGTGTGTGAGAGAGAGAGAATGTTACTTAGAAAGCACCTAGAAAAATGTGCTTGTGTGAATGGGTGAATGCACAAGTTGTGTAAAGCGCTTTGAGTGCTCAGAAGAGTAGAAAAGCGCTATATAAGAACCAGTCCATTTACCATTTAACCAGAGGAGTATTGCACTGGTTGGATGGCAGCAGCCATGGAGGGAGGGTGTAATTGTCCCGTGTTATGCTGGTGTTTTGTATTAGATGTAAGCTTACATTTGGCAGCATTAGTGAACATTATACTGAATGTTACACAGGACTGTCTCAGGTAGGAGGGAGGCTCACTCGGTCCATTCACTGAGCTTAGTGTTCAGTGATCGATGGTCCAGGGGAAAAGCTGTTTTCTTAGCCTGGCTGTCCTGTTTCTTGAACAGGTGCTGTCCAGGATGAGATGAGATTTGATTGGCTCTCCTGAGACAGCGAGTGCTGACCATGTCCTCCAGGGAAGGAAAGGGACAGGCACTATTCTTCTGTGCTGTCTTAATGACCCACTGAGCAGTTAGCATACCAAGCTGTTAGCAGTAGGTGGGGACACACTATGGTGCTGTGGTAAAAAAGCCACCAAGACTTTCTTCTCCAGATGGTTCCTCCTCCTCCTCAGCATCCTGAGGTGGAGTCTTTGACTTTGGACCATGAGAGGTCCTCAGCTACGTGAGTCCCCAGGAACGAGGACACTCGCTGAACACAGTCTGCTTGATGTGGAGAGGAACGTGTTTCCCTCTGCTGAGGTCACATCTCCTTAGTTTTGATGGCGCTGAGCAGACGCTTGTGTTCATTGCAGCAGCCTGTCAGGTTTTTAACCTCCTGCCTGTTCGCCGTCTTCTCCGCTGATGATTGTCGCATCATCAGCAAATGTAACGATGGTGTTAGAGGGGCAGGTAGGTGTGAACTCATGAGTGTACAGGAGAGCAGGCAAAGACGCCTGTGGATACTTTATGAATGCAGATGATAATATTCTGCCAGCGTTTCACAGACTTGTTCAGCAAACTTTAAACACACTTCACGCTTCTCTTTTTTTCTGTGGCTCTTGCGCACATATTGTTTTCTTTGAAACAGTCGTACCTGCTGATTCCAGGCCTTTCTGTGGCTCTTCATAACTGGGCCTTGACTCTTCTGATAATTCTTTTCACTGGTCTGTGTGAAATCTTGTGGGAAGCACCTGGTCGTGGCCCATTTATGGTGAAATAATATTCTTTCCACTTTACCAAAAGTGCGCTGGAACCTTCAGTAGTTCTACTGTGACCACTGCCACCAGCATGTTTTGCAAAAGTCTTGAGAGAGCTCGTTGTTTTTACCCGTCATGAGACGTTTCTTGTGTGAAACCTGAATAATGAGACCATCAGTTGGGACTGAACCAGCTGATATTTGATTTGATATTAATTGGCGAGGTCTGTGACGAGTTACATGACTCTTTGGTGGCAGGACTCCTGGGCTGGAGGTGCGAGTCCCACTGAGTCTGTGGATGTTGTTGGACTGTCCTGGTTTCCCACCTCGGGATAAGCAGACTACAGTAGCGGTTTCCCTTTCTAAGAAGTGGGACTAGGGGCTGAGCTTGAACTTGGGAATGATACTCCAAAGCCTCCCTGGAAGTCTGTGACTGGGTCAGTTCGTTAGTTGAACCTGAGGTTGAGGATATATTTTCAGCCCTGGAGCTCCTCTGTCAGATGGTGACGGCATACAAAGTATCTGGTACCACTGTCCTCTGTGTGCTGCTGCTGTTGGTCCATCAGCTGTGGAGAGAGTGAAGAATAAGTGATAATGAAAAGTTGTTGTTCTCGTTGAACTCTGTTATTGCTGCTTTATTCGTGGCCAACACTCAGCAGATATTGGCACCAGCCGATTTCAGTCGGGATCTCAAAGGACTTCGTGGAAGAGCAGAACCTATTTGCAGACATTTGTGGGACCTCGTTAGACTGTTGACTTGGACACAGACAGAAGACAGAAACACATTTTGAGACCAGAGGAGATGGATCTGTCAGAGTGGGGGCCCCCAGGCTGTGGAGTGCTTTGCCTCCATCATTATGTTGCTTTGATTGCATTTATTTTTATAAACAGCAGCTTGAGACTCATTTATTTAGCCTGGCTTTGAACTAGATTTGTGCTGTTTCATATTATTGTGAAGCACTCTGTGGTTCTTATCCTGTGCCATATAAATAAAGTCAAATGCTGGATGTCTGTACTTTGTCCAGCTGAGCCGACACTTTAGAATCGGGCTTTGGTCTTGTTGTCAGTCATGTTGGATCTCCGTCCGTCTCTAATAACAGACAAATGACCAAAATGTAAAAATCCAAGTACATAATACCAGGCACAAAAGCCCCTGCAGTGTTTGTGCCGTGCTCTAACTAAAACTTTGCTTGAAATTGTTTAAGCAGTATTTGTTTCTCTGTTAACACACTGGTGTTCACTCATATCCATCTCTGTGCTTCCTAATCTGCAGGCTGGCAGGTGGAGCTCCTGATCTTCGCTGTTGTCTTTTGCATCAGAAGTTCCAGGTAGCCACACAGTGCACAAAGTGCAAGGACTAATCGAACGATTTAAAAGACAAAAAACAACATCATGCACATTTGTAGACTTGCAACTTTAATTCCAGTGGTTTATCAAAAGTGTTGTGTTAACTTTGATAATTGGAACGATGTTTAGGTGATAAAGAGAAAAATGAATTCTGAGAGCTGATGCTCAGTGTGATACAGCATCTTCAAACTCCCAAACACCTGTTTATGTCGTGTTGTCTGTTGAACACAAGTAGCAGTGTTATGTTTCCATGTGTGAAAAGAGTTTTTGTTCCTGGACAGATGCTGAATTGTTGTATCGAAAGGAAGAAGGCCAGAGATGAATCTCACAAGGTACCCGAGGGGAAAGAAAAGGAACACAGGGTCTCAGGTGCCTGCCAGAAGAGCCGCCAAGGACCAGAGTGTGCAACCAGTGCTTCCAGTTCAACAAGAGAGATGTCTCAAGGAAAATCCTGGGACTCGTGGAGTGACAGCGAGGAGGAATTCTTCGAGTGCCTGAGTGACCAGGGCGAGACTGAGGCGACACAAGCTGAGGGCAGAGCTGAGGGCAGGCTGCACCCCCACAACAACATGACTCTGCTCAACTCTGCAGAGCCTCTCTATGTTCACAGGTCAGAGTCACTGCCTCACTGTGCAAACACATCATATGCTGTTATTTATTCCAAATACAGCATGTTGAAAATAATAGTCGGGGTCACACGGGGTGGAGCCTATCCCATACCATAGGGCGAGAGGCGGGGTTCACCCTGGACAGGTCGCCAGTTGCAGGGCGAACACAGAGAGACAGACAAACATTTAACCCAGGGGTGGGCAACTCCAGGCCTCGAGGGCCGGCGTCCTGCAGATCTCACCCTGTGTCAACACACCTGAATCAGATGGTTAGTTCAGCCTCTGGAGAACTTCCACGATAAGGATAAGCTTTATTTGTTGGTTGCCTGCAACTGAGATGACCTAATCGACCATACATACCATGTACAAACTTAACATTGGGGATACAGGTCAGACTAACTAGCAACAAAGGATAGCCCTAACCCAAGACACTTTGAGGAGGTCATTTAGCCATTTAAATCAGCTGTGTTGGATCAAGGACGCATCTAAAACCTGCAGGACACCGGCCCTCGAGGCCTGGAGTTGGACACCTCTGATTTATGCTCTCATTCACACCTGTGGGCAGTTTAGAGTCAGAGTTAACCCAACCCCACTCGCTCCATGTTCAAAGACGTGCAGTTAATAATTAGAACTAAAAGAAAGCGGTTGTAACAGTACAGAGGCGGCCTTTGTGTGACAAAACCATGAAAGCAGATCTCATATAAGTGGTTCACAGAAATGTCATTAACCTCAGCTGAAGCTGACTGAGTCTGATATCTGTGCATCATGTTTCATTTTCAGGAACCGTCTTCTCTGTGCAGTTAATGAATGGGATATTAATGAATTAATAAAAAATGTCATGTAGGCTTTTACAAGTAAACTAGTGTGGAATAAGAGGACTGTTGATCAGCCTACGCTGTGGAAAGTTGTGACTCTGTCACTGACACGTGTGGCATGATGGATGCAGTCATGCTGGGAGAAGCTACGTGAGTGCAGAAACCTCTGATCACCAGACGATCACGTGGTCGTCAGTTTTCAAACAGCTCATTGCAGTTTTATAAATCATCTTCAGAGGTTATTTGAACCTTGTCTTTGCAGAGACCTGCAGACCTGAGGCAGTAATGCAGTGATAATGACCAGCACACAGTGTAAGTCATGCTGCAGCTGCCCTGAATCTACAGTGTTGGTTATTCCCACCATGTCTCTGTTTCTGATCCAGTGTGGACGAGCTCTTTATTCAGTCTGAACTGGTTTTAATACTAAAATACAATTGATTTGTTATTCATAGATTTTCAGATTTACTCTTACACAAAAAAGTAAAACATTTTTGTTGCCAGATCACACATATTTACTTCCAGTCCTGAACAGAAGGAAATCGTTTTGATGCCTAAATGACATTTTATGTTCAGTGACAGCCTGGTGTGCTTGGGTCCATGAATGCAGTGGTGTCGTGAGTGGGCCCTGCTCGAGTCGTCAGTGCCAGTATGAGGTGTCAGTGAATATATTTACACATTACTTCATTTAAAGTACGAGTTTGTGTCTCTGTCCACAGGCAGCCAACCCCGGCTGTGTCCTGGAGGATTTTGTGCGCTGGTATTCACCTCGGGATTACGTAGAAGAGGAAGTGGTTGATGAGAAGGTCAACACAATGGTGATGGGGACACTCAGTCCCAGGATGAAGATCCCAGGCAACACGTGGGTGGAGGCTTGGGAGACTGCCAGGGTCACACCTGCACGACGCCAAAAAAGACTTTTTGATGACACCAAGGAGGCCGAGAAGGTCTGAAGCAGGTCGTTCGTTTTGCCACATGCGTGTTTTAAGCCAAACGTGTTTACTAAGTGGATCACAAAGTGTTTTCATGAATGTTTCTGCTGATTTTCAGGATCCGCTTGTGCCATGGGACCGTTTTGGCTCATGTATGTTGAAGAAGTCAGTTTAACACAGATCTGTGCTCACAGACATGTTGAAGCATTTTCACATGTTGATGAAAAAGGATCTGATGCTGTCACACACGATGTTTAACTGACACACAGCAGCTCTCTGTGGTGTGATGGTGTTAAATGAAGAACAACTTTAAACCAGCTTCTATTAATGATCCGGTCGGCTTTATGGGAAAGGGACAAACAGTAACTGGGGTTAGTTGTTTCCTCACCCAAAGAGGGTCCTGGATTTGGACCCGGGCAGGTCCCTGCCAAGCGTTTGCATGTTCTTCCTGCACATATGAAAGCAGAGCTCGGAGCTCCAGTTTGCACCGTCACTGAAAATGTTGCCTGTCTTTTAAAGACATTGTTTATCCAAAAAGAGAAAGTTAAAAATAATGCTCACTGATAGTCTTATGACAGATTTAAAGATCTGGGTATGACTGGTCCCTCTGTGAATAACCATCATAGAGAAAGGTCACCGTTTATCTGGAGTCTTCTTCAGAGGCAGCCTGTTGGCTGTGCAAAAATATTCTGTTGATCTGAAAGAGCAAAAGGAAAACAGAAGCCAGGCAAACTAAACTTTTTGGGGGTTTGTCTTTAGGTTCTGCACTACATGGCGATGCAGAAACCTGCAGACCTGGCCCGTCACCTCCTGCCCTGTATACTTCATGCAACTATTCTGAAGGAAGAAGGTAAGTCCTCACCGTTTGGTTGAAAAACACGTTTATATGAAATAAAATCAGGGAAAATAACTCTAAGCCCACAGCAGGTAAATTACAGTAAGACCGAAATACAAAAAACTAAAGATATTAAAATAAGTACTAAGAAAATGAAATGCAACCCGAGATGTTAATGGAGAAAAAAAAAACAGAAGCTGCATGAATAAAAAAGTAGAAATCTTGGACGCTGCCAGCATAATGCACAGCCTTTTGACGGGGCTCGCACACAAACACAAAGCAGAGGATGAAGCATCACCAAATATGTTTCCAAGCCAAAGAAGATAAGATGAAGCATACCTGCGCAGCGGTGGGTGATGAGGAGAGGCCGCAGCGTGTCTGTCTTAAAGTGCAAGTTTGTGACAGTTTAAAGCTTAACAAGCTAAGACGCCAAACATCCAGAGCACAAAGACAAGTCAGAGGGCTTTTTCAGACACACACTTCTAAACCGTCGTGCTCAACAGTGTCTCTGCTAAAACTGCGTCTGTGCTCTGCTCCTGTAAAGTTGCCTATCGAGTGCTTAATGATAAGGTGCATGGTAGCTGCTTTCCTCTGCAGGTGGACAAAGGAATGACTTCTCTGCAGACAGGCTCCTGGCAGAGCCACTGCAGAGGAACTCTTTACAATCACTGACTGTGAAACGTGAGGACTGTGTGGGGATGTGCAGACGGGGGCGCGACGGCTGGGAAACGAGGAGGGCTGCAAGTGGATGCACTGTATGATACACACTGGCGTCTACACAGCTCAGTCCTGAGCTGAGTGATGTAATGACTGATTGCATCGACACAGTCATTACATCAAAATACAACCCCTTTTTTTCGGCACTGAAGCGAAACAGGCTCCGCCCACACAGCCGTTCTGTATCACAGCTGTGATGCAAAAAGATTTGGGCACCACTGGTATAGAGTGAATGGAACCCAGAACCTGGAAGTGTCCAGTGATGTGAGGGTAAAGGACGTCTCACTGTGTACTTTGGTGCACAGATGAGTTGTGGTCGGTTCAGTGAATGCAGCCCATGAGCTGCAGAAAAAGCCCAAATCCTGAGCCCCCCAAGATTTGGGCTCAAGATGTGTTCTGCACTGCAGGCCCTTGGACTCCATCAGGGTTTGGGCCAGTTTTGAGCTCTTATAAGTATCAGAGATGGACACGTGATGTTTTCAGGGCTGCGTAGGCATGATGGGTAGAACATGACCCTGGTGTTAAAATGCAGGTAAATGTGATTTAGTTTGTTTACTCTAACTAGCTACCCAACCCTCACTGTGAAAGGAGCCTGGAAAGTTTCCCCAACATGAATTTCTTTCAGTCAAGTTTTCTCCAGTAATGATCAGAAATCAGATAAAACCCACTCTTTATTTTATTCTACACACAATAAATTGATAATTATTCCAGGATACAGAAAAGTCTAGATTTCGTCTTCAGACTGTCACATCTGGAGCAGGGCATAATTTGAATTGGTTTTTAGAAGAAGCTAAAGATCTTTCAGTCGTGTTGCTGTTGTTCCCTGACACCTGCAGTGCAACCATTAATTTAGCTAATGAGAGTTCACGTATAATTATAACAGGTCTTAGTTTCTGGATCGTCTCTAAGTTGACGGTATACTGCTAAGACCAGTTCTGAGTCTAGAGACAGCCAATGAGAGACACTAGTAAGGACATCACTGAGGAGAGTTTTCTAGTACTTTGGAGAAACCTCAATCAGCTAACGTCCTGCTGTGATACTCAGACCTTTTCTCTAATTAAACCAGAAAGCTAGTTTTCATTTATTCTGTAATATCCCAGAATGTTTCAGCAGGTCAGAAATGCTTTGGTGCATATCCAGGTTGTATGCAAATTAATTCTGATTAAGTCTGGACTACAAAATACAAAACATAGCAACAATAATGTCCTCGTTTCACTTCTTTAAAAAATGTATTTTGATCTTATGACACTTACTAAAAGCTTTACTTCCAGAGGTTGACAGAGACGCTCCGTGCTGATAACACGTGAATGTGTGAAGGTTTGTATCATATCTATCTAATAGACTCCAGTTTGTGCATGTAAATGGAGAGTCCTCTTCACACACTGAGGTTAATTATGGAGTTCCACAGGGTTCAGTGCTAGGACCAATTCTGTTTACATTATACATGCTTCCCTTAGGCAGCATCATTAGAAGACATAGCATACATTTACACTGCTATGCTGATGACACCCAGCTCTATCTGTCCATGAAGCCAGATAACACACACCAATGAGTTAAACTGCAGTAATGTCTTAAAGACATAAAGACCTGGATGGCCGCTAACTTTCTGCTTCTTAATTCAGATCAAACTGAGGTTATTGTACTCGGTTATTGTAGATGGCCCCGCCCCTCCCTGAGCCTGGCTCTGCTGAAGGCTTCTTCCTGTTTAAAGGGAGTTTTTCCTTGTGCCAAAGCACATGTGGGTATATTCCTGGACAAAAGGCTTAGTTTCTATTTGCAGATGTGTTCTGTGATCCTCTGAAATAGCTGGATTAATTAACTCCAATAATAATCCATCAAGACTTTGTGGATATGTTTTAATCTCTGTAAAGATTATTATAAAATGTTGTGAAGGTTTTGTTTATTTCAAAAGGATCTGTATTAGTAAGATAATAGTTTGCAGGTTTACTCAATTTTAGGCTTTTTCTCATGTTAACAGTAATTGAGGTTACAAACGTGGCAGGTCTTTCTTTTAATCACAGCTTTCTGTCACTCTGGAAACACTGTCATTTCTTCTCTTTCAGAGTCTGCTGAAGATATTCCATCAGTGCAAAAAACCATTCAGCAAGCTACAGTTCAAGCGAGCAAGCTCCTGCAGTCCCCCAACCAGGACTACAAGAAGTTAGAGGTCAGTGAAAACTCGACCGGACTTTCCACAAATAATTCAGTTTAAAAGAAAGTATCATTAGATTCACCCAAAAAAGTTTTGTTTTTAAATACATTATTGATTGATTGTTAACTGTGTTTTTGTTGTAGTTGAGTATGTGCTGTACATGAGGTGTACGTAGACTGGACAGTGTGCACCATGGCTGAGAACTTGGCTGATAATTATTATGGCCATTGATGGTTGAACCATGAAAACAGGGGTGTGGTGCAGTGGGATTGTAGTGGGAGCTGGAGTAACAAACTCCAGTGCTTCCTCAGTGATGGCTAACTTTTTTCTAAACCTAGGTAATTCCTTCGGCTGTTCCCACCTGGGCTCAAAGCTTTTATACTCTGCTGATATCGGATGTGTTTATCAGTGATCGAAAACAGAGACTGAGATTGTTATTATTGAGTTTGATCACACGTTAGGTGCATTAAACATATGCTTTAATACTGTCCTAAAGTCTGAGAACAATCATCACTTCTTCACATATAAAAATGTTCTTCTCACTAGCACTCAGTATCCATACAGCCCCTTTTCTTTGAATAACACTGTACAGCTGCACAGCTAAACCCCACCATGTTAGTTCGGCTTGACTGGACAGTCTTGTTGTGTAAAAGCATTCTTGGCTTTCTCAAAGTACATTTAAGTATGCCATGTATCCACTGTGACTCCAAACACGCCTTTTACACCCCGAGACTCAGCCTATAACGTTCCACGTAGGAAAAACCACGTATGTGTATAAATGTGACAGTCTTGGGGTCTCATGCTGTCAGGATTGAGCAGACAGTTGTTCTTGTCCTGTGTGCAGGATTTCATTAACCAGCTGCTGAGCATGGAGACAGTCATCACTCAAGCTCGCTCGCTCAAGGCCAAGTTCTCCGTTCCTGAGGACGACAGCGGAGAGGCTGCTGATGAACTGAAGAAGTGAGTCGCAGAGTTTGAGCTGCGCTCACTGACAGCTTTGTTTGTGCTGTTGGTAACATGTAACCGTCTTCACCGTCACTATAGATAGTTAGTCAGTAACAGGTTGTCACGATGAATCTGTTTCACAAAGACGGCGTCTGAAGGATCACAGTCAGTTCACACGTTTCTTTCTCGCTCATGTTGGTGGTCTTATTTTATAGTTTTGGTGTCTTCAGGTTTTACATGTTCTTATTTAAGTGTTTTGTTTTGTGGGAATATTGTAACATTTTCCACATTGTGTGTTGTCTCTAGGTTTGTGAGCTCCCTGCTGGAGGAACCAGAGGTGGTAGTGACAGGAGCAGGCCAGGGCCTGGCTGGCAGTATAATCCACGGACTCTTCATCAGTGCTCAGAGGGTAACTCTCACTCTGCCTCCGTGTCCTTCCCACGTCTTGCTGTCAGTTTCATGTATACAGTCATGTATTTGTCATCTATAGAGACATCTTTAGAGGTACACACACACACCAGTCAACCACTTATTCAATATCAGCATCAAGAATAGGTCGGTGTCCCGGTCCTAGAACAAGACATGAAGTCAGCGCTGTTTTATTTTGTTGTGGGCAGTCTGAGGCACACCTGTGCACTACTCATGATGTCAGATCAGCATCCTGATGTGGCACACCTGTGAGGTGGGATGGATTATCTCAATATAGCAGATGTGCCCACTACCACACGTTTGGACTGATTTGTGACCACTGTTTGGGAGGGATGGTTATATTGTGTATCTGGAATGAATTTTAGGTCTCTACGTCCATCCCATGGGGAATGGGAGCAGTAACAAAGGTGTTGCGTTTATATTTTTGTTGAGTGTATATACTTCATGTAGATGAAACTGGAAGGACGTGGTCAGCACTGATGTAAAGATGCGGTGTTTTCTGTCAGTGTCAGGAGAGTCTGCTCTATTGTAACGTTGTTTCTTCCTGAAACACACAATTGCTGCTGCTGTGCTGTGAAGCACGTTCAGAGTAGAGATGGACCGATCCGATATTACGTATCGGTATCGGTCCGATACTGACCTAAATTACTGGATCGGATATCGGAGAAAAATAAAAAATGTAATCCGATCCATTAAATATCACGAAAGCACCTCACAAAACTTGCAACACACCGTAACTCACCTCAGGTTAGCACGTCGGAGCAGTATGCATCACGTGATAGAGCGGCTGTGGCATGCGGGACCTGTCGGTGGTCTGGATAGCATGTGGAGCTTCGCTAGCAACCCGGCATTTCATCTCCGACAAAGTTATCCCGAGAGAAGTAAAGCAAGTGTGTAAGTCCATCTCTGAATGTAAAGCATTCCTGCGTTAAGCTTAACAAGCGACTGCCTCTTCTTGCTGCTACTTCAATCATGAAACTGCTTAACGATCAGCTGATCGGCTTTTCTGTCGCGAGTCCGTGTCTCTTGTTTGCTTTTGGCCCACTTTGCACCAGAAAGAGGAAACCAGCGGCTGAACAACAGCAGCACGTTTAAGCTTGATCAGCTATTGTTAGAATGTATTTAATATTACTTTCTACTCGAGGATCTTTTTCTACGTAGCTGACGCTGGTAACTGTGCAGGGGCGGATCTAGCAAAGTTTAGCCAGGGGGGCCGATAGGGCATTAACAGGGAAAAGGGGGCACAAAGACATACTTTTCTTTCTTATTCTCATTTAAAATGTCTAGCTTTTAATAAATAATTATCTGACACCCAAAGTTTTAATTTGATGCAAAATGAATAGAAGTCCATTACTGTATATAGTAACTATTAAGTCTAATATATATACCCTAGTAAGCTATACTACTTTTTCCTTTGGGAAGGTACCATCTGTGCAGTCTGCAATTTTGTTGAAGAAAGATGTTGAATCTATTTAATATTTCTTGAAAAATAATTGATTTCTGTGCATTTTTTTTTCACACTGCATTAAATTAAGGTTGATTACGTCGATTAAGCATCATGAGGTGGAGCGTGAGGGGTGGTTCCCTATTTTTTATTTATTTATTTTTGTTGTTGCTGGGAGTTGGAACCCTATTAGTTAGGTTGCTTAATATTTATGCTAAGTACTCTTTAAAATACCAGAATAGGGAGGATGGTGTAGGTTTAAGTTTATTAGATTGATCAGTATTGCTGAACTATGAAATATTTTTTTTGTATACAGGTATAACAGAATAGCTTTAGTGTAGTTGTTGTTTTAAACTTGAGTATGAACTTATACAAAATGCAGCAAGATATTTAAAAAACAGTTTTGTTGATTAAAAAACACCATATCGGATTCATATCGGTATCGGCAGATATCCAAATTTATGATATCGGTATCGGTATCGGACATAAAAAAGTGGTATCGTGCCATCTCTAGTTCAGAGCTATAAGAACCAGTCTGTTTAACTATCAATGAAAAATGAAGAATTATCAGTTTGACTGTGTGACAATTCTGCAGGAACAAAGTTGTGCAGCTCTCTCCACAGTGGAGCAGATCTCCTTCCTGTCTTTGACGCTTCTTTTTCTCTTTCTGCAGTAACAACTATTAATGTGCATTTGTATATGTTTACAGTGTTAGCAGAAACAAAGCTTTGGTGGCCGTGACTCCAGAGATGGAGCCGAGTATCTAATCGAATCATCGGTTTGTTCTTTAAGCCTTAAAAGTGTCCATGTGCTCCACACTGGATCCCAGATTGACTCTGATGCATCAACTGGAACATGAATCCAAAATCCTGCTCCTCACATACAAGGTCTTAAATAATCAGGCCCCATCTTATCTTAATGACCTTGTAGTACCATATCACCCTATTAGAGCACTTCGCTCTCGCTCTGCAGGCCTACTTGTTGTTCCTAGAGTATTTAAAAGTACAATGGGAGGCAGAGCCTTCAGTTTTCAGGCCCCTCTTCTGTGGAACCAGCTTCCAGTTTGGATTCAGGTGACAGACAAAACTTTCCTCTTTGATAAAGCACATAGTTAGGGTTGGATCAGCAACCTTAATTAGTCTGCAATAGACCCTGTGCACGAGAAAATGCTAACTTCCTGTTTTAAGATCGGATGCAGGGTTGTACATTTCCGGTAGCTTTACTTTGCGGTCAATTGCTGCTGCAAAGATGGACTCCAAAATCATGTCCAAAATATGAAAACAGAAAGATGGCGTTAAGTTACAAAGAGCAGAAGGTGGGAACACTCACCACTGCTGTGTCATAAAAAAAATCAAATGATCAGTTTTGAGGTTTGAAGCGTGCAGATCGATTGGTGGTTTACATCACTCAACACAAGCAGAACTGCATTACAGAATCAGAAGCACATCTCTGTATTGATTGATTGATTGGTAATTTATTTCAACATGTGAACAATATACAAGTACATTTAGAAAAGAAATAAGAGAGAAAAAAATACTATACAAATTACATACAAAAAAAACCATTCTGATTAATTTACATGTATAGTGACAGTTCTTATGATTTAAACAGGCAGATGTTCAGCATTCAAACTACAGGTGAACAATAGTCAAAGGTTTCCCTGCTAGTCAAGTACACACCTACACAGCATGTCAACAAACCGTGGTAAGGGTCTCTATGCATGAGTATTTACGAAGGGTATGTTGTGACGTACCTTCAAAATTACCGCGGTCCCTCGCTATAACGCGGCCTCGCTGTTTCGTACATTTTTTTTGTGCAAGTTTGCATGCTTTTTTTTTTTTTTGCGCACAGCGCTTTGTGTTCTGCGTCCTGATTGGCTGCAGACTATTGTTGATCTCCTCCGTGCCGTCTCTCCTGTACAGAATCGCTGATTCATTGATTCATTAATGATTCATTGATGTTGAATTATCTCTCAGCTGCTCTGTTCTCATGTGCTGGACCTGAAAACACGGTTTGATCTTTGGTTTCTGTAATACTGGACTTATTTGTCTACGAAGGTTTGAACTTTGAGAGCTTAAACAAGAGAGAAACGTGTGAAAATGTTCATGTCTGTCTGAGTGTATAAAGTGTGTAGTGAGGGGTTTTACCTTAAAACATCTATAATAATTGTAAAAAATAAAGTTGGCTACTTCAGATTTCACCAATCGCATTTTATTTTTAGAACGTAACTCCCGCGATAAACGAGGGAGCGCTGTATACAAATACTGAGAAGTATAAAATTTGAATCCTGTCTCTCTCTGAGGCGCGGGGGGAAAAAATATCGACAAGTCGATCAACATCATCTACAGATACATTCGACATCTCGAGAAATGTAAATCGCCACTGGATTCGTCCATTTGGTTGAAAAACCCGACCGTGAACAAGGAGCGAATATCACACCGGAAACTAAGCGCTATGCCCTGGAAGTAGCATATGCTAAGGCTCACAGGTCTAAGTTATAGGTCTAAGTTCCCCATAATGCACTGGGTGTTTCTTCTTCACTCAACATGTGTTAGTAGACCTCTCTGCATTCAGTCCGTCTGCCCCTCATCTATCGATGGATGTTAGAGGCTTTGGTTCCCACTGTCGCTCACAGACGGTCACCTAATGTTTCCTGTGTAACTGCAGGGTCTTTGCCTTATAACATAGAAGCAGCTTGAGGTAACTGTTGTTGTGATGCTGTGTGTGTGTAATAAAGCTCCCTTACTGACAGTGGGTCACCACAGCTTGTAGCTCCATGTATTTGATGTGGCACGTTTGCCCTCGCTGACACAACCTTAAAGGGATTTGTGTGTATGAATAAAGTTTATTGTTCATACAGTTCATTGCCGTATGTCTGTGAAAGGCTGAATGAGGGTTGTAGCTCCCTCAGCAGCTGTGGAGCGATGGCTCGTGGTCACCTGATTCAGCCCTGGAGATGTGGTTGGTTAGACACGCTGCTTTAGTTTACACTACAAACCACACTCACCTGTTTACACTCCTTTTGTGTTACAACCACCTTGTTACACTCAAACACCAGATGATGCATCTGAGCCAACTAAGGATTCACTGAGACTGAAGAAGCTCGAGATCATAAGAATTTGAGGCTCAGCTGATACAGTATCATAGGAGAATCCAACCATTGTATGTCAAGAGACTATAGGCAGTGAAAGCTCCATCTGGAGGAGGAACGACGTGGTTCAGAGCGTTGCCTCCTGCAGCTGGTGACATGTTCAGATTTCAGCTCTGTCGGTTAGAAAGTCTGTTTTTGTTTTTCATCTGTGTGTTGCTCTTTCATCCTTTTCTTCTTCCTGTTTCTTGCATCAGGCTGGCTGACTTCACCACTGATGAGGTAACCATGAGCAGTAAGCCTCGTGTCGCTCACAGTTACATTTAACATAGTGCGATAAACACACTCAGTCATTATAAGGTACATCCTCTCTAAAGGTTCACATAACAGACAAACAGGATAATAAAAATAATCTGGTTCTTTGCAGCGTCCTGAGATGAACAACACACGACATTATTACACGTCTCAGTATTTGTTACACTGAACACAAATATAAACACAACACTTTTGTTTCCATGAGCTGAACCGGATCCTGACTGGTTTTGCGACATGTGTGTCATTGTGCTACACATGTACGGCATATTTCAGAGTGGCCTTTTATTGTGGGCAGTCTCAGACACACCTGTGCAATATTCATGCTGTCTAATCAGCACCTTGACATGCCACACCTGTGAGGTGGGATGGATTATCTCAGCTAATGAGAAGTTCTCACTAACACACATTTAGACAGATTTGTGAACAGTGTTTGCGAGCAATGTTCCCTGTAATGTTTCATGTGTCTGAGCGAACACACAAACTCCCTGCGCGTCCCTTGGACCACTGTGAGTAACAGCAGACGTGTGCACTGTGGTCACGCCAGCATCCAAGTTACATGTTTATTAAAATAATCAAATTACAGCATTTACATTTATGTTAGACTACTTTTAATTAACTGCTTTAGCCCACTTACAATGAAAATTAAAACAATCTTCTTCATGACCTGTGCAGCATGTTAACACTAATGGAAGTAAGAATAACTTGAACTTCAATTTTGAAAACACAACTTTCTTTAAATAAAGCTCTGACTTGTATTATGAGTCTGTGGTCTGAGAGAGAGTCTGTAACTCTGTCTGCAAAATACAGTAAATAATGACCAATGTTGGGCAATTAATTATATAGTTACTTCTTCAAAAAAGTAACTGAGTTTTGCAAACAGAGTTTTTTGCAGCTGTTTACCTAAAAATGCAGCCAAGGTGTTTTTTAAATAAACATTTCAAACTATTTACAGAACAATCAGCTGTTCTGCATCAAATCTGATGCCACACAAATTATTTGTGCCGCTCCAAAAAATAATTTCTGTCCACTATGAGATGAAGGAGAACAACAGCCTGATACCTGCAGGCCTGACAACAGGAGATGTATCACTGCTGTAACACCTGTAACACTCAGCAGTCGCCTCATTGTTCTGACACCCACAACAAAACTATTGACTACACTACACACTAACTACACAAGATTTGTGCTAAACTTGGCAATCGCATCTCAAACACCGCCGTCACTCCTAAAACTTCCCCCTTCCTAAACAACTAAATGTCATGTTGCCATATCATTTTTTGATTGGTCGACATGGTGCATTTTTCCACCAATAGGAAAGGCTGGTGGGGGTTTGTTTTGGTGTTGTTTTGGCTCACAGGCTTTCGAGCGTTTTCCTTATAAAACGGCGTTTTTACCGTTTCTTCCCGCAGTAAATATAAACAACGACAGTATTCAGGAAGAAAAACAAACATTGCAGATATTTTTATCATAACTCTGGTTTTACGCGGCCGATCAACACAATTTAAAAACTGGTATAAAGTCCACACTTTGTCCGTCAGTTGTTCCGTCTGTCCTGCTCACGTCTCCAATGGTTGTACACGCCACATCAGCCGCTTTGCTAAAACACCGGTGTCGCACATAAGGACGCTGTCATAGCCTGTCAGCCACGTTGATCAGCTGCGTATATACGAATGTGAATCGTGTGATTGGCTGGACTACGGGATAAGGTGGCCTCGTTCTGATCCCATACGGGAGCAGCCAGTCACTGACTAACACTGCAGAACAGAATTGTTAAAGTTTTCATTTTAATTTCAATTCAGGTGATTTTTTTTTTTTTTGTGCGCAACGCAGATTTTCTGTGCAGAGCCCGTGCCAGCAGTGCACAATTGTGCCAGCAGCGCGCAATTGTGCACGCGCGCAGCTTAGAGGGAACATTGCTTGCGAGTGTCGGGTCTTTTGTGTTTGTAGAAAATGTTTCATATCTTTGAGTTCAGCTCATGGAAAACAGGAGCAAAAACAAAAGTGTTGCGTTTATATTTTTGTTCAGTGTAAATGATAAAACATCAGGTTTGACCCAGAATACAGTTTGATCCACATGATGGCGCTGTGAAAAGTGCGCGCTGTACTGGTGGCACCAGTGTTCCCAGCCCACAGACCAGTGCTGCCACTAATCGAGTTTCATTAGCAGCATCTAAATGCTGTTTAAAGGTGGACTTCATCTGTCACACAGGAGCAGTTTGGCTTCGCTTTGCTTAAATAATGACCTGGTGTATTTCTGTATACACACCTGCTAAGGATCAGGTGACTTTTATAATAAAAGGTTAATACGTAAAACCTTAAAAATAAAAAGGGCTGTTTTTAGCAGTATTTAGGCTGCAGTCTGTGTATTATGTCCATGATATTCTACATTACAGTACAAACAGTAATTATATAAAGAACAGATGGATCAGGATCCTGTCTGTTCTTTACTATGATCTCAGCTGATAATGAGGCTTGAAAGAGACATGTTTGAACTTTTGCATTGATCAGACAAATAAGCCTGCATGTTTGCATGAGCTTTACCTTTAACTGTAAAACATGAAGCCTTTATTATTAAAAAAACAAAACCCTTTTGGTGTCATACAGGTAAGAAAGCAGTGAAGCGTTTTTCTCTCTAACAGATGTTTCATCTGTTTTCTCTGCCGTTGCTCTGATGGGACCTGCAGGGTGTTTTTGGTGACGTGGAGGTTTGCACGTTTCACTTGCTGCCTGTGGTTCATGTTCTAGTCCCACTGTGAAGCACATAGACGTGTCCTGACTTCCTGTCTGTCCCACACTCTGTTGTCTCTGTTTGTTGCTGCCAACAGTACAAGTCATCTTTGCAGATTTTACTGAATTAACAAAAACATGTTTACTGAAAGACTTATTCAGTAAACATTAGGGCTGGGCCATATTATACCGTTCACGGTAATACTGGTATAATGTTAGGCAATGATAGGAAAATGAAATATCGCGATAGAATATGAGTAAAACGCGCATGCGCAGTGCCTTTGTTTTCATACGCACATGGCCGATTGTTGAGTGAAACAGATGAACCAGAATTGGTTTGTAAAAATGGTGCAACTTCAGTGATGTGGAACTGGTTTGGTGTTTGTCCGTCAGATACACAACAAAGCACATTTTTTTTGCAGAACATGCAAGCGGCCGTCGTTACTGTCGTATTTGTCGGACTAAGATGCTCTTAAATCTGGGAGTAATCTGGGTCCTAAACTCCATATGGTTCAGGTCAAACAAACACTGCAGCATCACTGAGCGTTAAAAACTGTCTAAATTCTTTCATCTTTAATAAAACGATCAGCATTGCTGCTTTACCAGGTGTAACTATGAAGTTTAACTTCCAGGCATCCATGAAAACAAAAGTTATTACATTTAACGGAGTTAGAAGTTAGCAGGAAGCTAGCGGAAGTTAGCTCGCTAGTTTCGCTAGTTACCTAAGCATGATATAGCATGTTCTGACTGAGAGATTTCTGAAAAAATTCAAACGTACAGCTCTGCTACCACTTCCAACATAAATGAAGACAGGAAACTAAACAGCAGTGACGTTTGTAGGGTTACTGAAGTTGGGCTAGCTGGTGTATATAATGATGTGCTACGTGATCGCTAGCGACACAGCTATGTTAGCATAACATAAACAGTGAAGCTGGAGGACGAACACTAACACTTTTCCACTTATAAAAGTTAACGTGAAGGTTCCTGATGGTTAGAGACAAATACAATCGCATGGCAGGATGCTGTAAACGGACCAAACTTCAGTCAGGAGAACAACTGAGATAATCCATCCACAATACGAGGTTAGTCATTAATATACTGCAACAACATGGGAATAGAGCAGCTGCCAGAGAATTCAACATTAATGAATCAATGGTACAGAAGTGGAGGAAGAATGAGTTTAATAAAGTTTGATTTATCTGACTGCTTTGTTTCGCTTAATGTGCGTTATAATCCCGTGCACCGAAAACTACGTACTGCACACTGCAGTTTAATGTTGCAAAGCAGCTCTTTTTAACTTCAGTGGATATTATACATGGTTATGCTCAGGATATGTCAGCCCATTTCTACTGGAAATGCCTTTTGGTTAAACTTTCAGCAAGGAATTTGCATTTGCACTGTTACATTTTTATAAAGCTTTAATGTACATAAAAAACAGCTTCTTGTTTAAGTGAAAATAAATGGAAGGTTGTCTTTTTGCGCTAGTAATGTTGTGGAGTTGTATTTTGTCTCGCATCAATTATATCGTCAGTTATATCGTTATCGCAAATTTTCAAATATATATCGTGATAAATATTTTTGGCCATATCGCCCTGCTCTAGTAAACATGTTTGTTACACTGAGACTGAAAAAGAGATCCCTGTTTACGCTCATAGAAAACGAGCCTCTGTTTTACTTTATTGAAATCATTTCTAATCACAGACAGGATCAGCAGCGTGCAGCTGCAGTGAGGTGTTAGTAGAGGAGCTGTGTTTGTGAGCTGTAGTCTGGATCAGGTCTCTGTGGGAGACTCGGTTACAGTACTTCTGAATATCCACGTGTCCACCTCACACAGCACATTTCTTCAGAATCAGTTGCTGTTTGCTAACATTTGACCTTTGCCCTTTTAGGCTGCCCTTCTGGCGCCCGTCGATAAGGACTTGGGATCTGACAAGAAGCAAACTGGGGGAAGCAGCAGAGTACCAGACTTCCCTCCTCCAGCAGGCCGGGAGATCTTGTGTGCCGCGACCAGCAGCGTACTCCAAGGCGCTGCCTCAGCGGCTCTTCTGTGTCCTGATGAGGGAGGAGTTTAGGTTGACCGGAGCCTTTTCCACAGACACGTCCTTCTTTTAAGTCCTGTGAACAATTCACACCTGGGATAAAGATAAGTGAAGGACACAGGATGGAGACTTTCACATGTATGAACGTGGCCATGGAGTAAGATCATAGAAATACATTTCTTCATTTGTTTGCTTTATTTGTAAGAATGGTGCAATATTTCAGCATCTACGGCTCGCCCAAGCTTAAAAGCAGGAAGCAGTATATTACTGGCATTGATTAAGAAGCATTTATGGCTTTGTCTGGAAATATGTGAAACTACATCCTTCTCTGTATTCATAAATCTGCAGCTTCCTGCAGCTGTGATAAAACAGTTTCACACTAAAACCTTCATTTTACCTTCAAAGCTTCTCTTGATGCCTTTTTAAGGAAATGAAATTTGTCGTTAGGATGGAGTTCCCCATCCTGCACTCACCACACGCTAACACAACCTTCTCAACTCAGATATTTAGTAGATTATATTTCAGTTGCAGGGATTGGTCCTGATGGTAAACATGAGAGCCGGTGAGGACTTCATGGGTCGTTTCAGCTGAGCTCCATCCTCCAGCATGTCCTGCTGCTGGATTAACACACAGCTGTTTGTTTGCATCCAACCAGAACCAGACCGTGCAGATCTTATTCCTGTTCATAAGCTGATTGTTCAAACATGAAGCTCTTTGACGTTGTATAAAAACTGAAACGACACTTTACAGCTGACTGTGATGTTTTAAATGGAGCTGGTTCCTCGAGGCGCGTCCGACAGCATGAGGGGAAAATTGGTTTTGTAATATTTTCTTTGTTTTGTTAAGGGTGTATCCATCCCATGATACAGACACATACAGTTTAAACGAAGCACTGAAACTTGCACATATTTATTATAGATGCACTGAAGCTAATCGAGATATTTGCTGTCAATCTGTGGCTGCGATTAAACACTTTACTGGAAACTTTATTAACTAGTAACTTCATCAGTCATGACAGAAGCTAATATTTCTGTGCTAACATCGTTTAAACAGTAACAGCTTTCCTCCAATATAAGCTAACATTTACACCGTAACTTTAAGCTAGCACCATAAAGACGGTAAAACACGTAATAACATCTACAAATGCATCTTAAAGCTGTTATATTAGCACTCGGTGTATTACTAAGATAACCACATTAACATTACTGACACTCGCTGACTTTTAATAGTCATTCTATAAATGCTGTCCGTTTAAATGGTCTTACCTGTACCCACTGCATATCCACCGGGTTCCAGCCAGAGTGGATTCTGGAGTCTTCCACGCTCCTGTTAGTGATCCTCCATCTGGATGGATGAGAACAACCTTCTGAACAATCTAGCAGGAGATGGCCCATATCTATGGGACTGATTTGTGCTAATAACGCCCATTGTATGGACTGATAACAGCCGAAGCGGGTGAATAAAGTCACCCAGTAGCTAGCTGTGCCATTACCCAGCATACATCACTCCCTCCGTAAATGCAATAAACGATACAAAAGTATCGTTCTACCTGTTTTTCAGGTAGTTGTTTACATTATATAATTTATTGTGTTCAGTATACGTCACTACAATGTGATTTGGAAAATGTCTAAATATACCGACAGCAGGCACTTCCGCGGCAATCTCTTCAATCGGAGGACCCTTCACGTCAATTCCCGACGCGAGAGGGGTACCCTGCGCGTCCATAAGTGCAGCAGAGGGAGCCTGACCATGCGTCACACGTTTGACGAGTTGGGAGTGAGAACGTGTTGTATTATCGGATCGTCCATCTCTAGTAAATAGTGCACATTCATACAGTGCAGACCAGCAGCGGCACTGCTCACATATTTTGTGCTCTAAGAAGAAACCAAACCCAGCGAGTGATGTCACAGTGATTGTGTCCATCTTTCATATACAGTCTGTGGATATATCATGGTTTTAATGCCTCTGACAGCTTGTCATGAAATACAATGTGATTAACGTGGTTTTGTTTTAGAGGACTGAGGGACCTCCAGGGTCAAGAGGGTTGCTTTTGATTTTTGTAAAGACTCACACGGTGTGCTCGGGTGCTTGAAAATCTTTTCATCTTCACCAAAGCCCTCTGTTGGTTTGAGCTCAGTCTAAATGTGTTTGTGGTTTTCTGTTTGAACCCTGAAAGAAAAATTCAACTTCCTATTGCCGAGCTAATTTGCTTCATAATGACTCTGCCGGGTCATTATGAAGAAAATTTCATCAGGATCTCAACAGTGGAAACAGGATCAAACAATCAAATGTGTCTGTGCAAACGAGCTGAAACCACACAAAAGGATCCCAGACCGGCCCCGTCTCTCAAAGCGATCAACACGAAAGCTTGTGAAGTTTCATTTGAGGTCACGCAGGTTACATTTTCTTTGAAACTACTGACTATGTGTCAAATTCAGAACTATTGCTGCAATGTGACCCAAATAATACTTTTTATTCTGTATTCAATGAGATTACAGTCGTATCGCTGGGAGATCTGGCTGTTATAATAAGGGAAAAGTTAATGGAGTTATCAGTCGTCGCTGTACTTGAAAGGAGAGATGGCCCAGCCAGATTTATTGTAATAAAATGCGTGGACAGCAACATGAGCCCACAGTTTTATGTCTCTATTGTTTTATAGTTTGGAAAATGATTTGCCAAAGATGAGTGCTTCCAGTTTTCTGCAGACTGCACGACCTGACTGTGGAAGTCTGTTTCTGCCACCCAAATATGAAGTCGATGATAGTTTTGTGTTATTTTCTTCACAAGTTGGAGTCAATAAGTGGAGATAATAACCTGTTAAGTTTTGAATCATGATGAGGATCTCTGTCAGTGCCTGCATAAAAATCTCAACTGTAGCTCAACACAACCAAGTGCAGTACAATGAAAACACTGACCCCGGGTTTAACGAGGACCAGAAGGATCCGGAACAGAGTCAACGACTAACTAAATCTGACGGGTACTTCAATACAAAAACACACGCAGAGTTCATTTTTCATGTGCTGCAGCCTCACAAACAGCTGATATCATGGAGATATAAAGTCAGAGCAACTATACGTTACTCTTACTGCGCATTTTTAATCTCTTTTATTATCCCTTTATCATCCAACCAGAGTCAGAGAGGAGTCGACCCCACCCACCACAGGGCGAGAGGCGGGGTACACCCAGGACAGGTCACCACTGAAGTACCATCAAATCAAATGAAACATCCCTACACAGCAAATTCAAAAGTGTTAAATTTTTTGGTGTTAATAGTCTCCTTGCAAAAGTAGAGTTAATTTTACTCTAAGCAGAGTCACATTCTTTTAATGTAACTCTGAGGTGTAAAATGATAGTAGTTAAAATCGAGTGTTAAAAATGATTGTTTCTCTGTCAAATCTGGAGGTGTTACAATGGAAACATTAACTCTTGACCTCTTAACTCTGAACTCCTACAGGGGCTATGACACCAACAGAGTAAATTCACAGACTCCGCCCCCAGCACGGCTCCAATCGAAGCTGAAGTGAAGCCGTTTCAGAACATTTTGCTCTACATATTTGAGTTGTTTGCCATGCTTGGTAAGTCATTTTTTCAAAGATTGTTTCAATTATTATTATGAGCTTTTACTTCTGTGGCTCTTTGGAGTTGAGACAAAGCTGTGTGAAAGGCATTAGCCACGTTGCTCGCTGATAGCATAATATTCTGTTTTAGCTAGCTGAAAGGTATTGTTTGCGGGCAAATACCACAGCCTTGAAAAAAGCTTGCATGTGAATTTCCAGTCAAACCTTTGGTCAAATACACCTAAAACAATGTCTAGAATGTGAAATGTTGGTATAATGGTGCTACTTGAAGCCTGAAAACGATCGCCCATAAAAAAAAAAACGAGCAAATGGCAGTAGCAGGCGTCCTGACTGGATTCTACGTTAGCATAGATCCCTCCAGAGTTTTGTGTACACGGTTTAGGTAAAAATGAAAAAGGTTGAGGTTTTACATTTAGTTCAGTATTACCTGTTGCCTGTGTCTTTGTCTTTTGGGAAAATACTTTACACAAGTAATGGCTCAAAGAGGATTCCTTTTTTTTTTTACTGTGCTGCAATTGTTTACTGGATTATTTGTGCCATTAATTAGTGTCAACTAATTTTTATTCAATCTCCGTACAGGATATGCTTGTGAAGATGGAATATGGGGGAGAGCAGAAGTGCGTTGAAGTTCCACAAAGTGATGAATGAAGGACATGCATATTGTATTGAAGAAATAAGTGATGAGATGCTGTTATTTGCATTTACCATGTCAGACCTTTTGATAAACAAAATTCTAATGAAAGTGAGAACATGTATACTGTTACATCTTTCAGAAAATGTTTTGAAATTGTGGTGCACAGTTCAGAATAAATGTTTTTCAAAAACCATTGCGTCTTTTTAGTAAATGTTTATTTCCAAAGGAAATTTCTATAAGTTCAGAACAGTAAAATTACCGCTTTTTAGATGAATTAGAAGATAACTCTTACGTAGTTAAACTAAAATACTCTTTGAGAGTTAATATATAAACTCTTAACACCAAGTGTTAAATTATCAACTCCAGACAGATTTGGTGTTTAACACTAAATCAGAGTTAACGTACCAACTCTCCAAAAGGAGTTAAATTAACACTCTCTGGTGTGGACCCATATAGACACTTTAATAGTGTTGAAATCAAATCCGACAGTGTTAATTTGGACATGCTGGATTTGCTGTGTACAATAACTCTGCAGTGCTGTTTGAAGGACTTTTACGTTGCTCCATTGCTGCACTTCAAACTTGTCCTCAGAGCAAACATCAAATTCTCTTTCAGACTCTGAGGCTCTGGAATTCTCCTGCATATTCGCAGAATAAGACGGCGGCACAGAAGCCAATCAAAGTGCTGCTGTGCATGTGGTCAGCACTGACATGGACTTCAGATGTAGAATATTTTCACTCCCTTCCCCAGACAGTCCTAATGTTAAGCTCTTTAAATGCCATCAGACTTTGGCAGGACGGAGTCTGGAGGAGCCTCATGGAAGAGAGGAGCTCCGCCTCTTTGGCTACATCCACACGGGTGTTTTTGAAAACACAGAGTTTCCGTTTTTGTTTCTTTGTTTTTAATCCCGTCCACACGTGCAGTTTGGAAAAATATCTCCGTTGTGGGATTACAATATTACCTTATGCCATGTTAGACCCCTAATTAAAGATTGTGAATTGTTATGTAGTTTTAGTTTGCATTATTCTCCTGAATTAGAAGAAGCTGATAACTATTGCATTTATTAAACTGATTTGCATTAGAGTGCTGATTTATTGTGAATGAATGATATTGTTTTATGATGCATTATACTGCTGAGTTATAAGAAATACTGTTCACAGAAAGTCATCGCCTTATTTGTCTGATTAGAAGAGAACAGCCTAACTAAGCCTAACAGGGGACAGGTACTTCTGCCCAACCTGGCAGCCACAAAGTGAACTCATTTAGGTAAAGATAACCACATGCACCTAACCAGCCTGCACCAGCCTGACATTTCTTCCTCCTAAGTAAAAACGAATGGATGGATTGAACTTAAAGTCTCAGCTCAGTTTTCTATTTTGACCACCTACACCCCAAGATACTCTTTTAAAAAGTGTTGTTTTCAGATCCCTTTGAAGTTCATAAAGGGCCTGTTCATTTTCATTCAAATGTTTTATTGCATAAATGTTACTGTTTTCTTTTGATTTATGCTCCCACTACACTGCACCTCTACAAACAACAATGCCACGGACTGTCAGTTGCTTTTACATGCTATAAACATGAGTAGGTTTGATCAGAGTTTCAGTTATCAAAGAAAAGACAAACTGAGCAAAAAGAAGGAAAAAAAGACCAACTTCTTCCCAACTGACAAGAAAAATACTCGTCATGTTTTCATAATAAAGGATCAGGCTCCCCATTTATGACAGCTTGGACCAATAATGTATGTTACATTGATGCTACTGTAGAGACAGTGTCAACATCTCTATTTAAATATAATTAATATACAAAACACAATAAAAGTTATACATGAATTATTCATTATTTTTCACTATTGATAAAATTCATGTATACTAATCAAGGTTATACATGAGTAACGACATTATTAATAATGATTAATAATAATAATTCTAATGCCAACATGATGACTGTTCATAGCTCCTGCTTTGAAATACTGAACTTAAACACTGACCTGATGAAAGATCACAATTCACAGTGGCCCACTGTCAGAATCATTCTGAATATAAACTCATCGAGTTAATCTGAACCTTTCTCAAATGTGCTGTGAATAAATGCTGCTGCAAGCCACTGTGGGAAAGCTGTGTTATTATCATGGAAACATCTGTGACACATTCACAGAGGACGAGGACACAAAGGGACGACACGCAGAGGCTGTGTTAAAGTCAAAAATCCAAATCTTTAGTCCTAAACAGGCAGTGGTTACAAACAGGAAGACGAGCAGTCCATTAAACAGTCTACAGGGTCAAACATACAGAGAATTCAAACAGCTATTAAAAACAAATAACTGGACACTGAAAAACTTCAGTGATGTGTGAGGCACCAAAGGGAAGCAGCTGAGTATATTCAATTAATTATCTTCAAATACAAAGACAGAAACTCCTACAGGCAGCATGCAAACTGAGCAGGATACACAAAGATCAGAGATTACAAAATAAATCAGACAAGGATTTCAAACTTACTGAGAGCAAGGCCTCTGTTACAAATCTGTCTAATAGAAAAACATGCTGTACAGATACAATACGGTCAGTGTTCATGGTCATTTAAAAACTGGCTCTACCTGAACCACTTCAATATTTTATGAAGTCACTGAGTCGACCATTTCTACAGTTTGTTTCCTTCATTGCAGTTAGAGTGTGGCTGGTAAGGATGAAAACACACACAGAGCGTAAATTGTCTTTGTTAGTAAGAAACGTCAGCAAAGAAAAGACAAAACACACAAACACTCTCATGATATTCATGAATCATTAGAAAGCATCCAAACATTCTGCTCGTGGACTTTTACAGTCTTATTTGCACTCGCTCATCTTCATAATCATCCTGATCAGTACATGACAGGGGAGGCTTTGAGGTAGGCGGGGCTCTCTGCTGATGTCAGCATGAAAGGCAGGACCAGCGTCTGCCACATGTTGGTGAAACATCACAGTACACTGGCGTGGTTTCCTTTCCAGATGTTGGACGTTTGACACTTCAACGTTGAGGCCAACAAGAAGACACAGTTTTGGGTCGGGTTGCTGCAGGGTTTCTAACTGAGCAAAAGCAGAAGCACACAGACCAACAGGGATCAGATGCTGAGTGTTAGAGGAACATCTGTGCTGATCACTGAATGCTGCTGTGGTCTCTTGTTGAAGTTGGCTGGTGGGACAGTCTAATAGTGATATCCTGCCCATCGGAGGAACAGTTTTAAAAACACATGCAATACTTTGTTTGTATTACAGTCAAAGTTTATGTTAATTTTGTCCTTTAAAAGTGTTGCTGTACTATAAAGTCCTATAATTTGAGGCTAAAATGGCTCAGAGAGTCTCTCTCTCAGAGGATCTCCTTTGAAAGTGGAGACGGCTTTATCCGCTGATCCACGTCACTTTACCTGGATGTTTTCTTTGAAGCTGGATGAAGACTCCTCTCCCTCACTCCTGTTGCAGCTGTGTGGTCCAGTTGGCCTCTGAGGTCACAGTCAACATCTGTAGCAGAAGAGGGGAAATAAAAGTCCAGGTTACCAAAACTGGGAGCTTTTCCAAAATAGAGCGTAACTGGACTTTTTCAGCCTTACAGGCAGATAGTTGTCTGAAGCTGCAGCTTTTTCTTTTGAGCTTTTTCCAATCTCTGCTCTCGGCTTTCTTTGAGAACATGTCTGCTTTCTTGGCATGGGTCTGTCTGCTGTTGGTGAAGAGACTAAATCCACATACTCGCTACTAAGATCTCCTCAAGTAGTCTCAACCAGATTACAGTTTAAGAGTAAATGTCTCCTGAGAGTTTCACCTTGGGGAGATGCTGTCTTGCTAACATGCAATCATGAGCATTAATCTATGAGGTGAAAAAGTCATTTTAAAAGCTCCAGCCACAAGTTTTATTTCATCTGTGTTTTGGTCAGAGTCCCATCAGACCTCCAGAATGGTGTCAGAGTGTTTTCTATCCACGTGATGAGCACAGGCCTCAGGTCCAGACCTCCACGGGCACCATAGCCTCTTTGGAGCTAATAGGTGCAAGAAGGTTTTGTTGGGATAGGAACTGAAGAGGAAACTGACGAGGAAGGCAAGGATCTTCTTCAGCTCCTCCGAGCTGGGACCTCTTTGTGTAGGCCACCATTGGCCAGGTAGCCCTCCAGCATCGCTGGATGGCCGACAGTGGAAAACCTAGAGGAGTAGGAGAGAAACAGCAGCTTGGAGCATGTCTTTATACTGTTTAGTTTTTAGAGCCACAGACTTTCTTTTAATGTCATTGTTCAGGATCTATGACTGATTATGTATTTATTGTATTCCTCCATGACTGTGTGACAGCAAGTGGAAAAAACCAGCTTCACCTTTGTTGATATGCTTGTAATTTTAATATTGATTAAATGGCCATGAAATAATAGAAAGCTCATATATGAAAATGTATTTTAAGAAGTAAAATGTTAATCTGAGTACAAAGGAGTACACTCACCTTCTGGTAGATAGAGGTGTAGCGAGCTCTGGTGAACATCCAGGCCTCCTCGTAGAACTGATCACTGATTGGATCCAAAACATCGATGGAGGATCTGTGTAAGCGCTGAGGATCGTCCTGATGGACAGAACAGAAGGAGAGTGAGACAAGTGAAGATATACTAAACAACACTGTGACATGAACTGAGCCACACACAGTTTGATTCACAGGTGATTGACACATTATTTGACCACGAGCAATCTTTTCTGGTTTGACGCCGTCTTTGTAGCCAGAAACCAGCTCTCTCCTCGGCTTCCTCCACTACACGCTTCCCCCACGCCAGTCTCCTCCGTCACTATAAAGGGGAGAGTCATGAGCTCCATCACCCTCACCTGTGCCGTCCAACGTCCCGCCACCAGCCTCCACTGCAGCAGGCCAGAGACCACACCCCTGCCACAATAAGTAAAAGTATATCCTTGCTGTACCCTTAATGCTAAATGTGCTAAATTAACCGCTGCCTTTGCCCCTTTGGGATTATTCTTATGTCACTGGGATGTTGACCTTTGACCTTCACATTAGAGAGATGGGCAGACATAATTAGTGTATGAATTTTAAAGTAACAGGTAATAAAGAGAGTGTAGCAAATGTAGTCAGGTTTATTACTCTGTATCACACATGAGTGCCCGAGGGAGGCGGGGCTGACTGGGGAGACACAGGAAACAGAGAGACAGGGCTGACTCGACATGAAACGATGAAACGTGGGACACGGGAACAGAAACTAAACACAGGCTGAAATGAACACTGAGGGAGGGAGAACTAAGATTACTGAGAGCCTGATAAATAAGAAGAACAAAAACCAAGAAAAACAAGAGTCAAAGAAAACCAAAAACACAAAGCATTGGGCCAGGACCCACTGCTGTGACATTTATATGTGATAAAAACATTAAAAACTGCTCACATGTTGAAATCTTTCTACGTATACTTTAGGTTCAGCTCTCCAGCCTGGCATTTGGTTAAGCATGATTCAAACATTTGATTTTGTTTAACTGGTTTTAATTATAGTTACTTTTTGTGAACATTTGTTGCAGCATTTAAAAATACATCATTTATTTTCAAACTTTTATTTGATTTAGAGCATCATATTTGACCAACGTAAATGTTTTAATTTCATATAAAATAACTGAAACAGTGAACTAAATATCTGAAATCTTTCCTTCCTTAAAAGTTATAATCCTACTTAAGTTATAGTGCAAATGCTTAAGCAACAAATATACTTGATGCTAATTAATTAATATTTCCCTTTGATGTTGCAACTATGCGGTCACTTCTGTCTTTAAACAAAATAATATTTTCCAGTTACAGAAATCATAAAGTCCAAACTAAAGTGCTACTGTTGCTATATGCATTTTATATAAATCATGGATGATGGTCCTGACATGAAGGACGAGAAAGTTACAGGTTGCATCCTTTGACTTTGTCTCCGTGCCTTTGGGCGATTTTCAGAAGGACAGATGTTTCTGTTCAATTCTTAAATCAATTTTTTCAAACACAAACACTATTTTAAAGCTTCTAGAGAGTAAAATATTAATGATAATTATAATAACAATAATAAAAACAAAAGCTCTCAGATCCATCAAACCAAGCAGCAGAAAGAACAATAACTGAAGAGAAAACTTTAACCTTGTAGACTTCATTATGTTCCAGCTGCTCTACAGACGCTGTGACCTCGAACTTAAGCAGGTCGTAACGTATGTGCAGCTCAATAACTTCATAATCAATTCAATTAAATCTTTATTGGCAGACTTCATGTCCATAAAAACAAGACAAGAAAAAAAACACACAACTCCCACACACACACACACACACACACACACACACACACACACACAAGGTATAAACCATTAAATATATATATATGTATATAAATAAGTATATAAAGCATTTGTAAAAATATAAAACCATAATATACATAAAACACAATTACTTAAAATAAATCAATAAGTACACAAACACTTTAACCAGTGCTTTCTGAGACTGGATGAGTAACGGGAACCACTCACTGTCGGATCTGTGAGTGCTAAAATTATACTGTTACTCGAACCATCCAGTCGTTCTCTAAAATTGAACATTAACTTTCTTAAAAGTGCTTTAAAAGTCCAGACACCCACAGCTACAAACATCTGGCTGGCACTACCACTTCTAGGTATTGTTAAGGTTCAAAATTGAGGAGGGAGAGTACAAACCACCCATGGTCCAGAAGGTCTTGGTCAAACAATGATTTTAATGACTACACACATGTGGGAAGAACACTCTGTACGCCGACAGCAAGTGATCTCCAACTTAATCAAAGCATGAACAGATATTTTATAGCATCAGGGTTTGATTTACTGACGCCCCTTCATGCGTCACAGATACATTTTATACATAGATCAGATCAACACCACAATGGCTTTTAACCCAGAAGATCATCTTCTATTTTCATGGCTGGTACTTTCCGTTCTTGTCTTAAAGTAAATTGTTCCTCTTTCTTGCCGAGACAACAAGGACGGTTCCTCTTTTACCGAGACACTTTTGCAGTTACAACCAGACATGACTAATCTCTCCTCTAAATAAATTTAACTCATGTGTGTGTGTCACGACCTCACATGCTCTTTCTCAATTCACCTGTTGCACTTCTGACCTTTCACCAGACCAGAGGCTCACTGAGACTATATGTATGTCTTCTACTAAATAAATGTTTTAACCAAGAACCTCTACTTAAAAGCTTAATATAAAATGATCTGATATATAAGTGTTTTGTAAGCATGTACTGCAATTCCTTCTATGGCTCCAAGTCACTTGCACAATAGATTGTCCGGACATCGCGCCGAACAAAGCTTCCGACCCCCAATTAATTGACCGAGCTCCAACTCTTTAATAAGCACAGATATGCATTGTGTATAAAATAGTCATAACTGCACCTGAAATACAAGGTCAACATAATAACTGTATGCATAACATCTTAAGGCCTTCTTAAAGCTATCTGTTACATTGTTAAAGCCTCGTCTTAGCCTGCTGCTCAAAATAACTTTCACTTCTGCAAAACTCTCCAAGCCTGTTTCCTGTCCTGTTACTTTTAGCCTTTCTGAAAGACACACACTGTTCAACCCCTGAATGCAATATAAACTCCAGATTATATTATTAATGCAATGGTAATGATGACAATTATTTAACCATAGCAGTAAAATAATTTCCCTGCTCCACACTCCCTCTCTCGACCTCTGGAACACCAGAGGTCGCAATACATTGTGTCCTCGCTCAGACCCTCTCTAGCCGTCCTCTGGCTCAACCAGCTCCCATTCGAGAACACTCCATGTGTAAGCTTTGGTTTTCTCAGTCCCTCTCTGGTGGTTCAGCAGGCCTCGAGATCTCCAGGATCCTCGCCCCTCCTGTGGTCGCCGAGATCGATCTTCTGCAAAGGAAACAAAACACCTTTTCCTGCATCTCCCTAACTTATCCTATTTGGGACTCTTTAATCAAAAGCCTGATCCTAATTATGCTCTTAACTTATTGACTTGTATTTATATATATTCTTCAACGTTCCTCATCACTTTAAAACTCTTTAAGCCCTGCTTTCACGTCCGGTTGCTCGCTCTATTTTTCCCTTATCTGATCATCAACATCCTGTGCACAAATTGTCGCTGCTGCAAGTTCCTCTACTCTAAAAGATCCAAAAGAAAACAACCACTTTAATCAATTAAGTTTAAGCATATAAGCAATTACTCCTGTATACATTTCATCATAGCTAAATGCTGCCTAAAAACAACTCCTATGTGTTAACTTCATTTTAACCTCACATTTCCTATGTTATAACCCGTTTTTGGTATAGCCTTTTTATTTCATTTGCTCCCTTTAATGTAACAATACCTTCTAATTCTAATTTATCAGACTTAACCAAAATATATGCTTTCCTTCCTCTTTGGTCCTTCTTTAAGTTCAGTTAAAAGCTAAATGAATTTGAGGCCTTTTGCCTGGAATCAATACTGTCATGTGTGTTTCTGTGTAATATCTGTTTGTGTAAGCCTACATTATAACCACTTCTTCTAAAGATCAAAAAAGAAATCAAACCTGTTCTACTCCTTCAACCCTCACTAATTTTCCCTCTAAGATTTATTCACAGCTTTGAACCCTGATATTGTATCTTCTAAACAGGATTCAGTTCTTTAATCCTTTAACCTTAACATAAAAATAACAGTTTCAGTTTTACCATATCCAAATGATCAAAAACCCCAAAAGTCCTAAAATGATCCTAAATTATTAAACAATTAAATTATTAAACCCTAAACCCCCCTTTATCTTGATACATTTCATGTGTCAAGATACTATACAAAACTTAAAAATGCTCAGTTTTCCCCACTCATGTTCCAATCTATGTCATAAAAATAAACTTAAAACAGAACAGTTATCAGTCATGTGTTTCTTCAATTAATGGTAACTGAGTTACATCAAAAAATATTTCCCCTTTAGCATTTGGCATTCTCCCAACAATATACTATAATCCCATAATCTAACCCCAGTCAACAAAACAAAACAGAAATTTTCTCTGGTAAAAGCAAATTGTTTGTCCACATTTATTCATCCTCACATTCACTCACACATTCACTCCATATTTTTGCTAATAGTGGAGCTTCCCGCGTCAGATTCTCCACCCTCAGCAAAATGAGCTCAGTCATTTTTTATTTTCCATAGGAAAATATTTCTTTATGCTTTTGGACTGGATTGACTCGCATAAAATCCTTTTTACAGGGACTTACGACCTGAATAGTCCCCAGGTAGCTTTCTCCTCAGCCAATTGTAATCTGGAAAGCCCCCTTATATTTGCTCTTCCCGATAATTTTCAGCGCCGTTATTCACTCTTGCAGGCCTGCTTAAAACAGAAATGAAAAAAAAAATAGAGCTGATTGTTAGCTCATAAAAACAAAATCAAAATCACCTGACAGGTTTTCTTTAAGTGCACTCTTACAAAATAATGGGCCCAATTTTTAGACATGTCCATGTTTCCTAAAACTCCCTCTATTAAAAACAAAAACAACAACCCAAACCTAACTGACAGAATCAACCCATCACCACAACAACCTCAACAACCTTAAACACACAAAAGTTTTGCCACCACATAATTTCACCTCCTCAATACACCGAAAGTCTCATTAAAACCACACAATTTGCACACAAAAATCACCCCCTTATGCTCTGTAACATACTTCAATTCAGCATAAAACATAACCCCCCTTACAACAACATATCACTAAACTATAAATTTCCTACCCAAATCTGTACTTCTCTTCTCTGCTATGCTTCCTCTTCTGAACGTCACTTCCTCAGTCACACACACACACAGGAAGTTCCTTCGTCACCACTCACTCCAACTAATTTGCATACTGAGTCATCTCTCAATGAGTTGCTGTAACAACAGAAACATATGTTTAAACATTCCCAACTCATTAAATCATTTTATTTCTTTCTACAGTGATCACTGGTTTTGATCACTCAGTACGAGAGAGCACTCCTAAGGCTACGTTCACACTGCAGGTCTTAATGCTCAATTCCGATTTTTTGATCAAATCCGATTTTTTTGTCTCCTCGTTCACACTACAAATAAAATGCGACAGCAAACGCGCTCTAGTGTGAACGCTCAAAGCGGCCCGCATGCGCAAAAGAAGATGTCACACACAACGCGCTCTGTTTAGACCAAGAACAAACAGTATTGTTTGACTGATGGCCGTTAATATAAAGACTTCGGACTTTACGTTTCCCAATTTTTGCTTTAAGTTATTTTGTTATTTACATAATAATGTAAATAACCTAATAATGATCCTTATTGCTGTTTAAGAGAGGAGCGGTGCTTCAAAGGATAGCTGCAGATTTCTGTCAGAATCTGCAGATTATACAGTACAAATAAAATGTTTACGTTGTCTTCCCAACAGTTTCACTGACATCTACACTGGATGGCTAGGAAGCGTTCGCGATGTCTTCTCGGGCGCTGATAATTGGCTTCAGTCTTGTGTCGGTGACGTAAAAGGCGGATTTAATGCGACTTGACCGTTCAAACAGCAGTCGCTTTCTAAAACATCGGATATGTATCGGATTCAGTACCACATACGAAAGTGACCCAGATCGGATTTGAAAATATCGGATTTGCGCCGTTCACACTGTCATAGCATGATCGGATATGGGTCGCATAGGGTCAAAAAAATCGGATTTGATGCGCTTTCGCCTGCAGTGTGAACGTAGCCTAAGTCACTCTTTTAAAACTACTTTAATCACTTTTTGTTTACATAACTCACTCCCTTTGTCATATGGCTTCTTCTATTCCTCAATTACAAACTCAAATGCATTTTATTAAACATTCACACCATTGTATCATTCATACAAAATAGCAAGCTGTTCTTCATTGCATATGTTTGTGTTCTTAGCCAGGTTTAATCAGTGTCTATGCATTAAACTCCATGAGCTTGTCTTGTCTTTATAAGGTTAATGCATTTTCTGTTTGTGTGTGTGAATTTGCATATGTTGCTTTTGCAGTGTGTCAGACTCCTGCACAATTCTCCACTCAAGCCGTCAGTTGTCTTTCCCAAATTTGCTAACCCAAATTTTAAGTTCCCACCTTATTAACAGCATTCCTGCTCCTCAGCCAGAAATTAGGGCCCACTTGTCAGGTTTATGGAGACATGGCGCTGTGAACAATTCAACCAGAAACTTGCCTTGGCATGTCCAGTCAAGTTAACCTACAGGTTTCTTCCGACCGCTGCATGGGGAGAATTGATCCAGGTCTCTTTCGCCCCTAAAGAAACACAACTGAGACATTTTCATTATTATCATAAGTACTTAAACTACCCGTTTCCCTCTCTCTGGTCAGAAATCCCAACTTATGTCATGTATATACGTGTAAGCAGGTCTTCATTGCTTTTCCTATGTATTTTGTTAATGTTCAGTGAGTGTAAGCTGCTTTCTTCATTGCCTCTATATGTTATAGTCAGGTTTAATTCATGCATCTTTTCCCTGATTTCTTAATTCAAAACTATCTCACTTCTGATTCTTTCCAGAAATAATTTCACATGTAACACTTTGTCTATGTGTGTTTTCTATTCTTGTTTACCTCTTTGTTTGTGACGGTGGACATCTCTAAACCATCATGAGTTCAGGCTTTCATTTCAATCCAATTACACCCTGTATTCTCACAGTCAAACTCGTCCGGCTTCGCCTCTCACTGGTCACTGTCCTCTTCTCTCAGTGTCCTTTTGTTGTCTTGAATTCCAGCAAACACAGTCTGTTTCTTCTCTGTTTCTCTTCAGTATTTTCCTTTTGGATCAAGTCCCAGCCTGGCAAAATACCACATTCAGTGCCTTTAAACAGTCATGTCACACTGTTCTTACCAGCCTGCTGTCCACCGTGCATGTTTCATCACGTGGTTTCTTCTTTTCTGTTGATCCTCTCAGTCATCTCTTTCAAGATTACTCCAAGCATGGCAAATCTGACAATCAATGTCCAGTGCTTTCCACAGCTCATTATCCCACTGTTCAACTGCCCAGCCTGTAATTTACAGTACATGTTTCCACCTCGTGGTTCCTTACATGCTGCTGCTGGTGTCGTCAGTGTGGTTTCAGTTGCACTGTCTTTTGCCTGCTATTAATTCTTCTCAAGTCCACGATGTTCTGTTGGTCTTCATCAGGAGATTAACTGTCCTTTGAGCTTCTTCTCAGGATGGGGACAAGTGCGAGGTCAAGCTGTAAAATTTTAAGCCAAAATCTGGCCTGTTTTCTCCCAATTATGCTACTCTAGTGGTTTTGGCGCCATACTCAAAATTCCAGGTTGAGAGAAGTCCACCTTTATTTATCTGTAATCTGTGTTAACACACTAAAACATACAATTAATATCCTTTTCATTTCTTTTCTCAAAACCTCCATTCGCTTTATCTGCCTAAAGTTTAACTCATCTGTTTCTCTCTCTGGGTGCTCACTCGTCACAGTCACTTCCTTTTATGCGCATGTAACTTCCTGTCACACACCCACAGCTTCTCAGAGCAGCTCAAGCTGCTTTTCTGTTTCTGCAGGCTAATCAAACTTATTTTGTATTTACAATCTACAAACCCTCTGTAATTCTACTAACTTTTGATCTAAAATGTAGCATCATTCACACAATGATTTCATAATCCTCTCACACACACACCTTTTAAATAAACTAAACTCTTATAACATCACTCATGCATCTCTTAAATTAAAAACACTTTCAAACTTTAAAACATCCTACTTTACATCACCAAAGAAATACCTCTCACACCTTTATTCATCATTCAAAACCTTCTAGTCACCGCATTCACACACTTAAAGTGTGACCAGAGTTGAGGAATATAACTCAAAACACACTTTCCTAAGAGTATTTTAGACATGCTTGTCATAATCAAAAAGAGCAAGTCAAAAACAAAAAACAAACGAAAAATTGAAACCTCCATTAATTCTCACCGCACACACAAGAAATTGAAAAAATAAACCACACCAGCAACTAATGCTGGAGAAAAGTTACTACTGAAAGTAATGTGTTAGTCTTAAGTATATACAGTGCACTCAATATATTTATATATCTGCATCCAAACTCAGTCAATTACTATACATCCACTACGGCAACTCAAAACTTTATTTATAGTCCTCTAATAAACATAAATGGCATTTGAAACACACACTCAACAATGTTTGCAGCAGTATTTGTAAAACCAACTGTGGTTTAAACAGTTCACTGCTTACTCATTTGCATTTTCACTCACACACACACCGTCTAAAAATAGCTCCAGCATTGCCTCAGACTCCTTTCACACAGAGATCTCTTATTTTATATTACAAAGACATCTTATATTTACAACCACTGTCAGATCTGTCAGCTTTAGCACCTACACAATTTCGACAAATTTAAAATAACCGCCCAGCGGATAAACTCCCTGAGTTTTTTGCGACCAATTAACCAGTATCAAGACTTTAACTGTTTCTGGCCTCATCTCTAAAATCCCTAACTCAATTTAAAAGCGTCAACCAACTTTGCCTGAAGCTCTAATTTTGGCGTTTCACAGCCAAGGCTTACCCCAAAGTGTTAAGTTAAAGTTACACGCCCGAAGTCCAACTTCTCCTGTCCAAAAAAGCGCAGACTACCGTTCCAAACGGTAAGGAGACTCTAACTCCTAGCTATTTTGGAGGTTCCCAAGTTCTCCCCGGTTGCCAACCGTACTAACCCTATTCGCCGATAGGTCAGGGCCAAGCGTCCTTGGCCGGGAGGGAGCATTACCTCCGAGAACTGCACTTCCTAGAACCCCCACGGTTCCGTTCTAAAATAATTTATAATACTTTGAAACAACAATCAACACCCGAAACAAGTGTATAACTGAGGCAGGTGCAACCTAGTGGTCAATGGAGACTCCAACTCACAAAATGACCGCTCAGGTCCACTCTTATGACCAAATTTGGACTCTAACCAACACAATAACCAATTCCCTACCAAACTACTTGAGACTCTAACTCAATTTCTTTGGGACTTCAACCCAGTATTTAAACTTTTCTTATCAGACTCTTAACTGCTTTCATTTCTTCTTAGCAGAACTCTAACTGCTTCAACTCATGAGATTTTTCATCAAAATCAAAACAGACATCCACCAGTAACTTCAGTGAGTAGACTTAAATTTTATCATATCCAATTTGGCACACTTTGGAAATAATTCAACAGGTAGTGCCTTACCTTTTGGATAAGCCGGCTTATGCCCACTCACTTCGACCACTGGAATTCATGTCTGCCCGTCAGACCACCTAAGACCAAATTTCTCCATCTACACCTCCAATTCTCCCTCCTCAACCACCGGACGAGCCCCCAAATGTTAAGGTTCAAAATTGAGGAGGGAGAGTACAAACCACCCATGGTCCAGAAGGTCTTGGTCAAACAATGATTTTAATGACTACACACGTGTGGGAAGAACACTCTGTACGCCGACAGCAAGTGATCTCCAACTTAATCAAAGCATGAACAGATATTTTATAGCATCAGGGTTTGATTTACTGACGCCCCTTCATGCGTCACAGATACATTTTATACATAGATCAGATCAACACCACAATGGCTTTTAACCCAGAAGATCATCTTCTATTTTCATGGCTGGTACTTTCCGTTCTTGTCTTAAAGTAAATTGTTCCTCTTTCTTGCCGAGACAACAAGGACGGTTCCTCTTTTACCGAGACACTTTTGCAGTTACAACCAGACATGACTAATCTCTCCTCTAAATAAATTTAACTCATGTGTGTGTGTCACGACCTCACATGCTCTTTCTCAATTCACCTGTTGCACTTCTGACCTTTCACCAGACCAGAGGCTCACTGAGACTATATGTATGTCTTCTACTAAATAAATGTTTTAACCAAGAACCTCTACTTAAAAGCTTAATATAAAATGATCTGATATATAAGTGTTTTGTAAGCATGTACTGCAATTCCTTCTATGGCTCCAAGTCACTTGCACAATAGATTGTCCGGACATCGCGCCGAACAAAGCTTCCGACCCCCAATTAATTGACCGAGCTCCAACTCTTTAATAAGCACAGATATGCATTGTGTATAAAATAGTCATAACTGCACCTGAAATACAAGGTCAACATAATAACTGTATGCATAACATCTTAAGGCCTTCTTAAAGCTATCTGTTACATTGTTAAAGCCTCGTCTTAGCCTGCTGCTCAAAATAACTTTCACTTCTGCAAAACTCTCCAAGCCTGTTTCCTGTCCTGTTACTTTTAGCCTTTCTGAAAGACACACACTGTTCAACCCCTGAATGCAATATAAACTCCAGATTATATTATTAATGCAATGGTAATGATGACAATTATTTAACCATAGCAGTAAAATAATTTCCCTGCTCCACAGTATCCTGCAAAGGATTCTCATCGCATCATTATATGCAACATGCAGCTTCTGCATGCTACATTGTTTGTAGGATGACCACAAGGGGGCAGTATATAGCGGTGTGCAATACACTTTAAACAAAGCCACTTTAACTGGAAGTGAACAAAAGCTGAATTTGCGTGCAATAGTATTTGCCTGCACATAGAGCTTACATCGTTGTCTGTATATGTCATCATCATCATTCATTTGCTCAGTAATAAAGTGACCGAGGTATTTCACCTTTTTATGAACTTCAAGAGTTTTTTGTGCCAGTTTAAACAAAGGGAAATTTAGCTGTTTATCCTGCTTGGTTCTACATATCAAAACAGCACTTTTAGCAGCATTGTACTCAATGTCATATTGCACACCATATTCAGTACAGACATTAAGAAGATCCTGTAACCCAGCACTGCTTGGACTAAAAACAACCAGGTCATCTGCATACATGAGATGATTTATCAGTGCTTTACCTAATATACACCCAGTGTTACAGGCTCTCAGCTGTATGGACAAATCATCAACATATAGATTAAATAAAATTGGAGACAAAATCCCACCCCGTCTAACACCATTGCTGACACCAAAGGGGGCAGAAATACTGCTTCCCCATTTAACCTGCATGTTCTGATGAGCGTACCAGTAAGAGAGAATCCTCACCATGTATTGAGGAACTCCCCGTCTCTTCATTTTATCAAAAAGTTTTCTGTGGTTCACTCGATCAAAAGCCTTAGAGGCATCAATGAAACACATGAGGACAGATGAATTTTTAGCCCTATACGACCTGACTATTTCCTTGAGTGCATATATGCACATGTCAGTGCCGTGCTTTGGTTTGAAGCCAAACTGATTATCCAGAGAAGAGATGAACTCACTAACTCTATCAAACAAGATTCTTTCTAACACCTTAGATAAAATACTGGCTAGTGCAATCGGCCTGTAATTATCCAAACAGCTCACCTTTGCAGCTTTGTCTTTCATAACTGGTACCAGTAAAATACACAGCATTGAGTCTGGTAATATGCCATGAATCATAAACCCAGTGAAACAGAGCGCTAGAAGAGGAGCTAGCCTTAAACTAGCATGTTTTAAATGTTCTGCAGTGATGTGATCCAAACCAGAGGATTTATTATCAGACAACCTATGAATGGCTTCATATACTTCATGTGTCCTTACACTTATTGTGTCATTACTCATGTCAAGATTGTCCTCATATGGATCACTTTTTATACAGTTAAACAACGCACTGTAATGCTGTCTCCATAATGCTGCAATGTTATCTGCCCCAGAAACACCTTCAACAGTTGATGGTAGAGATGGTTTACAGTTATTAAGAGCTTTCACCTCTTTCCAAAAATCTGTCATATTATTACACAGCATTTTCCAAAGAATCTGCTCTCAGCATTTGCTCATTTTTAGTTATAAAGCGAACAGCGTACTTATATCTGGCATTCGCACATTTTTTCTGTTCAAATTCTGGGCCTTGTTTAGGTCTTCCAGCCATGACCCAACATTTATAAGCTATGCGAGCTTCATCATGGTACATGGATACATGTTCTTTCCAGCCAGGTCTGATGTTAGGTTTCTTATGCTTATATTGTTTATCAAGCGGTGTACCACTTTCATGCAGAGCAGTCACTATATCATCATACATGGAGCAGAGTAAATGTTTATGCACAGCATTCTTACAGTTGACATCCTTGCACAAAATAGCTTCTTTGGGCAAAGAAATGTTGTTCAGATGTATATCGGTATTACTATGATAAGCTAAGAAATCATCTTCACTACAAGCTGACCAGTCTAATTTTACACTGGTAGCAATATTGTTTCCAGTTGTTGCTGGCATTTGTTCCACATTCACAGTAAAACCAAAAGGTATATGATCTGACACAGTTACCTCATACCTGATAGTCATGTTTGCTAAAGCTGCATGTCCATCAGCTGTACAGATACAGTGGTCCAGCCATGATGTACTATGCTAGGCTTCACTTATGTATGTATAGCTATCTGCAGGCAGCAACACTTTGGTAGACAGGATAAGATTATTAACTTGACAGAAGTGAGTTAAGTGGTCAGCAAACTGAGAACTGCTGTCTGTGAGATCAGCATTAAAATCACCCAAAACATATATGCTGTAAGTATCGTTGTCTTGAATAAATGCATTAATAAAAGCCAGCCTACTGAGGTATTCTTGCTCATTTTGACAAGATTCATAGGGAGAATAAATATTAAGAATGATAAAACTACTATTGTTCTGTGTATATTGTATACCAATACACCAGTCTACATCCAGTCTAATGAGCTTTATCACAGGGTCTATTTTTTTGTCCCAAAGCACAGCAACCCCTCCAGGTATTCTGCCTCTGACTATAGCTGTGCTGAGATCAGTTGTTGATTCCCCCACTCCCAAAAAACTTGCATTTAGACAGTTAAGTTTTCCCAGGTCCTGTTTGGACAACCATGTCTCCTGCAAGCATAAAATGTCACATTCTGCAAGCAGACTGTCCACAACAATCCGTCGAGCTTTGTCCCCTGCACTCTGTCCCAAACGTAGACCATGACAGTTGTAAGATAATATCCTAATAGACATCTTCATGTTGATACGTTGGTACCAGAAGGCGCAGTTATCTCCCCTGCTGGATCCACTGAGCTTGGCACCACCGTACCGAGCTTACGAGGTTCATAAAAACGCCGGACCAGAGCCCCTTCAGGCCAGAGTTCAGGATTGTACATTTCACCCACATCATTACATTCAGCAGTAACCTTGAAAGAGCTGAACCTGCTACGTTTACTAGCAATTTTTTGACAGGTCACATCTCTTTTAAGTTTCTCTCTCAAATACAGAGCAAGAGTTTCTGCATCTACATCCAGGGCAAATATAGTGGCAAACACGCTCACCAATTTAGACCCTGTGGTATTTAGGCAGCAGAACAACTAAGAATAACAACTACAAATAATGTTTTTAGGTTTCTGTTGTACTGCAAGGTTCTGTACAGGAGAACCAAACCAAGAGCAAATATTACGTCTCATTTACACCTGAGCACGAAGAGCCATCAACATTTAGCAAATTGAATCATCTTTGTTTAGATGCAAGAAGAATCATATAGAAATGAAAAAGTAGAAATAGAAATCCAGAGCAAAGATATCCTCTAATTCAGCGTAGCACACGTGCAGCTGCTGCGATTCACGTAAGCATTCGGCTCGTCGCTGTTGCAGATTTTTCTCTCGCTGTTCTGGCTCACAGCGCTGCAAACACAAAAATAAATATCCCCAAAGGTGTGAAAGGGAGCTAATTAGTAAGAGTATTGTTACTCTCCGCAGGAGTAGTCCAGCAGTAGAAATCAGTCCAATAACAAGGTGTGTAACATCTAGCAGGGTGACAGAAAAACCCAGGGTAACTTCTAAGGACCTCAACGTCTCTCTCACATTGTGTTTTTTAAACATGCTTCCATTTGTCACTTCAGTCTTTACTCTGAAATACAGGAAGAGAAATCATGGCTGAAACAATTTCTCATGAAACCAGGGGTGTGGTCCAACAGTCAGTTTGGTGAGGAAGGTTCCTAACTGAGAGAAGTGACCCAGAAGTATCTGTGTAGCAGCCACAATGAATCCAGATCATGAGCTTTATTAACTGATCAAAGTCTCTTCTTTCATCTTCTGTATCATTCAGTTTGCATTGGTAATGCCCATTATTGTAATGCTTTTTTAAGACGAGCAAAACTTTATTTCACTTTGGGTTAGCTGGGATAAGTGATGGATGGAGGGAATTTTACTTCAGCCACAGAAATCCTAAACAGGAAGGAGGAGCAGAGTTACAGTGGATCACTATCCAGCAGGGAAACAAGGTTTATTTCAATTTCTTGGCCATGAGTGAGATTTACTGAGTGGGCAAATTAGGGAGACGACACCATCAGATCCCGAGCCCTCCATGTGTTAATCAAGAGACGGCTGCTGTGCTACATCCATAAATAATGAATAAATTAGGAGCTAAAGCTGAAAGGACAGTTTATTTGTACCATCTTCACGTGAACACATTCAAGAACATCACAGATGAAGAAACATTAAAAACTTCCACACTACATAAAGCAAGAAAAATAGTTCAGGTGGTTTCAGAAAAACAGAAACATCAAACATCTCCAAGACTCTCTTTGAAAGAACTAAAAACCTTTGTTCTCATGGTCCAATCATGAGTGAACTCCCCGATGAAGCCTTGTGTGCTAAAACATGTCAGAGTTTTAAAGGTTAAACATGAGTTTCCAAAACGTTTTGCTGGAGAACAATGAACTATTTGACTGAGTTTCAATCATTTACAGACGAGCAAAACCAGGACAGAGAAAAAAGGACAAAACTGACTCAGTAAAACACAGAAAAGAAGATCCCATGTAGATCTGTATTATGTAGAAGTTCAGCCCAGCAACCAGTTCAGTTCAACACAAGTTTAAATGATTCTATCTGAACTCTGTGGAGCCTGATCTCAAGCTTTTTGAGTCCGACACAGAAACCAGAGGATCTTTCTGTGTCTTCAGATTCACTGTGATCCAGTGATGGGAGTGATTTCAGCCCTGAGTGATCACGCTGATGTTTGCACAGAGCAGACAATGAGGTGAATGTTTGGGCACATTGGTAACAGTGAAACAGTTTATTAGTAACGTGGGATCGTTTGTGTGCAGAGTATGAACTGAGATTCCTGAAGCTCTTGTCACACTGGTCACAGCTGTAGTTTCCTTCCATGTGTCCACGTTCATGAATGTTACGATTACCTGACTGTGAGAAGCTTCTCTCACAGTGTCTGCACTTGTGTGGTTTCTCTCCTGTGTGGACTCCTTTGTGTGTTTTAAGCTGACCTGCAGTGGTGAAGGATGACCCACACTGATCACAGAGGTGCTTTTTAACCCCACTGTGAATCAGTTCATGTTGTTTTAAGTGATGTGATGTAGTGAAGCTTCTCCCACATTCTTTGCAGTATTTCAGTTTGTCTCCAGTGTGTCTACGTTGATGTAGTTTTAGGGTCTTTTGCCGACTGAAAGTTTTTCCACAGAGGTCACAATGAAAGTCTTTCCCACCACCACAGTGATGACAGGGTTGAGAACTGGATCCATCTGTGTCGCTCTGCTTCTAAACAAAGACACAAAGACAGTGTAAGTCAGTCCTTCAACATTTGTATCCTGAACGTCGCCTGAAATAAAGAGCATCTCTGCAGACGTCCAACTACATTTGACTGTTTCAGTTAACACACTCAGTTTACTGGGCTGCAATAACTACAATACTACCACCATAATACTACAGTAATACTAAAATCATAACTGAAAGGAAAATCTGAATAATCACTCAGAGCTGCTTTTCCATGCAGTAGAATTGCTAACATGCTAACACAGTTTAATGAGCAGAGTTGTTCCAAACATCCATCCATCCATCCATCTTCATCCGCTTTATCCGGAGCCGGGTCGCGGGGGCAGCAGCCTAAGCAAAGAGGCCCAGACCTCCCTCTCCCCAGCCACCTCCTCCAGCTTATCCGGGGGAACACCAAGGCGTTCCCAGGCCAGCCGAGAGATATAATCTCTCCAGCGTGTCCTGGGTCTGCCCCGGGGCCTCCTCCCGGTGGGACATGCCTGGAACACCTCACCCAGGAGGCGCCCAGGGGGCATCCTTGTCAGATGCCCGAACCACCTCAGCTGGCTCCTTTCGATGTGGAGCAGTAGCTGCTCTACTCTGAGCCCCTCCCGGATGGCCGAACTTCTCACCCTATCTCTAAGGGAGAGGCCAGCCACCCTTCGGAGGAAGCTCATTTCTGCCGCTTGTATCCGCGATCTTGTTCTTTCGGTCACTACCCACAGCTCGTGGCCATAGGTGAGGGTAGGGACGTAGATCGACCGGTAAATTGAGAGCTTCGCTTTTACACTCAGCTCCCTCTTCACCACGACGGACCGGTGCAGCGTCCGCATTACTGCAGCCGCAGCCCCAATCCGTCTGTCGATCTCCGGCTCCCTTCTCCCATCACTCGCGAACAAGACCCCGAGATACTTGAACTCCTCCACTTGGGGCAGGAACTCATCCCCGACCCGGAGTGGGCACTCCACCCTTTTCCGGCTGAGAACCATGGCCTCAGATTTGGAGGTGCTGATCCTCATTCCCGCTGCTTCACACTCGGCTGCGAACCGTTTCAGTGCGAGCTGGAGGCCCTCACCCGATGGAGCCAACAGAACCACATCATCTGCAAAAATCAGAGATGAGATTCTGAGGCCACCAAAGCGAAAGCCCTCCGCCACTTGGCTGCGCCTAGAAATCCTGTCCATAAAAATTATGAACACAACCGGAGACAAAGGGCAGCCCTGGCGGAGCCCATCACCCACCGGGAACGAGTCCGACTTATTGCCGGCAATGCGAACCAAGCTCTTGCAACGGTTGTATAGGGATCGAATGGCCCGTAGCAATGGGCCAGACACCCCATACTCCCGCAACACCTCCCACAGGACACCCCGAGGGACACGGTCGAATGCCTTCTCCAAGTCCACAAAACACATGTAGACTGGTTGGGCAAACTCCCATGCACCCTCAAGTATCCTGGAGAGGATAAAGAGCTGGTCCAGTGTTCCGCGACCAGGACGAAAACCGCATTGTTCCTCCTGTATCCGAGGTTCGACTAGCGGACGAACTCTCCTTTCCAGCACCCTGGCATAGACTTTCCCAGGGAGGCTGAGGAGTGTGATCCCCCTGTAGTTGGAACACACCCTCCGGTCCCCCTTCTTAAAGATGGGGACCACCACCCCGGTCTGCCAGTCCACAGGTACTGCCCCTGATCTCCACGCAACATTGCAGAGGCGTGTCAACCAGGACAGCCCTACAACGTCCAGAGCCTTCAGGAACTCGGGGCGGACCTCATCAACACCAGGGGCTCTGCCACCAAGGAGTTGTTTAACTGCCTCAGTGACCTCGCCCCCGGAAATTGGCGGGTCATTCCCCTCATCCCCAGACTCTGCTTCCTCCTCGGAAGACGTGTCAGTGGGATTAAGGAGGTCCTCGAAGTATTCCTTCCACCGCCTGACAATTTTCTCAGTCGACGTCAGCAGCACTCCGCCAGCACTATACACAGTGCAGGTAGAGCACCGCTTTCCCCTCCTGAGACGCCTGACGGTTTGCCAGAATCTCTTCGAGGCAGTCCGAAAGTCTTTTTCCATGGCCTCTCCGAACTCCTCCCACACCCGAGTTTTTGCTTCAGCCACTGCCCGAGCCGCATTCCGCTTGGCCTGTCGATACCTGTCGGCTGCCTCCGGAGTCCCACAGGCCAACCAAGCCCGATAGGACTCCTTCTTCAGCCTGGTGGCTCCCTTCACCTCTGGTGTCCACCATTTGGTTCGGGGATTACCACCGCGGCAGGCACCAACCACCTTGCGGCCGCAGCTCAATGCAGCAGCTTCGGCAATGGAGACGCTGAACATGGTCCATTCGGACTCAATGTCCCCAGTCTCCCTCGGAATGCTGTTGAAGCTCTGCCGGAGGTGTGCGTTGAAGATCTCGCGGACTGGGGCCTCTGCTAGACGTTCCCAGCACACCCTCACTACGCGTTTAGGTGCACCAGGTCTGTCCAGCGTCCTCCCCCGCCACCTGATCCAACTCACCACCAGGTGGTGATCAGTTGACAGCTCAGCCCCTCTCTTTACCCGAGTGTCCAGAACATATGGTCGCAGGTCTGCTGATACGATTACAAAATCGATCATCGACCTACGGCCTAGAGCGTCCTGGTGCCACGTGCACTTATGGACACTCTTATGTTTGAACAGGGTGTTCGTTATGGCCAAACTGTGATTAGCACAGAAGTCCAATAACAAAGCACCACTCGGGTTCAGATCAGGGAGGCCGTTCCTCCCAATCACGCCCCTCCAGGTCTCGCTGTCGTTACCCACGTGAGCATTGAAGTCTCCCAGCAGGACAACAGAGTCTCCAGGTTGAGCACCCTCCAGCACCCCCCCCCCCCCAGGGACTCTAAGAAGGCTGGGTACTCTGAACTGCCACTCGGCGCATAAGCGCAGATGACAGTCAGGACCCGTTCCCCGACCCTAAGGCGCAGGGAACAAACCCTCTCGTCCACCGGGAAAAACCCCAACGTACCAGCAGCAAGCCGAGGGGATATTAGAATACCCACCCCAGCCCGCCGCCTCTCACCAGGGGCAACTCCAGACTGAGACAGAGTCCAGCCCCTCTCCAGGAGACTGGTTCCAGAGCCCAAGCCATGTGTAGAGGTGAGCCCGACTATATCTAGCCGGTACCTCTCAACCTCACGCACTAACTCAGGCTCCTTCCCCACCAGAGAGGTGACATTCCATGTCCCTATTGCCAGTCTTGGCAGCCGGGGGTCAGTCCGCCAAGGCCTCCGCTCCTGGCCGCCACCCGGCACACAATGCACCCGACCCCTATGGCGCCTCCTGTGGGTGGTGGGCCTGCGGGAGGATGGGCCCATGTCTCCTCTTCGGGCTGTGCCCGGCCGGGCCCCATGGACTAAGGCCCGGCCACCAGACGCTCGCCCTCGGGCACCCTCCCCGGGCCTGGCTCCAGGGCGGGGCCCCGGTAACCCTATCCCGGGCAGGGTAAACTGTTCCCTCGGTGTCCTTTTCATAAGGGTCTTTTGTTTGTTCCAAACAGTCAGGCTAAAATGACAAGATAACAATATAAATACATACCTCACAGTAGCTGCACTTGTAGAGTCTCTTTCTGGTGTGGATCTGTTGGTGTTGTCTCAGGTCATGTGGAGATTTAAAAGTCTTCTCACACAGGTCACATCGATAAGGTCTCTCCTCAGTGTGGGTAAACATGTGTCGTTGTAAGTGTGCGTCTGTTGTAAACTGTTTGCTACACTGTTCACAGCAGTACACATCATGTCTGATGTGAATGCGTAGGTGTTTATTTCGGGGCCCTCTCTGGCTGAAAGTTTTTCCACAGATGTCACAGCTGTATGGCTTAATTCCAGAGTGGGTAACTAGATGACTCTGTAAGTGGCTACTGTGAGTAAAAGCTCTGCCACACTGATCACAGCTGTATGCCTTAATTCCAGAGTGGGTAACTAGATGACTCTGTAAGTGGCTACTGCGAGTAAAAGCTCTGCCACACTGATCACAGCTGTACGCTTTAACTCCACTGTGGATGAGTTGGTGTTTTCTTAGGGAAGGCTTGAAGGAAAAAGACTTTCCACACAAGTCACAGCTGAACGGTCTCTCTCCAGTGTGGATGACCTGATGCTGTTTTAGTTTAGCCCTCACAGTAAAACCCTTCCCACACTCGTCACAGGTGTGTTTTTTCTCTCCCTTTCTTCTGTGAGGTTTGTCGGCCTCCTGAGAGCGCTGACTTCTGGCTCCATGTTGGTCCTGCAGTGACAGAGATACAAACAGAGGCAGTGAGTGAAATGCAGTCGTGGAACAAACTCAACCTTCAAACTCCATTAACACTAGTTTTAAACCTGAAGGTGGAGCGTGGCACCAAACACCTTAAAGGTCTCTTATCCCCACCTGCTGGTAGTTCTAACACATTACATCCAACCTGCTGTTAAAGATAATTCATGACTGTTCAAACACTAAAATCATGCACACACACACACACACACACACACACACACACACACACACACACACACACACACACACACTGTTAAGGTTCAAAAATTGAGGAAGGAGAGTACAAACCACCATGGTCCAGAAGCTCTTGGTCAAACAATGATTTTAATGACTACACACGTGTGGGAAGAACACTCTGTACGCAGACAGCAAGTGATCTCCGACTTAATCAAAGCATAAACAGATATTTTATACCGTCAGGGTTTGATTTACTGACGCCCCTTCATGCGTCACAGACAGGATATATACACATACGTCAATATCAAAACCACAACGACTTTTGACACAATTTAAAAGAACAATTGTCTTCTATCTTCATAACAGGTGCTTCCTGTCACTGCCGGATGCTCGCTTGTCATCTTGGCACCTCAGCAGCAGTTCTGCGACAAACTGCTCTTTTTGCAACCCCAAGCAAAACATGATTAAACTTTTACCTATAAATGATTCTCTCTAACTGAGTGTGTGTGTGTCTGTGTGCTAACCACAATTGCACCCTGTTTCACCTCGCCGACTAGCTCCTGACCTCTAACCAGACAGAGAGACAGAAGCCACCCTCAGATATGTAATAACCGAACTGAAACTATGTATGTGTCATCTACTAAATAAATGTTTTAATCAAGAACCCCTACTAAAAGCTTAATACAAGAATATGAACATATAAAAGATATTAAAATGAACTGTTGTGTAAGCATGTATTGCAATTCCTTCTATGTTCTAGTTTTCCCTCAGCATGGATCATCTAGACACTCTCACTAGTGAAGCTTTAGACCATTAATGAACCTGAACATCAACTCAAATAAGCACAGATATGCAATATGTATAAAATAGTTCTAACTGCACCTGGAATACAAAGTTAATTTAATACCTGTATGCATAAAACCTTAAAGCCTTCTTAAAGCTATCTGTTACATTGTTAAAGCAATGATCAATTTGAATAACCTAGTAATTCAAATGGCCTCGTCTGGCCTGCTGCTCAAAATAACCTAAGACTGGTTTCACTTCTGCAAACTCTCTGCAAGCCTGTTTCCTGTCAGCCTGTGACTTTTAGTCTTTTCTGAAAGACACACTGTTCAACCTCTGAATGCAATATAAACTACAGATTATATTATTAATGCAATGGTAATAATGATGATTATTTAACAATAGCAGTAAAATAATTTCCCTGCTCCACAACACACACACACACACACACACACATTATTTTATAATTTAGATTATTTTGTTGTTTCCTATTACATATTTCTATAATTTGTGTAGATTTATACAGAATTATTCAGTGATAATAAATCCTATGTTTGTTTATTCTAAAGGAACCCCGTTAGCTTCCACAACAGATGTTGCTCGTCTTCCGTCAAATACTCACACAAAATATTACACAATAAAGTCGATTCAAGATATCCACATAATTTCACTCTTACATCCACAGTGAGGTTTCACAATTGTTCAAATATAAGCAATCAATAATAATAATAATAATATCAATAACATTGAGGCACATTACACAAATTTCAAAAACAAATCATGTCTTACAATATTTACAACAACTAAAAGCTCTGTAAATCGGCTTTTAAGTGTTCATTGAAGTTTTGAATAATTCTCTAATTTTTTAAGGCAACTTATTCCACTTAAAAGTTGCTCTAAATGTAACAGTTTTACAAAACGTTACTTTTAACTCGAGCATTTACTAAATTGCAGTTTGTTGAAAACTGTGTAATATGATGATGTATTTCATCTGGATACTGCAGCTGAGCAGAATAAATGTGGTGTGTTTAACAGAATTGCTTTCTTTAGAACTACAAGTAAGCCATAGAATATTTTAGCCTGTACAGGAAGCCAAGAAAGGTTATTATGCATTTTATCAATATTAGTATAGTATGAACATCTTCACACTAATCTGGACGCCTTATTCTGGACTAACTGAAGTCTGTTAAGATCTGTCTCATTAGCTGCTGACCAAATGATTGAACAATACTCCAGATGAGACATTACTAGTGCATTAATGACATCTTTCATAATGAAGAAGTGATACACAAAGAGCATTTCATAGCCATAGCTATGCCTTGTCGGCAGAGTTATGTGACATTAGTGATGTTTGTACTTTCAGCGTTAACTTGGTTTTAAAGCCTTTTAAATATACGCCGTTCAATAGTCGACCTTAATCTGACAGAGAATGTGATGATTTTGTGGATAATTAAAGTCAGTCATATATCCACAAACACAACAAGCTGAAAGTCAGTGATGCTGCTCGGTTTGCAGTCCTGAACATCACGGCACAAGCAGGATTCACTGCACTGTTAATGTGAGCTGTGTTATATTGCTGTCTCTGTTCGGTGGTGTCGAGCCAAACGGACTTTAACGTGTGTTTGAACGAGCTGACGGTTCACTCGTTAAGCTGAAAGAAAGATGCTTTAATCACAGCAGTCACACATGTGTCCACTGCACCATCTGGAACTCTTCTTGTTTACACTCGTAATAACACAAACACTAAATCCTGCTTCTCTGTGCTGTTGTGTAGCAGTGTGTACACCTGAGACTGTCACCTGTCTGTCTGTCCTGCACTCTCTCTCTGTTTCTTTCTCTCTGATTGTGGAATAAAAGTATGAACATGTGTTTATAAGTTACACTTGTGTTTGAATCCTGCAGCTTATCACACATTTGATTTCCATGTGTGACGACTGCAAGTGTCCAGAGTGAGGACAGACTGAGGGACCCACTGCTGCACATCATCTGTGAGGCTTTGCAGCCCTGATGATCCACCAGGACAAACTCAGCAGTGTGTGAGGAAGAGGAGGAGGAAGAGCCAGCAGCAGCTGACAGATGGAGAGAATAGACAGACTGTTCCCTGTTTGTGAAGGACTGCTAGGAAAGTTTAACATAACTGTCTGTGCTGAATCAGTCTTATTAGGTAATGTTCAAATAATGTGATCATCCCAGTGTTTTCAGTGTGGGAGAAAGTACTCAGGGCCTTCAAGTTACACACTATGAAAGGCAGCAACAAGTTTAATGTTCAGAAACCTAAAGTATGTATCAGCAGCAGGATTAGGGATGGGTATCGAAAACCGGTTCTTGTTGAGAACCGGTTCCCACTGTTTCAATTCCTTGGAATAGTTTGCCATTTTTTCAAACGATTCCCTTATCGATTTCAGTCGCCCCGAATGACGTCACCACGTTGCGGAGCGTCATTTACCTGGCAGGAAACACGGCGCCTAAGCGGCTCAAATGCTCAAAAGTTTGATTATACTTGATGAGAACCGATGACAACAGGGCAACTTGCAAAGTAGATATTTCATTTAAGGGAGGAAACACTACGAATATGCAAAAGCATTTGCTCACAAAACACGCGATGACACGTGTTTTTAATACCGCTCCGGACTCATGACTCTCAACCCAGCAGCAGCGCTAACGTTTGCACGTCCTCTCCCGTTAATGCGGCAGGTAAATAATCAACTAACAGTGCATATTATGTTAGCGCGATCTGCCTTATTCCAAAACCTGCCATTACTGTACATGTAGGTGACCATGATGAGAGAGACAGACAGAGTCTGGCTGGCGCTCGCTGGCAGTTCTCGCTGCAGTCTACCGGTAGCGTCTCCTTTCAGGCCAGGATAGACTAATGTCACCGAGCAGTGTCTAAGTTTGTGGTCAAAGGCTTGCACCCATTTGCCACAGCAGATGCCCCGATTTTTGGTAAGTGAATGTGTTTAATTGTAGGCAGGGACATTACAGGATATTCTTGTGTAATTGCCACAGAACAATTTATATTATACTTTGTTATTGCTACAGAAGAATATTTATTTTATTATTTTACATTTACAATTTTTTTTCCTGGGGACCCTGTGACACTCCATTGAAGAGCCGTAGGCTGGATCTCTTAAGATCTCACTGTTGGGTTTGTAAGGCCATGTTACTCCTAAATTTCTATCTTCTTCAAAGAGAAGATATAAAACAAAGTTCTAAGCTAATCGACCTTAGTGTTCTCTTTAAAAAAAAAAAAAAAAAAAAATCGATAAGAGAATCGCTAAAGAATTGAATCGTTAAACAGAATCGAAAATGGAATCGGAATCGTTAAAATCTTATCAATACCCATCCCTAAGCAGGATGGAGCTAAAAATAAATGTTGGTTTCAGTTCTATGAAGCTTTGAGTATTTTGGATCAGTAGCTGCTGTGTTTGTTGCATCATATTGCTGTAACTGTTTATATGCTTTATATATTCTGAGCTAAGTTGATCTATAGTGTTACATCATATTCTATAAGGATGTTATGTGTTTGTAGACTTTCTGCCCAGTTTGACCCATTTAGCAGACGTCAGCCTGTTTAAGGCTCTGATATCTATTCTGTATGACTTAAAGCAGTTATGACATGGTCTGATTTTCTCACCCAATAAAGGAATATTTCATATATCAGTCGACTCTTCATTCTATCAGACACAGTTATCACAGCTCCTACATTTGCTTTTTACACATATATGTAAGCACTGAGCCACATTTAGTACCAACATATTAAATGAACAATATTTGTCTCTTATATATGATACATCTATATAAACACTGTCACAGATACTTGTCTGTGAGTGAAGTGATTAATATAATAACTATAATATTGGCCATATTATATTTACATTACCACAGTGAGATGACTTTAGTCTCATGAACAACATCAGCTAATTGTTATTTACAGCTAATCTTAAACGACTGTTCAGCACAGAAATGAAGCCCAACAATCATGTTTCACAGTCCTGTGGTCTCAGCCTCAGATACTCATCAAATCACACAGAGCTCATGTAGAAACAAATGAACTAAATATGTTCTCCTTCATTTCTGTCAAACAAAGCTGTATGAAACGTTTCCAGCTGTTAGTATCATGGTTGCTAGGCAACCTGGGCAGCGCGACGGAGGATAGACGTCCCATTTCACGAGCCTACGAGCCTCGCACTTCGGCCTTAGCGGTCTTTGAGTACGCGGCCCTTGAGGACTTTAAAGCTGCAGAACCTGAATCGGGATACAGCCATGATGATCTCCAGCCTCGTGCTCGCCAACATTCTCACCTGAGTTAAGAAGACGATCACTGAAATGGTCTCAGCAGGTCCTTTGATGACAGCAATGAAATGCAGTGGTAAGGCTTTTTGGGGATTAAGTTCGTTTTCATGGCAAAGAAGGACGATGCAGTTCATCTGATCACTCCTCATAACATTCTGGAGTGCAGGCAAAATGCTATTATAAAAACTTAAGCAGCAACTTCTCCAGGTTCCAATATTTATGCAATTCTCAAACCTTTTGGCCACAACTGTATAACCTCTTCTGAAGTTTAGTGGATATTATACATGGTTATGCTCAGGATGTGTCGGCCAGTTTCCACTGGAAACGCCTTTTGGTTAAACTGTCAGCGAGGAATTTGCATTTGCACTGTTACATTTTTATATAACTTTAATGCACATAAACAACAGCTGCTTGTTTCAGTGAAAATACATCGATGGGTTTTTAATAAAGTTGTGCAGCTGTAAAGTATTTTGTCTGGTGTCAATTATATCGTCAGCTACATCGTTATGGCAAATGTTCAGATGTATATGGTGATAAATATCTTTGGTCATATGGTCCTGCTCTGTCTGTCACCTTCTGTGTTGAGCTCATTGTTTCCTCTGTAGTGGCTGAGCTGAGTCCAAGTAGCTGAAAATGTTCCTCTGCTGCTCCGTCAGACTCTCCTCCTCCTGCTGATCAGCTGGGACACAAAACAGATCTTTGTTAGGCTCCACACTGCACTGAAGAGTCAAAGTGTCTCATATGTTCATCTGACAAGTAAAAGAACACATTTTTGTTTCCCGAGGTGGGCAACTTGTTGGAAACAAACACAAAAGGTTTGAGCACTGATACCTGCCATTGCTAGCATTGAAAGATGCAACGCCAGCAATGTGGATTGTCAAGACTCAAACCAATCATCAAGCAAAGACAACAGGGATCATTTGTTTCTGTTTATTTAGCATTCACAGCATTTGTAGTTGCCTTCTGTGCAGGGGAAGTCCACGCACACTGTGTGGTACCGCCATCCGCAGAAGGTGCATTCAACCTCTGTAAGAGAAACGAGGTTGTCTGAGACTGAAATGATATTCACTAAAGAAGTGGTGATTTGTAAAACTTCACATTTTGATCCGGGACGTACTCTGCATGAAAACAAGCGCTCACTCTTCCTGCTCAACAAATGACAAGGGCGGAGCCTTATACCACGTGATACAGAAGCTGTGCCGTGTGATGCTAAAATTAGCAGGGAAAAAACAACGGAGAGCACGTCAGGGATGACGAGAAAGTGACAGGAGAAAATCCGTCCCGGTCAACCACCCAAACATCAATAACGGGAACCTTATACAGCGCTTCCCTATACACGTCGAACTCCCGCAGGCACAAAGACATTACGGAGGCTATCACTTATCACCTGACCAAAGATATGGCTCCATCAACACTGTGCAAAACGAGGGATTTAGGAAAACGATCAACACCCTAGACAAACGCTACACAGTGCCGTCCCGCAACTATTTTTCTATTGTTGCACTACCTGCTCTGTACACGCAGCGTCGAGCAACGGTGGAGACGGAATTTCAAGCAGGACAACATTTTGCTGCAACAACAAAACGTGAGATATTTGTTGTTTTATGTTTATTTATTGTTATGAGAGAATCATGATCTCAATTCTAAGCCAAAAAATCGTGATTCTCATTTTATGCAAAATCGTGCAGCCCTAACATTAACACAAAACTATTGTTTCACCAGAGAAACGCACATGAAGAGAGAGAGAGAGACAATAACAGCTACCAAACAGTCGTCATAATTCGTCACACAATGAGAAAAGGACAAATCAACAAGTAACAATGACTAATTACTATTAAAATCTGTAACATAATGTATTGTTTGGAGTTTAGTCTGATTGGTTCAGGATGAGCTGCCATTATCCAATCACACGTCTGCTTACCTGCATCTTTTCTCTTTTTTCTAACCTGAGCACCTGATGGCTTTGAACTTTTGTTGTCCATCTTCCATTGGTTTGAATTTTGCGCTCCAGTACAAACACAAATCCCCCAACCCGAGGATCAGCACAATTAACCTAACAGACCTACACCTTAGTTCACAGATTCACTTTGTCTAAGGTTGATTTCTGGGATTTCACACAACCCAGGATTCAGATCGTGAATCCATGATGGGCTTGGATTTACATCATTATAAATGAAATGCGCTCTACTTGGAAGCAGCCGGCCCCGCCCCTTTTGACGGGTTGTGTGAGACTTTAAATCATCAAACTGTAAATTATAAATTAAATTGTTATTGATCCTTTACCCCGAGTCCTAAAGTGTAGATTTATTTTCTTACTCTTCTTATATATATTGTTTGTTTACTTGCACCGCTGTAACTGCAGCCTCGTCGTCTCGTCTCTATATGCTGGACTGTCTGTAGCGGAGATGACAATAAAGTTTACTTTGACTTCAGCAGCGCGCAGGCGCACCGAGGGCTCTCGCGCTCACGTTATAGAATTTAGAAAAAACATCGGTGCAGATTATAAGCCTGTATCATAATATCTGTTTGTTGTTTTTATTTTGTTTTGCGAGTTGGTTATTAGATGCCGCTCCAGCCAGCCAGAGACTCCCCGCCGCCCCGCCCTCTCCTCCCTGTGCCGCCAGCAGCAGGCGCACCTCGCAAACGGAGGGCGCCCTTACTCCCAGCAAATGGCTGATAGAAAACCGATCGGTGCCTACGAATTTCCCAATATGCGCTGGCATGACGTCGGGGAAGCATGGGTACGACCGATTATTTTATTTTTTTCTTGCCCGTGATGCCCCCCCCACCACGATGCATTCTATTGGTTTGCACACTTACACACACCCAGCTGTGGTTTCCTGTTTTGCTGGACTCTGGAGAGCCCCGCCTTTAACGCTCTTCTCTCACAGAGAGCAACAGAAAACTTGGAAAAACTCCAGATTGACTGAACTCAGTTCAAAGTTACCTTGACACCTTTAGATGTGAGACGTAGTGATGGTCCGCTTGAAGCTGACGCTCCGGTGCGTGTGTCAGAAAGATCAACGCGCTGCTTCAGAAGCACCGTGTCGAGGCTTGATTCGTTTGGCCAGAGTCACGTGATCAGTGACGTCTGAAGCTTCGTTTAGAACGTACCTTTTTTTAAATCGAACTTTATTGAAACACAATGAGTATACAACATACAAACAGATGAAGTTTACAAAAGAACAGAACATGAACATACAGAACCAGGAGTAAAAAAATTATGATATGAGTAGGCGAATAAAATCAACATATTGTAACGTGCAGTGGAGATGAAGCCAGCCGCGGAGGTGTGCAGGTGGATAGCGAATGAGCAACAGCTTCTGACTTTCCAAAAAGTACTCATTTATTTACAATATCAAAAATAAAAGTGCTACCTCTACCACACATTACTAAAGAGCACACTAGTCCGCGTACACACGGGAGCATCCATTACAGGAGGAGTGCGAATAATGAACAAAAAGGGGGTGACACCAGTCGTGAGACAGGAGGCGCTGCCATGTGGTGATACACTGCATTACAATAGCAACTGTTACAATATAAATATTGTTCTGAGAGGCTTTTTGTTGGTTGAGTCTGAAATTGATTGTATGTACAATTCATATCCTTATAAAAAGGCAGAAATATGGTGTTTTATTAATAAACTTACATTTATGGATATAAAATAGCTAAAAGTATTAACAAATATTTTATAAAAAACATTTATCATTCTTCCTGGGGAACTTAAAGAAAAAGAATAAAACATTTTCCATCGTAAAGAAAACTCCCTTAAAATATGGACAATAACAAAACTGCTAAATTCTTCCAGAATCTCTGTGTAGAGGAACCAAAAGAGATGTGCCACAGTTTCTGGATGATCCCCACAGAAAGTTCAATTAGTATTTATGTCTCTTTTAAATGTTACCATATAGTGACTGGCTGGGTAACATTTATGAAGAATTTTATATGAGATTTCCTTCACCTTGTTCACAATTAGATATTTATGGGATCATCCAGACTGTCTTCCAGGTGATATCTGGAACATGTCGGTTCCAGTAAGATATTCTATATATGGGAGAGACATGATATCTTCTTGGAATAAACTACGTATTCTCTTATTGCTGTTACCAAGTTCCTGTGAAAAGCAGATTTTTCCCACTGCTGACTCAGCTGGATCAGGGAGAGTGACTGAGGCAGATATTGAGCTGTCAGTGTTTTTATATAACATTAAAGTCCCTGAGGGTATGGCACCAAGCACCATTGAGAATTCCCCAACACTGTTTGACAAGTTTGACGAGCATCTTGACTTTTGGTCTTTGGATATTAACAGTCCTGGATATGTGACTTCTTGTTTAACAGAAATGTTACAGAGAGCATTTGCAGTGCAGCCTTTAATTGCTAGTAATTCACATTTTTTTAGATTTCGACATAAAGCAGATGCCTCAGAGAAATCACTAATAACACTAAGGGCTGGACGGATTTGATTTGCATTCTTCAAGAAGAGTGTGGTGTCATCAGCTAGCTGGCTGATGATGAGCTCCTTATCAGCTGTGCTGATTCCATGTATAACAGGTCAAATCTCGGGGTGGAGTCTTAATCATTTTAATTGAGCTATTGCCATTCGTGTACAAGGTTTTGATAGCTTTACAGAAAAATGCCAAATTTTTCCAAAGAGTGGAAAATAAATTGATGTTCAATTGTATCAAAAGCCTTTTAAAAATCCAGGAAGAGAATGAAGCTATAGTCAGATACCAAATCAGAGTAATCAAGTAGATCTAAAACCAGTCTCATGTTCTTAGAAAGGTGTCTGTTTCTCATAAAGCCTGATTGTGTCTCATCGATAATTGTGTCCAAGAACTCTTTCATTCTGTTAGCAAGTACTAAAGCCATAATCTCATAGTCATCATTGAGCAGACAGATGGGTCTCCAATTATCAATAAGAAGTAAGTCTTTGTTTGGTTTTGGAATAAGTGTTATGAGACCCTGAGTAAGAGTAGGAGGGAGGATGTTATTCTCTACACTTCCTATGAAAAGCTGCAGTAAGAACGGAGCCAGGAGATTAGAAAATGATTCTTAAAACTCTGCAGTTAAACCATCTGTGCCGGGAGATTTGTTGGCCTTAAGTGCAGAAATAGGATTACAAACATCCTCCACAGTCAGAGGGCTGTCACAGTGACTTCTATCTTCCACAACAATAGTTTTTAGGTTTTTAATATTATTGAGAAACAGCGTTGAGTAGGGCTGGGCCATATTATACCGTTCACGGTAATACCGGTATAATGTTAGGCAACGATAGGAAAATGAAATATCGCGATAGAATGGGAGTAAAACGCGCATGCGCAGTGCCTTTGTTTTCATACGCACATGGCCGATTGTTGAGTGAAACAGATGAACCAGAATTGGTTTGTAAAAATGGTGCAACTTCAGTGATGTGGAACTGGTTTGGTGTTTGTCCGTCAGATACACAACAAAGCACATTTTTTTGCAGAACATGCAAGCGGCCGTCGTTATTGTCATATTTGTCGGACTAAGATGCTCTTAAATCTGGGAGTAATCTGGGTCCTAAACTCCGTATTCTTCAGGTCAAACAACACTGCAGCATCACTTAAGAGTTAAAAACTGTCTAAATTCTTTCATCTTTAATAAAACGATCAGCATTGCTGCTTTACCAGGTGTAACTATAAAGTTTAACTTCCAGGCATCCATGAAAACAAAAGTTATTACATTTAACGGAGTTAGAAGTTAGCAGGAAGCTAGCGGAAGTTAGCTCGCTAGTTTCGCTAGTTACCTAAGCATGATATAGCATGTTCTGACTGAGAGATTTCTGAAAAAAATCAAACGTACAGCTCTGCTATCACTTCCAACATAAATGAAGACAGGAAACTAAACAGCAGTGACGTTTGTAGGGTTACTGAAGTTGGGCTAGCTGGTATATAATGATGTGCTACGTGATCGCTAGCGACACAGCTATGTTAGCATAACATAAACAGTGAAGCTGGAGGACGAACACTAACACTTTTCCACTTATAAAAGTTAACGTGAAGGTTCTTCATGGTTAGAGACAAATGCAATTGCATGGCAGGATACTGTAAACGGACCAAACTTCAGTCAGGAGAACAACTGAGATAATCCATCCACAATACGAGGTTAGTCATTAATATACTGCAGCAACATGGGAATAGAGCAGCTGCAGAGAATTCAACATCAATGAATCAATGGTACAGAAGTGGAGGAAGCAAGAAGAATGAGTTTAATAAAGTTTGATTTATCTGACTGCTTTGTTTCGCTTAATGTGCCTTATAATCCCGTGCACCTTATGGTCCGAAAAATGCGTACTGCACACTGCAGTTTAATGTTACAAAGCACCTCTTTTTAACTTCAGTGGATATTATACATGGTTATGCTCAGGATATGTCAGCCCATTTCTACTGGAAATGCCTTTTGGTTAAACTTTCAGCAAGGAATTTGCATTTGCACTGTTACATTTTTATAAAGCTTTAATGTACATAAAAACCAGCTTCTTGTTTAAGTGAAAATAAATGGAAGGTTGTCTTTTTGCGCTAGTAATGTTGTGGAGTTGTATTTTGTCTCGCATCAATTATATCGTCGGTTATATCGTTATCGCAAATTTTCAAATATATATCGTGATAAATATTTTTGGCCATATCGCCCTGCTCTAGCGTTGAGACATATATATATATATATTCTACTTTTCTAAATGATTGACTATTTCAATGGAGAACCTAAATGACACGGACCCGTGTTTGTTATTACATATCTCTATTTTGAATGTGACAAGTCTATCATTGCCTGTTATTCATAGGTATTAACAGAGTTTTTGGCCTTTTTTTCCTCTATAACAGTTAATTGACTCTTTACAGTGGCCTGCTATGGTTAATAATAACATGTTCAGTCATGAGTGAAATCAAAGCTTTTCTTCACTTTAGCATTTAACATTCCCAACAATATAATGTGATACCTTAATTAAAACACAGCTAATAAAACACAATTTTCTTAATGCAAACATCAGTGACTCAACATTAGCAACCAAAGGGTTCAGTCTGCAGCTCACACTCATGTGAAGCTACAGCCTCCCCCTTTAGTCTCTGTCATCCTTCTGCTCCTGCAACAACAAAACAAAGCAAGACAAAACCTCCACCCTTCTTCTACAGGCTGGGTGAATTGTTGTGGACATTCACTAATCCTAAAGTCGGCACCGTTTTTGTCTCAGTATCAAGTCAGTTAAACTTTTAGTCGTCAGTCCATCACAGTCCAGTCACATGCATACATCCACACACATTCATACCAGATATTGCTGATAATGGAGTCTCACGCGCAGCCTATTCGAGCCTCCATCACCAGCAAGATGACGTCATAATTTTAAAGGAAAACAGCTCCTTGTTTTTGGACTGGATTGACTCGCTGCAATCCTTTTAGGCTCAGGACTTCTCATGTGATCAATGTCCCATATAAGTGAATTTCTCCCAAGCCCATTATAATCATGGAGAAAAACACTTTGCCACTGTTTCCAGTAAGAATATTTTATAGCGCTTTAAAGTTCAATCTCTCAGGTCTGGATTAAAGAGCTGATTTGTTAAATCAGGAACTCACAAAATACCAAAATATCACCACCGGTGGATCACACCTCTCAGATGTTCTTATCTCAGTGCACTGTAACAAAAGCACAAACAAACGTAATCGAGAGCCTTTATAATTAAGTGCTTAAGCTACAGAGATCGAGAAGGCATTATGAAAGCCGCTAGGACAATAAAGGAATTGTCGTATAAGGACAACAAGATAGCCTTCCTGCCGGACCTACCTGCAGAGACATATAGACAACAGCGCCAGTATGAAGGTATGATTCATAAATCTATACCTTTTCAAGTTGAGCACGTTTTTAAGGATAGTAATGGACGTTTTCTAATAATACAAGGAAATCTACTCTCCACTAGACTAAATTTAATTAATATTTATGGCCCAAATGAAGATAATCCAAACTTTTATAGCAATTTATTTCTTAAAATCTCAGACTTGCAAGGTAAATGTATAATTGCTGGGGACTTAAATTGTGCTCTGAATCCACAGAAGGATAAATCCTCAGGCATGGATAATACTCACAATAGAACACGAAAGGTGATCAAACAATTCATGAAGGAGTTAAATTTAAGTGATATATGGCAAGATCAAAATCCAACCAAGTTACAATATTCTTGCTGGTCAGGTACACATAAAGCGTACTCTAGAATAGATTACTTCTTGGTATCAAATGAGTTGGTTCATTTTATAAAAGATTGCCAGTATAAGGAAATAGTAATTTCGGACCATGCAGTCGTTACTTTGACTCTCATAGAACCAAAACTGATCAAGACTCGATTTGAATGGAGGTTTCAACTGAAGTGGATGCAGGATAAACAGTTTCTTGAGTTTTTAGGCAAGCAAATTAATGAATACTTTGAACATAACTCAGATCAAACATCGGCAAGTGTAAGATGGGAAGCCTTTAAAGCATACTTAAGAGGGCAAATTATAAGCTATACTAGTAATAAAACAAGAGAAAGAAATCAAAGGATAAAATATCTGGAAGTAAGAATAAAAAAGTTAGAAGAGATTAGCTTTCAATCAGGTCAAAACAATGAGTATATTGTAAAAGAATTATTACTATTGAGAACGCAATATAATGAAATGACAAGTGAAAAAGCAGCTGTTAATTTATTGAGATTAAAGCAACAATTCTATGACCAAGGTGAAAAACCCAGCAAACTCCTGGCATGGCGTATAAAAAAGATGGAATCTGAAAAGGCAATTACAAAATTAGAAAATTCAAATGGTAATACTATAGTAGACCCATTAGAGATAAATAATGCATTTAAAAGATTTTATGAAACGCTATATAACTCTGAACTCAATAATGTAACTAGAATGCAATCTTTATTTCTAGATAAACTTGAAATACCAAAAATTTCAGAAAAAGACAAAGTAAATGTTGATAGGCAAATTAGTATACATGAAATTATAGATGCAATAAACTCCTTAAATGCTGGCAAAACAGCTGGTCCAGATGGATTGCCAATTGACCTTTACAAATATTTTAAAGATAAATTAGCACAGCCCCTCTTAGATATGTATATAGAATGTTTTAATAATGGCAATCTTACTGACTCATTAAGGAAGTCCCTGATAATACTGCTTCCTAAACCTGGAAAACTAAATAATAAGTGTGAAAATATGCGTCCTATAAGCTTAATCAATACAGACACTAAAATTATTTGTAAAATTTTTGCTAAAAGATTAGAAAGTATTCTTCCAGTTATTATAGGGGATGATCAAAATGGATTTGTTAAACATAGACAGGGTTTTCATAATGTAAGACGAGTTTTAAACATTCTTCATAATCAAAGTGAGCAGGACGATACAGCCATTCTTTCGCTTGACGCGGAGAAGGCTTTTGATAGAATTGAGCGGTCATATCTTTTTGATGTCATTGTTAGATTTGGGTTTGGAAAGGTATTTCTGCATTGGATCAAGCTATAACATTGTCACTCTGTGGCTCAGGTTAAGACAAATGAGATAATCTCTGAACAATTTGATATTAAAAGAGGGTGCCCGCAGGGTTCACCCTTATCTCCACTTTTATTCCTTTTAGCTATTGAACCTCTGGCAATAGCTGTTAGAAACAGCGGACAGATACAAGGTGTTAGGATTGGTAGAAAGGAACATAGAATTGCTTTATTTGCTGATGATATCATAATATTTTTAAAGCAATTAAAAAATTCTGTGCCCGCTGTAAAGGATTTATTAGATCAGTTTGGGGTTTTCTCAGGGTATAAAGTTAATGTAACAAAATCATCATTAATGTTACTTAATCAAGGGTACAATCAAAACGTAAATCAGAATGTATCTGGCTTTACTGTTAACTCTGAATTCATCTATCTAGGTATTAAAATAGTTCCTTCATTAAAAGATGTGGTGGTACTTAACTATAATATAATACTACAGAAAATTTCCAAAGATTTGGAGCGTTGGATAAGTCTACCACTATCTATTATTGGAAGGATAAGTGTTCTTAAAATGAATGTATTACCTAGACTGTTGTATATGTTTCAAAATGTCCCACTGGCTCCTCCTGCTGAATTATTTACTAAATTAACATCACTAATCAGAGAGTTTATCTGGAACAAGAAGCAGCCTCGTATTCGTTTGTCTTTGTTGTACCTTCCCTTTGATACAGGGGGGTTGAAATGCCCCAACTTTTACTGGTACTATTTGGCTATTCAATTAAGGACAATAAGATTTTATTTTTCATCCCAAAATACCCCGTCATGGGTGGGGATGGAAGCAAATGCTCTTAAAATGCCATTAAATTTGTACTTATATTCTGCAAAATCCAAACAGTTAAAGAAACAAATAATCCTATAGTTCAAAACATGATTGAAGTCTGGTTTACAATAAAAGAAATGATGAATATTAAGAACAATCTCTCTCAGTTTAGCCCCATCTGGGGAAATGCCTTATTTGTACCAGGAAAGTTGGATGCAGGGTTTCAGGATTGGGCAGTAAAAGGTGTTAAGAAAGTGGGTGATCTGTTTTGTGATGGAGTAATGGTCTCATTTGAGGATTTAGTCTCAAAATTTCAAATCCCCCAAAAACACTTTTTTAAGTATTTACAAATTAGAAGCTTTATTTCATCTATGCAAAATAAATCCCTTAATTTTCCCCAGTTAAGTAAGCTAGAGGAGTTTATGGTGAAAAAAGGTGGTAATAAAGGCTTAATTTCAACATTTTATAATTGGATTGTTTCTGCCTCTTCAGAAACATCAGTTTCTAAGTTGGAAGCTTGGAGAAAGGACCTAAATATTAATATTTCTGAGGAGACATGGAAGTTAATTTGCTTAAAAGCTCAAAAACAATCGATTAACAGTAACTTAAAATTACTACAATACAATTGGATCATGCAAACATATGTAACACCGGTGAAACTGAATAAATATAATAATAGAATACCAGATACATGTTTTAAATGTGGAGAAGCCCGTGGAACATTTTTTCATTGTATATGGGAATGTAGAATTGTTTGTGCCTTTTGGCAGGAGGTGATGAACAAAATAAACCAAATTTTAAATAAAAAGATCACTTTGGATGTAGAAATGATGCTACTACAAGTGTATCCTAAAAATATTAAATTAACAACCTATCAAATTAAGTTTATGGATTATTGTACATTACAGGCAAAACGTATGATTGCAATAAATTGGAAAACATCAATTCCTCCTGCTATTGGCGCTTGGATAAACTCCTTGACACAGTGTATGGAAATGGAAAGGATTACGTACTTTCTGAAAAATAAGTTAATATATTTTGATGAAATTTGGAAGCCATTTAAAAATTTTTTAAAAGTAGTAAATATAGAACAACTTATGTAGGAGAGTGGAGTAGGAGGAAATTGTTTAGCATGTGCATGCTATTTTTTATTGTTTATTCCTATTGATTATATTTTCTTATTTCTTTTTTTTTTTTGTTTTTTTTTTCTTGAATTATGTATAAATGCCACATATGGTACAATTGTATATATATTTCATGTGAGCTTGTTCTTTTTTTTCTTTGTTCGGAAGAGAGCAGAGTGGGAGGTGAGGGTGGGGGAAAAGGGTTTCTATTACAACAGCATATTATTGGAAACTACCTTTGTATGTTGTTGGAAAAGTAATAAAAATATTAAAAAAAAAAAAAACCAAAACAAACGTAATCAATAAAATACTAATAAAGTAACAGATACTGGGGCCCATTGCAAACATGTCCAAGCATAAAACCATCTTTCTCTCTCTTAGAGAAAGAAAACAATCCAAACCTCACTGATAAAATCAACCTAGTGTCAAGCAAAACACAAAAATCAACCAAAACTTCACCAGAAAGTTTTCCTCCCTCCCGGGACAATATTGTGCAGGAATACAGGCACCGTAACTCCTTCTTGCACTGACAAAAACATGTTGGATTTACTTGATTCAATAGTGGACACTGGTTGCACACAAAGGTTTTGCTTTGGCAGAAACTTAAACAACTGAGTTAAATCAACACAACCTTTTCATATTCAGTAAACCTGCATGTTATGTTCATAAAACACGATTGAAACATGTTCAGATGGAGTAAGTTGAGCTCCTGGAACATTTTAATCCTTCAATTGAAACTGAATGGGTCTACAACAACTACCATCCTCCTATCTCTATCCTGGTTGCAGCAGGGCTGGGAAATAACCCTGAAGTGATAGGTTACCAGGCAGGGTACACCCTGGACAGCTCACCAGTCTATCAGATAGAAACACACAGCCGTTTACATTCATGGATAATTTAGCCCAGGACCTTCTTACTGTGGAGCAACAGCACTAACCAGCATGCCAACAATGGAGGAAATACAGGAAAGCTATGATTTCCTGTATTTGAGGCAGAATTATTTTGTTCTTGCCCTTGACAGGTTAATCCACAATAAATAGCAACAGCATGCATGTGGTGTGTGTGTCGTTGTCTGCCTCTTATAACTCCAGTGATTTTCCTGTAGTTTGAAATCTTATGCGGTGTTGACACAATAATTTGTTGTAAACCAGGAAATTCCCAACTGTGGTAGAAAGCACAGCTTAGCCTTAGAAAATGTTCAAAGAAAAGTCGTCACTTCCTGATTTCTGCTTCACTGATAAATATTGTCACACTGGGGTTTTTGCAAATGATATCAGTGAGCACTGTGTGGCAGCTGGAGTCAGACAACTGAAGCTCCCACAATCAAGACCACAAACAGCTTTCAAAGGAGATTTGAAGCTTTTCTGGCAGCAAGCTTCATGATTTATGGGACTGGAACTGGAACAGAAACTACCTGATCACCAATGGTGAGCTGGCATGGAATTATTTTTATGACATTTTATCAAAGTTATAAATAAGCATGCCCATTAACACATAGTGAGTGAGCATGTTGTCTTCCCACGCAGTGAACAGCGGATGCTAATGTTTTTGTCACTTTTTACAGAGTCAAACTCAAAGTAAGGTCAGTGCTTCCACGCTTTAAACGCTGCACGCTCACACTCTCTCCACACTCGATAGATTATCCATTGTTCATCTGCACACAGCTGCGGTTTTAGTAACGCAGTAACGCAGCGTGCTTACGGGAAAGTAACAGTAATCTAATTACCTTTTTTGCAATAGTAATCCCTCACTTTACTCGTTTCTTGAAAAAAGTAATCGGATTACTTCCCATCTCTGGTTGGAGCTGTGCACTTGTGGGTTCCACCTTGTGTACACGTTTATCTTTGCTGTGTGTACTTGTACCTCTGAGTGGAAGCTGAACTCTTGAGTTCGAGTATCGAAGCATCAGCTGTGACGTTAAAGTCCAAACAGCTCGTTCATTTGACGTGCAAATGCACGAAGGTAACGCCGTTTTCATGTGGATGTGTCACTGAGACACTTTCCACATCCACAGCTCACAAAATGGGAAAACTATAGAAGTATAACAATGAAGAAGTTACTATGTTACGGGTCCCAAGGATGAAGACCTCGATGACAAATATGTTACCTGTAAAAGCAGGTGAAGAGCAGAGTAAGGAAGACACGATGCGTCTCTGCTTTCCTCCAGAACGTGTCTGAGTCTGATTTATTTCACACAAATAAATGCTATAAAACACTAAACATGAGCTTTCAATATACTGTTCAGCTGGTTCCTCATTCACATCAATTACATTTACTTATTTCACAACATCAGTGAAATATACTCTTTTTAACTGGTTCAGTTTCTCAAGTTCACACTTCTTTCCATAACAGCTACATCCTTTTATCATATCAATAAACACATCACATTGTCTTCTGCAGTGTCTTACTGGCTAAACAGTTCTATTCAATAACAGCATTGGTAAATACATTACATTTGTTCCCTCCAGTAATTTACTGGCAAAATCACTATTTAGTGCATCATGAAACACAGCTTGTTGAATCAACCCATGAATGCCTCTGTTAGCTACACAGAGTTGCTCAGAGTGCTTGTGTTACACTAGCTAATCTACTCAGTCACTTTAACAGAACTATTAACATTCACATCTCACAGAACTGATTTGATTGGAGCATTACAACACGTTTGCACAGAGCATAGGAGCGCACTGACTCTGCTTCACGAGCGCTCCACCTAACGAGCGGGCTCGCGGTGCGGTCGCGCGGGACACTCCTCTGGTTTTCTCCCGTGTTTACATATAAATAACTTTGGCGGACCGCCTTAACTCTCCCATTCACATTAACGTGGGTAACCATGGTGACAATAAACAACATTTTCGATGCGAGCACCGTGTACCGACCTGTAAAAGCAGGTGAAGAGCAGAGTAAGGAAGACACGATGCGTCTCTGCTTTCCTCCAGAACGTGTCTGAGGAAGCAGCGGAAGGTGGGCTCCACTTACTGCACCCCGAAACCCCGGAGCAAGCACCAAAGTTCCGCCCTCACTGCTTTCTAACATAAAATGAATCCCTGTTACATGGATTTTCTATCCTCTTAAAGAAACTGAAAATAAATACATATAGCAATGAAAAATGTCCCGTTACATGAGTGTTTTACACAAAATAATATTAATGTGGTCATTCCCTCACAGGGGTGCCACAACTACACTGCTGTTTTGACAGAGACACAGTGTGTTTATCTAACTTGGCTGAAGCCAAAGTTCTCCAGACAAATTCAGTCTGTTTCTGCCAAGTGTGAACTCACTGGATGAGCGCCAGATACACAGAATCAAAAAGGGATAAATTACTTTTCTTATGTCATGTTCCCGTCACAAACTGGCTCAAGGAGAGGGGAAGCAGGAGTCCACAGATGAAATGTTCCTATAAATAAAGTGGAATTTATTCAAACTTTACCAAAACTTCAACACATCAAATACAAGCAGTTCAGCAGGGAGTGGATGTGTGTTGCATGTGCCAGGTGGATGCAGAGAGAGGCCAGGGCCACGTTCAAACCTGAACACGCTGCACAGTGTTTTGTTCCATTTGTTAGGGATGAATGAAATGCTTCCTTGAAAGGATGTGTGCAGTCACCAGTGGGCGTGGAAGCATGTGCGCCCTCATTTGGTGGGTGTGCAAGAAAAGTCCTCCTGTCACACAGCAATGCCTACATAAATCACACCACTCTGCTTAAAATAATAATGTTTAGTGAAGCAGGTGAAGCAAAGGGCTGCTTTTAATAGGCTGGGAGACCCAGGTGTGCTGCTTTAGCTGCTGAGCCTCTTATGACAGAACAGCGGAGAGTGGTAAGAAGGGAGGAGGGGGTCTGGCTGTGTTTGTGAACGATAGATGGTGTAACTCTGGGCATTTATCTATCAAAGAGACGCTATGCTGTAAGGACATTGAGCTGCTAGCGGTTAGCATGAGACCGTACTATCTACCACGAGAGTTTACACACGTGATTATGATAGCTGTGTATGTCCCGCCCTCTGCTAACGCTGCAGCAGCCTGTGAGGTCCTGCACACTGTAACCAGCAGACTCCAAACACAGCACCCTCAGGCCCTTTTCCTGATCTCTGGGGACTTTAAAGATGATGTAACCATTTAATTATGGTTACATAATTAATTATGTAATTAATTATGCAAAATGCAAAACGCTCAGCTGTGTCTCCAATCAAAGCTCTGTAACTTCAGAGGTGATGTTCATATGTTGACTAATGGTTTTCTTTCATTTTTGATGTACTGCAGAATATTTGTATAAAATCCAGGCCAGGAAAATCTCCTTCATGTGTTTCTGTGTTTTGTCTTCAGCTACGTTGACACAAAGGCCTCTGCTGTGACGCTCACACCTTTGATAAAGTCTGGAGAGTGTCAGCTTCCTGTTTATAGATACAAAAATATGTAATGTTGTGAACTCTGGCCGCAGCGGCGCAAGAAAAAGGAGAATTACGGGAAGCACTCACAACAGGTAAAATCAAAATAACAAAGTAAAGTAGGATAAAATAAAAACCAACAAAAGAACAACACAATATACTTCCCCGTACTGTTACTGCTAACCTCTGTTAACCTAGTAACTCTTACCTTCTAACTGACAGCTGGTCAATAAACGAGCTCCATAAACGCTCCATATTCACCTTTACATGGAATATAAAGGGAAAAGAAGAAACACAGTGCTGTGTCAGCGTTAGACATATAGATACATCCTTGCTTTTAATACATTTGAAGGTGGGTGGGAGAGGTGCTTCTCTGCGTAGTCTACGGTCTCTTTGGGATCGGTAAAGCTTTTCCTCACATCACCATGGGTCACTAACAGCTTTGCAGGGTATAGCAGTCTGTACCTGACGCCGGTCATCCCACGTAGTCTTCCTCTCATATTTGCAAATGCGGCTCTGCGTTTCCAACAGAGGGAGGGAAATCTGGGAGGATGTTTATTTTAAAAACCCTTATACATCAGGTTCTTGTTCTCTGCAGCTTTCAGCAGAATTTCCTCACCAATGTGGTAGTAGTGCAATCTCAAGATGATGGGCCGAGGAAGATGACTTTGTTTGGGACGCTGGCGATTCACTCTATGTGCTCGATCGATGAGTGGCTTCTCCTCGAGAGATAGGGCCTCCGCCAACAGGTGTGAACCAACTCAGTCATCTTGGGTCCCTCTGTGCCTTCTGGTATTCCTGCAGTTCTTAAATGATTCCTCCTGGAGTGCCTCAAGAGCTCCACATCTCTCATCTAACTTCTTTACCTCCGCAGACAAACGCTCCACAGTGGCCTGGAGAGTGGCGATGGTGTCAGAGTGGTTCGAGGCACAGTCCTGCAGTTCAGTCAAAGTGTTATCATGCCTGGCCACATCGCTTTTTATGTCCGAAATTGAGGGCTGGATGCTCTGGTTCAAGGATGATATCTCGCCTCCTATGGTGGTAGAAATCTCTAATATGCAAGTGTCCAGTGCTAGTTAGTTAGTTCTAGTTCTAGTGGTTAGTGGGGCTTTATTTGATGATTCTAGTGTGTGTTACATTGTTGTCATATTGTTGAGTCGCAGAGCTGTACAGTGTTACAGTTTCTGTAGAGTCTGGTATAAGGAACTCAGATCCCTCTGTGAATAATGTTCACTGAAACTGATCTGTAGTTAATGAACTAGTCAGGATTTACACTAGAGAATGTTTCTGCCATTACATGGCCTGTATTTGTAGAGCGCTTTACTCGTCCCTAAGGACCCCAAAGTGCTTTACACATCCAGTCATCCACCCATTCACACACTGGTGATGGCAAGCTTGTAGCCACAGCCACCCTGGGGCGCACCGACAGAGGCGAGGCTGCCGGACACTGGCGCCACCGGGCCCTCTGACCACCACCAGTAGGCAACGGGTGAAGTGTCTCATTCAAGGACACAACGACCGAGACTGTCCAAGCCGGGGCTCGAACCGGCAACCTTCCGATTACAAGACGAGCTGCCAACTCTTGAGCCACGATCGCCCCACATATTGTTGTCTTTTGTTGCAGACACCAAGTGTTGAGATCCTGTCTCAACCTCCTACATTCTTCCAGCAGGTTACACATTATTTTTTGTATTTGGAATCAAATATATGTGTCAGTTGGGCCTAGTGCAGGGGTCAGCAACCTTTAACACCCAAAGAGCCTTTTGGACCCGGTTTCCACGCAAAGGGTCAGGGTTCGGGAAAACACTGGGAGCCGCAAATACTTTGTGACATCTAAAATGAAGATAACACTGTGTATATTGTTTTTACCTTTATGCTTTGTGTGAACAACTACAGTGTGTTGCTTATGAAATCCATCAAGTGCTACAGAGAAAATTACATTTGATTTATGTAATGAACACATTTTGAGCTCTTAAAGAAATATAACAAAGGAAAGCTGAACTACAATGATCCATGTAGCAAACACAAACTGTTATATCGCCTTTGGGCTTTTGGAGCCTTGACCTGACTTTTAAAAAAAGCGCGTTCATGCAAACATCGTCGGGTCTGCCGTGATATGTTTACAACGGGACTTCTGCTCCTGAACCTCTGCGCACAGCGTCTGCAGGTAAGGTAACTTTATTTATACCCAAAGGCAAGGTAAATTTGCTTTACAGGAAAATGACAGCATTTGACATCCCTTTAAAAACACACATACCTAGTAAATATATAAAGCTCACTGTGACACATACTTTAATATTTCGAATCAAAAACAGTTCTTATTTAATTCAGTGACAGCAACGGGGACAAAGCTATTTTTATAACGCTTTGTCCTGCATCTCGGAAATAGAAACCTCCGTCCTGAGGGAAGAAGCTGAAATTCACCCCTTAGAGGATGGGAACCATTTTTAAGGATTGATAAAGCCATCCTCTGTACCTGCTCAGAGTACAGGGAGGCTAAACAAGACTGTGGCTCACCTATCAGACGACTGGACCATCTCACTATCTGATTCAGAGAGTTTTTCTCTGTGACAGAGGTCTGACCGAACCATGCCACCAAACAAAAGGATAAAACAGACTCAATAAAAGAACGATAAACAAAGTTAAAATTTTTTGGTCAATGTGGAAATGAACAAGTTTCCTAAGGCAATAAAGGTGCTGGTGACCCTTTTTACAAACTGATTTGCAATTTTGATCAAAGTTCAGTTTTTCATTGATTATGGTCCCAAGATATTTATATGATTGTACTTGCTCTATTTTCTGACCTTTAATTAAAGTGACTCCGTGCCCATTTTGTTGTTTCCTAAAATCAACAACCATGTCTTTTGTTTTAGATATGTTCAGCTGGAGATAAGACTCCTCCCACCACTGAACAAAGTCATCAATGACTGGGCCGTGGTTAGTTTCACCCTCTTTCAGTAAGCTGACAATAACAGAGTCATCTGCATATTTAATAATGACCCTGTTTTCATGTCTGCCCTGACACATGTTTGTATAGAGAGTGAATAATAAGGGCGATAGGACGCAGCCTTGAGGAGAACCTGTGGAGGAGAACACTGGGTCAGACAGAACCCCATTTATTCTCACTCTTTGTGACCTGTCAGTTAGAAAATCTAAAATCCAGCCCACCAGGTTTTTCCTGATTTCAAACTGTTCTAAAAGTCTCTTAATTAAAATATGGGGCTGTGTTGTATTAAAAGCCGAAGAAAAATCAATGAAAAGAAGTCTCGCAAAAGTCCCTTTACTCTCTACATGTTTAAGAATCAGATTTAGTAAAGTCAAAAGTGCGTCCTCCACTCCTCTGTTGGGCCTGTATGCAAACTGCATTGGATCCAGCTGACCTTCAGTCTCTTCATAATCACATTTCTGATGATTTTTTCAAAGACTTTCATGACAACTGAAGTGAGGCAACAGGCCTGAAGTCGTTTAGATTTAGGGACAGGAACCACGACTGCTTCTTTGCAAAGAGAGGGCACATGTTGTGTTTGCAAGGATTTGTTAAAAATAACCTGAAATATAGGACTGAGTTCATCAGCACAAGATTTAATTAGGCGGCCACTAATATTATCAGGACCTGGCTCTTGTTCACATTGACTGTATGAAAGGCCTTTTTAACATCGCTGAGTTCAATGATAAAGTGCTGAGTATCTCTCAGTTTCTGTTTCAGTTCCCAAATATCCTCGCTGAAATCAGAAGAACTAAAACGAGCATAAAACATGTTTAAAGCGTTTGCAAATCTCTGTCTGAATTAAAACCATCTAAAATGACCTGACTGCTGCTCTGGGGATTTTGAAACCCTGCTATGGTTTTCATACAAGTCCAGGCAGACCCAAAAGTTTTTGCAGCAAATTTGCTTTCAAGAAGGTTTTTGTAGCTCTGTTTTGCTTTCAAGATCTCGATTTTCATTTCCTTGGTAGCTGTCTGAAAATCGGTAACAGCCCCTCTTTAAAGGCCTGTCTCTTTTTCCTTAAACAGGATTTGACACTTTTAGTGACCCATGGCTTATTGTTAGCGTAAATTTTAACACGCTTACGGGGTGTAATCATGTCTTTACAAAATACTGCATAGGAGCTAGTAACATCCACCAAAGCGTCGAGATCATCTCCACAAGACTGAAGACGGGGCTGTACAAAGTCACTTTATCTCTACAGGACTGTAAGCTGTCGTCTGTGAGGCGTGAGCGTGTTTGTTTGAACACAGTTCACGGTGGAGAACAGCTGCTGACATAATGTGGATCCCAAGATCCATAACTGGCCTACCTGGGGCTGAAAGTCTCCATAAATGCAGGCGTTTCGGCGGCTACACCGGCTTCCACGAGTGTGACGCTTATTTTGAGAAAATAATAGAATATAAATTTATTTTTATATTTCAATATCACAATAATCTTCCAATGTAGAACTACAAGTTAAAAAAGAAGTAACATAAATCAAATCCACTTCAGCTAAATACTTCTCATTTATTTCCATCTTACATGCTGTGACTGCAGCCATTCCCACATCTCTGTGAATGGGACTCATGGACATGGATCAGTGGTTGTTGATCAATGGTCCTGAGAATCTGCATAATTAAGATGAAGGAACGGAGCTCCCAGCCCATCGTTCCTGCAGCTGCTTTCAGTCTTTATGCAAATGTCCTGTTTGTAAGACTGAAACCTGCAGCTGAGACTGAAGACGTCACCTGATGATGACGACACGTTTCTCCCACAAAACGCTGCGTCCAGATGAACAGAAGCAACAGACTCACTTTCCTGGATGATTGAGATGCATCAAGACTTCATTGTGTGTTACTTCTCATTCAGCACAGACACATTATTCCTGTTAGGTCATGTCAGCTGTCACTCAGTACAAGCACAACTGTGAACAACACAAACTTCTCTTCAATGTGTCACAGAAACACTAAGTGTGAGAGCCTGTATGACACACAGGACAGACTGTAAGCTCTGCTGGCTGCACAGCACTTTGTAGCAGTTTTCCAACATGTCCTCCACCCGTGATGTCAGTGGTGGGACCCCAGTCACAGCACTCAGCACCACCTCCTTTAAATGGATTTTATAGCAGTTCCTCCCGTTACTCGGTGCAACGCTTCTTAAATGTGTTTTTGCAGGATAAAACACAGCAGGTGGTGTAGAGAGGACGTCAGCTGACGGAGCAGAGGGAGGCAGACTGTGGATAAATGACAGAGTGAGAGGAGAGCAACCATGACAGAAGCACAGGTGTGGCAGATAGAAGTGGCTTTATAGACACTTATTGTCAGTCCTCGTGCATGCTGTGGAAATAAGTGTCTGTGTCATGAGGTGACATGTGAGCTTATCTTTGGTCAATAAAGCTGAACGACCAGTTTTCACTTTGCTTGTTACGCTTGTTTAGTGACGTCTGGGTTTCTGTGGAGCCCGAATTTTGATGAGTTCTGGTGAAATCATCTGAGATCATCTGAGCATCGGTGAAGAGTCAGCAGAGAAAGTGTGGGACAGAAGTTTGCTTTGGACACATGGACTGAAATCAAAAAGTAACAAACAGGATTTCCAATGGACAGTATGGAGAAGTGAAAGTACACAAAGGCTGTGCTGGAACACGTGTGTTACACTTTTTGACAGCTGAGAACAAAACACAATATTTTGCATCATCTCTGCAGTGTCTCTTCTTTCCTCTGCTGTTGTGCTTTTAGCTCCAAACTGTTTCAAATGGTTTGTCAGCAAGCTGACCTCTGACCTCTGCAGTACTAACTCCTGACCCGTACAAAGAGCGGGCGTTTCTGACCTTTGACCTGCAGCTGTATGTCTCTCAGTCTCAGTTCTTCTCTCCGTCACTGATGGAGCAGGTGTAGTTGCTGCTGACAGTCAGTCGTTTGTTTTCTCAGAGTGAGGCTGAAGTCTGAACTGTTCAGAGCATCAGGTCTCATCAACGTGCGCTGCTGTAACGCCGCTTTGTCCTCTGAGATCACCAGGTATGAAACCTGAGTGCTGACAGAGCAGCATGTTCCCCCTCATTCACCTCCACCACCACAGCCAAGGCATGCTGGGAAACTGAGGACACACAGACGGAGAACTGAAGTGTCTGCTGTGTGTTCATCTCAGAGTCCTCACAGGTGACACATTAGCTCCAGAACACCAAGCCAGGTGTTTGAAGCCTGACAGGGATTCTTCCCATCCAGAGGGAGGATTTAGCTGCACAACAATGAACATTAGTGTGTAGTTTAGAAACACAGACTGTGCCTGCACTGCATCTAGTGAAGAAAACTGTTACTGCGAGAGAACGAGGCTCCTTTAAAGCAGCTGATATTAAGGTTGAAAAATCAACAATAAGCTGATGTAATCAACGTTTCACAAAATGGTCAGCAGCTAAAATCTGGAGCCGTTCTTTGGTGGTAATTAACAGTTTGTTCTTGTTAGCTAATTATGTCATTAAAGGTAGCAGCAGAAGCCTTGTGTTGAAAGCCCATTCACTCACACATTCACACAGTATGTGTGTGTCTGTGTTACACTGTGGACATCCCTTCTGTTGGAGCGCCATCTTGTGGCAGGTTTAAGAAATGTTCTTCTTGTAAATCCAAACTGATGCACCTCCATAGCAGACTGTGGAGGCTTTCAGTGACATGAAGACTTGATTTATACTGTCATATTCTCCTGTTACACAAAGCACAGCACGCTGAACATGGATGAACTGAAACTCCCAGCATCTGACTGAGGAAAAGCACAAATCATTCTCACACTGACTCCTGCTTGATTTTAGATTTGCTTTCAAATCCTCACACTTTCATATGAAGCACTAAATGGGCTCCAGACTGTTTATCTCAGCTTCCTGTCAAACACACTGCTGCTCACACCGAGGCTCAGTTTACTCCTCCAGCCTGGCTTAACCTGCTGTCTGTTAAAAACAGTCCCACACTCCTCTGTTTAATCCTTCTGATCAGACTCTTTGATTTTGTATTGTTTTTACCTGAAGTTATGTTTTTGACATGGTTCTGTCTGTGAAATAAAGCTCACACACACACTGCTACAGTCCTTCATACACTTAGAAACGAAGCTGCTCCTTTCCTCAGTGCTGACACATAAAGAAGAGTTGGTTTTATATCCAACACGTCTCTGTTCCAGAAAACAGCTTCAGCAGCCTCTGAGTCTGAACTTGGAGTTGGTTATAAGCCACAGGCCTGTGTGCACAGCAATGAGGAAATATAATGCAGTAAGTGAAACATGGATGTGTGGAACAGATTATCCCAAAGGTTGATTCTGTTCATCTGGACGTTCTCAGTGAAACATTTCGTCTCTCGGTCAGGTGACTCCTTTAGTCTCAGCTGACTGCAGGTTTCCAAACCTTTGTCACTGGATCACTCACTTCATCTCCAACGTGTCCCTGACACAGACAGCTGGAGCCGTTACAGCAAAATCATTGATCATCGTTTTTAGAACATTAGCTGGTGTTGGTGGGCAGGCTAGCAGTGCTAATTGTTAGCACTAGTTCTGCTGCTCTCCCTTTGTCTCTGTTATTGTTGGTCTTTAGTGAACAATATAAAGTGTCTTCATGAGACTGTTGCCTAATGTTCAAATGTAGATAACACCACCTGCACCAACCTGTTACACAGCACAACCCTCTGGTGTAGCTTTGGCTGGAGCACATATTGGCAGCTCCAGTGACATCACCACTCCATGGTGACATCATCTCTACAGACTGTGGCTGTTACATATCCTCACCTGGTAATAATAAGACTGTCCTCAGCTGCACACAGCTCCAAGATGAACAAACTGAAGTAAATACAAATTAGAGTTACGATAGATTGAAATCTTGTAATCAGAGCTAATTCTTAGTGAAACTCTCACAACATCATATCATGATCCTGGGTTAGTGTCTCGGTCTCAGATCACAACATCAGCACAGGCTTGGCTTGGGTGAGGTATTGGGTGGTTCTTGTCCATGACAGCTGCAGGTACAGTGCCATCAGCCATGCTGCACCACATGTCTGCCCAGGAACATTAGTGTGGCTGAGTCTCATGTAAACATTGTGCTAAAGTGGTGGGAAAGTGGCTGCAAGCTGGCTGCACTGTGTCCAATACTCTCAGTATGATATCCACAAACCTCTGAGTGTCACAGAGTGGGCCTGTGCTCAGCTCACTGTGCCCCATTCAATTCTACTTGCATAGTTTTACAAGTAAAATTAAAAGTTGCTCAATGATAAGTTATTGTAGTAACAACTAAGTCCATGGTTATTATTTGTTAATAGTAGCTTAAAGCTTCTGCACCAATCATGGAGCACCAGGTTTAGAGCATGTGGATCTACAAAAGTAAGTCCCAGTAAGATGGGCTGAGCCTTACATACTAGAAGAAACATGTCATTCCCAGCAGATGAAGCGCCCTTTAAAGCAGGATCTCACTTTAAACCTAAAGAACTTGCTATGAGCATGCAGTGCATTCATGGTTATTATTCATACGATTGTGGGTAGCTAATAAAGTGCAACTATCACATTACATTTTATTATTAAATTGTTGTTAACAATCCCTTCACTTCTGCTTATCTAATTCATGGTTGCAGGATGGCTGACAGCTTCCATTAGGCAGGAGGTAATGTCCATTCTGGCCACAGTGCAACCCACAATGTGTAACTGACACTATTATATTGCATTATGTCACATTGTTACATCTTTTTAATAAATGATGACAGTCAGCTGAATTTGCTGCCCCCTTGGTGGAGGACATCAGGATCAGCAGCTGCTGCTCCATCACAAACACCACAGAAGAAGAACAACACTGGATCAGATTATCTGGACGTGTTTGACAGGGACAGTGTTCATGTTCATGGACATCAGGACAAAAACAGACGATGGAAACCTGCCAGATTTGAGCTAAACTGCTCGTTTCCATGTGTAGTCCCTGGGAGGTCACATGACCAACAAAGACACACAAGCTGTGTCCCAAAACGTCGGCTGCATCCTCCGGAGGCCGCATTTGAAGGCCGATGACGTCACAGCCAGGCGACGAAGGCTGTCCCGATTCCTCGACTCCTTCAAATGCGTCCTTCATTTCCCCGAGTTTGAAGGATGGGTCGGGTGTGTCCTTCGTGGCCCACCATATCCCAGAATTCATAGCACGGCCCAGCCAAATTTCAGCTGCCAACAATGGCGGCACTACTAAGTTTCAAAATTAGTCTTTTTAATCTTTCTGGGCCACAAAATAAACTTTTAACATATATTAAGGGGAGAAAGTAGCTGTGTAAACTTCAAATATCTGCTGGGTTTATCAAGACATCGCATATTTGCAAAAGTGCGCCGACGTTCTCGGAGACGTCTGTTACCCACCCGCTCGATAGCAAGCCGGGGGGTTCAATGGTCACTCCAGCCGGCGAGAGCAGCGGACTCCCGGCTTCATCGTTTTCAGACCCCGCTCTTTGGCTACTCTGGTTAAACATGATATATAAGTCAGAGGGTGGCGCCAGTGTCCGGCAGCCTCTGTCAGTGCGCCCCAGGGCGGCTGTGGCTACACTGTAGCTGCCATCACCATTGTGTGGATGTGTGTGTGGATGGGTGGATGACTGGATGTGTGAAACACTTTGGGGTCCTTAGGACCAAGTGAAGCGCTGTACAGGCCATTTACCATAAGTCACTCGGATAACTTAAAAATGTAATTGTTTGCCTTTTTTCTGTGTTTTATTTGTTCCGGAGTAAATCGGTTTGGCTGATGTGATCAGGAGATATTTTATTTTGTATTCTCATAATCAGTTATCATTGATTAATCATTTACCATTGTTGAATCTGTTGACAGAATAATCTTTTAATTACATCTGTGTTACTCTGAGCAAATATTAATGCACACTGACTGTTTATTGAGGTTCTGTATCATTCTTGTTATCTGCTTAAGTTGTTGCACTTTAGTGCAGTCACACCGTTCAGACCCACCAGTCCTGTTGGGCACGTACGGCCTGTAACCACATGCACGCACTTATGTAACACACGCACGTCCACCTACACACTTAGTAATAATAGGAGGGTCGTCTGAGGACAGTTTCTCTGATAGATACACTTTCACAAAATGCACAATGTAATACACACTTGTTTTTCTCTTAAGAGTAGCAGTTGATGTCTATATAAGGGAAAACTCTTTGATAGGCGGGGAATTGTTATCATTTGTGATCATTTCCAGTAAAGATCCAACTGTGATGTCATAATGGCAATATAAGGAGACGGGATGGTCCAGTTGACGAAGGATTGGATTGCAAATTGTCTTTCCCACACTGACTGCGCAAAGTGTGTAATAAAGGTCACTATTTTTTGACACCTACTTCGGCCTGGGCTTGCTTTCTTCTCTTCCCTAAATCGAACGAACCATAACAATTCCTGGTGCCGAAAACCCGGTTGGGGAGGAGTGGGACCCGCAGCTCGTCGTTGAGGTGACAAAGGGGCGAAGGCCAGCAGCTTATCTGAGTGACGCCAGGCGGAATAAGAAAGGTGAGTAGTGCCACCTGTTGATGTTTATCCAAAGGCGCTATATTGGAAGTTAAAACTAAATTGAATTAAATAATATTCACTCAGTATAGGCTTCTGGCGTTGGTCCATAGTGATCTTGAGTAATTAGTTTTAAAATAGGGCATATTAGTCTGACTAAATTCATTGCTGTTTATTTTGGGGGTGAATTTTGAGTTAAGAAGTTATGTGTTTAAGTCAAGGTGTGACAGTGTGTGAAAACTGATGTGGGGTGGTTGGATGCCAGCCGATCACCTGGTAGTGTAGGGATAATTTGGTTTTAATTGGGTAGCAAAAACGCGGTTTTGGGCTTCAGATAATTAAACTGGGGGGGCAAAGTGCCCACAGTGAAGCTTTTAAAACAATTAAAGGGTGTTAGGACGGGGGACGCGGTCCCTTAAGAGCGCAGCTGCTCAGCGCCGTGGCGGCGACTCCTAATCGCGGACGCGTGGCTAGGCTTTTTGCTCGGTTGGTTGCCGGGGAAGTTCGAGCATCCCAAACAGACCAGAGTGGTCGACAAAAGACCACTCTCTTACTGCGCTTCATTGGTCGACAGAGTTAGACTCGGCCGGGACCACACAACGTCGTTGGCCTGAGAGTTTTAAGTAAAGCTGAAGGCGTGCGTTTGATACTAGCGCCAGAGGTGGAGCTCCTTTCCAGCTGCGGGAAACGGTTATAAATTAATTAGAATTTAGTAATCTGACCGTTTTCAAGGCGGCGTACTTGAAACGTTAATTGACCAGCAAGGGCGCGGCCCTGGGCTATAGATGCTTTTAAATCAGTCTAAAGTATAGGAACACCGCTAGAGAAATAAACGAGATAAGTGGTTCTGGCATGCGGTGTGTTTATGTTTATACGGGCCCGTGTGTATATTGAATATAAATTACCCGTGTGTGTGTGTGAATTTAAAAGTGTAAATTGTATAAACTGTCTTGTGTTGTTGAATTTCTTCTGTGTGGATCCAGAGTGTGAAAAAACGAAAACGCCTTTCTCTTCTCTCGCTGTTAGAGAAGAGGAGAGTGTGTGTGTGTATTTCTCCTTAGGAGAAAGGAGGGGTTGTGTGGTGCTGCGCGGTAGCGGGCACACGCGCGCAAGTACGAGCGGAGTGTGTGTGTGTACAGCTGCGGCCCTTGGTTTCATCTCCCTATTTCTCCATTTCTGTCCTTCTGAGCTTCTCTTTGTTAGGTGAAAGGGGGTCTCAGAAGTATGGTTAAAAGATTTCAGTATATTAAATAAACTAAACCTTGTAGTCTTGTGTTTGTGTTTTCCTAATGTGACTATGGTTTAATAGAATTCCATGAGTAATGATCCCTTGTGTAAAACTCCCGTAAGGTAGGAGTGCGGGGATAAATATCTTGACAAAATTTGAGAACTTTGTGTGATTGCTGGGAGATTTTTAGTTGGGTCGTATTTCCTTCTCTACCTGGAAAAGGCAGAGATCTGTGCTTTATTTGATGTTGTGTAAATAAAGCTTTTAAAAGTTGGTTGAGTCTCTCGTATAAGGAGGGAAGACGGTGCATGGTAGATTGTCTGGATTATTTTTGTATGTGAAAACTTTGTAGTTGTTAGGGAAGTGAATGTGAGAGTGAATTTTCGCTGGCTTTGCGTGCTTAAAACTGTTGTATTAGACGTTTGTCAAGCTTTTAGCTTGAAAGGAGGATTAGAGAGTGTGTGTGTGAGTGTATGTGTGTCTGTGGGCGGTCTCTCTCTCTCAGGCTGGAGCCTAGCGGAAGTTCGGCTTGACCAGCTTGTGAGATTCTGACTGCCGAAAGGAAAATACAACGAGGCAACCCCTAAGGGAGGAGCCTAAGACCGGCCATTTTGGTAAGGTAAGTGAGGTCAAAAAGCAAAATGGCTGAAGAGGAAAAGGCGACCCCTGGTGGGGGAAAGAGATACAAGCCACTGAAGGAGCAAATACAGGAATTGAAGAAAGCCATTAAAATGACTGAAGGGACTTCTTCAAAAGAGATTGCTCGTCAGTGTCAGGATTTAGAAAAAGAAGTGAAGGAATTATGTGAAAATCAACAGAAGACATTGGAGGACAGAATCCCTCTGCATTCCATCTTTCAACTGGAAGGGGAGAAATGTGAAAAGAGGATCAAGGAGCTTGAAGAGGAACCCTTAGGACGCTTTCAGGGGAGGAAAATAAAGGCTGAAAAGAAACTTATGATGGAAAAACAAAGTAAGTATTGTAAGCTTATGATTATCTCCCAAGGTGTTTCCCACTGGATGCAAGAGGAAGTGAACGACATCAAGCCAGCCTTAAAAAAGGAAGCTGAGGCTGAGGGAAAGCTATATCCCAGCCTGAAGGACTTCCTGAGTGCCCCACCCCCTCCTTATATTTGTCCAGTGGTGACTTTGGAGGGTGGCACTATGTGGGGGCCGGAAGGAAAAACAGGAAACGTGACAGGTGGAATTGTCAATTTGCAGGAGAATCCTACACCATCGACATCTGCTCCAGCCACAGTGGAGGCAGACACAGGAGTAGTGCAGTCTCAATCAGGGGTACCTGCACAGAAAGCGATGCAGCCTCAATCAGCGGCAGCTGCATCAGAGGTAAGTCAGCCTCACCCAGTTGCTGGGACATCACAAGGAATCACTACACGGGGGTTGATCTTGATTCCTCCCTCTCTTTTTAGCCCAGATAGAGCTACAGAAGAAGCTCAACCTGTGGCGTCTACAAGTACCGGTCAGGTGACATCGCAACAGCCCAGCCAGGAAAATCCATCCCAGGAGGTCTGGACTTCAGAGGAAGACTCACCTTCAATGCAGTATCAGAGGGCGCCATCAAAGGCGACCCATAAAACCAATCAGAGGTCAACGGTTGATAATTCTGAGAAAGAACAGTGGCAAGGCCACGTTTTTGGAAAAGAATCTGACAATCGGGAGGCCGTGATACAGCTGGAACGCCTCTTGAGAAAATTGGAGGAGGAAGGCGTAGCAACACCACGTAGCGAAGCACAAACACTTTATGCCTTGGAAAAGGACTTGGCGGCCTCAGTAAAAAGCAACACACGAAAATCCAGAGAAGTGTCAAACCTGCAAAGGGGAGGATTTGCCCCAAATTTTCAGGCTCCCACAGGAATGACGACCCTTCGCTCTGGGAGGGTTCTGGAGGAACCAAGAGATAAAAGACCGTCCATCTTTGAGAAGAACCAGAGGAAGACTGTTGCATTGCCAACTGGAGAAGGGCAGTGTGACGCAGAGGAGGAATTACCCCTCACAATGCCTTTATTGACGGGTGTAAGGGGTGAACCAGTTTACCACGCCTACAATATCAGAGATCTTGAGGCTCTGGTGAAGCAGCTGCCCCCAATCACGGAGGGAGGAGCCGCTTGGTTGAGGAGACTAGGAAGTCTTACAGAAGGAGAGGAATTGGCCCTGGGAGATTTCCGAGCTATCGGTGGGAGGACCTTCAGAGGAGGAGGCCTCGCAGATGTAGAAGAGATAGCAAGAACTGTATGCCAACCGAACGACGTCCCCTATGCAAGGGTGCGAAATGCTCTCTCTGACGCAGTGCGTGAGAAGTATCCGACCCATAACATTGGTACTACACCTAGGATTGTTTGGAGCCCAGAACATTCCCCTAGAGAGTTTATGGAGCATGCAAAAGAACAGTGGATTCTTCAAACTGGTGAACATCCTGGGCGGGAAGGAGAACCAAGGGCGTGGTTCCGATCTGCAGTGTTAGCAGGTCTCCCAGAACGAGTAAGAACAGATTTACAAAAGAATCCTGACTTTGCGGTGGCGGATTCAGCAAAATGGGAGAGGCACATTATACATCGACTTGAGCTGGAGAAAGACGAGGTGAACAAGAAGAAACAGGAGCTGGAGGAGGCGCAAGGGCAGTTAGTGAAATTGAAATTGGCAGAGGCGAGAGAAAAACTAAACGAAAAGAAAAAGGAAAACAAAGATGGACCTAAGAAGATGCTGGTGGCGCAGCCACGGGGCGATCCGGGGCCTGATTGGCCAGATTTGAATCCGGTTCTGTACCCTGATGACCGATGGCCCGCCAATGAATTCCCAAGGCAAGGAAGACCCGCGGGGAATTGGGGGACTACTAGGTCGTTGAGGGGACGTGGTGGATCCCAAAGGGGAGGTGGACCAAGGGGCCGTGGTCTGGGGGGACCTATGCTGGACCCGAATGTATGCCGAAGGTGTGGAGGACGAGGACATTGGGTTTGTAATTGTCCTACGCCATGGCCACCAGAAACAGGTTATCCATCATCACCCCAGGCACAGGGAACTTTTCGAGGCAGAGTGGGCCAGACAAGGGGACATCAAGCTCCGAACCCAGGCATGGCGCCAGCGGCTCAGTATCCCCTGGGCTACTGGGGCGGAGAGGAGGAGCTGTACTGACGGGACCCACAGAGACCAGACAACATGGGAGTGGCAGATCCTATGTTGTCAATGAGTGTGGAAGGAGATGAAATGACCTTCCTTGTGGACACTGGGGCTACCTATTCAACACTGAAACAAAAACCAAACAGTGCCACACTTTCCAACCATGTGGTCAGTGTTGTGGGGTTCTCTGGGGTACCAATGACGCTGCCGACAACCAATCCAGCCCTGACGGTGCTGGGAAAACAGACATTGAAGCACAGCTATGTGGTGTCTCCCCATGTGCCTGTGAACTTGATGGGCAGGGATCTGCTCATTAAACTGGGGGCCACCATCATGTGTTCAGCTGATGGACTAACAGTTACACTTCCAGGAGGAAAAGAGTTTCCGTGCCTGGGGACATTTTCAAAGAACCAGTACTTGCTGAAAGACTGTGAACAAACGACCGCTGACATCTATTGGGGTCGTATGGTGGAAGAAGGCATACTAAGACAATATCAGTTGTGGAAACCTTGGATTATGGCCTTGGCAGTCTTCTCTCTCCCCAGGGATCCGTTCCATGTCACCCTCTATTATGATAGAAATGATGATGAAATTTACAGGGACCTGTTCCAGTCTGACCTTGAAGGCCAGACTTGGAATGTGTGTTCTCAAAACATCTATGTCGGTCCGGAGGGCGTCGCGGCAGCAGTAAAATTAACCGACGAACAACGGCCTTGGTTCAAAATGGGACCTGATTCAGTGCCCCATATAACATTGGCGGTCCATGAGAGTCATCAGGCGAAGGAGCTGGGAACGATGGTCAAGAGAGCCCTCGAGGAACCTGGCTGGCAAGCTACTCAGATTCCAGACGTTTGGTACGCGCCAAAATGCAAAATTTATCGTATCACTTGTCAATCAGAGGACACAGTGATGTTGGAGCATGAACAAATCTCAAGAATCCATGGGAGAGAAAGAACAGACCATGCGGATGCAGTTGCCGCACTTGCGACTCTTCCTGACACCTTGTGGTCAGCAGGGCCTACGGATGTGGGCCAGGCAACGTGTTCGCCCGTTTTATTCCAGCTGAAGTCTGAAACTCCAATTTGGAAACCACAGTATAGGCAAAAGAGAGAAGCTGAGGAGGGAATTGCAGAAACCATTGAGGGGCTATTGAAAGTAGGGGTGCTTGAGTCCTCTCAATCCTACTGGAATACTCCTATTTTGCCAGTAGAGAAGCATGGGACAGGAAAGTACAGAATGGCACATGACTTAAGAGCCATCAATGCCATTTTACGTACTGACACGGTGCCAGTCCCAAATCCATACACAGCATTGACGGCATTAACACCAGACCAGAAGTGGTTTACATGTATTGATCTAGCGAATGCATTTTTCTGTCTCCCATTGCATGAGTCTCTGAGGGACATTTTTTCATTCACATATGGGGGACAACAGTACAGATACACAAGGTTGCCACAAGGGTTTGCACTTTCCCCTGGCATTTTCAACCAAGTGTTGAAAGAAGCTTTATCGCCATGCCATCTCCCAGAGGGGTGTTCACTAGTGCAATATGTTGATGATTTGCTCATTGCAGCTCCGTCTGCTTCGGCATGCACGGCAGCTTCACTTACCATACTGAAGAGACTCGCTGAGTGCGGTTTCAAGGTCAGTAAAGAAAAGTTGCAGTTGGTCCGACCAGAAGTAACATTTCTGGGCCGTGTCATTGCTCACAAATCAGTGGGTCTGCTAAATACTCATCGTGATCAGATTTTGACACATCCAAGACCGCGTACGGTTAAGGAGTTGCTCTCATTCTTGGGGTTAACAGGATACAGCCGGCACTTCATTCCAAATTATGCAGGCAAAACAGCCCTGTTGAGGGATTTGGTAAAAACGGCAGGTGTCAGAAATCTTAAGGCTGAACTGCCATGGACATCGGCCACTGAGTCGGCGTTTATTGCATTAAAACAGGACTTATCCAGATCGGCTGATCTTGCTATCCCTAATTATGAACAACCATTCTATCTTGATGTTTCTGAAACACACGGGATAGCTAATGGGGTGTTGTTTCAGAAAAAAGGGGGAGGAAGAGATGTACTTATGTACGTCAGCATCAGGCTGAATCCATTAGAGACAAGGCACCCAAGATGCACTCAGCATGCCATTGGGGTGTCAAAAATTATACAAAAGACAGCACATATAGTGAGGGACCATCCGTTGAAGGTGCTGACCACCCACAGTGTGGTGGCATATGTTAACTCACAAGCCTTCACCATGACACCTCTTACACAACAGAGAGTGTGTAAAGTTTTAGACGCTCCTAACTTGACCTTCACACATGAAGGAATTAACATGGCAGATTTAATGGAGTCAGGAGGAGAACCTCATGACTGCGCAAAGAGAGCTGAAGTGGACGAGAAGATAAGAGAAGACTTGAAAGCAGAACCTCTGACAGGAGCTGAAGATTGGTTCACGGATGGATGCTGCTACAGGGATGACGAAGGATTAAAAGCAGGCTACGCGGTAGTTTGCAGAAAAGGGGCTGCATTTGAAGTGAAGGAGGCTGGAAGACTTGAAGGGCAGCAGTCAGCCCAAAGAGCAGAAGTAATTGCTCTAAGTCGAGCTTTGAGACTTGCAAAAGGAAAAAGAGTCAACATTTACACGGACTCAGCTTATGCCTTTGGAGCGGCTCATGTGGAGCTGGCCCAATGGAGAAGAGCAGGATTCAGGACAGCAGATAACGCACCAATCTGCCACAAAAAGGAAATGGAGGAACTTGAGCAGGCCTTGGGAGATCCAGAGGAGGTGAGCATCATAAAATGCAAAGGCCACTCCTCAGGGACCGGCCTGATGGCCAGAGGAAATCAGGAAGCCGATCGAGCTGCAAAAGAGGCAGCGGGTTATAAAGCATCACGACAGATGGTACAAATAACGGTGGAAGAAGAATTAGGAGTTAACATGCTAGAGGAAGCCAGGAAGGCCCAAGGGGAGGCCGCTCCAGAAGAGAAGGGGATCTGGAAGAGTCGAGGAGCCTGGGAAGAAGGAGGTCTCTGGCGAGGACCTGACGGTCGACCAGTGTTGACAGCCAACTTGGCAAAACAGAAGATTGCCGAAGCGCACGGCCTTGGACATGTAGGTGTCGCCCAGATGGGGAGACATCTGTGCCATTGGTGGCATCCCTTTTTGAAGGATATGATCAAGGAGAAGGCTAGGACGTGTCTGATCTGTGGGAGGCACAATCCGAAGCCAGTGATTAAACCAGAGGCAGGTAAGTTCCCCATTCCAGAAAGACCAGGTGAAGAGATTGTCATTGACTTCACTGACATGATTGATCCAGGCCCAGGAGGAGTTCGATATCTACTGGTAAGCGTAGATGGTTTGACGGGCTGGCCTGAGGCATGGCCTACCAAGAGGGAGGATGCAAAAAGTGTGATTAAGTGTTTAATCAATCATTACATCCCCCGGCATGGTTTCCCTAAGCGGATTAGGTCCGACAATGGGACTCATTTCAAAAACAAAGATTTGGCAGAGGTAGAACAGAAGCTGGGGTTGCAACATAGATTTGGCACGGTATATCACCCCCAGTCGCAGGGAAAGGTAGAAAGAATGAATCTAAACCTGAAGAATAAAATTGCTAAGATTTCTGCTCACACGGGGCTAAATTGGGTAGCGGCCCTGCCAATTGCATTGATGATAATAAGATGTTGTGTTAATCAATCCACAGGTTTCACACCATATGAGCTGTTGACAGGACAACAGTTTCCAGGTCCTTGGACAACAGTTCCGGCGGAAGAAAGTGTAAAAAGTAACAGAAAACATATTGAATGTTGGAAAGAATTAAAAGCTCTTGTGTCTAGTTTCACACAACAGGTTGGAGAAGGGGTGAAAGCGGAGGACAGGTCCATCCCCGATGCCAAGGCGGTGTGGCTGAAGGTCATTAAGCGAAAGTGGAGAGACCCGAGGTGGACCGGACCCTTCGAAGTAACTGCCCGAACCACCAGTGCTGTCCGTCTGAAGGGGAAAGGGGAGACCTGGTTCCATTGGTCTCAGTGTGCAGTCGCGGACGAGAGCTTGCTGGAGCTAGCCTCCACCCCATCGACGCAGGGGGGAACATAGAGGCAGAATAATCCTCTCTCCCCCTGTGCCACGGTCCTCCTCAGTAGTCTAACCTGAGTGAGGCGAAGAAAGAAGAGGAGCGTCACGCGCCAAGGAGGAATCCATTCCAGGCTCTTAAATAGGCTAGGGCTCTAGTCTAAAGTATTTGATAGTTTAAAGGAATCGTAATAGTTTTGTATGTTACTCGCATATTTTTATACTCATAACTTTATACTCTTCTTTTTGTAACTTTATCTTTTTAGTATAGAGTAAAAGTAAACGAGCCTGGGAACAGTCATCATGAAATTGTGGGAAAATTGGAGAATAACGGGGGTGTTGGGGTTAATAAGTGTTATAACGTGTTTCTTTGTTTTTTGGCAGACAGGTGAATTGCCCAGACACAGAGGTCTATCCGCTCCAGAGCCCGAACCGATCAAATCGTCGAAAAAAGTCAAGCGTGCGGTTGGTTCAGGTGGGGATGATGGGTGTCTCAAAGCCAGTGGCGGAGTCGAGTTTGGGTATGTTAATGGATCCACGACAGCGTTCACATTCACTAGGGACGCGGTGGAAGGTCTTGCAGAACAATTAGGTCCGACGTCGTTAATGGGAATCCAAAATCGAATGGCGCTGGACATGTTATTGGCTGAGAAGGGAGGCGTCTGTGCGATGTTTGGGGATTTATGTTGCACCTTTATTCCCAACAATACAGCTCCGGACGGAACGGTCACGCGGGCGCTGGAGAATTTGAAAGCGTTATCTAGAACCATGCATGAGCAATCAGGCGTGAACTCGAGGCTGGGAGACTGGTTCACATCTGTTTTTGGGCAATATAAGGGATTGTTTATGTCTGCCATGTTTTCTCTTTTAGTTTTTCTAGGTTTATTGCTGATCGGGTGTTGTCTCATTCCTCTGGTGAGGCAGGTGTTGGGTAATCTGGTGAGCAGGGCCATAGCTTCTGGTTCAGCTGGGTCAGCTGGTCCGGAACATATGATGCCGTTGCGAGAAGCCGCTTGGACGGAGGAGTGACACAATATCTCTAAATGTTGGCCTTTTTTCTAAAGGCCAAAGAGGAGGAGTGTGATCAGGAGATATTTTATTTTGTATTCTCATAATCAGTTATCATTGATTAATCATTTACCATTGTTGAATCTGTTGACAGAATAATCTTTTAATTACATCTGTGTTACTCTGAGCAAATATTAATGCACACTGACTGTTTATTGAGGTTCTGTATCATTCTTGTTATCTGCTTAAGTTGTTGCACTTTAGTGCAGTCACACCGTTCAGACCCACCAGTCCTGTTGGGCCCAGGCCCGCCTGCGTTTAGTTCTGCACGTACGCCGGCCTGTAACCACATGCACGCACTTATGTAACACACGCACGTTCACCTACACACTTAGTAATAATAGGAGGGTCGTCTGAGGACAGTTTCTCTGATAGATACACTTTCACAAAATGCACAATGTAATACACACTTGTTTTTCTCTTAAGAGTAGCAGTTGATGTCTATATAAGGGAAAACTCTTTGATAGGCGGGAAATTGTTATCATTTGTGATCATTTCCAGTAAAGATCCAACTGTGATGTCATAATGGCAATATAAGGAGACGGGATGGTCCAGTTGACGAAGGATTGGATTGCAAATTGTCTTTCCCACACTGACTGCGCAAAGTGTGTAATAAAGGTCACTATTTTTTGACACCTACTTCGGCCTGGGCTTGCTTTCTTCTCTTCCCTAAATCGAACGAACCATAACACTGAGATCAAAGTTATTAGATTATTAGATTAAATACAACTTTATTAATCCATCGGTGGGTTCCTGCGGGATTTTCACACAGCTGAATAAACATCAAACAGAAAACTGATTAAACAGAAGTGTGAGACGGTCGAGAGTTTACTCCAGTGTCCTGTAATATTTTAGATAGCAAGGAGCAGACGGCGAGTTTATTAAACTCCACCCACACAGCGGTGACACAGATCTGAAGGCTGGACCGTCCCATTTCACAGCCTCGCACTTCTGGCCTTCTCGGTCTTTGCAGGACCCGGCCCACGTAGGCTAGGAAGGCCGGGTCCTCCGAAGGATGCGGCCGACGTTTTGGGACACAGCTACAGACACACAAGAAAAGCCAGAGAAACAAAGACAAATCCAAAGAATCCATCATACTGAGTCAAAGTGATCACAGGTCTGCTTTGTTGGAGCCTTCAAAGTGGAACATGTGGACTGTTCCTTTATTACTACCACTGAAGGCCACGCCCCTCTGCTCATGTGATCACGTGGTTTGTAGGAACGCTCCTCTTCCTCAGAGGATCCACCTGTGCTTCCTCTCCTCTCTCCTCCACCTGTTACAGTGAGGGAACGTCCTCCATAATGGAGGAGCTGCTGGAAAGTGCTGAGAGTTTCCTCCAGAGTGAGACCTCTGTCACAATTGTTACGGATTCAAATATTGGGGATGGAGACAAGAGGAAAAACCACAATAACAACACTGGTCCGGCCGGGTTGAGTCAAACGATGATTTTAATGATCACACGCGTGGGAGATGGACACCGTACGCAGACGGCATCAGATTGTTAGGGTTCCTGGGTCGGTGACCCAGTGTCTTGTGTTTTTGGTTATTTGATTTTGTTATTTCATTATATTCTAGCTTTGCTTTACGGGTTTTTCTTAGTTAAGGTCCTCTGGGTGGGGTTTGGTTAGAGTGTTAGTGTTTTGGTTTTCTGTCTGTGTTCCTTTGTTGCTGTCTTCCTTGTCTGCTGTATTTCCACGTCCAGTCAGTGTCTGTGTCTGCCCTGGTCCCACGTCTCTGTTCCCTTTGTAGTGCCTGAATGTGAGTCTGTGTCTTTGTTCAGTCTGTGTTATGTGTTTCCTGTTTTACTTTGAAGGTCTCTGTCTTTTCTCAGTGTGTTCAGTTTACACTTCTTTGGTCTCGTCAGTTCTGATTTGTCCCAGCTGTGTTTCCCTCCTGTTACTCATTCCTTGATTGCTCCCTCTGTGTATTTAAGCCCTGTGTTTCTCTGTGTCCGTGTCGTGATCTACCGTTTATTTTGCTGTGTGTTTTGCCCATCCACCGGTGTTAGTTTATTTTGAGTTTTTTCCAGTTATGTCATGTTTGCGTTCAGCATTAAAGCTGTTTTGGTTTAAGTTTGTCTTTGGAGTCTGCATCTTGGGTCCTATCCCTGTCCGCACACAGCCGGCACCTAACACAGATCTCAAAATGGTGGAGCATTGATCAAACTCTTATAGCCTCTGGTGCCTCCACCTTATCATAAAAGCCTAAACATTCACATGCTTTCTCTCACACAGCGCCTAAGCTACGACCTTGGCTCCCAGTTTATCTGCTCCTGCTGAGATGGGGCAGAAAACTCCAGCATATTCTGTTCTCTTCTAATCAGACAAATAAGGCGATGACTTTCTACGAACAGTATTTCTTATAACTCAGCAGTATAATGCATCATAAAACAATATCATTCATTCACCATAAATCAGCAGTCTAATGTAATGCAAACCAGTTTAACAAATGCAATAGTTATCAGCTTCTTCTAATTCAGGAGAATAATGCAAACTAAAACTACATAATAATTCACAATCTTTAATTAGGGGTCTAACATGGCATAAGGTAATATTGTAATCCCACAACTGCTTAAAACAACACACATCTCTCTCTCTGTTTTGTGAACTCTCCTTTCTTAAAAACAGAAAGTGAGACTGTAGTTGTTCTTGGGTGAGAAACACAAAACCGTTTCCTTATTATTATTTTTCATCTACAATTTAAATTTTGTGTCTCTCTCTCTCTCTCTTCTTTATTTGTCCACTGCGATAGCTTGTGAGCTGCAGAATCACCGCTTTCACAGTTGGAGACAATTACTTTTACACAGCGCCAATGGTATGTGCCATGGTGATCCATAAGTATGATCACAAGTTTATTTAGTTATTTTTCAACCCAACACAACAAACAAGCAAAAACATGATGCTGATACTATGAACACTCTACACACATGAGTCAAGATGCAGGAAAACTGCTGCGCATCTGAGGTGTGAGGAAGAAACTGAACTCTCAGATAGCTGTATGCTCGAGTTATCATAGCTCTGTTTCCCTCCCTCTGATGCATTCTCAGCCAGCTCCTGCTCTGATAATGTGTAGCTTGCTCATCAGTTCAGAAGAAACCGCAACGCAACCTCACACAGTGGTTCCGTGCTTTGCCGCACACAGTGGAAAAGACTTGCACAATGGTCAAGATTTTCATATTCAATTCAGCTTCTCCATCATGTAATTTTCAACTGTTTCATACAGGGTTCAGCATATTAGTTGTTTTTATAGGTGTGCTCTATATGTCAACAATGGCTCATAATAGGATGACAGGTTTTCAAACAGGTCAAGTACCCCTATGCACTTCATTATTTTAAATATTTTCATTGTATTCTTCATCTCATATGTCATTGCACTGAATTTGAGCAACCCTAAACTTAATGCAGATTACTTTTAACAATTATCCACCTCAGTGAAATCTATGGTCTGGAGCACAGGCTGTTGTTGATCAGGTCAATCTAAAGAATAGTCTAAACATTTTGTTTCCTAATGAAATCAGCAATGGCGGGTGAAAGCCATTCACCAGAGCATATCTGAACTGCTGCTGATGTGGGCTGGCCTTCTCTGCATGCTCTCCAAGGCTGCTGTGTTTTCTGAAAACTTCTAACATCTGACATTTGAATCTGAAGTGTATCACATCACAGGGAAAAAAAGCACCGAAAATAAAGCAGTGTGCTGCTTTTCGGTCTGGTTACTACCGTTTATGTCAGAACCGGTGCCATTACCGGTACCCATCCCTACTCTTCACCCACAAACACTGGGTGGTGCAGTCGTCTTGCAGCTGTGAGCTGCCCTGTATGATGTGATCATTAAGTTTGTCCTCTGTGGTTCTCCCTGCAGGTTTTCCAGATGATCGTTAATGGTCACAGGAGGGAGGAGAAGAGGATGAAGGAGGTGGGCTGTCAGTGGGAGAGTCCTGAGGAGGACAGGAAGGAGGTGGGCTGTCAGAGCAAGGGAGTGCAGGTGGATGTGCTGAATCAGCAGTTCAGCTGGAGACACTCAGGTGAGACTCAGGGGGATGCGTGATCTATGACTGTTATACGTGAAACACAGAGCTTCAAACTCAGGTCCAGTGTGACATGGAATAGAATAGAATAGAATATCTCTTTATCTTTATTGTCACTGTCACAAGAACAATGAAACACAGTTAGCATCTCTCCATTGTGTGTAATACACAAGTATCTATGCAATAACACAGACATTTACTGACTGAGTGACCTCAGTCCTGCTTACAGTAAACACATCCACACACTGCCTGAGGCTCTTGTGGTTGGAGCTCACATCTGAGCTCAGCATTAATCTGTCCTCCCCTCTCTCTCTCAGGTCTTCCGGGTCCTGATCCGTTAAAGCCCGCTGCTGACTGCACGGCAGAGGAGATGCTGATGGCCTTTCGCTCTCAGTTTATCAACATAGTGTCCGAACCTGTCCTGAGGAGGCTGCTGGATGAACTCCTGGAGCGCCGCGTCATCATTGATGATGAAATGGATTTAGGCGGAGCGGATGGAAGGGTGAATAACGCCCGACGGGTGATCGACGTAGTGCGGAGAAAAGGATCCCAGGCTAGGCTCTGATCGCCGCTCTCTGCGAGGTGGATCTTTCACAGGAGCTGCAGCTTATGTGATGCACTGCCAGATGTTCTCCATCAGACTCACAGGTCAGCACTCACAGGAAAGCAAATTATGACTCACCCAGAAGAAGCTTACACCTTTCAATATTCAATTGTCCAATCCACTTACAGAGTGGAAACATGAGCGCTGGCTCATCTATTTGGTTTTGCGTTTTCACATCAAAGGTTTTCACAGAGACGATTTTCGATTTTATTTTATTGCTTTATACAAACAAAGATGTTCCAAACAGCAGAACATGGCAGAGTTTCAGCAGGTTTCAGGACTGAAGTGCTCCAGAAATTAGGTCTTGAGTCAAACCTGAACAGTGAGCTCTGTGAAAAAGTCCAACAGAAACCAACAGATTAATGGAAATTTTGGTTGCTTTCATGTTGTTGAAGTAAAACGTGTCAGAGAGCAGAGGATCGGACTGTTTTGTGTGTTTCTTTCTGTAACTCTGATCAACGTGAAAATAAAAGATGAGTTCAGTGTTGGGTAAGTTACTTTAAAATAGTAACTTAGTTACATTACTAGTTACTTCTCTCAAAAGTAACTCAGTTACTTCAAGTTACTCGTTACTTTCAAAGTAACTAGTTACTAGGGAAAGTAACTTTGGTTTTACTCAGAATTCTCTTGTTAATGTGTTTCTTCCATAACTTTGCAGTCTTCTAGCTTGCTTACTTGCCACAAGTGCACTGTGCCACCTACCAATAGAAAGGAAAAGATAATGTGCATATTTCCACGAGAGAAATCCCACACCTGGACCGTCATTGACTGCTGCCATGATTCTAGCCTGCGTCACAGCGTCATGTGCGCCTTTTACATCCAACACAAAAACTGCAGTCGTGGTGCTTTCGATTGTACTCAGAACTCGGAAATTCTGCCTTCTGAATAGGAAGATGTAGGTAACACCAGACTGCAGATGAGCTGCATACAGGGCTGGACTGCGACAGAAAATTGGCCCGGGCATTTTGACTAGAGACTGGCCCACCATTATAGGAAAAATCATAAAGCCTTTGAATGAAAACAAACGCTGTTGTGACAGTGATGTTCACTGTTTTGATGGTATATATGCATTAATCTATCAATCGTTTGTTGTAAGATTCAGATAATTATTTTTTAAAAGCGAGACATTTTAAATGAGAATAAGAAAGAAAAGTATTTCTTTGTGCCCACCTCTCCCTGTTAATGCCCTACATGCCCCCTGGCAACACTTTGCTAGACCCGCCCCTGCACAGTTACCAGCTGTCAGCTACCTAAAAAAAGGATCCTGGGGTTATTTGTCTCTCAGAAACAGTTCATAACTTCCCTTCAACTCATTCATGTCACCTAAAAGGTAAACCTGTTTCTCCATCACCTGTTCAGCTCTGATGATTCAGTAAGGACATCTCCTGGTTTCATCTTCATGTTTCCCTCTCACCAGATATACAAACCGATATCATGACCAGCAGCTTTTTTGCAGCTGTGGCTCCAGCAAACATCAGCTGATACTAGAAATGAATATTAAATTCTAACAACAGCTGATCAAGCTTAAACGTGCTGCTGTTGTTTAGCGCGACATCCGCTGGTTTCCTCTTTCGGCGCAAAGTGAGCGATAAACAAACAAGAGAGCCGATCAGCTGATCATTGATCAGTTTTCATGATTGAAGTAGAAACGGGAGAGGGAGGGGGGAGAATGAGAGAAGAAGAGGCAGCTGTGCAGCGTAAACACAGAGTAACTCCAGCTTTGTGTCTTTTTCATTGTAGCTGAATTACGGGACAAACTGTTCCTTTTCACCTCAATAACAAACGCGTAATATTTTCTCTGAATACCAGACGGGACGGTTGGCAACTCTAATAACTTATGAACAAAATAAAGTTCAACATCATTAACTTCATAGCACCCACCCAGCTGTATAGAAACTCCGTCATGCTAGCTAGCACGCAGTACGGAAAAAGTCAGCACAACGAAAATAAACTCCACCTAAACTTGGTTTATATCTGACCCAGAGAGACTGCAGGTCATAACTTCTTACCTGAAGTTCAGTTCACACTTGGACCGGCGGCCGCCTCGGGTCTCTTTTCCTTCTGCGTCCCTTTTCCTTCATCGAGAACGTGTTGCTTTCTCTCATCCACCTGCTGGCCTCCACCACTTGCTAATGTTACTGAATCTGTGGAAGCTCCGCGATAGCCACCACACGAAGTAACGAGTAACGACCCTATCTAAATCCCAGTAACGACTAACGCGTTCCTGATTTTGGCATAATAACTAGTTACCGTGCTCGTTACCACAATAATAACGTAGTTACTGTAACGCGTTACTTAATAACGCGTTAGTCCCAACACTGGATGAGTTTCCTGGCACTCTGTCTGGTTCAGTCTGGATTTGTAAAATAACCTTGAAAATATTTAGTAACTGATAATCATAAATATCAATCATTGTAGGTTTTCACAAATATTCAGAGATGTTGTGGTGAGTCAAGAAGCTAATAACCATCCACACCTGGACCCTAGTTTACTGTAACCTGCAGTGAGTGGGGGTGGTGGTGACGGGGAGTGATGGTGAGCAGGAGCTCTGACTTCATGATTTGAACAGGACTCTGTGATGGATTTGTTACAGGTAGGAAGCTCTAATCTGTCCATCTTCATCTTCTATGTCAGAGAATAAAGAGAAGCCAAAGATTCAGTTACGGATATCCTGACAGTAGCCCCAGTGAGAGGTTCAAATAAACTAAACCTCCTGAAGGAGGACCGTCAGGGTTGTTCAGATCTTCAGTTTGGGCCAATCCCATGGGCTGAGATCCAGCTACCGGGCACTTGACTTCTCTACCCTGGCTCCAGAGTGGGACCTCTGTAATGATTTATTTCCTTTTTAGGAATCGTCTGAATTGCTCTTTGTTTGGCCACCCTGGACCCATCTGCCTCGGGAGACCAGGAGCAGGGGATGACTTATGGTCAAGATTGACATCTCAATGCTAAATAAATGTTTAATCAAAGTTGGGTGCTAATCCAGCTGTGTGTGTTTGTGATGACAGTAAATAAATGTCAGACTTACAGCTCCTGTTTTACTGCATTAAAGAGATAAGATGAGTTCAGCATTTTGACATGGATGGAAGTGAAAGCAGGAAATGACAAATGTAGCAGCAGCGTTTAACACGTCTGAGCTGGAAACACAAACTCTGGTATGAACATCATTCTTAGAACAGCTTCCAGCTTCTTTTGCTCGGCTACAGTTTGGATGGATTTGCATTTAAAGACGCAAAGAGACTAAAATGATTAGGGTCAGGAGGTCAAAGGTCAGAGCTCCCGTGGATCTGAGGGCGGCCTCATGCTGGAGAAGGATGAAGGAGTCTGACCTGAGCCAGTGTTTGACATGAACACATCAGCACTGCTGTCAGTGAGCCTAACGACAGCCGTTAGCATCACTTCAGTGTTTTTTTTTTTTTTTTTTTTGTCCCGTTTGGATCTATAGCCATCAGAATTGTTGTCTTGAGGCCAAGAAAGATGCCAAGCGGATTTATTTTACCAAGTGGATCATCATGGCCTTGCCATATTGGTCCATTTGATTGACCTTTATTTATAATTATGAATTTATTTTATTTTCAGTTGCAAACGGGACAGACATAACTGTGGGATAGGACAGGGAGAAAGAATGAAAGAAAGAGAGGGAGAGAAAGAAAGAAAACCAAAGGGGAGAAGAGACGGTGAGAAGGGGGGGAAGAGAGAAAAAAACAAACAAACAAAAAAAACAAAACTCCTGGGTCACCTGTATGGAGAAAAAAAAACAGAGAAGACAGCAAACAACAAAGAGCAACATAATAAGAGAAAAAAAAAAAAAGCACCATCACAATAAACTAGCTAGTCATAGATATCAATAGTTACTAAATAATAAACGATATTGTGCAGCACGCAAGATAGACAGCGCACAGTGTGCTTTGAGGCAGCAGCCAAGAAAGCTGTAGTCCGCGTCTGTGAATACCCATGTGTACACCTGTGTGCATACCTGTGTGGATCAGCATGCTTGCATTCCAAAGGTTTCTCCATGTAATGATCTGCTAGGGAGTGTGGGGAGCCACGCCCTGTCCTCTATGGTATGAAGCAGGTATGGAGGAGATCAAAACTCCAGACCTCCAGAGGCCCCCAGAACACAAGAGACCAAGGAAGACCAACAGAGGGGCAGCCGCGCCACTGTCCCAGTAAGAGCTGAGGAGAGTCCCAGATGAGGGCTCATTCAGCAGCCGCGGAGCAGAAGCCAGGGGGAGTTGCAGTGACGCGCCCGTGAGCTCCGCCGGCAGCCAGCCGTGCCTGAGTGACCGAGCCCCAGGCCGAGAGGCCGGGGGCACCCCACCTCCAAAGTGGCCCGAGCGAGCCCCAATAAGCGGCCGCCAAGGAGTGAGCCGGTGTGTACCCGGACGCCCACCCCCAGATACAAAGAACCACCAACGCACCGACACCTGAGGGAGTCCGCCACCGGCAGGGGAAGTGGTGGTGGGTGGAGATAGGCCTCCAAACCTTGGAGGGCCCGAGATCACTTCAGTGTTTCACAGAAACATGACACGAGTGATCTGAGCCAGTCTGTGCAGTCAGACAGCATATTTCTGGAGTAAACACATGAAGGTGTGGCCCTCTCACACTCTTCAGGTGCAGTCCCGCCTCCTTCCAGGAAGCAGCTCACCTGTGTGTCCGTGTTTAGTGGCTAGGTGTGGAGTGGAGCTTGTTGTTGGTGTGTGTGTTTGCAGAAACTGTAAGTTTTCTTTGTTTCCTCTTTTAACAGTTTGTCTTTAGGAACTTTACTGTTTAACGTATATTTGCTTTTTTCACACAACAAACTGTTGTGTTCTTATTTCCTAGAACAAAGCTGTCATCTTTCCACTAAATTTATACAGAGAAGTTTGCTGCTGTTTCTTATCCTTCCTTTCAAAATAAAATCACAGTCATGCTAGTTTAAAGTGTTTGATTGTAGTCAGGTGCTTAAGTTCATATTTCCTTTATGGACTATTGAAATCACTTTTGTTGCTGTTTGATTCTCATCAAAAGATGTTGCTAATGTATAGTGTTTGGATATCAGGTATTAGGTACTCATGGTTTCAGTGCTTTTTTTGACTGTCTGACTGCTTTACATGCTGCTAACTATATGAAGTAAATATAGATGAGTGGTTTTAGAGCTGCAGGAATCTGGAGGTAAACTTAATTACTGACAGTAAATGAATTCCAGTTAATCAAACCACTGATAATTAATCCAAATATTCACTGACAGTGTCTGATGGTTTTGTTTGTTTGTTTGTTTCATAAACTAAATATTCTCACAGTGCTCATTATGCATTCAGGAACTTCTGACTGATATGTGATGGAAATACGATTTTGAATATTTTTTACACACAAACTCAGCAGGAATAATTAGAGTGGAGCTTTTAACCCTACTGATCCTCTTTGAATCATGGATCAGCTGAAATGTTTGAAAATGTTGTTCAAACATTTTGAACTGACTGAATATTAATCGACTGAAGCTTCGTGTGTGCATCATTGCTCGATCTAGAGCAGTGTTTCCCAACCGCTGTGCTGCAGCACACAGGTGTGCCGTGAGAAATTATTAGGTGCGCCATGGAAGATTAACTGGTTATACCTGATTAGTACTCTAAGCGACCGGCTTAGGTAATGGGCAGAACGGTTACATCCTCTTACACTAAAGAGCAGTGCCTTCTCTAATTTAAGTGGTTGCCAACTGCCAGTAAAATAGAAGAAGACAAATAAGAAATTACATAATAATCATGCTACGTGATGCGTAATAGCAATATTGGATATTTGAAAAGAAAAAGTAGTCAGTCTGTCCTGGGTCCTGGAGAAAATTCTGACCCAGATGAAGGCCCTAGCATGAGTAGAGATCAGAACAAAGTAAAACAAAGGTATACTAGGGAAAAACCGAACCAATTCCGCTATACCTGGTTTGTGGGGGAAAATGATCAACATGCTTTTTGTGACATTTTTGTTTGGTGGTGTGCCATGTGATTTTTCTAATGTGAAATGTGTGCTATGGCTCCAAAAGGTTGGGAAACACTGGTCTAGTGGACTGATAGCAGAGCAGCTGATGGCAGCTTCCTCTGCCTCACACTGCTGTCTGACTGCATCCAGCTGACACTGAGATGAAGCAGGAAAGAAGCAGCTGATATTTGGACAGCACACATGATGAAAGGAGGATTTCAGTTGATGTGCACATAAATGATTTGTGTTTCCTCTGCAGGTAGAAAGTGTGTGTGAGCTGAATTGAGCAGCATGGATCAGTGTGAGGACAGTGACAAACAACTGAGTCATGGAATCAGTGGTGTGTCCTCTAAGAGCAACGTGCTGATGGGTGTCATTTGTAGATTTGGACAAAAACAGTCCTTAAAAAACAAGTAAGATTACACGAATATAAAATTGTATTTAGGCATGTCTTGATGCTTTAATTAAAGAGCTTGAATTAACAGGATCCTTCAAAGAGTTGAACATGAGCCTGAACCCACCTGTGTGTCCTTAAAGAGTGACCAGTCCCACGAACACTACGTTCATTTTAAAGTCCGGCAGGCACCAGCTGCAGAGAGGTGAGTTAGTGCTATATTCAGTAATAGCTAATTTAACTGCTTGATGTTGTGGGATGTAAAAACAGCAATAAAAAACTTTGTTTGGTACAAAAGCTCATTACATCACAAAAATTAATATTAAATACATAAAATTCTTGTAAACACACACACACCTTTAATCTGAACATTTTCACATGTATGTAAGCAACTGAGTTATTAATGTATAAATTAATGTATAATGTATAAATAGATAAATAGTAGACTAAAATTTAATAATTTAAGACTATAGTTAAAATACATTTAAAAATAATTGTTAGTAGAAAAAAAACTTTGATTCAGCTGTGGTTTTGAGGATCTTAAGAACTGATGGTCTGACTAATTGTTTAACAACCCACAATTAAAACAAGAGCTGTTGACCAAAGGGCTGTACAGGCTGTAAAACTATTAAAAATTGCTTAACAAAAAAAGGTTTAAAAACATCTCCCTTCAAAACTGACTAATAGCTAGTATAAGGTTGATAATATGAGTTATATGTGGTATTAAATTCGGTTCTTTGGATTCTTTACGGCCAAAAAAGACACGGCTCAAAGTGGTCTTTTTACTTTAAAAATGATCTTTATGTGTTCGTGTGTTCAGGTCTCCATGTCCCGGGATATGTAAAATTAAAGATCATCATCTCAGGTCTAAAGCACAAAAAGGAAGCCTAGTTATTTATATACTTCCTCTCCACGTCACACCACACTTTAAGTTTCAATCGAACACTCTGCTTAGTTTCACTTTCTGCCTGCAAAATCATGTAATTTCCTGTCAGTACTAAGAGTTGGGCCTCTCTTATATAAAGCAATATAATCAGTATATAAGCATTTAAGATTATAAATTTAAACCTCAACAGTGGTCTCTGTTGTAGGTGCCAATTGGTAACTGTGCTGCAGTCAGCTAAGCATTGAGGCAATGACAACTTAAAAAGACTATTGCATTAGTGAAGACAAAATTCAGGCATGAATAGCTCTCTCAAAGGCTGAAACAGAGGAATGTTCTCACTTCTGCAAGTAGCCAGACAAGAAAGAACCTAGTTTTAATGTCATTGACGCTAAAATGTCATTGACATTAATGCTGGAAAATGGAAAATTTAACAATAACCTGCAACACACCCAGTGAGCTTGATTCGAAGTGGTTTAATAAAAACATTGCAATGTGGAGACAAGCATCCGAGCAACACTAGGATCATAATAATAATAATAATAATAATAAGTGGCGGAGGGTTTTTGCTTTGGTGGCCTCAGAATCTCATCTCTGATTTTTGTGTGATGATGTGGTTCTGTTGGCTTCATCGGGTGAGGGCCTCCAGCTCGCACTGGAACGGTTTGCAGCCGAGTGTGAAGCAGCGGGAATGAGGATCAGCACCTCCAAATCTGAGGCCATGGTTCTCAGCCGGAAAAGGGTGGAGTGCCCACTCCGGGTCGGGGATGAGTTCCTGCCCCAAGTGGAGGAGTTCAAGTATCTCGGGGTCTTGTTCGCGAGTGATGGGAGAAGGGAGCCGGAGATCGACAGACGGATTGGGGCTGCAGCTGCAGTAATGCGGACGCTGCACCGGTCCGTCGTGGTGAAGAGCGAGCTGAGTGTAAAAGCCAAGCTCTCAATTTACCGGTCGATCTACGTCCCTACCCTCACCTATGGCCACGAGCTGTGGGTAGTGACCGAAAGAACGAGATCGCGGATACAAGCGGCAGAAATGAGCTTCCTCTGAAGGGTGGCTGGCCTCTCCCTTAGAGATAGGGTGAGAAGTTCGGCCATCCGGGAGGGGCTCAGCTGAGGTGGTTCGGGCATCTGACAAGGATGCCCCCTGGGCGCCTCCTGGGTGAGGTGTTCCAGGCATGTCCCACCGGGAGGAGGCCCCGGGGCAGACCCAGGACACGCTGGAGAGATTATATCTCTCGGCTGGCCTGGGAACGCCTTGGTGTTCCCCCGGATAAGCTGGAGGAGGTGGCTGGGGAGAGGGAGGTCTGGGCCTCTTTGCTTAGGTTGCTGCCCCCGCGTCCCGGCCTCGGATAAAGCGGATGAAGATGGATAATACTAATAATAATAATAATAATAATAATAATAATAATAATAATGGATTGCATTTATATAGCGCTTTTCTAGGCAGGCTTTTCTATACCTCCTCCCTCACAGAGAGAATTATGACCTTGCTTTCTGCTAAGCCGTCATCCCCGTAAGAGCAAGACATCTGAATGTCATCACCTTTACAACAGGGCCCCTACCTAAAAAATATACATCCCTCTATAAGAAGGGTTAGTCTTACTATCTCTTTAGTGTCTCCCATTACAATGGCCTGACTGTGATAACATAACACATGCATGCAAACTGGTGACAGGAATGCTCTTACTATACTAAAGTGAGACAGGGATATTACTATAACTAATGTGATATGATTTAATATGTGATTATTACAACAGAAAATAAGTCTTCTTCCATAATGCAAAAAAAGAAAATTTACACTACTGTAAAAAATGAGTTCCTCACAGAGGCTTTCGCTATCTACATGATAGAATTAGCCAACACTTACTAGCACAACTAAATTAGCTCATTATATTGCAACAGAATAATTTCCCTACAAAGATGGAAAAGAACAGTTCAATGTCAACTTTAAACAAGCATTCTTGGTAAGACCATTACTCCATCTAGAACACTATGAGCATGTCTCCATAGTATTCGTCCCAACTTGTAAACCACTCAGGGGCGTATCTAGAAGGGTTGGCATGGGGTGGCAAGTGCCACCCTAAAATAAGCCTTTGCCACCCCAAGTGCCACCCTAGTTTTGCATATGACAGTGTTGTTTATTAAAATAAGATAGCATTAACACTTTTAGCGTAGTTACAGTTAACAGTAAATATAAATGCTAAACTGAATATACTGCATAGTGTTACCCCCCTCCACCATTAACAAATGGTTCATCCCATAGCATGGACTGGCTTTTTTCTTGTTTTCAGTAGCAAGCGATGCTTATGATTGTGTCAGAGCACTTAGAATAGAATAGAATAGAATAGAATAGAACAATCCTTTAATTGTCCCATAAGGGGAAGTTTCGTTCTAACAGCAGTCATAAAGGCACATATACAAACAAACAGTACACAGGACACAGAACAGAAACATACACAATTTTTCTTACATATTTACATTAAGTACAATGGTTACTATATACAGTACTGTACAGTTATTAAATTAAATAAAAATTACTAAGAGGCAAACCAGGTTGTAGTGCGAATCGGTTGATTAAATTATTGCAGTTACAGCGCAGATGTAAACATCTATGTTTGTTGGGAGCAGTTCTGATTGTACAGTCTGACAGCTGCAGGGGGGAAGGACCTGTGGAAACACTCCTTCATGCATCGAGGATGCAGCAGTCTGTCACTGAAGCAGCTCTGCAGTTCCGCAACATTTACAAGCATGGGGTGGGAGACTCTGTCCACCAGAGATGTTATTTTGGCCACAGTCCTTCTGTCTCCCACCACCTGCACTGGGTCCAGGGTGCATCCCAGAACAGAGCTGGCCTTTCTGATGAGTTTGTCCAACCTCTTCCTCTCAGCTGCTGATAAACTGCTGCTCCAACATACCACACTGTAAAAAATGACAGATGCCACCACAGAGTCATAGAAGGTCTTAAAAGTGCTCCCTGTTCTCCAAATGACCTCAGCCACCTCAGCAGGTAGAGTCTGTTCTGACCCTTCCTGTAAAGAGCATCAGTGTTGTGGCTCTAGTCCAGTTTATTTATTCAGGTGAAAACCCAAGTACCTGGGGAGAGTGGAGGACAGGGAGATGTGATTAAAGTCCCCAGAGATCAGGAAAAGGGCCTGAGGGTGCTGTGTTTGGAGTCTGCTGGTTACAGTGTGCAGGACCTCACAGGCTGCTGCAGCGCTAGCAGAGGGCGGGACATACACAGCTATCATAATCATGTGTGTAAACTCTCGCGGTAGATAGTACGGTCTCATGCTAACCGCTAGCAGCTCAATGTCCTAACAGCATAGCGTCTCTTTGATAGATAAATGCCCAGAGTTACACCATCTATCGTTCACAAACACAGCCAGACCCCCTCCTCTCTTCTTACCACTCTCCGTTGTTCTGTCGGCCTGGATCAGATGAAAACCATCCATGTTTACGTGTGAGTCCGGAGTTAGCGCAGTTAGCCACGACTCTGTGAAGCACATCAGGCTGCACTCCCTGTAGCTAGGGTTGCCAACCGTCCCTTAAAATACGGAATCGTCCCGTATTTCGAAACAAAAGTACACGTCCCGTATTGAGCTAATAAGGGACGCACTTTGTCCCGTAATACAGTGAGAATCAAAAGTAGTCTATAAATGTTTATGGAATTAACGCTTTGTTTGAAAACATAATTCCCAGCCCCTCTCCTGCTTTGTGACCAATGAGCTGACAGCACACTTATGACAATTCGAGTATGACAATTCAGATTACCGCTCATCTCATTGGTCGAGGAAAGGTTGCTTGCGGAGAAAATACCGGAAGACAACAGATGACCACAACAAGAAGCATGGCCAACAGGGGAACAAACGCCGACTCTGCGGTGCAAGTCTCGGACGACAGTACACCTAAAGCTGGGCAAACACTGTGCGATTTTTTTCAGTCACGTTATTCAGCTCCTGCTCAAACTGCACGATTGACTCGCAGGGGTTAGAAGTTCGTATGTCATGATGTACTCTCACACTATACCGCCCGATGCTCTGATGCGACCTGAGTGCTCACACTGTGCCTCCATAACATGAAGGTTATAACAGAAAATCTGTCGCTCGCTCTCTCTGTCTTTCACTCACACAGACACACCACTACCATCAACTTTGCTAAATTGCTAATGAAAAACATTGATCAGGCAGCTGTGATTGAGCAGCAGAGTAAATCCAACTATTTTCACGGTTGTTGTGGTCGTGATAATTTTGTGATGCCACATCGAAAAGGCTCGGATGAGCTTTCCAAAGTTCTACAAGTTGTGCCTCCATCGCTTGTGTCCAGATCACAGGCTGCACAGCCGTGCTGCAACGTCTTTTTCACCAACGTTTACGTTTGCGCGTGAGCAGTGTGAGCGCCTGTGGTGAGACCCTCACGAGCGATTGATGATCGGGAGCTGGTCGTGAGGTGTTAATCACTTCTCTTTACCCCACGTATACTACACGACGCACGATGAAGGCCAAAATCGGTCCGATCACTCAAAAATCGGCTCAAAATGGGCCAAAAATCGCACAGTGTGAGCCCAGCATTAGAGCAGCAATGTTTGTTCCCCTCAGAGAAAGGGAAGAATGGGAAAAGGAAAACACCTGGCTGGAAAAAGTTAATATGGGCATGTGCAGTGAATATCAGCGCTATGTGGCCAGAAGTGTGATAATATAATTTATTTTGTGTAATAAACAACTGCAAGGATAGATGATTACAACAAATAGATGACTAATACATAAAAGTAATACATCGATGAATAATGATGAGTTATGATGCGTAATCATGGGAACAAGCGGGTTTACAAACAGGAGCAGCTGATTAGCTTTAGAAAAGCTGAAATAATACCTCAACTGAAGCCAATTGTACTAATGCACTAAATGTGCACTGTTACAAGAATGTTTTTCTTTCTATTGTTTTCTATTATTTTAAGTTAAGCAGGACAGAGTGCTTTTAAAGAAAGATTTACTTATATTTTCAAAAGTTAAGCATGACAGGCTTCTGTTTAAGAAAGAGACCTGTTTTACTGTGTTAATGTTGTCATTTTGAGCTAAAAATAAATGGCTAAATGATCATTTGTTTCACATGTGTTCATATCACAAAGAATAGAATATGCATCTACTTAAATCAACTTCAAGTCAAATGGTTAAAAAAATAATTTCACACACAAAAAAGAGCTAGAAAATTCACCACACTGGGAAGGGTGAAGACAACTGGGTCGCCCGGCCCTGGCCACGAGGTGTCCCTTATTTATTTTTCAGGGAGTTGGCAACCCTACCTGTAGCTCCTCTGATGTCGGGTAAGAGCCGCCAGTTCGTCTACTTTATTGGGGAGAGATCTCACATTCCCCATAATAACAGATGGAATCGCTGGCCGGTATCTCCTAACTTTACTGCGACGCCCGATCCCGGCCCGAGTACCGCGTCTCTTCCTCATCACCTCGCGGGGGATGTTAGCTTGCTCGGCTGTAGGCAGGGCAGCGAATGCTCCGACGGCTAACAGCTGAACCCTGCTGTAAACAATGGGAGGTCGGACCTCCACGCGCTCTCCGGACAAAGACGCCGTAAAAAATGTAATAAAGAACACCATTGTCCATAGAATTCTGAGCTCCATTGTGGGGGACAGCAGTCTGCAATAGAAAAACAAAAACAATAAACACAAAAACAATAAAGAAACATATATTAAAGAGAAAAAAGGACTTGGTCAGGTTGGAGCTGCTGATACTGGCTGCCAGCTCAGAGCAGCGCTGGAAGTTGCCCATTTTGAACAACACCATGAGAATTTCAGATTTCACACAGGTTGTTGGTTGTTACGTATGGGCTCAAATTGTGGTCATAAATATTTTGTACTTGTAAATCAGTTTTGTATGTGTAAAAAGAATTTGTGTGTGTGTAAAAAAGATTTGTGTTAAAGTCTGCACTCAAGTTTCAAGTTACAAGTATGAATTTTGACCCTATTTTTCTTCCTTTCATCTGATTGGCCAATGTCATGTCAATCTCAAATTTAACTATCCAATCAGAGAACAGATGGATTTGGCTGTTGGAGGGGATGGAGCTTATTATGGAGCTTCAGGTCCTTGAAGGGAATAAATGCCCTTTTACATGCCAGCCCAGCATTTTCCTTCATCACCACGAAGGGAAATAGTCTGTGGGTGTCTCAGTTTGGTGATTTTTGTGTCACAGGTTTACGTGCTTAACACAGGGACCTCCCGAACCTTTTCAATAGCGCTGCGAAACTCCGGGGGGGGGGGCAGTGTTGTAGAAATGACAGTCTTCACTAGTGGGGATACCTACAAAGCTTTCTTTGTTATGAATTAGCATCCGTGTTTTTATTGAACATTTGAAGAACTAGCAAAAAAAACCCAGAAACTCTTGTAGAGGACATAAAGTCAGAGATAGAAACGACAAGGAGCAGGTGCATATAGTACAGGTAGAACTGCTGCAAAAACCCACAGAGCTCAGCAGCCAGCGCAACAAATTCTGAATCCTTAACTTTTAGTTAGCAGTTAGCATTAGCAGCACATGCTGGATCCAGTGTGAAAGGACCTTTATGCTGGACACTGTGACTAACAGCAATGGTCCCGGGTCAGCACTGACTTCGTGTTAGACTAATCCTAAAGTAATAATGGTATTTCTAACCACTGATATACCACAACTTTATCCTTTCAACAGCTTCTATTGGATATTTATATAGATATCCTCCAGCTTCAAACTGTATTACCCTTCAAGGACCTGCAGTTCAAAAAAACACCCCTCTGACAGCCAAACCCATCTCTTCTCTGATTGGATAGTTAAATTTGTGATTGACATGACATTGGCCAATCAGATGAAAGGAAGAAAAATAGGGTCAAAATTCTTACTTGTAACTTGAATCCTGAGTGCAGACTTTCTCACGTATTTTTTGGCTAAGTCCACACACAAATCTTTTTTACACATACAAATCTTGTTTACCCACGCACAAATTCTTTTTACACATACAAAACTTTTTTACACACACACAAATTCTTTTTACACATACAAATCCTGATTTACAAGTACAAAACTGATTTACAAGTACAAAATATTTATGACCACAATTTGAGCCCATAATTACGCTCTGGAAATGGAATGAAGGTGAGTGTTATTAACCCTCCATGGTCCACGGACACGCTGCACCTCCAAACCACATGACTGATTTAAGCTGACACAGCAACAAGCTGCAGCCACGCTGAGTCTTTCAGCCCGTGTTGAAAGTTCGGACTACAAAGTATACACCGGTTTTTAAATTTTAATCACAGGCCAGTAAATCCAGAGTTATGATAAAAAATATATATGCCATGCTTTTTTCTAAATACTGTCATCATGGTTTTGTGTGTGTGTGTGTGTGTTTTAAAGCCTTATCTAAAGACAGTGCAAAAACAGTAAAAAAAAAGATTAAGGGAGATCTTTTTTCCCATCAGTGGAAACTTTCTGCGTCACGTAGGAGAAAGAAAAGTTTTGGGAGTGACGGTAATGCCAGCGAGACAGAGCGAGCTAATGTGTGTGAGAGAGACAGAGAGTTTTTAGAAGTGGAAGATTTCTGACGTTTAACGTGGAGTGTATAGTTAGTCTGTTGTGTAGTCGTTTTGTTTTGTGTGTCAGTGAGGGCACTAACGTATGGAATCAGAACAATGCCACCTTGAAATGAAACCAAAAAAAATATTGAAACCGAAAAAAAATATTGTAGCTGAAATAAATGTACTGAAAAATCTTGTATTGAAAGTGAAAAAAAATAATTGATAGTGAAAAACAATTAATTGAAACTGTAATTTTTTTTATTTTTGCTTACAATTTTTTTTTTCAGTTTCAATCCATTTTTTTTCGGTTTCAATCCACTTTTCCGTTTCAATCCATTTTTCGGTTTCAAACCATTTTTCAGTTTCACTCTGCTGGCACTGTTTTGGTGTCCGGGGGCGCGCTGGGGAGGCGGGGATTCCAACCTGCATGTATTTGCATATATTATAATGTTGACCAATGACTGGAGAAAACACTGACGACACGGCTGCGGTCACGGACAAACTTGCATGTGTCTGTTCGGGAATGGCAGATGCTGAGAGGTCCAGCATTTACATTACCGACAAAGTGAGAGCCTGAGGTGTTCTTCAGTAAATTGGACTACCGGACAGGAGGACCTGAGGCACCACCGCATTATTTTTGGTAAGTTAAATGTGTTTGTAAGCTAATCCGTAATTTAGGTCCTTAGCTAGCTACCTAGCTACCTAGCTAGCTAAGGAAACTTGTTTTGTATAGTTTGTTTAGCTAACCCGTGCAGGTGAATGAATTTACCCTGACTAAAGAAATCAAGAGAAACGCACGGGGCTGCTCAGTGACTAACCACGGTTACTGTACTTTTATTATGAGTATTATACTGTAAGAGCAACAGGCTGGACTCTGCTTCTGCTCCTGTGCAGAGCTGATTATTAAATATGTGCAAACAGCAGCAAGTTTTCTGTCGCTTTCCACATGTGGAACGACATTAATGCCAATTTTTAAAAACCTGGCACTTCAGGTACCCCTCATTGGTCAATAGCTACGGATTAAATAGCAAAGCCCGATACTTATGTACTGAAACCAACTACTTCTGCTTGTCAGCTTAAGTTAAAATGTTACATTTTTCTTCTGATTATTGTTTTTAGCATTTTTTTTACTGAGTTTGTTACAAATATTCAGGTTAAAAAACTGTCCAAATTATTTTTAATGAATTATGTTCACAAAGTCACATGTGCAGTACTCTGTACAGCTTGCATCTTTAGGACAAATAATTTGAAACATTAATGTTTCTTGTTCAATACTGAGCTGATAACACCTCCGTATGTTGTGACCAGGATGCAGCAGCAGACTGAACCTCGACTGAAACCTGCTCCATCATCTCATCTTTGCAGATGTCCATTTATAAAGCATCAACAACTCAAAGGTAAACATGATGTTAGAAAATGTGTTAGTAAGGCCTTTAAAACAAATAAAAAATAAACAGCTGTCGGCAGAGCTGTAGGACTGAACAACTTCAGATCCCGAGTGTGTGAGGACGGAGAAGGATCAGCTCTATTTCAGATTTGAGAGATAAACTTTATATTTCAGTTTGTGATGATTCTGTTCTGTTTGTGATTACAGGAGCCATCCTCAGATTCAGACCTCAGCACCACCCAATGACAGCAGACAGATCATCCTATATCTTCAATCTTTGTAGTAACTCTTTGTAGTTTTCTTCAGTAATTAACTGAAGAAAACAGTAGAAAGGTTAAAATACCACATGTGCTGTCAGTGAAAGCTGCAGCTGTTTTATTGATAAATTTAAATACAAAAAGTCAAAAGCATTAATCACCCCCTTTACTGTGTACATCAGCATTAACAGGACCTCCGTTTGGTGTTTCAGAAAACTGCTGATCTCAGACCTGCACAACTTCTGTTTTAAACACTGAATATACTCAGCTACATGAAGAGTTTCAGTCTTCCTGGTGTTTCTGAAATGATGCCTCTCACTGTGGGTCAACAGAACATCTGGCACAGGACAGCTGTAATGAAAGAAATTGAAGAAGTTTTGAAAACAAAATCTTGGAAATGCCCTATATGTGAGAAGCAGATTTTGTATTTACTTTTCTTTTTGCCAATCAAGTTAACTAAAAGTATAATTTTCACCATACAATTGCTAACCTTGTCATCTCCTACACTGTCTGGTTTGGGCTCTGGGCTTGTCCTTCCGAGCTTTCATGAGACTGCTTTTGGTGCACTGTGGTATGAGGTGCTAACCTTTTGACAGTGTTGGGAAGGTTAATTAAAAGGTTATGAGTAACAGTAGGTGGACATTAGGTAAGGCTGCACTTTTTGCAGCGATCTCGTATAGAAAACTATTCCACGGGTATATAAAACAGGTCAGCGGCTCCGAACCGTAGTAAAGGGACCTCTGGCTAATACGTTGGGTTCCGTGTCGGGCTCGTAGCTGAAAACTAGCTTTACTTTAATTTAATTTATTTATTTAGGGCAGTGCATGTTAATGAACAGAAATGTAAAAAAAGATTTACGTATATATAGTTACGTATAACTGCATCATCCGCATACATTTGAGCAAATATATTTGGACTTCAGGTAAGTTATTGATAAAAAGAGAGAGCAATAAGGGCCCAAGAACAGATCCTTGAGGAACCCCTGTATCACAGTCTAAATATGGAGATTTAACCCCATCCAACACCACACACTGTTTCCTGTGTGAGAGATATGAGGCAAACCACTGAAGAGCCTGACTGGAGATATTAAACTGAGTCAATCTGGACAACAATATCTGATGGTTTACAGAGTCGAAAACCTTCTTCAGATCTAAAAATACAGCTCCAACACAGGGACTCTTGTCCAGCAGGCTTTTCGAGTTCTCCACTAACAGACACAGGGCAGTATCTGTGGAGTGATGTGCCCGAAAGCCAAACCGCAATGGATGTAATGAGGGTTGGGTGTTTTCTAGGTGAGCAGTGAGGAGTTTCACCACCTACTTCTCAGCTATTTTAGATATGACCGGGAGTATGCTTATGGGGCGACAATTAGCCATGTCAGTCTTCACACCTGCTTTGAAAATTGGTGTAACTGCAGCAATTTTCCAATCTGTTGGAACAATGGAGTGTTGGAAAGACATAATCAAAACATGAGTTGTTGGACGTACAAGCAAATCCATATATTCCTTTAGGAAATTTGTGTTAATAATATATACATCATGTGCTTTTTTTTTTTTTTTTTTTTTTTTTTTTTTTTTTGCCTGTCCCATTTGGTTCTTTAGCCATCAGAATTGTTGTCTGAAGACCAACAAGGATACCCAATGGATTTACTTTGCCAAATGGATCATCGTGGCATTGCCGTATTGGTCCATTTGATCGATCTTTGTTTTTATTATTTATTATATTTTATTTTCAGATGTTACAGACGGGACAGACATGAGTGAGGGATAGGAAAGGGAGAAAGAAAGAGGAAGGAAAGGAAAAACAGAAGGGGAGAGGGACAGTGAGAAAGGGGGGGGAGAAAAAAATCAAAAATCTCCTGGATCACCTGTTGAGAGAAGAATAGAAAACAAGCAAAAAAACAAAAAAACACAAAGCAACATACTAAACACAACACCATCGCATTAATCTAGCTAAGTGTAAACAGCAGTAAATACTAAATATTCAATGTTGTTGTGCAGCACGCAGGACAGACAGCGCACAATGTGCTTTGAAGTAGCAGCCAAGAAAGGTGTAATTTAAGTCTACGAGCAGTGAACACCCGTGTGCATACCTGTGTGGATAAGTGCGCTTGTATTCAAATGGTTTCCACATGTAATGGTCTGCAAGAGGATGTAGCGAGCCATAGCCCCGTCCCCCAGGGCATGAAGCAGGCATGGAGGAGATCCAGGCCCCAGACAACCAGAGGCCCCAGAGTGCGAGAGCCCAAGGAGGACCACCGGAGGGGCATCCGTGCCACCTTCATGGGAAGGGCTGAGGATCCCCAGACGAGGCGTCACCCAGTAGCCACCGAGCAGAAGCTAGAGGGGCTGCACCGGCGTGCCCGCCGGCTCTGCCGGCAGCCAGCTGTGCCAGAGTGAACCGAGCCGCAGGCCCAGGGGCCGGAGGCCCGAGGGCCCCCCGCACCCCGGAGGAGGCCTGACCGAGCAACAGGCGCCAGGCCCCGCCACATACCTGAGTGCCCAGCCCCGGACACCAAGAACCACCAATGCACCGACCCCTGAGGGCATCAATCACCGGCAGGGAGTGTGGTGAGGGGAGATAGGCCTTGGAGGGCCTGGGAGTTCCCAGAGAGGTGGAGTCTAAGACCCGACCTGACATATAGACACAGACAAACAGGCACACACAGACACAAACATGCATTCCCACCCTCATGCACACATATACAAACATTCAGCACTCACCCAACGTAAGGATTGACATAAATGGACATGTACACACAATCACACTCCCAAAAACATACTCTATACCACAGGTCCAGGTACCCTCGCCCCCAGACCCAAGAGATGTTACCCTTCCCCCTGGGGTGGAGGCAAGCAGACCGTCCCAGGCTCCGCAGCAGCAGGGAGGCCAATCGGACAGCCAAAATCTCCTCCCAGCCCCCCCGCCCCAATGGCTAGCAGAGAACGGGGGTGTGTGAAGACCCCATACCTCCCTCCTCCCGCTCATGTGTAGTGTTGCTGCGTGTTGTTCTAAAGTGCATTTAAAACAAGGGAGAGCATGGTGCTGCTGCCAGAGAGCAGCAGGTGTTAGCACGGCCCCTCCCGAGAACCCTCAATGTCTACATGGATTTATTGCTTTTTATTGTTTTAAACCTGTAATTAGTTTAGCAACTTCAGTGTCTGAAATATGAGTGATGGTGAACAAATTTTGACCAACATCATTCACATTATCAGAGCATACGACTGAGTCAAAGCTCTGACTGATCTCCTTAACCGATGAGATAAAGAAAGTGTTTAAGTTATTGGCAATAGATAGATGCTCTTATTAGATTATTCTGTTATTATATGTTACCTTATATATGTAATCAAAGTAGTTGAATTAGAATACTGCTGTAGATCACATTATACCCTTTAATATAGAGTGTGTGAGCTGTATGTAGTGTAGTTCTCATTATACTTTTGAGTTAACAGAACATATTCACATATTAGTTCATTAGATAAATGTGCATCACTCTGTATCCTTGATCTGCTGGGAATGTGTTACACTGTTTTCTTGACATGCTTAATTGTTGAATCATGAAGAGAAGGTTGTAAGCAGGAGACTGTGTCTAAAGACAGGGGAGATAGATAGACCACATTCCACACCCCCACCTTACAGAAAGCAGAGAAACAACTGCCGAGGTCATAACTTAGGTGCTGTAACAGAGAAAAAATGTGATGTTTTGGCTTTTACGACTAGCTGGGGGCCACTAGAGACTATAAAAAGCTGAGCAACCCGTCACCATTTTGAGACATGTGCCTGACCCTCTGGTAGCATCTCTCCCGTCCGGACGTTGTAATGCTCTGACTGTTGAATTGTATGGAAATAAATGATTGTTGATTGAGCATTGATACACCGAGTATTGTCCCTCCTTCAGCCCAAAGATTCAAAGAATTGGGAGATTTCAACACTCTCTAACAATAGAGTTATTTACATAAAGTTCAATTGTAATTTTACTTTTGTTTGAATGACGGCCAAGTAATTTATTTAAGTTTTGCCAGACATTTTTACCATTACCTTTGGCTCTTTCAATTATATTTATAAAAATTTTTGCTTTGGCCTGTCTCAAACTTCTTGTTACTTTGTTCCGCATTGAAGTAAATCTCTGTCTATCCAGAGTTAGACCTGTTTTCAGGAACTGCTTTAGTAATTGATCTCTTGTTTTCATTAGATTCTTGCACTCTTTGTTTCACCAGGGTAAATTAGATGTTGTCTTTATTTTTTGTCGACCTCTAATGGAGTATGTTGATATAACATTCTTGACAATGTCAGTGAAGTGACTGCTGCAGAATTGTGGATCATCACTACACAATAAAGGCTCCCAGTTAACTGATGCTAATGCTTCTGCTACATTTTGTCGCTGACTTCTTGGTATAAATTCATAAAAGGATCTCTTATTAGATGAACTATGAAAGTCATTCTTAACCCGTGATTTCATAATTTTTCTAGAAAATAATATAAAATTGTGGTCTGAAATACCAGTGATAAAATTATAAGATTTAATAATTCGCTCGGGCTTATTACTGAAAACCAGATCTATTTTAGTTTCAGAGTGTCTCGTTATTCTTGTGGGTTGTTCATGTGTGGAGTAAAGTTCAACGTCTCCATTATGTCCTTGAGTGTTTTTCTGTCCTTTTCACAGTCCCAGTTGACATTAAGATCTCCCATTACAATTATTTCATTAGACTTATTATTTATAGTATGATATTTAAGTAATATCTGTAGTTGCTCATAAAAAATATTCTTTGCGGAAGGAGGGCGATATAAACAGATCAACGTAAATGACATTTCTGGAGAAAGAGTGATTTTAACAGAAATATGTTCTATTTCGACATCTATTGGTGAAATAAGTAAAGAGCAATCCAGGTGTTTTTTACATACAGAAGTATTCCTCCTCCTCTTGTTTCAATTCTATCCCTTCTGAATACTGTGTACTCTGGAAAGACAACCGCAAACTCAGGAGAAGCACTTGTGAGCCAAGATTCAATTCACAAAATGGAAATATTGGAATTGCTTAGAATATGTTCCAGTTGCTCATGCTTTGGTAACATACTGCGAATGTTAATGTGTCCACATAGAAGCCCCTTTGGTTTATTTTTAGTGTCCCAGATTACTTTAGTCTGATTATATGTCTTGCAGATCTTTGTTCCTCTGTAACTTTCAAAGGCAGGATTTCTTGTCCTTTTGTTGACAATGCTATGAGCATTTAATGATGAGAAACCCTTTACCGGAGACTGTAGTTTGGGTACAGCAGGTGGGGGCCCAGGAAGCCGAGATGGGGGCCCAGGCAGCCGCGTTGGGGGCTAAGGCAGCCGAGGTGGCGACCCAGGCAGCCGAGGTGGAGGCCCGAGCAGCTAAGGTGGAAGCCCAGGCAGCTGAGGTGGAAGCCCAGGCAGCTGAGGTGGAGGCCCAGGCAGCTTAGGTGGAGGCCTGAGCAGCTGAGGTGTAGGCCCAGGCAGCCAAGATTGAAACCCAGGCAGCTGAGGTGGAAACCCAGGCAGATGAGGTGGAGGCCCAGGCGGCTGAGGTGGAGGCCCAGGCAGCTGAGGTGGAGGCCTAAGCAGCTGAGGTGGAGGCCCAGGCAGCCGAGATTGAAACCCAGGCAGCTGAGGTGGAAAGCCAGGCAGCTGAGGTGGAAACCCAGGCAGCTGAGGTGGAGGCCCAGGCAGCTGAAGTGGAAATCCAGGCAGCTGAGGCAGAAACCCAGGCAACTGAGGCGGAGGCCCTAGCAGCTGAAGTGGTAACCCAAACAGCAGAAGTGGAGGCCCGGACAACAGGGGCGTAAACGCTATTAGCTGCAGATGTAGCCTTACTAACTGGGACGGTGTTTGGAGCACAGTTAGTTGAGGTGGAAAGCAATGCAGTGACAGCTGTGCCCATAGGCTAACTAGGCTAATTAGTTGTAGCCAGACCAAATCACTGATGTTTGAATTAGGTCCAGGATTTAGTTCTATATCACCAGACTTTGTTGTCTGGGTCAACTTTGCTAGTGAGAGACAGAGAGAGGCGTTGAAAGGCTGCTCCAACGGAACTTATTGTTTCGGAGGAAAACACGAACACAGGCAAGGCAAGGCAAGTTTATTTGTATAGCACAATTCAACAACAAGGTGATTCAAAGTGCTTTACAGAGACATTAGAAACAAAAACAAATAAAAAGCATGATTTAAAATTGATTAAAACAAGCAAACAAACTAACTAACTAATTAACAAACAAACAAACAAACAAACAAACAAAACAGTATATAAAATCAAAACAGATAAAATCAGAACAGTAGATAAAATCAGTAGTTAAATGTAAGTTTTGAAATTTAAGCTTAAAAGTGTGGATTTGGTGCTTTATTCAAATGCAGCTGAGAACAGGTGAGTCTTCAACCTGGATTTAAATAAACTGAGTGTTTCAGCTGATCTGAGGCTTTCTGGGAGTTTGTTCCAGATATAAGGAGCATAAAAGCTGAATGCAGCTTCTCCGTGTCTGGTTCTGACTCTGGGAACTGATAAAAGACCGGATCCAGATGACCTGAGGGATCTGGAAGGTTCATACTGGGTCAGGAGGTCACTGATGTAATTTGGTCCTAAACCATTCAGAGCTTTATAGACCAGCATCAGAACTTTAAAGTCTATCCTCTGACGGACAGGCAGCCAGTGTAAAGACCTCAGAGCTGGACTGATGTGGTCCACTTTTTTGGTCTTAGTGAGGACTCGAGCTGCAGAGTTCTGAATGAGCTGTAGTTGTCTGACTGATTTTTTAGGTAGACCTGCAAAGATGCTGTTACAGTAATCAAGCCTACTAAAGATGAATGCATGGACTAGTTTTTCCAGGTCCTGTTGAGACATCAGATCTTTTATCCTTGATATATTCTTGAGGTGATAGTAAGCTGATTTTGTTATTGTCTTAATGTGTTTTTCTAAGTTTAGGTCTGCATCCATCACTACACCCACATTTCTCGCCTGGTTTGTGGTTTTTAGGTGTATAAATTGAAGTTCTCTGGTGACCTGTAATCGTTTTTCTTTGGCGCCAAAGACTATTACTTCAGTTTTGTTTTTGTTTAGCTGGAGAAAATTGTGGCACAACCAGTCATTAATTTCCTCAATGCATTTACCAAGAGCCTGTACAGGGCCTTGGTCTCCTGGTGACATTGTGATATATATTTGTGTGTCATCTGCATAGCTATGATAGTTTATTTTGTTGTTCTTTATAATCTGTGCCAGTGGGAGCATGTAAATGTTAAACAGAGGGGGTCCCAAGATGGAACCTTGGGGAACTCCACATGTGATACTTGTCTGCTCAGATGTGAAGTTACCTGTTGATACAAAGTATTTCCTGTTTTCTAAGTATGTTATGAACCAGTTTAGTACAGTTCCTGAAAGACCTGCCCAGTTCTCTAGTCGTTTGAGTAATATGTTGTGGTCAACTGTATCAAATGCTGCACTGAGATCCAGTAAAACTAGGACTGACATTTTTCCACTGTCTGTATTCAGACATATGTCATTAAACACTTTGGTCAGAGCGGTTTCAGTGCTGTGGTTCTGTCTAAAACCTGACTGGAAGGCATCGTAGCAATTATTCTGTTTTAAGAAGTAACTGAGCTGTTGAGAAACTGCTTTTTCAATGATCTTACTTAAAAATGGGAGATTTGAGATCGGCCTGTAGTTGTTCATTTGTGTCTTGTCAAGATTGTCCTTTTTCAGTATAGGTTTGATTACAGCAGTTTTTAGTGATTCTGGAAACACACCTGATAATAAAGAAAAGTTGACGATCTGTAACAGGTCTGACTCTAAAGTCTTTGAGACCTTTTTGAAAAAACTTGTTGGCAGGACATCTAAACAGCAGGAGGAGGAGTTCGGTTGACCTAAGATGTCCTCCAGGTCTTTGCTGTTAATAGGTTGAAACTGTTTCATGGTGTTTAAACAGTTTTTTGGTGGACACAGTACATATCCTGGATCTGCTGTTGATGTACCAATTGCTTGTCTATTTTTTTGGATTTTTTCTGTGAAGAATTTGGCAAAGTCATTGCAGGCCATGGTCGAATGAAGTTCAGCTGCCACTGACACAGGAGGGTTTGTTAGCCTGTCAACTGTAGAAAATAAGACCCGAGCATTATGGCTGTTTTTAGTGATGATGTCAGAGAAGTAGGACCTTCTTGCACTCCTCAGTTGTAAATTATAATTGTGAAGTTTCTCTTTATAGATGTCATAATGAACCTGGAGGTTTGTTTTTCTCCATCTGCGCTCAGCTTTCCTACACTCTCTTTTTTCATTTTTCACTAGTGTGGAGTTTCTCCATGGAGACTTCTTCCTTCCAGAGATAACCTTCACCTTAATGGGAGCAATAGTGTCCATTACATTTAACATGTTAGCATTGAAGCTATTGACGAGCTCATTGACTGACCCTCTGGGCAGGTCAGGTGTTAATGGGAAGACCTGGTTAAAAATTGTACTACTGTGTTCAGTTATACACCGTTTTGTGATCACTGCTGTTGATATATTTGTGTGGGCTGAGATTTTACTTTCAAAGAAAACACAGTAATGATCAGACAGGCCCACATCAGACACAGTAACCTTTGAAATGCTCAGGCCTTTGGAGATCAGTAGGTCAAGAGTGTGTCCTCTATTATGTGTGGCCTCTGTTACATGCTGAGTCAGCCCAAAGTTGCCCAGAGTGTTACTCAGGTCTTTAGTCCCTTTGTCCTGAGGGTTGTCCACATGAATGTTAAAATCCCCAGCAATAATTACACAGTCAAAATCAACACAGATCACAGACAGCAGTTCACTGAGGTCATTAAAAAAGTCTGTGCAGTATTTGGGAGGCGTAAACATTAAGAAACACAACTTTGGATGGGGCCTTCAGCTGTAAAGCCACATATTCAAAAGACTGAAAACTTCCAGGAGATAGCTGCTTACATTGAAATGATTCATTAAATAAGACAGCAACCCCTCCTCCTCTCCTGCTCGCCCTGACCTCACTGATAAAACTGTAGTTAGGAGGGGTCGTCTCGATGAGAACAGCTCCACTGTTACTTTGGTCCAACCAAGTTTCAGTTAAAAACATAAAATCAAGGCTGTGCTCAGTGATTAAATCATTAATTAAAAATGTTTTCCCAGCTAGAGATCTAACATTTAATAAAGCCAACTTAAGTGTTTTAGAGGCATTACTTGTCCCCTCGTGTTTGGGAGCAGTCTGTGGCACACAAGGTATGTTTACTATGTTTAAGGATCTTTTAGAGTGCACCTCTCTGTGTTTTGACCAGGCCACATGTCTCCTTCTGTCACCTAAAAGTACAGAAATTTTAAAACCTTCTAGTAAACAGGGTCCCAGCTTCTCCTGGGAAAAGTCACCACTGCCATAATCCTCGCAGCCCGGACCCTTCACACATCACACATCAGACTGCGGAGACAGAGCATGAAGGTGGTAAGGAGGAACTAAGGGGGGCGAGGCTGGGCAATGTGACTTCGATTGCTCTGTTGAGGGTGGGGCTCGATGGCGAACCTTTGGCTGCTCTGGTGGGGGGTTTATGGGGGACAATCTGGGGTAGATCTGAGCCCAGCATTGACCCGCTCCATCATCTCCTCAGTGAATTTCAGGTGTGGGGAGGAGGGAGAAAGGGAGGGGGAGGAGGGTGATGGGGGTGATGGCCTGTCAGGGGTTTGGGGGACTGGGGAAGATCGTGGTCCCTGGTCCTGGTCCTGGTCGTTGGTGTTGTTGAGAGAGTTGGAGGCAAATAGGGACCCCTCTTCTTGCCTCAGATGTCTCTCCTTTCTGAGGCTCTTCCCGGGTGGGGGCAGATGGAGCTCCTCCTCAAGGTTTCTGCTGGGCTTTGTCTGTTCTTGGAGTACTGTTTGTTCCTCTTTATGAGATAACTCCTCGTTTATCTCAGCCTTGGCACCAAGCACAGATGGATGACGTATGGAATAAAACAAGTTGGAGGTGAACAGTTTCACCCCTGACTTGTTAAAATTAAATCCATTTGCTTTAAACAGATGCCTGCGTTCCCAAAAAATATTAAAGTTGTTGATAAAATGCACTGAGTGGTCAGCACATGCTGATATAAGCCATTTATTCAGTGTAAACAACCTGCTGAATCTCTCGTCTCCTCCTCTGACCGGCGGTACAGGTCCACTGATGAATACAGCTGCATTCAGAGAGTTTACAGTATTTAATAATCCAGTAAAGTCCCGTTTCAGAACCTCCGACTGTTGTTTGGACACATCGTTTGACCCTGTATGCAGAACAATGTTTGTCACGGTTAGATGTTCATCTGCAATTTGAAGAATTCTCTCCTTCAGGTTGTTGACCATATCGTTAGGAAAGCAGAGGACTTTAGTGTTCTTACCGCACATCCTTTGTACATCCTTTACGGCAGAGTCACCCACAATCAGAGTTTCAGGCCTAGCTTTTAGCTTTTCCTGTGGCCTTTTACTTTTCAAAAGATTTTCGGACTTTACTTCGCTGCTTTTAGATGGATGGTTGTCCGATATAGATCCAGGGTCCTTTGATAGTGGAGCAAATCTGTTCTGCAGTTTCACATTCAGTTGTTTTGGAGGTTTGTTGTTAACCTTCCTATTCACGGTTGTCCAGTCCTGTTTCCTCTCGTATACAGGGGTAGAAGAGCTTCTCTGTCTCGTAGGAAGTGAAGGCCAGTCGGTTTCAGAGATTTCAGCTCGCTGTGCCCTGCCTGTGATACGTCCTCCCCCTTCCAGAAGACATGATTTATGTCTTGGTTTTGCACCAAGACAGTCCAAGGGGGGATTATCGCTTGAGGATTTATAATAGTGCACAAAGTCTACTTTCTTGGTCACTTTAATCGTTCTTAGAACACTTTAATCCTAATGATCTATAAGTGTCCAGAAACTATCGCAGGTAAGCTCATATGGAAAAAAGGGAAAAAATCAGCATAAAAATCAATAAAAATCAATAAAAGAAGCAAAGCATTTAAAGAGCAAAGAGATGAAGCGTCAACACTCACAAAGGGGGAGGAGTTGAGTCGCACAGTCGAGTCTTAACAGTTTACTTACAGCTGGGCTCGTCAGGCACTCTTTTTGGCTGCAGTGGTTATTATTATATTTACATGCTTCCAGCTCCCGTTTCTGCTTCGTGACAGCTCGTACATTTTCTTTTTCTCCTTCCCTCTGTCAGGCGTTGTGTGGAGGCGAGGAAGAAGGAACCCAAACGCAGGACTCGCAGGTAGGTGAAGATTTATTATGACGAGTGGATGAACAGAACAAAGGGAGAAAATGGCTGGCTGGCTGGACGACTGACTGAAGGACTGACTCAAAGACTGAATGGCCGGCTGGCTGAACGCAGGCGGAAACGACAACAGAACATCAATGACACAACAGAGAACTGGTGAAACCGAGGAACTTAAATACACAGGTTGAATGATGACAATGATTGGAAACAGGTGAGTACAGGGCTGAACATAATCTGACTAATGACATGGGAGACAAGCTGACACGGGGAAAAAACAGGAAGAGAGAACATTAATGTGGTGAACTAAACTGAACATGAACAAACTGAAATCACCGGGTCAACGACCCAGGAACCCTGACAGGACCCCCCCCTTCAAAGGCCGGCACTCGACGGCCAAAAGAAAAAAAGACACGGAGGCCGGACCAGGCGTGGACGAAGACACGGAGGCTGGACCAGGCGGCGCGGAAGCCTCTGGCTGGAGACAGGCAGGGCCAGTAGGCGCGGAAGCCTCTGGCTGGAGACAGGCAGGGCCAGTAGGCGCAGAAGCCTCTGGCTGGAGACAGTTAGGGCCAGTAGGCGCGGAAACCTCTGGCTGGAGACAGGCAGGGCCAGTAGGCGCAGAAGCCTCTGGCTGGAGACAGGCAGGGCCAGCGGGCGCGGAAACCCCTGGCTGAGGAGCGGCCGGGCCAGCGGGTGCGGAAACCCCTGGCTGAGGAGCAGGAGAGCTCACAGCTGGCTCTGGGTGCTGTGGCTGCAGGTCCGGGAACTGAACGGGATGGTGGACAGGTGACTGGGAAACAGGAGGCGACTGGACTACAGGGCACTGGGCGGCAGACTGGACAGGCTGGAGGACGGGCGACTGGGGGACAGGAGCAGACTGGACTGACTGGACAGGAGCAGACTGAGCTACAGGTGACTGGACAGGAGCGGACTGAGCTACTGGTGACTGGACAGGAGCGGACTGAGCTACAGGTGAGTGAACTGACGGGGCTGGAAGCTGAGCAGCAGATGAGGGAACTGACTGAATTGAAAGCTGAACAGCAGGTGAGGGAACTGACTGGAGTGGAGATGCTAAGGGATGAACAGAGGTAGGCGAGGCTGACGACGGAGCCGAGGTTGGTGTGGCTCATGGCTGAGCTACAGACTGAGCTAGTGACGGAGATAAAATTACAGCTTGGGCTAGTAAGGCTGGTGCCTGGGCAGGGGACAGTTCAGCTAATCTAACTAGGGATAGTGCGAGGGCGTGAAAGGCTGGGTCAGGAGGTGGATGAAGTGGTGAAGTAGCAGCTGAACCGGTTAGCTCTGCCTCGCCTCTAGGGGGGTCAGGCTGGGTTCTGGCTGCCCACAGCCTGGGCGCTGGGACAGGCACGGGAGGTGGCTGGACACCAGTCACCCCCACCCGAGAAACAGGAGCGGGTGTGGAGGTAGACTGGGTCGCAGCTGCCCTCCTCCTGGGAGCTGGCACTGGAGTGGGTGTAGGCTGACTGATAGGAGTGGAAATAACGACTGGGTGAGTGAATCTGCTAAGTTTTTCAGGGATTATGCTGGTCCTTCTGCCACCACTATTTACAGTCTTTGGGGGAGCAGAGCAGAACAAATCTTCCCAGTCCACAGAATCCTCCAGGAGTGAAACATCCCATGAATGAGAGATGGGTTTATTATTGGGTTTAAGTGGAGGGTCAAATGAGGGTGGAAAACAGTCACTGGAACTCACCACCGGGTATTGCTGGAAATAGTCCATTTTATGGCGGCGTGTGCGCCGCTTTCCCTGGGAGGAGGAAGCGGGCGGGGTGCACGTCCGAGCCTCTGGCACGGGAGCCTCTGTTGAGCCGAGGTGGGAGGCAGGTGATGTGTGAGCGAGGAGCGGGGCGGTGAGAGAGGGAGCGGCCGAAGCGCGGCGTGAAACGTCCAGTCTCCGCGGCAAATGCTCCGGTGCAGGTGAGGCAGCAGGTGGGGGAACGCGGCGTCTCCGAGGCCCGCCCAGAGCCAGGCGAGTCCCCTCGAAGACGTGCTCTCTCTCCGCGAAGAGCCGCTGTTTTCCCCTGAGCTCCTCTGCCCAACGGGAAAGCGCTGCCTCCTGCCGCTCGTAGAGGTCCGAGTCTGCTGGGTTCCACTCGTGTCTTCGTGGCACGGGTCGTGTCATTCTGTCAGGCGTTGTGTGGAGGCGAGGAAGAAGGAACCCAAATGCAGGACTCGCAGGTAGGTGAAGATTTATTATGAGGAGTGGATGAACAGAACAAAGGGAGAAAATGGCTGGCTGGCTGGACGACTGACTGAAGGACTGACTGAAAGACTGAATGGCTGGCTGAACGCAGGCGGAAACGACAACAGAACATCAATGACACGACAGAGAACTGGTGAAACCGAGGAACTTAAATACACAGGTTGAATGATGACAATGATTGGAAACAGGTGAGTACAGGGCTGAACATAATCTGACTAATGACATGGGAGACAAGCTGACACGGGGAAAAAACAGGAAGAGAGAACATTAATGTGGTGAACTAAACTGAACATGAACAAACTGAAATCACCGGGTCAACGACCCAGGAACCCTGACACCCTCGCTCACAGACACACAACGGTTATGGCAGTCCATTCTCCCTACAGCATTGACTACACTGCCCATGAGGCTACATTGTTTAGGGCGATGCCTGTAACACTCTGCTATTGCCTTCATATTAAATCATTTTTGTATAATAATTTTTAGAGCCTCTTATTGCGTGTTTTTTTTTTGGGTTTCCACCGGCGTGGAATAACCAAAAATAGAGAGACAATAGCCTAACATATGAAACAGGAAAATACCGCCATGTAATCCATTTATTTCAACAAACTAACTGTATTTTCAATATCACCTATTGAACAGTAACTGTAATGGATACATTTAGTCATATTTTGTATTTTAAATACGTAACGCCGGTTCATGTATTACGTTACTCACCAACACTGCCTGTTGATGAGATCTTGTGCTGCTCCTAAAACACCGGTCTCCAACTCCTAAAGAGACACGGTATCCCTAAATTTAGCAAATATTAGCTTCAGGCTGTAACATTGGGTTGTGTTGCGTGGTTGAGAGGAGGTGGCAAAACACCTAGCAGGCTAGTCGGAAGAGCACACACCCACGCTGGTATCGGTAATCCACGGTGGTTCTTTAATACGCCTTCTTCAACAACCATATAAAAGCCCGGCTGTACGGCTGCGGCTCAACAACATAACGCCCAGCGTTCATACAACCCAAGCATTGCAAACAAAAACAAAAAAAGGTCTGGAGAAGAAAACATAAATCCGTCCCTCGTTAAGCACGAGCGTGCAGACACGTGTCCTCATAATCCCAGAGAGAGAGAGAGCAGTAACACAAACTGATGACACCATCAACCCTCGACTTGGGTGTCTTAAAGGGACACCACACCATAGTGGCTGTTACATATTCCCCCCGGGTTAAACAAAGGCTGTCCCCAGCCGAACACAGCAAAGGTACAGGCCAGACTTAACCAGCTTCCATACATGGTCAGCAGGATAAGATGTTTTTTTTTGTTTTTTTTTTGCCTGTCCCGTTTGGCTCTTTTGCCATCAGAATTATTGTCTAAAGGCGAAGAAAGATGCCCAACGGATTTACTTTACCAAATCGACCATCCCAGCCTTGCCGTAATGGTCCATTTGATTTACCTTTTATTGTTTATTTTATTTTCACTTACTGAATACGGGACAGACTTGACTGGGGGAAAGAAGGGGAGAAAGAAAGAGGGAAAGAGAAACAGCTGAGAAGAGGGACGGGGGAGAAGGGCAAAAGACAAAAACCAACAGAACAGGCAGAGAAAAAAAAATGCATATATCGATCACCTGGATCACCTGCTGAGAAAGAAAAAAGAAAGCAAGCAGAAGAGAACAAGAGTAATAGAATAAACAACATCACAATGATATATGGGAATATGACAGTAAATACTAAATGTTAAACATTATTGTGCAGCACATAAGATCAACAGAACACAGTGTGCTTTGAGGTAGGAGCCAAAAAGGGTGTAGTTTGTGGGTGTGATCACCCGTGTGTACACCTGTGAGCATGGACGCGCTTGTTTTTTGTTTTTTTAAAAGGTTCCTTCATGTAATAATCTGCTAGAGGGTGTGGGGGGGCCACAGCCCCGTCCTCCAGGGCGTGAAGCAGGTGTGGAGGAGATCAAAACTCCAGACATCCAGAGGCCCCCAGAACACAAGAGACCAAGGAAGACCAACAGAGGGGCAGCTGCGCCACTGTCCCGGAAAGAGCTGAGGAGAGTCCCAGATGAGGGCTCACTCAGCAGCCGCGGAGCAGAAGCCAGGGGGAGTTGCAGTGACGCGCCCGTGAGCTCCGCCGGCAGCCAGCTGCGCCTGAGTGACCGAGCCCCAGGCCGAGAGGCCGGGGGCACCCCACCTCCGAAGTGGCCCGAGCGAGCCCCAGGCTCCAGGCCCCGATAAGCGGCCGCCAAGGAGTGAGCCGGTGTGTACCTGGACGCCCATCCCCGGACACAAAGAACCACCAACGCACCGATGTCTGAGGGGGTCCGCCACTGGCAGGGGAAGTGGTGGTAGGGGGAGATAGGCCTCCAAACCTTGGAGGGCCTGAGATGTCCCCAGAGAGGTGGCGCCTGACACCCAACCTGACATATAGACACAGACATACAGGCACACACAGATACAAACATCCATTCCCACCCTCATGCTCTCATATGCACTTACTCCACACTCAACCAACGTGGAGACAGACATAAAGAGACGTTGTACACACGATCACACTCCCCAAGCGTACTCTACAAACCGGGTCTAGGTGCCCCCGCCCCTGGAGGGGGGAACTGCACCCAGACCCAGGTGGTGTTTCCCTTTTCCCTGCGGTGGGGGGAGGCAGACCGCCCCGACTCCGCAGCAGCAGGAAGGCTCCACACTCCAGACCGCAGTCGGACGGCCAACTCCTCCTCCTAGCCCCCCTGCTCCAGCAGGTCGCAGAGAACGGGGGTGAGAGAAGACTCCGAACCTCCCTCCACCCGCTCATTGTAATGTTGATGCATGTGTGTTCTAAGGTGCATTTAAAACCCAGGAGGGCTTGGAGCTACCTGCCAGAGAGCAGCAGGTAAGCGCATGGTCCCTCCTGCTAGCCCTCAATGTCTACGTGTATTTAAAATTGAGAGGTGGGCAACGATGCCAGGGGTGGGGTGTACACCCTGATGGTACTTTGGACTCCGTGTATCGTGCCCACCCCCAAGATCCTATATGTATGTGTAATGAGAGTGTGAGTAATGTGAATGTCTAAGTTGGTTGGACTTGGGTGTCTTAAAGGGACACCACACCATAGTGGCTGTTACAAGGCTAGCTTGCTACAACGAATAGGCTAATACCAGCATTTTAATTCCGTCACCTTTTGTTTGGACTCCAGAGACACTGTACAGTGAGGCACCTCAGTGTCAGATCATTCACCGGTTGCTCTCGCTAGTAACCTTTGTGTTTTTGAGCCCTCTGATTCTTGTAATGCTCACAGTATTTTCTTTGATTTAGCTGATATGAATGTGTCACCTGTAGAGATAGCTGAACCTAGGACTGTTGTTCCACACCAGACTCATCTACATACTGCTACCAGCATTGTAGCCCCGCAGAACTGTTTTTCTCAGCCCTTAGACTCTAAGGTTTCCCAGTCTGAGCTCAGCCACACACCGTTAGCATCATCAGCTCTAGATGTAACGGTGCATACTGAGAGACACATACCCCCTGAAACTATGTATTCTAAGCCTGCTAAGGTTAAGAGCTGCAAGGCTTCACTTGCTATACATAGACTGGCAAAAGATTTTGGTTTGAGCACTGCAGAGCTGTTTGCGCAGGTTAAATTTTCTGTTCCCCGGTCATGTCAGTTTAACTCTGTGTGCCATGCTTTTCGGCCAGGTTTCATGGACTCTGTGTGCACTACGTCTCGGACTACATCCTGTACGACTGTGTGTAGTGTTGTTTCACATCCAGATTATCCAGACGCTGCTTGTGTGAGTTCTCCTGTACCTGTGGCTGCTCCTAAACTCACTCTTTCTAAGACTGCTAATTATGACATGGACAACTTAAGTACAGCAGAGTTGCTAGAACCAGCCCACCATAAGTCTCTGTTTACTGAAACTGTGTTTGGCTCCACTAACTTGGTTCACCCAGTGACTGTTCCTGTGCTTCGCTCTCCGCCTCCAGTTCCTGTAACCAGGGCAGCGCGGGCCTGGTTTTCCCTTGCTCCCGTATCAGTTCCTCGGGAGAGGGTGGCTGAGGTCCAGCTGGTCCCTGCTTCTGTCCCCAGACTGGCAGAGGCGCCGTTCATCCCAGCACCCGTACCTGCCCCTCGGGTGGGGTTGATGCACGCCCAGCCTATGGCTGCGCCAGTTCCGGTTCCCTGGGTGAGGTCTACTGTGACCCTGCTGACTCCTGCACCCATCTCAGTCCCTCGGGTGGGAGCAGCAGAGGTCCAACTAGCTCCTGCACCTACACCGGCCCCCAGGGTAAAGGCAGCCAGAGCCCAGCTCGTCCCTGCACCCGTATCTGTTTCTCGGGTGGGGATGGCTGGTGTTCGGCCAGGCCCAGCACCCGTTCCTGTTCCTCGGAGGAGAGCAGCCAAGAGTCAGTCACCTGTTCAGTCACCGGCTCAACTACCTGCTTTCCCACCATCACTACAACCACAACTACAACTTGCACTTCAATCGATAGCACAGTCATTAGCCCAGTTATCAGCCTGGTTTCCTATTTTGTCTTCAGCTCAGTCTCTAGCACAGTTATCAGCTCAGTTATTAGCTCCGTCACCAGCTCAGTTCATAGCTCAGCAACCCGTTCAGACACTGCCCACCTCAGCTGGGAGCTTTTGTGAGCTTTCTCCGCCAGCTGAGGACTGCGTGGTGCTGACACACTTTGGACAGACTGTTTGCCCTGCACAGCCCCAGCCGTTGCATCCTAAGCCGACTGCGTGCCCTGTGCCGCTACAGTTAGCGTCCGCTGAGCTAGAGGTCCCCGCACCTGCTGGCTCTGCATCAGTTTCCGCTGGGGATTCAGGAGAACCTCTCCAGCCGTTCCTCGTTTCCGCTGGGGGTTCAGGAGAACCTCTCCAGCCATTCCTCTTCTCCGCTGGCGGCTCTGGTCAGCCCGGCCAGCACCTCCTCGTCCTCCTCCACCGCCTGGTCCGGCTCCGTCGCCTGTGGCTGCCACGCCAGCGCCTGGTCCGGCTCCGTCGCCTGTGGCTGCCACGCCACCGTCTGGTCCTGCCTCGTCTGGTCTTGTGCCCTCCAAACTACATCCGGTACGCCCGACGCTCTGTGGCCGCCGCCGTCTTCCACGCGGCCGGCCTCCGGACCCGTTCTATGGCCGCCGCCGTCTTCCACGCGGCCGGCCTCCGGACCCGTTCTATCGCCGCCGCCGTCTTCCAAGCGGCCGGCCTCCGGATCTGTTCTGTCGCCATGGCCACCTTTCCCCTGGCCGGCCTCTACATTGTAGATACATATTGAAGACATCAGATACATCAAGCAAGATATGTGAAATAATGTAGGCAAAACACTGATAAATAACTCAATTTATAGTGAGGATGCGCTGCGAACGCCTGGCAGAGGCCCTGGTCTGCAAGATCTTCAACACACACCTCCTGCAGAGCTTCATCAGCATTCTGAGGGAGAGTGGGGAGATTGAGTCCAGATTGGACCATTCACAACCACCTGCTGCACTCAGGCACGATGACTCATCTATCTACGGAAATGAGGCCACTGAGGCAGTTAAAAAACACCTTGGTGGCAGAGCTCCTGGGGTGGATGAGGTTCGCACAGAGTTCCTGAAGGCTCTGGATATCATAGGGCTGTCTTGGTTGAAGCATCTACAATGTTGTGTGGAGATAAAGGACGATTCCTCTGGATTGCTAGACTCGGGTGGTGGTTCCCGTCTTTAACCCTCTGGGGTACAATTTGGCGTTTTTGATACTTTTGATTCTACGTCTTTAGTTCACCTTTAAAAACTGTTTACATTACCTAGCGCTGCCCTTAGAAAGTTTTTACCATTTGTTCCCGCAGTAAATACCACAGTGAATGTATTATTTAACATAAGTCTGCACTTTCAACTAAAATGTTGAAATGAAATGGAGACTCTGGGTCGCTGCATCTTGTTGCTGTGTTATGTTAGTTATGTTAGCTGTGTTGGTGAAATTGGTGATTTGGAAGCGCCGGCACATGAATGGTAAATGGACTGATACATATATAGCGCTTTTCTAATCTCCCGGAGTACAATACAATAAGCCTCATTCACCCCAATCACACCCACTCATACAAGCACTGCTAAACACAAGTCCAAACTAACCAACACTGACACGCATTCACACTCCGATGAACATGGGGTTAGTATCTGGCCCAAGGATATTTGGCATGCAGGATAGAACCACCAACCTTCCAATCAGTAGCTATGGCTATGGCTCAGTGAGGTCGATAGCTGTCGACGGATATCCATAGCTGTCCGTTAACCTTAACAAGTGGGACTGAAGGGTGTGTTCCAATTGTAGTGGTATCATACTCCTCAGCCTCCCTGGGAAAGTCTATGCCAGGGTGCTGGTTCATCTGTTACTCAAACCTTGGATACAGGGGGAACAATGCCATTTTCATCGTGGTCGTGGAACACTGGACCTTTACCCTCTTGAGGATACTAGAGGGTGCATTGAAGTTTGCGCAAAAAGTAAACATGTATTTTGTGGACTTTGAGGAAAGCATTTGACCGTGTCCCTCGGAGTGTCATGTGGGATGTTCTTGGGGAGGATGGGGTGTCTGGCCCATTGCTAAGGGCCATTTGATCCTTATAGAACCGTTTCAAGAGCTTCTTCTTCATATCGAGCAATAAGTCAGACTCATTTCTGGTGGGTGATGGATGCCCTTTGTTACATCAGCTCTTTAGAGGAGATGGCAAAAATCAGACCTTTATGGTCAAATAGCTATTAAGAAACCATGACTAAGGAAAAGCAACAGGAAAAAGAAATTTGTTTGGGCCAAGAAATACAAGGAACGGTATTTCTTGGCTCTATGGTCTGATGAGTCCAAATATTAGATCCTTGGTTCCATCCTCCGCGTCTTTGTGAGACACAGAAAGGTGAACGCATGGTCGGTCTCTACATGCATGGCTCCCACCAGCTATTTGACCAAGAATGAGAGTGATGGAGTACTCTGCCAGATGGCATGGCCTCCACAGTCACCTCACCTTAACCCAGTCGAGAAGGTTTCAATCAATCAAGCAATTTATTTATAAGCACATTTAAAAGCAACACAGATTGACCAAAGTCCTGTACATAGTTAAAAAGTAAGAAGTAGACCAAACACACACAAAGAACAAAACAAAAAGCTAGAGAGTAAAAATTTGTTTTCAAACGGTTTTTAAAAATGTCAAGTGTTGAAGAGATCCTCATTTCAAGTGGCAGACTGTTCCAAAGATTGGGTGCAGCAATCGCAAAGGCCTGATCTCCTCTGTTTTTTAGCCTGCTTCTAGGGACCACTAGAAGCAACTTATCAGCTGACCTGAGAGCTCTATTAGGAGTATTTTTAGTGAACAGATCAGAGAGGTATGCCGGAGTGTATCCATTTAGAGATTTAAAAACAAGCAATAAAATCGTAAAATCAATTCTACAATGTACTGGAAGCCAGTGTTAATGAGCCAAGACTGGGGATATATCGTCATGTTTACGAGTGCCTGTCAAGAATAGCTGCAGCATTCTGAACTAGCTGAAGACGAGACAGCAGAGCCTGGCTGATACCAAAATAAAGACTATTGCAGTAGTCAAGCCTGGATGAAGGAAATGCACGCATCACTTTCTCGAAGTCAGCAAATGACAAAATGTTCTTAGTTTTTGCTTGTGCCCTGAGCTGGAAGAAGCTGGCTTTTACAACAGAATTAATTTGTTTCTCAAATGAAAAGCTACTATCAAAGAGCACTGCCAGATTCTTTGCAAAGCGATTTCTGGACTTTTCCAGAGGAAACAAGGTCAACCTTCAGAGACAAGCGAGGGTCAGAAGGTCCAGATAGTACAATCTCAGTTTTTTGGTCATTTACATTCCAAAAATCTAATAAAAACCACAATCTTTTTAAGAGAAAAGTAAATTTGAGAATCATTGGCATAACAGTGAAATGAGATTCCATGTTTTCTAAAAATAGAGCCTAATGGGAGCATGTAAAGGGAAAAGAATACTGGGCCCAGGATAGATCCTTGAGGGACCCCACATGTAAGGGCACCCCCCTTACATGTGGGGATGAAGGTTTGGATGAGATGGACCGAGTGAAGGCAAAAAGGGCCAACAGGTGCTCAGCCTTTCTGAGAACACCTCCAAGACTGCTGGAAAACCATTTAAACTGACTACATCATGAAGCTCATTCAGAGAATGCCAAGTGCAAAGCAGTAATCAAAGCAAAGGGTGGCTATTGTAAAAAATCTCAAATATGGTTTGAGTTATTTGAGCACACTGTTTTGTTTACTACATCATTTCATATGTGTTCATTCATGTTTTGATTCCTTCAGTGAGAATCTACAATGTAAATAGTCATGAAAATAAAGACAAACAATTAAATGAAAAGGTGTGTCTAACCATTTGATTGGAATTGTATTTTAAAGGTTTAAACACTCACACTGACTCACATGACAGTACAACTTCAGTTTTCTGAAGTTCAAATGCCTTGAGGAAACTGAAAGCATTTTATTTAAAGCAAAATACAAACCTAAGCTGTTGATTTTTCAATGGAATCAAAATAACTCATAAATATTTAAAAGTACAAGGAGTTATCTAAAGTATTGTCTTTGTTGAAATGTCACTTACTGGGAATTTACAGTGTTCTTGAAATTAGTCTTCCTGCTCAACAGAATTTACCAGGAAAGCTCAGAGGTTCCCAGTACTCAGTCCATTAAACAGCATCAAGCAGACATGGACTCCATATTTAAGGTTTTTATATGTACATCTATTTTAAATCTATTCTGTTAACAATTATCTCCATGCTGCTCTTTGTAGAATAGTGGGTTGTCAGTGTTTCCAACATAGATCTGATGTTTGGCTCCATGATTTCAGTCTGATTGGGTCATTCATAATATTCTGTTCCAGCTGCTGGAGGAGAACATCATCACTTTTGTAAAGAACGAGTTGAAAATGATCCAGAAGGTTGTGTGCCCAGATTACCACCAATGTTTGGAGAAGCAGAGAGAGATGGGGGGTGAAGAAGAAGAAGAACAGACGAGGAAGAACAGCAGAGAGGCACTTCTGAAGATCACACTGGACTTCCTAAGGGTGATGAAGCAGGATGAGCTTGCTGAGCGTCTGCAAAGCAGTAAGATAATTTATTTGACAATTTAATCTGTTGTGTAAGTGGAACATTTATTAATGCCTCAACATGGACCAAACATGCTCTCATTCGATCCTTGGGGTATTTAAATTATGTGCATTTTGAAACACATGAACTTATATTCTACTTTTTTTTCTTTTTTCTTAGAACTTTGTGCTGCAGTTTATCAGCGTCACGTCAAGTCCAAGCTAAAGAGGAAGTTTCAGTGTGTGTTTGAGGGCATCACTAAAGCAGGAAACCCAACCCTTCTGAATCAGATCTACACAGAGCTCTACATCGCAGAGGGAGGGACTGCAGAGGTCAATGATGAACATGAGGTCAGACAGATTGAAACAGCATCCAGGAAACCAGACAGACCAGAAACAACCATCAGACAAGAAGACATCTTTAGAGCCTCACCTGGAAGAGATAAACCAATCAGAACAGTGCTGACAAAGGGAGTGGCTGGCATTGGGAAAACAGTCTTAACACAGAAGTTTGTGCTTGACTGGGCTGAAGACAAAGCCAACCAGGACATCCAGTTCATATTTCCATTCACTTTCAGAGAACTGAATTTGCTTAAAGAGGAAAAGTTCAGCTTGGTGGAACTTGTTCATCACTTCTTTATTGAAACTAAAAAAGCAGGACTCCGCAGCTTTGAGGACTTCCGGGTTGTGTTCATCTTTGATGGTCTGGATGAGTGTCGACTTCCTCTGGACTTCCACAAAACTACAATCCTAACTGACCCTAGAAAGTCCACCTCAGTGGATGTGCTGCTGATAAACCTCATCAGGGGGAACCTGCTTCCCTCTGCTCGCCTCTGGATAACCACACGACCTGCAGCAGCCAATCAGATCCCTCTTGACTGTGTTGGCATGGTGACAGAGGTAAGAGGGTTCACTGACCCACAGAAGGAGGAGTACTTCAGGAAGAGATTCAGAGATGAGGAGCAGGCCAGCAGGATCATCTCCCACATCAAGACATCACGAAGCCTCCACATCATGTGTCACATCCCAGTCTTCTGCTGGATCACTGCTACAGTTCTTGAGGATGTGTTGAAAACTGTGGAGAGAGGAGAGCTGCCCATGACCTTGACTGAGATGTACATCCACTTCCTGGTGGTTCAGGCCAAAGTGAAGAAGGTCAAGTATGATGGAGGAGCTGAGACAGATCCACACTGGAGTCCAGAGAGCAGGAAGATGATGGAGTCTCTGGGAAAACTGGCTTTTGATCAGCTGCAGAAAGGAAACCTGATCTTCTATGAATCAGACCTGACAGAGTGTGGCATCGATATCAGAGCAGCCTCAGTGTACTCAGGAGTGTTCACACAGATCTTTAAAGAGGAGAGAGGACTGTACCAGGACAAGGTGTTCTGCTTCATCCATCTGAGTGTTCAGGAGTTTTTGGCTGCTCTTCATGTCCATCTGACCTTCATCAACTCTGGAGTCAATCTGCTCGAAGAAATTCAAACTGTAACCCAGAAGTCTAAATCATTTGAAAAGAACTTAAACAACTTAAAACATCTCCACCAGAGTGCTGTGAACAAGGCCTTACAGAGTCCAAATGGACAACTGGACTTGTTCCTACGCTTCCTCCTGGGTCTTTCAATGCAGACAAATCAAACTCTCCTACAAGATCTACTGGCACAGATAGGAAGTAGCTCACATAAAAACAAGAAAACAATCCAGTACATCAAGAAGAAGCTCAGTGAGAATCTGTCTGCAGAGAAAAGCATCAATCTGCTCCACTGTTTGAATGAACTAAATGATCGTTCTCTAGTGGAGGAGATCCAACAGTCCCTGAGATCAGGAAGTCTCTCCACAGATAAACTGTCTCCTGCTCAGTGGTCAGCTCTGGTCTTCATCTTACTGTCATCAGAAGAAGATCTGGATGTGTTTGACCTGAAGAAATATTCTGCTTCAGAGGAGGCTCTTTTGAAATTTCTAACAGTGGTCAAAGCCTCCAACAAAGCTCTGTAAGGAATTTTGTTTTGGATGTTATCATTATTATTATTATTATTATTATTATTATTATTTTAAATGCAACTTAGTTGATGGTGTTTTCTGTATTTTTGAAAAACAGCAACTAGAGCTTTTTTCTTTTTTTTAATAAGGTACAGTGTCTGTTCAGTTTCTCGACTGGTCTGTCCTTCAAGCTCGGGTCCTCTACCAGAGCCATGGGAGCTTGAGGTTCCTGTGCAGTATCTTAGCTGTGTCTAGGACTGCACTCTTTTTGGCAGAGATCTCTGATGTTGCTCGTGGGATCTTCTGGCGCGACTCGCCTAGCTTGAGAGTCACTACGCGTAGCACTCCAGTTACCACTGGGACCACTGTTACCTTCACTCTCCACATTTTCTTGAGCTTTACTCTGAGCCCTTGGTATTTCTCATGCTTCTTGTGTTCCTTCTTCCTGATGTTGCTGTCATTCGAAACACTACATCTATCACTACGTCCGTCTTCTTCCGTTTATCTACCACAACTATGTCCAGTAGGTTAGCCATCACCATTTTGCCTGTCTGTATCTGGAAGTCCCACAGGATCTTAGCTCGGTCATTCTCCACCACCCTACGGGGCGTCTCCCATTTTGACCTCGGGACTTCCAGGCCTTTACAACGATGCTCTACGCACATATATTCAGCCCTACCCTTGTCTATGTCTCGAAGAAAAAAAAAACACCTTTTAGAGAAACCAAGGAAGCGCAAAAAACACCACAGAATTTCCATATAGTGAAACCCCACTTGGTCTATCATGTTGTAAACCAGTGTTAAGAATTGAGCCATTGCTGTTAACATGTTGAATTTGACTATACAAATTCTATTACTTTCCTCTCTCTCTGATTAAGCTCTCAGAGAGTTAAAAAATTAAGTTTGCCCTTTGTGTTATAATCAACATTACTGTTGATTGCATATCCTCAGGCTCTACAGCTGTTGGTGAAGTAAATCACAGTCACTACATTGCATGTGTCAAGACAGTTTATTTCTTTGCTCAGTCATTTTAAAGTACTTTAAGTTTGTGGTTGAGAAACATTACTGTCCTCAGTGAAGCATTCCTCTCTCATCTAAATTCTGATGTCAACACCACGAACCTCAAGTAACACTTCACAAATAAGAACAGAAGTCTGATCCTCCTTTACTATCTTCTTTTCTCAAAGTCAAGTTCAATTTTCGATTTCCAAATAGAAAACCAGAAATGATGTTATTCAGTAATGCACTTAAGCATGTTTCCTGAAAGTGGTCCATCATAAGAAAGGGGGTGATAAAGTAGCCTTAGAGAAGGAAGAAAAGGAAGAAGGAAGAGATAAAACATTTTTCTGTTAGGTTAAGAAAATAATAATAATAATGATGGGGTGCATGAAGCCCCAGCATAAGGACTGTGAAGTCCCCGAATAAAAGCAACAAACCAAAAAGAGAGTTATAACGAAGTATTATTTGTCCCCTTTTATTTGCTGCATTGTTTTTAATCTATGATTACTGTTGCCTAGCAACAGAATTACTAAATTGGCCACCAGTAGTGTATGCCTGCATCACTTGATACTGAACTACTATCATTAAATCTACCAGCTCCTCACTGTTTTTCATTTATGTAGATGCATATTATTGTTGTTGAGTAAATTTAATTTTTTGTGTTTGCCACAGAGTTAACTATAAAAGTTTTCACAACACTTCCAGTCGTTTTGTCTTGTCTTATCCAGACAATATTAAAGTTCCTTTTATGTGACTACATATATCAATGTTTCTTCAGGATGAACTGGTGTAATCTTTCAGAGAGGAGCTGTGAAGCTCTGTCCTCAGTTCTCAGCTCCCAATTCTGTCATCTACGAGAGCTTGATCTGAGTAACAACAACCTGCAGGATCCAGGAGTGAAAGTTCTCTCTGCTGGAGTGAGCAGTCTGAACTGTATATTGGAAACACTAAGGTCAGTTTCAGTCTTTTAAAATTATAACAATGTAAAATCAGTTCGTTGTTCTTTTGAGTCTGAAACGGCTTACTAATGTAAGACTTCAGATATGATGCAAAAATGGCATTATTTAACGCTAAAGATGACATAATCTATCATTTTAATGTTTTCATGTTAGTCTCACATGTCAAGTTTCATTTTGTCTGTCGCTTAATTTCTAATCATTTGGTTGAGTCCTGTGATTTTAAATTAAAGTGCAAGAGTTCTAAATCAACTGGATGTTGACCCAGCCCCTTTCAGAAACAGAAACAGGCAATGGCAAAGGCAAGATCTTTGCAATGAGTCCTCCCATTCTCACAAACTGTTGCTCATAAGAGAATGTGTCAATGTTAACATTGACACAATCTCTAACATTCTGGCTCTAACATTCTGGCTTAACACCACAATCTGTTTAATCATCATACAGAAACTGTGAAATAAACTTCCTTTACATATCAGGACCCCTTCAACACTGGATACTGTTAAATTAAGGTGAATGCATGTACAGAATGAATGTCACTGTATCTGAAAAGGCTGGAATATTTAAAAAAGAAAAAACGAAAAAAAAAACCCACTTTAACACTTTAAGGCCGGTCGGAGCAGGTACGCTACGTTTTGCGCAACTATTTTTAAAGCCCGGTAAAATTGCAACCGCATAAGCTAGCGCAATTTATTTTTTATTTTTTTGCATATGAAACTTGAGTAGTTGTACTCACATCTTATTCATTTAGCTTGTCCCAGGTCACAGTTTCCTTCCACATATGGCTTTGCAAGATTTGCATTTGCAGGAAAAAAAACCCCATTATATTCCTGTAGGACTTGGTTCTATGGTAGGTCTTAAAGGGTTAAATAACTTTTCTTGTTGTTTTGTGTGTCTGCAGTTTGTCAGGCTGTCTGATCACAGAGGAAGGCTGTAATTATCTGGCCTCAGCTCTGAACTCCAACCCCTCACATCTGCGAGAGCTGGACCTGAGCTACAATCATCCAGGAGACTCAGGAATGAAGTTGCTGTCGGCTGGACTAAAGAATCCAGGCTGGAGACTGGACACTCTAAGGTATGGTAAGAATGTTCAATAGAGGAGGAACAGCTGGAAATGTTCTTTTTTATTTCAAACTGACGTTACCTTTGGACAATTTTTTTATTCTTTATGTGTATCTTCAAATGTTTTTGGCATTTTGCAATTTTTTTTTATGTATTGCACACAATGTGGGTGCCAAATACTATTATTGTTTCCTGCCTAACAATACAATGACAATAAAATAACAATCCTTAGTCTTGAATGATAGTAAAATAACTTTAACAGACAAAGAACCCTACAGAAATATATATTTCCAGTATGGGTCCCTAGGCTAAACTGAAGCACTACTGGCCCGGACGTCACCCAAAAAATTAGAAGGTCTGCATCAGGTGTTGAGCAACCAGGACACACTAATGAGCTTCTGGAAGTAAAAGGCACAAGTGGGCAAGAGATGAGAACAGGGCGCTGTTGGAATTCTTCTACCGAGTAACCCCAGCCAAATAGGATCTGGGACCTATGGAATTGTCCATACCCAGGAATCCAGACTGATGGCGAAACAACTAGTACCTCAGTGCTCCAACATTTGGAAGAAGGAACTGCTCTTACGTCTAGAAATTGATGAAGAAATGCTATGGCAAGGGGCAGGTCAGGAGGGAGATACTATCATTACCCATGCAGAAGGAGTGTTGAGTGTTGAGTAGCTGACCTAAATGACAGGATCATGGTGAAGTTTGAAACCTGGACCCTCTGTAGCCAGTTAAAAAGTTTAAGTGAAGTACCCTCTGAAGATGCACTAGTTCAGGGGTGTCAAACTCCAGTCCTCAAGGGCCAGCATCCTGCTTGTTTTTGAGATATCCCTGCCCTACCTGCTGCTGATTACCTGAATCAGGTGTGCTTTGCCAATAAGAAGCAACAAAGGCAGGTTAATTTGAAAACAAGCAGGACAGCGGCCCTCGAGGCCTGGAGTTTGACACCTGTGTACTAGATAATGTGAAAGCAGCATTCTGGACAATTTGAATAGCAACCATCACTGAGACTAATGAGCTGATCTACACCTTAGAGTTGTTCCTGTGCTGGCAAGATTGGTGCCTTTGTGCTATCTTTCAGACCAGATTTGTCTGACCACTGGAAGCATTTCTGGATGTCATCCACTTCCTCTCTCTGCTAGTGGTACATACCGTGCGGAGGCCTGCCCTTCCATGATGGTTCTTCTCCATGCTCCTTTTTGTTCTTAGGTTTCTGCTGCCTGAGGTATTCATTGAGCACACATTGGGTTTTGGCAGTGGTTCTGATGCTCACCAGTCCTTAGCCTTCTTCCTTCTGTGAAACCTTCCATTTATGGTAAAGAGCGTCCTTGTCTTGATGTCAGTGACTTCTAGTGATGGGTAGATGAGGCCTCGTGAAGCGTTTCAGCACATTCTCCAAACTGTATCGATACTGTGTCGACACAGTGTTGCTGTTTTGCTCCATACTGACCCTGCTGCACCTTAAATATCATTGCAGGCAACTTACTTGAGACACACAACAGACACTGATTCAATGACCTAGTCATACTTGTATACACTGTAAGGTATTGTACTTTCCATGGAATCACTTTATATATCTTTTACATTGCAAATATTGTAGTGATCTTTAAAATATTTTGTGAATGACATTAAGTGAAAATTAAAATGAAAGTATTGTGACCCTAATACCCTAACCCTAATATTACCCATTTAAATGTAATTGACTCAGAGTTTATTATAAATTTCTATTCAGAAAAATGAGTTTATCCAATTCTTTTTCATTCAGTCTATTGCGTGTTTTTTGACACCATTTCCCCAGCTTTGGAAAACACAAGCTCACAGGGCACATATGAAGCTGGGGTACACAAAAACTGTAAAGCCAGGTCGAAAAGGTCCAGATAAGATGTCTTCCTATTCCCCCAGTACGTTAAAGGATCCTCTGATTTTGGAATGTTTCTCTTCAACAATCTCCACAATACTAAGGGGCTGGCAGTCCTTTATAATAAAATTCAGGACTGCCTGGTCCAGAGCAATCTTCCTAGATGCTTGATTGAAAAATAATAAAACACATATTAATAAAAAAAAAAATATTATAATGCTGCTCAGTGTCTATATAGGCCGACGTGTTCATTCTCGGTGTGTTTGTCTCCTCATTTTCATGTTTGGCTCTGTAATGCCTAAGCATTGAGGAGGTGCTTTTGTTAAGAAAGCTCCGCAGAACAGATGCAACATTTAACCTGCATAAAATAAAATAAATAATTTACACTGCAAGTCACTTTACTGTTTTTCCTATTCTGATAGATTACATTGAAACAAAGACAGAAAAACAGTTACCTTATTTGCAGTTACAAGATCGAAATGATCCCACACAGCAGAAACATTTCTTTTTTCTTTTGGGCTCCATTTTGTTGTAGAGACATATGTATTTTTTTTTTCTTCGCGAGAGCAATTTTGTTTTTTGGTGGCGACTCATTCCGTTGGCAGATGTGGAGGCGGTACCTTTTAAACACAGTTTGACGTGTTGGCAATGAGCGATAATCCAGCTGTGTCGTTCACATGACTTTTTCTTAAAGTGACACACGCACCAATACAGGTTTCGCTCTCATACATGCGCCGGTGCGTCAGTGTTGCTGGACCCATCACTAGTGGCTTCTATCTTGTCCTTTGGCCACCTTATTATCCTAGCAGGGTACCTGATCACTGGCAGAGGGACAGGTGTTGATGACCGAGATCTTGTTTTTCCCAGTCAGCTGACTCTTGCCTGACTTTGTGCTGGTATTTCCTAACAGCTTAGTTGTGGTTCCCATTTGCCTGTGAGATTCCTAAGTACTTGTATCTGTCCTCAGTATCTGCAATGTTGCCTTCTGGTAGTACAATAACATTAAATAGGACCACCTTCCCTCTCTTTGTTACATCCAACTAAACTTCTTCAGTCTGAATGACAATCCAATGTCTTTGCTGAACATCCTAGTGGTGTGGGTCAGTGAATTGAGCTCTCGTTCACTCTTGGCTGACCACTTGATTTCAGCCACGTAGAGAATGCACCTAATGATTGCTACATTCCTGTTTCAGTAGCTAGTGTTGTTAATAGTCTCATTGAGGGGTTTCAGGCCCAGGAAGAACAACAGTGGTGGAAAGACATTTCCTTGATAGATCACACAGATGACAGTGACTTGTGCTTGGCTTGAAGTTGGTCTCCAGTGTTGATTGACAGATTCCCATTGAGTTCCTGATGAAGACTCTTAGTGTCCAGTTCATCTTGTATAGTTCAAGGCTTCCAGGTTTCCAATACTTTCAGGAGCCAGGTGTGGGCAGCGAGTAAATAGTCAATCCAGGTGGTGCGCAGGTTATACTCTCAGGCGACTGCTCTGTCTACCAGAAATTGATGTCTCACTCTTCTGGTGTTACTGACAATTCCTTTCTGTGCCCTGTTAAAATATTGAGTCTATTATGTATCTGCTTCTGATCTTAGCCAGGATGTTGCCTGAGAGGAGCTTCTGTGTGGGACTGAGGCAGGTTATTGTCCAATGTGAGTCATTGGAAATCCAGACTGTCCAGCCTTTCTGCCATTCAGCCATTCTGGGTGTCTCTCATAGAAAAAGAAGAGGAATAGAAAGGTTATGAAGCTTAGAGTGTGAATTAGTCATATCTCATTCATTATAGTGGTGTACTGGCAGTGCCAGGATCAGCCCAAACCATCAGCAATTTGATCCACACATGAATTGAAGTGTACTTGTGAAAATATTGGACTGTTCCTTTATCAGTGTCTAACAGTATGTGTATGAGAGCCATGTAATGTCCATGTGTGCACGCTGACTGTGCTGCTCTGACCCCCCTCCTCCTTTCAGGGTGGAGCCTGCTGGAGTCCGATGGTTGAGACCAGGTCTGAGGAAGTGTAAGTGTGTTTTTAATGGGATTCATGAAAACAAAGCAGCACACATTCAACCATCTTCATCATGTCAGAAGTCATCATCAAAGTGTCAATCAATGAACAGATGATGGATCAATAACTGCAGCTGGATTGTGTTTGTTCTCTCCATCAGATTCCTGTCAACTCACAATCGACACAAACACAGTGCACACAAACCTCCAACTGTCTGACAACAACAGGAAGGTGACAAATGTGGATCAGGTTCAGTCATATCCTGATCATCCAGACAGATTTGATTATTGCCCTCAGTTACTGTGTAGAAATGGTCTGACTGGTCGCTGTTACTGGGAGGTCGAGTGGAGTGGAGACGTTTTTATATCAGTGAGTTACAGAAGAATCAGAAGGAAAGGAGACAGTTATGACTGTGTGTTTGGATGGAATGAGGAGTCCTGGAATTTGAGCTGCTCTGATGATGGTCCTTGCTCTGTCAGGCACAAAAACAGTGAAACACCCATCATCTCCTCCTCCTCCTCCTCCTCCTCCTCCTCCTCCTCTGTCTCTAACAGAGCAGCAGTGTATGTGGACTGTCCTGCTGGCACTCTGTCCTTCTACAGAGTCTCCTCTGACACTCTGATCCACCTCCACACCTTAAACACCACATTCACTGAACCTCTTTATCCTGGGTTTACAGTCTTGTTTCCCGGTTCCTCAGTGTTTGTCTTCTGTGGAGAGTCTAAAGAGTCTGCTCCTGTTAGAGAAAGCTTTGACTGTTGAACAGATAGTTCAGTCTGTACATGTCTCCTTCACTCAGAAACTGCCATGGTCCTGGGTGGCCCAGTGTTTTGTATTTGTGTTTTTGTATTTTGAGTGTCCAATTTGATTTTAAATTGAACACTCAAATTAGGGCTACTGTAAAGTCCAGTTTTTATCATTTAAGGCTATTTTATCCAGGCCGCATTTTTAAACAGTAATCCATGCTTTTATTTCATCTCGTTTCGATTACTGTAATGCTCTGTATTTTGGAGTTAGTCGGTGTCTTCTCTCTCGTCTGCAGCTGGTCCAAAATGCTGCTGCACGACTTTTAACCAGAACTCGTAAAAGAGAGCACATAGCTACCATCCTCGCTTCACTCCATTGGCTGCCTGTATATCTTGGAGTTCATTTTAAAATTGGCATGTTTGTTTTTAAATTTTTAAATGGTGTTGCCCCAACTTACCTCTCTGAGCTTCTGCATCCTTACTCACCCCCAAGGTCTGTCAGGTCAGCTGACAAGCTGCTCCTGGAGGTACCCAGGTCCAAGAGAAAGCTCAGAGGGGACAGGACCTTCTCTATTGCTGCTCCTAATCAGTGTAACAATCTGCCCCAGCACAATAGAAAGACCCCTTAATTGTCCACTTTACACTTTGGCTTATGACACAGTCTGACCCTGATTTTGATGTTTTAATCTAATGTGATGATTTTATTGTTTTAAATGTAATTCCAATTATCATTTTATACTATTTTATTATTGTTTTTGATATTTGTGCTAATTTTATTATTTTAAATATCATTTAAATTATCACCTTATTTTTTTCAATACTTTTTTCTTTATTTTATATTATTTTCTTTTTTTTTTTACTTGTTCAATATATCATTTCTGGCATGTCAAGTGTAAAGCACTTTGTGTTCAGCTATATATATATATATATATATATATATATATATAAATTCCCCACTCGCCCCTGTGGGCGGTCAATCCTTCAAGCTCGGGTCCTCTACCAGAGGCCATGGGAGCTTGAGGGTCCTGCGCAGTATCTTAGCTGTTCCTAGGACTGCGCTCTTCTGAACAGAGATCTCTGCTGTTGTTCCCGGGATCTGCTGGAGCCACTCGCCTAGCTTGGGAGTCACTGCACCTAACATCAACATAACAGCAACCAAGAAAAGGGCAGAGCAAAAAAAGACAGGTAGTGGTCCAGCACCCCCTCGTCAACAAGTTGGTTAAGTGAATAATACCCTCACGGGAATATCGATATCTCTCTATGAGCACACTGTCGCGCTGAGCTAAAGGATCCTGTCTGTCCCGCAATATACGCTGAATTCTGAGGACTCTCCTTATCAATCTTGCACCTTCCGCAATGGGTTGGTCGCGTATACGGACAGGACATGACTGCGACAGGCTTCCCAAATCCACCTTCGCTTTTATAGCCGTGGTCTCTCATCTTGATTACACGAAGTAATTTACTATTACTACTCTGAAATATGAATTACATCTGTAATAATCACATACATGTAATAGAATGTTAATAGTACATTTCCCTTTTTTAGGAAATGACCTGTATGTATCTGTGTGACATCAATACAAGGATCAAGTGCTGCATTAACTTTAGTTACATTGATGTTATTTATTTATGGTGCAACAGTGGTGGAATATCGCTGTTGCTTTCGTATAAATGACGCGGACATACCTGCGTGGCCGCGATCTAATCCTGTTTACATAAAGTAAACCTGCTCCCGAGCAGGGTTAGGGTTAGCCACACTAATGTTCCTGGGCAGACATGTGGTGCAGCATGGCTGATGGCACTGTACCTGCAGCTGTCATGGACAAGAACCACTCAATACCTCACCCAAGCCAAGCCTGTGCTGATGTTGTGATCTGAGACCGAGACACTAACCCAGGATCATGATATGATGTTGTGAGAGTTTCACTAAGAATTAGCTCTGATTACAAGATTTCAATCTATCGTAACTCTAATTTGTATTTACTTCAGTTTGTTCATCTTGGAGCTGTGTGCAGCTGAGGACAGTCTTATTATTACCAGGTGAGGATATGTAACAGCCACAGTCTGTAGAGATGATGTCACCATGGAGTGGTGATGTCACTGGAGCTGCCAATATGTGCTCCAGCCAAAGCTACACCAGAGGGTTGTGCTGTGTAACAGGTTGGTGCAGGTGGTGTTATCTACATTTGAACATTAGGCAACAGTCTCATGAAGACACTTTATATTGTTCACTAAAGACCAACAATAACAGAGACAAAGGGAGAGCAGCAGAACTAGTGCTAACAATTAGCACTGCTAGCCTGCCCACCAACACCAGCTAATGTTCTAAAAACGATGATCAATGATTTTGCTGTAACGGCTCCAGCTGTCTGTGTCAGGGACACGTTGGAGATGAAGTGAGTGATCCAGTGACAAAGGTTTGGAAACCTGCAGTCAGCTGAGACTAAAGGAGTCACCTGACCGAGAGACGAAATGTTTCACTGAGAACGTCCAGATGAACAGAATCAACCTTTGGGATAATCTGTTCCACACATCCATGTTTCACTTACTGCATTATATTTCCTCATTGCTGTGCACACAGGCCTGTGGCTTATAACCAACTCCAAGTTCAGACTCAGAGGCTGCTGAAGCTGTTTTCTGGAACAGAGACGTGTTGGATATAAAACCAACTCTTCTTTATGTGTCAGCACTGAGGAAAGGAGCAGCTTCGTTTCTAAGTGTATGAAGGACTGTAGCAGTGTGTGTGTGAGCTTTATTTCACAGACAGAACCATGTCAAAAACACAAGTTCAGGTAAAAACAATACAAAATCAAAGAGTCTGATCAGAAGGATTAAACAGAGGAGTGTGGGACTGTTTTTAACAGACAGCAGGTTAAGCCAGGCTGGAGGAGTAAACTGAGCCTCGGTGTGAGCAGCAGTGTGTTTGACAGGAAGCTGAGATAAACAGTCTGGAGCCCATTTAGTGCTTCATATGAAAGTGTGAGGATTTTAAAGCAAATCTAAAATCAAGCAGGAGTCAGTGTGAGAATGATTTGTGCTTTTCCTCAGTCAGATGCTGGGAGTTTCAGTTCATCCATGTTCAGCGTGCTGTGCTTTGTGTAACAGGAGAATATGACAGTATAAATCAAGTCTTCATGTCACTGAAAGCCTCCACAGTCTGCTATGGAGGTGCATCAGTTTGGATTTACAAGAAGAACATTTCTTAAACCTGCCACAAGATGGCGCTCCAACAGAAGGGATGTCCACAGTGTAACACAGACATAGCTGGACTGGCCATCGGGCATACCGGGCATTTGCCCGGTGGGCCGCTGGCGATTTTTTGTTTTTATGGGCCGATGGATATTTTTTTATTTCTTTTTATTTATTTTTTATTTTTAGGAAGGGTATATATAATGAAAGGTGTTGGATTGGCCAATTGGTCATGATCGACTCTGGGCTGGACCAATTACAGCCGAGGAGGCTGGATGCACCCTCCCCCTTGTTTAGCAATCACGTGATTTTCGCGCATTGCATGCCGGGAACTCGTGGCAAAACAATCCAAGTACCGCATCAAATGCAAGCATTTGCAGCACCGCAAAACGTTCATTCTCCGGTTCCAATACCTTCTTTTTTTTTCTTTGCCGCACAAAAAAGGAATGTACAAAACAAAAGGAGAACAATGCCGGTCCGTACAAAGACAGACTCGACGAAAAGACAAAGAAAAGATACGAGGAAAAAATCAAAGGAGTGAAAGGGTCAGACCCTTACGAGCACACAGAGGGACAAAAGACGTCAGTGTGCTGCCCACTTTCACCACGCTCAGATTTATAATTACACGGTTCTTGGAGTGAATGCACACACTCATGAAGTTTAGTAACTTCAGGTCACTGCAACAAGCCCAGGTACAGTTTACCGACGGATGGGTGCAGGACTTTGAAATGCACCGTGTAGGACGAAAGACTATTGTACGTATCATAAGTTTACCAGTCTCACAAATCGTCTTCATAAATACACATTCATTAACAGTTTATTAATAGGACCTTTGAGCTCAACGGTAATTAATTAGTAGTGGAAATAATTTCTGGTAGTGTAACAGTGTTTGTGGTATTATTCCACTTGCCACAAATATCAGTGTAATGGGGAAACAGCGCCCCCCCCCGCTCTCAGTGTGGCTGGTTAGGTGAGGCTGGCTGCAGTAATCGCTGCCAGTCTGCCGTAGCCATACGAGAGGTGAGTTGTATTGTTCCGCACACAATATAGCTAAGTAGTACAGACACATAAAACATGTTTGATTAGCTGACGAGCACCGAGTGTAATAAGTGCTTAGTGGACACATGTCCAACACCAGTTTTATGTACTTTTCATTTGTTTATTACAGTTTTTTACAGACGCTAGGACACATTTCTCAATACTTAGGTCACGTTTGCAAAACTCCTCACACAGTGAGCACAACAGAAGTCTATGTGGGCTAAACTGAGGACCAGTTATCATTGTTTTGGCACAAAATGCATTCAATGACTACATCTCTCAAATTTCATGAATCATCTTCTCACTCAGACACAACAACTGCCAAAAAGCTTTGTACGGACAGGACATTTTGCATGTGCTTACATACTGTTTTCAAAACTGTTAAACTCATGGTCAAAACAATAACACAATGCAAAACTTGAAAAGACAGCAAAATCCAACGGCAATATTTTATTGAAACATATTTTAAATCTAACAATGCAGTTTAACCAGCCACAGCTGATTCTCATTGTGGATGAACATCTACACAGTTGTTACTCCTTCAATTTTTCAACTCCTTCAATTCTGGCATGCCAGAAGATTCTTTCCTAGGTGTGTTGCCCTAGATGACATAAGATGTGATGTGGATGAGAACCTGTGGCCAAATGGAGAAGACCGAGTAGATTAGCATTACTATTGTATGTGTATCAGTGGATGGTGTGTATACGAATTCTTGTATTTTGGGATTACTTAGTGCAAAAAAATAAAAATACATAAACATAAATACATGATGTCTGATTCATTCCAGTAACATATATTGAAATTATAAACAGAGATGTGTCCTTGTTTTACACAGGAAAACACTGTGTAATGCTACATGTTGTTAGTGTTTTTTAGGTCATTGTTTTGTGGGTGACAAAGTGTGTTTGTCGGCTGTCAACCTTTGCTAGTGTTCTGGAGGAATGTTTTTATTTGAGACCTGAATGAAGTGTTTTGGTAGTTGTAGTGCATTTTGAATGTGGAATGAACTGCTTTGCCAAGCTGAGGGTCAGTTAGGAGAATTGTGTGAAGAGTTTTGCAAAAGTGACCTAAGTATTGAGAAATGTGTCCTAGCGTCTGTAAAAAACTGTAATGTGTGAAACTGTATGCTAAAGCGGAATGCTAATGAGATGTTCTGCCGTAGTGTGCTGTGCGGAGTGGTGTGTGGCGAGCCTGTGCACTGATAATACACCGTTGTTTCCATTCAGGTACATAATTTGTTGTTGCTGTTATTTTATTGTATATTAGAAATTGTAATATTGCTGCAGTAATCGCTGCCAGTCTGCCGTAGCCATACGAGAGTGTGCTGTGCGGAGTGGTGTATGGCGAGCCTGTGCACTGATAATACACCGTTGTTTCCATTCAGGAAATAAAGTGGCAACGATCGATCAGAGACTCCTTGTCTTTTTAAAAACACTACACAACGCAGAGTCGAGGAGTTTGTTTGGGCCGAACTGTTGCAGCGGGATGAAGCAGAAACCGGTTACAGTAGCATTACAGAAATGTAGCAGTGACAATAATATTGTATGTTGTAATCGCAATGGACAATAAGTGATACAAAACAACTGTTTTATCCTGTGAATAAAAGTATATGTTTTTGTCAATGTACCATGGTAATAACAGAAGCGAAACACAATATTGTGTCAGGACAATTTACTATTTATGCACAATAAATAAAGGAGCATAGCGCGACAATTTCTGTTCAGCGCCAGACTTGCTTGTAACCTATATCACCAATTATGTTAAGAAAAATGACGTATTAACTACTAAAAAACTCTGACCTTTGTGTGAATGCTTGGAGCAGACTAACATGTGAGCTGGAGTGTTCTGAGACGTTATATTTGGTATATCCAGACCATCCGTCGGCTCTTACTTCGGAAACATGGCTTAAAAAATTTCTCTTCAACGACGTAATCCGATAAAAAAAAACGATCTCTTTACCCATCGGCTTCCCGTGGCTGTCATGCGACCGGCTATTGAAGTTAATAATACAACAGCTTCTTGCCATTTTTTGGGTTTCTTTTTATCGCTGTGTAACTGAGTTCAATTGAAAGCCTGCGTGCGCTAGTACCTCTTGCCACAAGTTCCCAGAATCCTTTGCGGTTTTATCCCTGAATGACGTCACATTTTCAATCTTTATCCTGGTGGGCCGGTCTCTAGTCAAAATGCCCGGGCCGATTTTTTGTCCCAGTCCAGCCTTGAACACAGACACACACATACTGTGTGAATGTGTGAGTGAATGGGCTTTCAACACAAGGCTTCTGCTGCTACCTTTAATGACATAATTAGCTAACAAGAACAAACTGTTAATTACCACCAAAGAACGGCTCCAGATTTTAGCTGCTGACCATTTTGTGAAACGTTGATTACATCAGCTTATTGTTGATTTTTCAACCTTAATATCAGCTGCTTTAAAGGAGCCTCGTTCTCTCGCAGTAACAGTTTTCTTCACTAGATGCAGTGCAGGCACAGTCTGTGTTTCTAAACTACACACTAATGTTCATTGTTGTGCAGCTAAATCCTCCCTCTGGATGGGAAGAATCCCTGTCAGGCTGGGATTGGTGGCTTGGTGTTCTGGAGCTAATGTGTCACCTGTGAGGACTCTGAGATGAACACACAGCAGACACTTCAGTTCTCCGTCTGTGTGTCCTCAGTTTCCCAGCATGCCTTGGCTGTGGTGGTGGAGGTGAATGAGGGGGAACATGCTGCTCTGTCAGCACTCAGGTTTCATACCTGGTGATCTCAGAGGACAAAGCGGCGTTACAGCAGCGCACGTTGATGAGACCTGATGCTCTGAACAGTTCAGACTTCAGCCTCACTCTGAGAAAACAAACGACTGACTGTCAGCAGCAACTACACCTGCTCCATCAGTGACGGAGAGAAGAACTGAGACTGAGAGACATACAGCTGCAGGTCAAAGGTCAGAAACGCCCGCTCTTTGTACGGGTCAGGAGTTAGTACTGCAGAGGTCAGAGGTCAGCTTGCTGACAAACCATTTGAAACAGTTTGGAGCTAAAAGCACAACAGCAGAGGAAAGAAGAGACACTGCAGAGATGATGCAAAATATTGTGTTTTGTTCTCAGCTGTCAAAAAGTGTAACACACGTGTTCCAGCACAGCCTTTGTGTACTTTCACTTCTCCATACTGTCCATTGGAAATCCTGTTTGTTACTTTTTGATTTCAGTCCATGTGTCCAAAGCAAACTTCTGTCCCACACTTTCTCTGCTGACTCTTCACCGATGCTCAGATGATCTCAGATGATTTCACCAGAACTCATCAAAATTCGGGCTCCACAGAAACCCAGACGTCACTAAACAAGCGTAACAAGCAAAGTGAAAACTGGTCGTTCAGCTTTATTGACCAAAGATAAGCTCACATGTCACCTCATGACACAGACACTTATTTCCACAGCATGCACGAGGACTGACAATAAGTGTCTATAAAGCCACTTCTATCTGCCACACCTGTGCTTCTGTCATGGTTGCTCTCCTCTCACTCTGTCATTTATCCACAGTCTGCCTCCCTCTGCTCCGTCAGCTGACGTCCTCTCTACACCACCTGCTGTGTTTTATCCTGCAAAAACACATTTAAGAAGCGTTGCACCGAGTAACGGGAGGAACTGCTATAAAATCCATTTAAAGGAGGTGGTGCCGAGTGCTGTGACTGGGGTCCCACCACTGACATCACGGGTGGAGGACATGTTGGAAAACTGCTACAAAGTGCTGTGCAGCCAGCAGAGCTTACAGTCTGTCCTGTGTGTCATACAGGCTCTCACACTTAGTCCATAGAGATGCTTCCTTTTGTTTGTTTTAAGGTTTAAATGGATTTGTTGAATGTGTTTCTTTTCATCAGTACTGCCATTTAGTTGTGTAAATGTGCATGTTAGAAGTGTGAAGAGGTTTTGTGTTTAGAAATGTATAGAAACCAATCATTTACTGACAGCATGTCTGATGGAAATAAGTGCAGATTATGTATGAAGTCTAACTGCACACAGTAACTGTGTTACAATAAGGACTTAACAGCGCCCTCTGCTGGAGTGTTTCAGTACTGCGCTAACTAGAATAAACCACCTCCTCCTCCTCCTCACACCACCTGCTACAGCTCTACTCTTCTATGACTACAGTCATCCACAGCACTGATGTGAGGTCACATGGTTCATATGTAAGGAGCACAGCTGACCTCAGGTCAGTTTAATGACTGTGAGCAGCAGCTGTGTTATTGTCACTGTGACAGGGAGACACTCTCAGACACAGCGCTCATGTCAGCTTGTTCTCATGCAGGAGGATCAGGAGCTCCATGTTTGTCTTTCTGTTTGAATCATGATGTGTTTGTGCCATCAGAGTCTGTCATGAGTACTCAGGGTTTCACAGCAGCTCTTCTGGATGCTGACGAGGACTCCAACCTCATGTTTCACCTCTCTGAGCTTCTGATGTCTGTGAACACTCGTGTTTCTTCTCTGGGCTCATCTGGACAAAAACACCTTTCTGTGTTTGGCTGCAGCCTCATTCTGACTGACAGGAAGTGCGTTATCCATGAGCTGCACTTCTGTGAGGAAGTTTCCTGCTGTGTTTCCTGTCTGTGGACAAACACGAGTGTTCCAGCTGAGGACTTGGTTCCTTCCACCTGTCCATACAGGACATCACGCTGTCTGCAGCTCTGTAAATGCAGCTCCAGGTCCTTCCACGTGCTGCTCTGTATTTGTGCAGTTTGTAGTGTGTCCTGGGAAACGTAGCACACATGGTGTTCTTCTGCTGTTTCCTCCTTTCACTGAGTGTGAAACACTGACGCTGTGCTGTTGTTCACAGAGGGGAGCTGATTCTAGCTGCAGCTGGACTCTGTCATCTAACTGAATGTGTTGGTGCTGATCACGGGGCTCTGAGGGGGGAGCAGCAGGAGGACTCTGGATGCTGACGTCAGTGTATCTGTGGAAGCTCCCACAGCGTGTCTGTCATTCAATATTGTGCTGTATATTGTATCTATGCAAAGATGAACAGACTGTGTGTTCACTGGTCTCTGTGCTGCAGCTCTGATGTCATCATCACTCCCTCCTCCACCCTCAGCAGTCCCAGCATGCTGCTGTGGTGCACCCCACCCTCACTCTACACCTGAGCCACAGACCACACCCTCCACCTCAATATACACAACAGTTTTCTCTGCTGTGGAAATGAGATCAGGAGGAAATCATCATTATTATTATTTAATAAACGCTCACATTAATGTGGGCTTATTTGTTTCATATTAGAAACATTAGTTGAGTGTTTTTAGTATAAAATGGTCAAAGTCCCTCTTTTTGCTCCTCCCCTCACCTGTGGATGGACGGTGCTGTTACCGTGGTGACAGCATGTCCACCCCCACTGAAGATCTCAGTCACTGTGAAACATAGAAAGCTGCTTGTGTGGCCTCTGCCTCACATGTAGATACAGCTACAGGTTTCTCTGTCAGTCAGACTGAAACAGTGTCCTGATGCTGCATCATTCAGCTCTGTGCCCCAGTCAGCATCACTGGGAGCTACCAGTGTTTCTGCCCTTTTCCTGTAACACTACACTCAGCACAGGCTCAGCTGGTATCCAGTGTTGGACTTTGGCTTCAGCTGCTGTGATAGATCCTCTAACATAGTTTTCTTTGACTTCTTCAAATGCAGCTGAACTCCAGCTGGTATTTTCTTGGACTTTGCAGCTGTTTCTGGTCATCAGTTCATTCCTGCAAACCTCTGAAGCTGAACAACAATGATGCTGCATTGCTGGCTGATCCCAAAAGGTTGATTCTGTTCATCTGGACGTTTTCAGAAACGTTTGCTCGCTGATCAGGTGACTTCTTCAGTCTCAGCTGACTGCAGCTTTACAACCTTACAAACAGCACATTTGCACAATGACTGAAAGCAGCAGCACCTGATATATATGATACTAATATAATACATATACATATATAATCCATACTAATGATGAAGGAACTGAGCTCACAGTCCATTGTTCATTCAGTGAACTACTCAGTTTATTTTGGGCCTCAGAAATGCTCACTCTGTTTGTACATCACTGTCAGCAATAGACTCATTCTGCTGTGTGGACAGGAACACATGTGACATCACTTCCTGTTTGTTTGGGACTGAAGAGGAAGAAGTTTACAAGGAATCATTTAGAAGAGTTTCAAACATCAACTGATTGAATCCATGAATCTGAAAACGTGTTTGTGAGTGAAAGAGACAGACATGTACAGACTGAACTATCTGTTCAACAGTCAGAGTGTTTCTGTAACAGGAGACACTCTTTACACTCCACTCAGCACAGGGACACTGAGGAACCAGGAGTCCAGACTCTAAACCCAGGATAAAGAGTTTGAGTGAATGTGGTGTTGAGTGTGGAGGTGGATCAGAGTGTCAGAGGAGACTCTGTAGAAGGACAGAGTGCCAGCAGGACAGTCCACATACACTGCTGCTCTGTTAGAGACAGAGGAGGAGGAGGAGGAGGAGGAGGAGGAGATGGATGTTGATCTCTCATTGTGCCTGACAGACTGAGGACCATCATAATCACAGTACAGACTCCAGGACTGATCATTGAATCCAAACACACAGTCATAACTGTCTCCTTTCCTTCTGATGCTTCTGTAACTCACTGATATATAAACGTCTCCTCTCCACTCGACCTCCCAGTAACAGCGACCAGTCAGACCATTTCTACACAGCAGCTGATAAACATCAAATCTGTCTGGATGATCAGGATATGACTGAACCTCCCACACATGTGTCACCTTCCTGTTGTTGTCAGACAGTTGGAGCTTTGTGTGCACTGTGTTTGTGTCGATTGTGAGTTGACAGGAATCTGATGGAGAGAACAAACACAATCCAGCTGCAGTTATTGATCCATCATCTGTTCATTGATTGACACTTTGATGATGACTCCTGACATGATGAAGATGGTTGAATGTGTGCTGCTTTGTTTTCATGAATCCCATTAAAAACACACTTACACTTCCTCAGACCTGGTCTCAACCATCGGACTCCAGCAGGCTCCACCCTGAAAGGAGGAGGGGGGTCAGAGCAGCACAGTCAGCATGCACACATGGACATTACATGGCTCTCACACACACACTGTTACACACTGATAAAGGAACCGTCCAACATTTTCACAAATACACTTTAATCCATACGTGGCTCAAACTGCTGATGATTGGACTGATCCTAGATCACTACATCACTGTACTGAATGAAATACAAACTGTGGCCTTCATCATCTTTATATCTCCTGTTTAGGTGGAAAGGACACCTGCCTGCCTTTGCTGCCAGCTGGTTTTCTCCTCTTGGAAACACATTTACCATGGCTGACACTTTATTAGGTACACGGTGCCCACTGTCTCAGGTACAGTTCACCTGTGACCTAATAAAGTGGCGGTCACTTGTTATGAGCCATCTCCCTTCAGCTTTTTTAGCCGACCTGTTTACCTCCAACTTTGCATCAGCAGCAGCGAGCCACAGACCGAGTCCGGCAGGAGCAACAATCCCACCACAACTTCTTCAGAAACGACCTCGTCTGGTTTCATTATTTTATTTCCACACAGAACAGACTGGATGTTATCAGCACACAGAAATCACATGAACTTGTGAATTAAAACATGTTAGTGGATTATCCACCAATAAATGAGGAGATGTTGGACGTGTTAACATATGACAGATTAGGCCTGGGTCTGTGGTACTGTTAGCAAACAGAATATTAACCAGGAACAGCTCGTTCATTTCCATCATTTAAGTTGGCTGATACAAACCACACCTCATCTCTTAATGCACTGAGCTTTCCTCATCTCTGACTCTAACTGACTGCTGGGTCCATGGTGTTCCTCCCCCTGCTGAGAAGCTGCAAACAGCTGCCTTCTTTGCGTCACATACATCAGTCTGTCCACTGTCAATCTTTCCATGACTTTCCCTGGATGAGGTGTTAGAGCTGTAGGCCTGTAACCTGTGGTCTTAGTGGGGTCTTTCCCTGCTTTCACAGTTCTTTCCAGCTTCCTGATATATTCTATTATAGAAGAGCAGCAGAGCCTCCTCTAACTGCTTCATCATGATGTAACACACCTGATCCTCCCCAGGTGAAGTCATTTCACGCATTTAAGAGCTGCTTTGAATTCAAACATTACATTAGAACTATCCTCCTCTCCAGGATTTTCCTGATTTAACATTTCAATATGATTCATTTTTGTTCTCTCACATCTGCCGTCATCACTTCAATTATTCCCACTGTGGATTTGATCAGGTTGTTTGCCCAGCAACTCTACATTTTCCCATCCATACTACCTGTAGCTCATTAACACTATTAATACTGGAAACTGCTGTTGAAGGCTGATGGTGACACTTTCTGGTGAAGAAGTGAATTGCAGTAACAGGACTGGCTGGCTTATGATACACTGGACATTTCCATCAGTGCGTTTATGAAGCCACTGTAAGTAATAACAGGTTTATTACCTGTCAGGACCTTTGTGGATATTAGTTTATTGCATGGCCTGTTAATGTGTGTCGAGAGGAGTTGTTGTTGAAGCTAACAGCATCATTATTGTTGTAACTGTGTAACAGGTGTTATGTAAACTACATTTATATTTCATTGTGGGAGAATCAAAAGCGCTTTGTTTCCTCTGCTCACAGACAACACAGATACACGCATGTATATACAGCCCACGTCCAGCTCTGCATGCACTCCTTCTGCTCCGTTTCTATAGAGAATAAACAGTTTAACACAATCATTCTCCATTGTTTTCAACTCAACCAGCTGCATTTAATGAAGGAGTTTGAATTTACTTTACAACAACTGCTGTTGTTTCCTGTCTGCATTCATGTTCTTTACTGTACTCCACACATTCTGAACTGGTGTAGTTCTTCCTAAAGTACTGCAGTATTCCTGCCAAGACATCCTTTTAGTTTTCCTAACTGTTTCCTCTGATGCTCGTTGCTATTTTTCCCTCAATGCAAATTCATGCTAAGCTCCTCCATATCCATCCCTGTTTCTAAACCTATAATGATTGCTTTAATGTGTCTTTGGGCTAATTATGAGTCTGTCCACATGTTTGTAGTTCCCCACTTGCTTTGGTTTCTTAGCTCTGATTCTCTGAAATTTATCCTGGAAATCATTTACTGGCATCTCTCCCTCTCACTCCCACTATCCCCAGAATACCAGCGTATTCATCTCCTGGTTTATCATATGGCCTCTTTACATTTTCTCCAATCGTCCCTGTTTCTAGAGTCTCGTCCCATCTGCAGGTAGTCCAAGAGAAACTGCCTCTGCCATTTTTCTTCTTCTTAATCATTGAGTTTTCTCTTCACTTTCTCCATTGGGTCTTCTTAGACTCACTTTCCAGAAAGCAGCAACATATTTTGTGCCCCATTTTTCAAATTGTGCATCTTACTTCAGCTTAATGTGTTTACTGTTTTGTTTTTACACAGGTCATGTAAAAGAAATCCTACCAGAGACTCGACAAAGCTGAACTGAAAGACAGCACGGGCAATAAATCAGAGCAGCACAGAACTTAAGCACACATATATAAGGTGATTTAACAAATCATGTCTGTTGTAAATGAGTAAGCCATTTATCGACCTGACTCAGGTTTTAAAATCATCATCAGAAAAGACTGAATCCTGACCTGAGAATTCCAAGTGTACACTTTGGACTTTCCACTGCAGAAAACAGAAGCTTCACTCCTGAATCCTGCAGGTTGTTGTTACCCAGGTCCAACTCTGTCAGACTGGAGGACTGGGAGCTCAGGACTGAGGACAGAGCTTCACAGCTTCTGTCTGACAGGTTACAGCCACTCAGTCTGAAAGAATGATGACAAGAAGACATGAAACACTTGTGTTAAAGTATATTCATGGTGCCATGAGGAGCTACTACATTTACAATATTTCAACACTGTTTCAGAACATGCTGGAATCCTTATTGCCTCACGTTACAAAAGTCAAATGTGGGAGTTTACTGTGACTTGCATGGATTCATTAAAAAAAAAAAAAACATACACACAATGTTAATTTTTTCCAAATGAAATTGATTAAATGATGTTAATTGATGAAAAAAAAATTGATATTGCTTGATCTGACCTCAGCGTTTCCAATTTGCAGCATTGACTCTTCATTCCAGCAGACAGAAGCTTTAGTCCTGAATCCTGCAAGTTGTTGTTAACCAGGTCCAACTCTGTCAGACGGGAGGACTGGGAGCTCACCACTGAGGACAGCGTTTCACAGCTTCTGTCTGACAGGTTACAACCACTCAGTCTGAAAAAATGATGACAAGAAGATATGAAACACTTGTGTTAAAGTATATTCATGGTGCCATGAGGAGCTACTAAATTTACAATATTTCAACACTGTTTCATGACACGGTGGAATCCTTGTTGCCTCATGTTACAAAAGACAAATGTGGTAGTTTACTGTGACTTGAATGGATTCATTTAAAAAAAAAAAAACATATACACACAATGTTAATTTTTTCCAAATGAAATTGATTAAATGATGTTAATTGATGAAAAAAATAATCGATATTGCTTGATCTGACCTCAGCGTTTCCAGTTTGCAGTATTGACTCTGCATCCCAGCAGACAGAAGCTTCACTCCTGAATCCTGCAGGTTGTTGTTACCCAGATCCAGCTCTGTCAGAAGGGAGGACTGGGAGCTCAGGACTGAGGACAGAGCTTCACAGCTTCTGTCTGACAGGTTACAACCCCTCAGTCTGAAAAAATGATGACAAGAAAATATGAAACACTTGTGTTAAAGTATATTCATGGTGCCATGAGGAGCTACTACATTTACAATATTTCAACACTACAACACTACACAATACAAAAAACTTGAATTTTACAGTGTTTATTTATCGAAAAGAAAAAAAAAAAAAAGCTAAATGTCACTGTTAATATTGTCTGGCCGGAAACAGCGGGGGTGTCCAAATTCACAGGCTGCATCCACCTGAGGACCCAGCCTTCGCGGTCTAAGTGGGCCGTGTTCTCGGAAAGCCGGGTAGGCTGGAAGTGAGTGACTGTGAAATTGGACGGGCAGAATTACGTCACGAGCTCTCTCGGTGGACTGGCACTCAGCCGTCTGCTCCTTGCTATCTAAAATATAACCGGACGTTGGCGTAAATTCTCGACCATCTCACACTTCTGTCAGTTTTCTATTTGACATTTATTCAGGTGTGTGAAAACCCCAGAGGAATTCTCCTGAGGGATTAATAAAGTTTTATTTAATCTAATCTAATAACTTTAATCTCAGCCAAACCAATTTACTCAAACACATAAAACAGTGAAAAAAGCCAAACAATAACATTTTTAAGTTATCTAAGTGACTTATACATCATGTTTAACCTGAGTAGCAAAAGTCCGCGGGGGTTTGCTGTTCTCACCGGCTCAGATATTTGAAGTTTACCCAGCGACATTCTTGCCTGAAAATATGTTAAAAGTTTATTTTGTGACCCAGAAAGAGTAATAAGAGCAATATTAAAACTAAGTAGCTGCAGCCATTGTTGGAAACTGGAATTGGCTGGGCCGCGCTATGAATTCTGGGATATGGTTTTTCTATTTTGTTTTCCGGGTGGAAAATCAGGAGAAATACGGGAGAATGTTGGCTCCGGGAGATTTTCGGGAGGGGCACTGAAATTCAGGATTCTCCTGGAAATATCGGGAGTGTTGGCATGTATGTTTCCAGGACATGCTGGAATCCTTATTGCCTCATGTTACAAAGACAAATGTGGCAGTTTACTGTGACTTGCATGGATTCATTAAAAAAAAAACAAAAAACATACACGCAATGTTAATTTTTTCCAAATGAAATTGATTAAATGATGTTGATGAAAAAAAAAATTGATATTGCTTGATCTGACCTCAGCGTTTCCAGTTTGCAGTATTGAGTCTTCATCCCAGCAGACAGAAGCTTCACTCCTGAATCCTGCAGGTTGTTTTTACCCAGATCCAGCTCTGTCAGACGGGAGGACTGGGAGCTCAGGTCTGAGGACAAAGCTTCACAGCTTCCGTCTGACAAGTTACAACCACTCAGTCTGAAATCAAGCGGGAAGGAAGAGAAGATCAACCAAACAAATCAGAGCTTTATTACTTTTTTTGTTGTTTTTAAGCAGAAATCAGTGAGGTGCTGGTAGATTCTGTTCCTTTGGTTTATTACCCAATAACACACACATACACTAATATTTGTGACGTTTGTAATAGCAGCATTTACAATGCAAATCAACAGCGATCACAGATTGAAGGGGCCTGAATAAAACTACAAGGCAGTGATTTTTAAGATGACCTGTTCTTCCAATTTCCAACAACAGATTTCTCCAACCTTACAGTTAAAAATAATTCTTTATCTCATACTGAATCTTGGTGCACCTCCCCCCAGTTTATTAAAATGAAGTGGTACTGAAGTTGCTGTAAGTGATGTGTGATGCCACTGATTTCCTCTCTGATCCAATACAAAGTAAAATTCAGGCTGGTATCTGCGATACTGATGAAAACTATTCCTTCAGAATCAATACAAGACATAAGAAAATATGATGTTTTGTATAACATAAAAAGCCTGAATTTTAAAATATTCAGTTAATAATCAAAAACATGTGACTGAAAATAATAAAACTGAAAAACATTTTATGGCCATTGCTACGGGCCATTCGATCCTTTTACAACCATTGCAAGAGCTTGGTTGGCATAGCCGGCAATAAGTTGGATAGTAATAAGTCCGGTGGGTGATGGGCTCCACCAGGGCTGCCCTTTGTCACCGATTCTGTTCATAATTTTTATGTTTAAAGGCTGTATCAAAAGTTCATTCAAGTTACAATATTGTGGTCAAAAGTTCTCCTTTTTTCTTTTATACTATACAACTACGCTGGCTCATGGTTTTAGGACATGGATCTGTCATGGAAGAAATCTATGACCACGTTTAAATTTTAAAAATAAACATGAGTACAAATGTACTCACAGAGCTTTGGTGGAGGCTTTGACCACTGGCAGCAGCCTCAGAAGAGCCTCCTCTGAAGCAGAGTATTTCGTCAGGTCAAACACATCCAGATCTTCTTCTGATGACAGTAAGATGAAGGTCAGAGCTGACCACTGAGCAGGAGACAGTTTACCTGTAGAAAGACGTCCTGATCTCAGGGACTGTTGGATCTCCTCCACTAGAGAACGATCATTCAGTTCATTCAGACAGTGGAGCAGATTGATGCTTTTCTCTGCAGACAGATTCTCACTGAGCTTCTTCTTGATGTGCTGAACTGTTTTCTTATTGGTCTGTGAGCTACTTCCTGTCTGTGTCAGCAGACCTCGTAGGAGAGTCTGATTGGTCTGCAGTGAAAGACCCAGGAGGAAGCGGAGGAACAAGTCCAGGTGTCCATTTGGACTCTGCAAGGCCTTGTTCACAGCACTCTGGTGGAGAGATTGAAGTTTTGGTTTGTTAAATAATTTAGATTTCTTGGAGGTTGTTTGTTGTTGTTCCAGCAGATTGAGTCCAGAGTTGATGAAGGTCAGATGGACATGAAGAGCAGCCAGAAACTCCTGAACACTCAGATGGATGAAGCAGAACACCTTGTCCTGGTACAGTCCTCTCTCCTCTTTAAAGATCTGTGTGAACACTCCTGAGTACACTGAGGCTGCTCTGATATCGATGCCACACTCTGTCAGGTCTGATTCATAGAAGATCAGGTTTCCTTTCTGCAGCTGATCAAAAGCCAGTTTTCCCAGAGACTCCATCATCTTCCTGCTCTCTGGACTCCAGTGTGGATCTGTCTCAGCTCCTCCATCATACTTGACCTTCTTCACTTTGGCCTGAACCACCAGGAAGTGGATGTACATCTCAGTCAGGGTCTTGGGCAGCTGTCCTCCCTCTCTGGTTTCCAGCACATCCTCCAGAACTGTAGCAGTGATCCAGCAGAAGACTGGGATGTGGCACATGATGTGATCCTGCTAGCCTGCTCCTCATCTCTGAATCTCTTCCTGAAGTACTCTTCCTTCTGTGGGTCAGTGAACCCTCTGACCTCTGTCACCATGCCAACACAGTCAGGAGGGATCTGATTGGCTGCTGCTGGTTGTGTGGTTATCCAGAGGCGAGCAGAGGGAAGCAGTTTCCCCCTGATGAGGTTTATCAGCAGCACATCCACTGAGGTGGACTTTCTAGGGTCAGTTAGGATTGTAGTTTTGTGAAAGTCCAGAGGAAGTCGACACTCATCCAGACCATCAAAGATGAACACAACCTGGAAGTCCTCAAAGCTGCAGATTCCTGCTTCTTTGGTTTCAATAAAGAAGTGATGAACAAGTCCCACCAAGCTGAACTTTTCCTCTTTCAGCACATTCAGCTCTCTGAAAGTGAATGGAAATATGAACTGGATGTCCTGGTTGGCTTTGTCTTCAGCCCAGTCCAGGCTGTATTTCTGTGTTAAGACTGTTTTCCCAATGCCAGCCACTCCCTTTGTCAGCACTGTTCTGATTGGTTCATCTCTTCCAGGTGAGGCTTTAAAGATGTCTTCTTGTCTGATGGTTGTTTCTGGTCTGTCTGGTTTCCTGGATGCTGTTTCAATCTGTCTGACCTCATGTTCATCATTGACCTCTGCAGTCCCTCCCTCTGTGATGTAGAGCTCTGTGTAGATCTGATTCAGAAGGGTTGGGTTTCCTGCTTTAGCGATGCCCTCAAACACACACTGGAACTTCTTCTTCAGGGTGGATTTAAGGTTACGATGACAAACTGCAGCTTGAAGTTCTGAATGAGAAGAAAAATAAACACTGTAGAATATTTAGCTGATTTAGAGTTTAGAAATGTGTTAAAATATAATGTAGAACTGTTGTAGAGACACTGACACTGCCCTCACTATAATAAAGGCTGATTGTAGGAGTAGATTGTAGGAGACCTCTCCCCCACTGAGTGGAAATTCCCCAGAGGATGTTTTAGGGTGGGGGTCTCAACATTTGTAACTGTGGTCTGGAAGTGAGAGGGGTTTTATGACCTCTAGGGAGTTACCTACACCCACAGTGTTTTAACTGTCACGCGCACACAGTCACACACGAGCACTTACATAGACACATGGGAACGTGCACATGTAGGCATTCATGTGCTCGTGCACATAGACACAGACAGAGTTTGCAGCACACCGTAGGGGGTTTTATGATGGGGTCACTTCTATAAAGCTGGCTGTAACTAACAAAGGGGTGAAGACTTTTGCAGAGGGACACCGGCCTTGTCTTCCCTTCTAGAAGTGCATGCTTAAATGAAGATGAGTAAAAGATGAGTAAATGAAGATGAGTAAAAGATGAGTAAATGAAGATGAGTAAAGATGAATAAAGATTTTGTAAAAATGACTACTGAGTCAAAAAAAAATGCCAAAAAAAATTGGCATTTAAAGGAAGATACAACCAATCAATTGAGTCCTCCTCCTTGAATCGCTACCTTATTGTGGTGGAGGGGTTTGTGTGTCCCAGGGATCCCAGGGGCTATGTTGTCTGGGGGCTTTTGCCCCCTGGTAGGGTCTCCCATGGCAAATTGGTCCTGGGTGAGGGACCAGACAAAGAGCGATTCAGAAGACCCTTATGAAAAGGACATCGAAGGAACAGTTTACCCTGCCCGGGATAGGGTTACCGGGGCCCCGCCCTGGAGCCAGGCCTGGGGAGGGTGCCCGAGGGCGAGCGTCTGGTGGCCGGGCCTTAGTCTGTGGGGCCCGGCCGGGCACAGCCCGAAGAGGAGACATGGGCCCATCCTCCCGCAGGCCCACCACCCGCAGGAGGCGCCATAGGGGTCGGGTGCATTGTGTGCCGGGTGGCAGCCAGGAGCGGAGGCCCTGGCGGACTGACCCCCGGCTGCCAAGACTGGCAATAGGGACATGGAATGTCACCTCTATGGTGGGGAAGGAGCCTGAGTTAGTGCGTGAGGTTGAGAGGTACCGGCTAGATATAGTCAGGCTCGCCTCTACGCATGGCTTGGGCTCTGGAACCAGTCTCCTGGAGAGGGGCTGGACTCTGTCTCAGTCTGGAGTTGCCCCTGGTGAGAGGCGGCGGGCTGGGGTGGGTATTCTAATATCCCCTCGGCTTGCTGCCGGTACGTTGGGGTTTTTCCCGGTGGACGAGAGGGTTTGTTCCCTGCGCCTTAGGGTCGGGAAACGGGTCCTGACTGTCATCTGCGCTTATGCGCCGAGTGGCAGTTCAGAGTACCCAGCCTTCTTAGAGTCCCTGGGGTGGGGGTGGGGGGGTGCTGGAAGGTGCTCCACCTGGAGACTCTGTTGTCCTACTGGGAGACTTCAATGCTCACGTGGGTAACGACAGCGGGACCTGGAGGGGCGTGATTGGGAGGAACGGCCTCCCTGATCTGAACCCGAGCGGTGCTTTGTTATTGGACTTCTGTGCTAATCACAGTTTGGCCATAACGAACACCCTGTTCGAACATAAGAGTGTCCATAAGTGCACGATGATCGATTTCGTAATCGTATCACCAGACCTGCGACCATATGTTCTGGACACTCGGGTAAAGAGAGGGGCTGAGCTGTCAACTGATCACCACCTGGTGGTGAGTTGGATCAGGTGGCGGGGGAGGACGCTGGACAGACCTGGTGCACCTAAACGCGTAGTGAGGGTGTGCTGGGAACGTCTAGCAGAGGCCCCAGTCCGCGAGATCTTCAACGCACACCTCCGGCAGAGCTTCAACAGCATTCCGAGGGAGACTGGGGACATTGAGTCCGAATGGACCATGTTCACAGTCTCCATTGCCGAAGCTGCTGCATTGAGCTGCGGCCGCAAGGTGGTTGGTGCCTGCCGTGGTGGTAATCCCCGAACCAAATGGTGGACACCAGAGGTGAAGGGAGCCACCAGGCTGAAGAAGGAGTCCTATCGGGCTTGGTTAGCCTGTGGGACTCCGGAGGCAGCCGACAGGTATCGACAGGCCAAGCGGAGTGCGGCTCGGGCAATGGCTGAAGCAAAAACTCGGGTGTGGGAGGAGTTCGGAGAGGCCATGGAAAAAGACTTTCGGACTGCCTCGAAGAGATTCTGGCAAACCGTCAGGCGTCTCAGGAGGGGAAAGCGGTGCTCTACCTGCACTGTGTATAGTGCTGGCGGAGTGCTGCTGACGTCGACTGAGAAAATTGTCAGGCGGTGGAAGGAATACTTCGAGGACCTCCTTAATCCCACTGACACGTCTTCCGAGGAGGAAGCAGAGTCTGGGGATGAGGGGAATGACCCGCCAATTTCCGGGGGCGAGGTCACTGAGGCAGTTAAACAACTCCTTGGTGGCAGAGCCCCTGGTGTTGATGAGGTCCGCCCCGAGTTCCTGAAGGCTCTGGACGTTGTAGGGCTGTCCTGGTTGACACGCCTCTGCAATGTTGCGTGGAGATCAGGGGCAGTACCTGTGGACTGGCAGACCGGGGTGGTGGTCCCCATCTTTAAGAAGGGGACCGGAGGGTGTGTTCCAACTACAGGGGGATCACACTCCTCAGCCTCCCTGGGAAAGTCTATGCCAGGGTGCTAGAAAGGAGAGTTCGTCCGCTAGTCGAACCTCGGATACAGGAGGAACAATGCGGTTTTCGTCCTGGTCGCGGAACACTGGACTAGCTCTTTACCCTCTCGAGGATATTTGAGGGTGCATGGGAGTTTGCCCAACCAGTCTACATGTGTTTTGTGGACTTGGAGAAGGCATTCGACCGTGTCCCTCGGGGTGTCCTTTGGGAGGTGTTGCGGGAGTATGGGGTGTCTGGCCCATTGCTACGGGCCATTCGATCCCTATACAACCGTTGCAAGAGCTTGGTTCGCATTGCCGGCAATAAGTCGGACTCGTTCCCGGTGGGTGACGGGCTCCGCCAGGGCTGCCCTTTGTCTCCGGTTCTGTTCATAATTTTTATGGACAGGATTTCTAGGCGCAGCCAAGTGGCGGAGGGCTTTCGCTTTGGTGGCCTCAGAATCTCATCTCTGATTTTTGCGGATGATGTGGTTCTGTTGGCTTCATCGGGTGAGGGCCTCCAGCTCGCACTGGAATGGTTCGCAGCCGAGTGTGAAGCAGCGGGAATGAGGATCAGCACCTCCAAATCTGAGGCCATGGTTCTCAGCCGGAAAAGGGTGGAGTGCCCACTCCGGGTCGGGGATGAGTTCCTGCCCCAAGTGGAGGAGTTCAAGTATCTCGGGGTCTTGTTCGCGAGTGATGGGAGAAGGGAGCCGGAGATCGACAGACGGATTGGGGCTGCAGCTGCAGTAATGCAGACGCTGCACCGGTCCGTCGTGGTGAAGAGGGAGCTGAGTGTAAAAGCGAAGCTCTCAATTTACCGGTCAATCTACCGGGAGGAGGCCCCGGGGCAGACCCAGGACACGCTGGAGAGATTATATCTCTCGGCTGGCCTGGGAACGCCTTGGTATTCCCCCGGATAAGCTGGAGGAGGTGGCTGGGGAGAGGGAGGTCTGGGCCTCTTTGCTTAGGCTGCTGCCCCCGCGACCCGGCCTCGGATAAAGCGGATGAAGATGGATGGATGGACTACTGAGTCCGGTGCCATCTCTGGATGCTTGAGGAATAAAAAGAACCAGGGTAAAACTGATTTCTCAACAACACTCAATTCCAAAAAGAACTAATCTTTAAAACATGTTGCTCCATCTTCCATCTCTGGAAAATTTTCATTTATCCAAAACTTTAAATCTTTACAGAAATCCTCTTACTGCTCTGCAGACGGTCAGCCAGCTCCTCCTGCTTCATTCTCCTCAGGAAGTCCACAAGCATTCTGGGTAATCTGGACTCAGAACCTTCTGGATCTTCTTCAGCTCGTTCTTCACAAAAGTGATGATGTTGTCCTCCAGCAGCTGGAACAGAATATTTATGAATGAGCCAATCAGGCTGAAATCATGGAGCCAAACATCAGATCCATGTTGGACACACTGACGATCCACTGGTCTACAAAGAGCAGCATGGAGACGACTGTGAACAGAACAGATGTAACAGTAGTTGTTGTTGTACATGTACAGACCATAAATATGGAGTCCAGCTGTGTTTGATGCTGCTGGGCAGACTGACCACTGGGAACCTCTGAGCTCTGCTGGTCCACTCTGTGGAGGAACCATGAAGGATTAGATCAACACAGGATAAAGATCCACGAGTTTCTGCTCAAATAACTTTATCTGAAAAAAGTTTGTCAAGCTTTAAACTCTCAGATTGTGAACATATCAGTAATTTTCAGTCTCTCAGTGGTGATGTCAGGGATGATTTTGAAGAAGCTCATCAAACTGAACCATCAGCAGATCACTGCTCCAAAACCAGAACATGATCCGAGTCTCCCTCCACCACCAGAACACCAGCTTTACTAACGTGGTAGATCAGTGTAGTACAGATCAATAACTGATGAGTCATTTGATCAAAATCACTGAGTGCTTCACGTCTGACCCTCTGATGCTTCTGTAGACATTTTGCATATTTAATGAATGTCTGACAGTTTTACATTCATTCTATGAATACAGTGGAAATGTTGTGTTATAGTCTCCATGTTGTTTCCATCATCATAAATTCTTAAGTTCAGAAAATTAGATTCTTTCTTCACAGCTGAAAAACAACATTTATTCTGTATTGAAATCTGCATCGTCCACTCCAAAGGTCACAATCTGAAGGTAACATCTGGTTTTGTTCCCTGTGATTAACTCTGAGCATCAGTATGGTGGGATTTATCCACTACATCCACACCACTGTGGTTCAGTGTTGTCCTGATGGAGTCTCATTAACAGCAGCCAGTATGATCCAGGCTTTAGCTGCTGGGTCTCTGTGTGACCTCTCAGACTGTTTAACAGATCAGACACAAAGAGAATCAGAGCAGCTCTGTTCTTTAAAGACAAACATGAACCCACTCAGGTCACACTTTCCCCACAGATATGAGCATCACTGTCCTCAAACAGCAAATGACCAAGTCGAACATTTGGATCTTTTCTCTTTCATTGTTTTCTTTTTAATGAATCTTTGTAACAATCTGAGGATGTTTCAGGTCATATTTATCCAGGAAACACAAACATGTAAAGGAGTCATCACAGCTCTCTGACCTTGTTGCTCCAGGTTCACCACTGAAGTCTGGAGGTCGAACTTTGGACCGGTCACTCCTCACAGACGGACAGCTGGACCCTGCAGACTGTGACCTCTGACCTCTGCAGACACAAACATGATTGAAGCAGCTGTGATCACACAGACTGCAGATAATGCAGCTGTTTCCTGTCAGTAACATCCTCTTAGATTAGAGTTCAGCTTTTTACAGGAAAACTGGACAAAACTGATTTTTGTTACAAACTCATTTTCATTTCCTCTCAGCTCACAAACACAGTCAGACAATCAACCAGAGTCAACACTGATTATAATGTCAGTGCAGAATTATTTCTGTAACTCAGTGAGTTCAGCTCTCTGACCTCGTTGCTCCAGGTTCAGCACTGAAGGCTGGATTTTGATCTTTGGACCGGTCACTCCTCACAGACGGACAGCTGGACCCTGCAGACTCTGCTCTGTCCTCCTCTTCCTCCATCATCATCTTCAGTCAGTCTGAGAGGTAAACCACAAACACTCAGTGAGTTCACATTAACACTCAGTGAGTTACAGTCGCTGACCTCTGACCTGTCATGTGACCTAGAAACCAGGTCACATGATTCACATCAGCTCACACACACTTTCTACCTTCACCTGCAGAGGAAACACAAATCATTTATGTGCACATCAACTGAAATCCTCCTTTCCATCATGTGTGCTGTCCAAATATCAGCTGCTTCTTTCCTGCTTCATCTCAGTGTCAGCTGAATATAGTCAGACAGCAGTGTGAGGCAGAGGAAGCTGCCATCAGCTGCTCTGCTATCAGTCCACTAGATCGAGCCTGAAGCACACACGATGCATTCACTGACACACACCGATTCACTATTAATAAGAAAAATTAGAAGTGACAGTTTGTTTCTGTACTTGTGTTGATGTGGACATTGTGGAATGTTTCCTCTGTCAGTGCGCCCCAGGGTGGCTGTGGCTACAACGTAGCTGCCATCACACCAGTGTGTGAATGGGTGGATGACTGGATGTGACAAGCGCTTTGGGGTCCTTAGGGATGAGTAAAGCACTATACAAATACAGGCCATTTACCATTATGTAATTAAGTCAGTCTAAATATCAAACCCAACAACCTTTGTATTGTTGTCATAATTACTTCCTGTTGAAGCAAATCCAATATTTGTAATGAAGGATTTTTAAACAGATAACGTCAGCATGTTTAATTCAGTTCTACACTACATTCAATTCAATTCAATTTTATTTATATAGCGCCAAATCACAACAAAAGTCGCCTCAAGGCACTTCATAGATATGCATGCATATGGATGCATATCCACCTGCACTGTAATTATAAAGACCCCTGACCTCCAACAGCTGTTGACACAGTAACTGGTTATGGTCAAACAGATGTGTCCACCTCGCAGCAGTTACTGTGGAACAGCAGCTGAGCTCATTCTGCAGTCAGTGTGTCAGTGAGAGCAGCAGCTCCTCTCCACCTCCTCCACAGACTGATGGAGGCAGGAAAATCACTCTGGATTCTAATGATGAACAGATCAGTCCTGAGTTTGATGACATGGAGCTGACACGTGTCACATTTACTGAATCCTGAAATCACATGAATGAAGAATTCCACTAACAACTGCCAACACCCTAAAACGGAGCTGCAGCACAGTGGCCAAGACCATACAGCAGTTTAACCCTTTAAGACCTACCATAGAACCAAGTCCGCCAGAGCTTATCTTTATATTTTTACATGCTGTGGAGCCATTTTTGGGAACATTTTGAGTTGTTATACATCAATACAACCATTATAGTCCAAATTTTATTAATATGTATGCATTAAGTGCATAGTAATTACATAAATTGCAAAAAAGTGCAATATAGTACAAAAAAATTGAAATTCGTTTTTGTTGTTTTTACATACATTTCTAGTTAGAGAAATTTGAGAGGCTTATCCCTCTAAACTCTAAATACAAAAACGTTGCACAAGATAGTTTCCCACCATAGGAAATTTATTTTGAGTGTCTTCATAGTTTTATTTTTGAAATACACCAATTTTTATATACTGCAGGAAAACGTAAATAATAATGGATTGGACTGCATTTATATAGCGCTTTTCTAGGTACCCAAAGCGCTTTACAATTCCGCTATTCATTCACTCTCACATTCACACACTGGTGGAAGCAGCTACAGTTGTAGCCACAGCTGCCCTGAGGCAGACTGACAGAAGCGAGGCTGCCATATCGCGCCATCGGCCCCTCTGGCCAACACCAGTAGGCGGTAGGTAGGGTAAAGTGTCTTACCCAAGGACACAACGACCAGCACAGAGAGAGCTGGGGATCGAACCGGCGATCTTCCGGTTACAGATGAGCTTCCCAAACCCCTGAACCACGGTCGCCCAATAAATATAATGCAAATTTGCCAAAAAAAACAGCATGTGCATTAAAATAAACTCTTTCCAGCAGTGCAATTTGAGTTCTAAACATCCCAGGAACTATACAGAAAGGCATAAAGTCAAACACGACTTTTAAAAAGGACTTGCTACCATATGCCTCACTGTCAGAGATTTACAGTTAACAAACAGTCAGGTGAATAATCAACACTGAGACACTCGAGATAATTACCGTGCTGCACGGGTACTCAGAGCGAATCACCACGAACTGCAGTATTCGTTTCGTATTCGAACAAAAGATTTTCTCCTTCATTTCTGTCAAACAAAGCTGTATGACACGTTTCCAGCTGTTAGTATCATGGTTGCTAGGGCAGCGCAACGGAGGCTAGACCGTCCCATTTCACAAGCCTCGCACTTCCGGCCTTAGTGGTCTATAAGTACGCGGCCCTTGAGGATTGTTGAGGCTGCGTAATTTAAGGCTGCAGATCCTGAATTGGGATACAGCCTGTGTCAGTCTTTTTCTTTTGAAACAAACTTTATTAAGACCTATGAACAGTCCAACACCTATGAATGAAATTTAGAGGATTCAAAGAAATATTGATAAAAGTTCTTGGAGCTGCTGTGCAAATATTTTTAACTCACTATGGGAACTCTGATCAAAGTTAAAGTCCTGGTTTCAAACTTTAAGCTTTTTTGCTCAAGCAGTTGTACAGAAATAATATTAAACTATAACAGTACTGATACACAGTGATCCCCTCAAAAATAAACACAGAGATATAAAACTTCTGTCCATTCTGCCATTAAAACAGTAAAATAGATCCACTGATCGGATTTTTACTGTTTATGAAGAATAAGCAAATATATTATAAGATGATGAGAGGTGAGAAAAAAAATCCTCAGAATCACTCGTTTGTATTCAAATGTCAAAGTTAGTGTTCATCTGTTCCTCTCCTACACGTCACTATGAAGTTTAATCTTCTAAAAGTCAAAGTTTGAGTTCATATTCACTGCAGTTTAGTACAATATCTACATGTTAACGTTTGTTTGTGCTAAACTGTTCATTTGTTCTGTTTCATAATAAAATATAGATATAAACATCTGTAACATCCGCACTTTGATATCTGGTATTTTGTACAGACAGGAGACAAAAGGTTTACTTTAGTATTAAAATACGAGTCCCGTACAAATCAAATATGTATATATAAAACTTAAAACTGATTTTTTTCAAACTTTTTTCCTCACCAGGAAAAAAGCAAAACTTTTTTCACGTCAAAGCTCAATAGTGATGTGATGTTCTGTATCGAGGCTTCGAAGCTTGTGTCGAGTAATTGAGGGGGCATTTCCGCGATGCTTCGAGGCTTGCTTCATTTATGGGAGGAGCTGAAAATGATGACGTCCGAAGCCTCGCTGCCCGGCTGTACCACGTGACTGGTTCATGAAGTTGTTCGAACTTTGCCGCGAGCTATGACAGCGATATAAACCCCTCAGACTTCAATCAAAATGTGGGTGTTTGATGGAGAGTTGCGGTTAGTGAGAGTTTGGAGACAGTTTGGAGGTTTATGAGAGTGAGGAGAGAAAGTCAGGAGAGAATGGAGCCAGCTAAGAAGAGGAGGATGTCCTCCCCTGTGTGGGAACATTTTGATCTTATTCCTCCCAACAAGGTATGTAAATTTCTACAGAAGATGTATTTTCATAATACTGATGGTGCAATACAATTTATGTTAAGCTGTCTTGACTTTTGTACAAGGTGAAGTGTTTGCTATGTGCCAGGGAGCTGGGATATAACAACAACACCTCATCCATGCTTAGGCACTACAGAGCTTTGCATGAGAATAAGGGGAACACCGATTGTGGAGCAAGACCAGGTGAGCCATCAAATGCCATGATAATATAGCATGCAGTAATGTTACTAAATGATATAACAATATTATACAACTGTAATAAGTTACGCGTGTGATATTTATATCTGTGCTTTGTCTTTATTGTCTTTCCTCAGGAGAACAATCTCAAATAGATGAAGACCTGGTTAGCATGGTGATTGAGGACTCCCAGCCATTTAGTATTGTGGAGGACAAAGGATTTAAAAGATTTGTTAAATCATTAAATCCTAGCTATGTTCTCCCCACTAAAAAGGTCATAAAAGCAGTGAAAATGTAGTTTTTACAGAATAAAATGTGAACAGGCAGGACTGAGGCTCAAAGCCTCAGTGTGTAGCTGTCCATACCTCAACGTTACAAAAGCACAACCACTGTCCACACCCCAACCACACCTCACCTCACAGTAAAGGATCATTTCCATTTTAAGCATTTCCAAATGATCATTTTCCATACTGCCAGTATAAATATACACAGTATACTGCATCACTACAATATACATGTTTTACACACTCCTTTTGTTGTTGACATTTACAGGCTGTGTGCAAAAGGCCACACTCTTTAAATTCATGCCAACTAATATTTTTATGTCCAGTAGGTGTCCTACTAGAGCAAATGAGGCTTCAAGAAGCTTTGCACTGGGATGAACCAATTGGATGAAAAGCTTCAGTGCTTCATGAAGCTTCATCTGCCCATCACTAAAGCTCAACATCTGACTTACTAATAATATAAAAACCGTGACTGAAGCATCTTTAAATGTTCCGATTTATTAACAGTGTTTTCAATTTAATACAGTAACTTTTGTTCAGTCTGAGAAATGTAAAGCATGTTTTATCCTCCATCTTTGTTTCAGTGTGAACAGTCTGAGCGGACAGTTCGTGATATTGTTAACAGAGGCCGACCTGCTGAATCAAATTTGTTTTAAAAAACAAAGTCCTCTGCTGTCCCTCCACCTGCTGCCAAAGGGTGAGAACTTTAAATTAACACTGTGACAGATATGTAGAGCTGGGCGATAGAACGATAACGATATGTATCGCGATATAACTTTTACTCGATAGAGAAATTAAGCTATCGCGATAGACCTCGCCGCTCTTGTCCTCTTAAAAAAAAAAAAAGAAAGAAAAAAAAAAAAGGTGAGCCAATCCAAATTAAGTAGCGCAGAGCCGAACCAATCACAGCCGCAGCGTCACGTCGCGTGACTTGTTACGTACAGCACAAGTGCCAAGCCGCACGTGTGTTTGTTTGGGAAGCAGCCAGCGGGTAATGGAGCCAGCGCATCCATCCATCCATCCATTTGCTTCCGCTTATCCTTTTCAGGGTCGCGGGGGGCGCTGGAGCCTATCCCAGCTGTCGTAGGGCGAGGGGCAGGGTACACCCTGGACAGGTCGTCAGTCTGTCGCAGGGCCAACACACAGGGACAGACAACCATTCGCACTCTCATTCACTACTAGTGGCAATTTGGATTATCCAATTAACCTATCCCCACAAGCTGCATGTCTTTGGACGGTGGGAGGAAGCCGGAGTACCCGGAGGGAACCCACGCAAACACAGGGAGAACATGCAAACTCCACACAGAAAGACCTGATGGTGGAATTGAACTCAGGACCTTCTTGCTGTGCGGCAACAGTGCTAACCACCGCGCCACCGTGCTGCCCTGGAACAAGCGCATAATGGAGGAAATGAGTGTGCCGACTAGAAAAATCAACCGAGCGTGACCGAAGAGAAAACAGATGATGGTTCCAATGCCGGAGAGATTGTCAAACGGAAGAGCCATAGAAGTTCCGTAGTGTGAAGGTATTTCGGCTATTTCAAGTCTGACAAAAAACAGAGTAGCGTGCACTGTAAATTGTGCCGAAAACAAGTCTGGAAATACAATAAACTGGTGCATGCGTCACACTGTGTGCCACGTTATTGTTTCGGTGAAATTAATTTCTACAATACTGTTACTGTTAATTGTACTCTCTGCAGTGTTTAAATGCTTACATATACACACAGTTACTGTCCCTCCACACATACGACTCGGTTCTGCTTCTATGCCCCAGCTTTGTTTACTTTTTCCCACCGAGGCTTCTAGACTTCTGATTGGCCAACATTTCTGCACGGTTAGGAATCTAGCGCCACCTGCTGCTTTGGCATGTTCATAGCAGCGTTTTCCTTCATTTCTGCCTTTATGTGTGGACGGGATTATTTTTTAAAACGAAAACGGAAAATCTCCGTTTTCAAAAATACCCGTGTACGTGTGGACGTAGCCTCAGTCTCTGACTGGAAGCGCTAATTCGTCATTCGGCTTTTGTCAGACTAAAGTAACTGTTAAAACTGTTTGAAAAGCTAAGCTATACAACAAGGAGAGATTGAGAATTTCCTTTTAGTTCTCAGTTTATTTGATATTGACAAAAGTTAGTCAGTTTTGTCTGTTCTTCTGCAAAACAAACTAAGATTTATTTTTAGAATTAATATTTTGTTTCTAAGTGGAATTGACAATTTAGTCTGTTTTGTTTGTTCTATTTTGAAACTTAAACGCTTTACCGGCTGCCTTTTGTGTAGTTTGCAATATTTGCCTTTATTTATCTGAAAAAGTCTCATGTTCCTTAAGTACATCTACCCTGTTGAACTTATTATGGGAAATAAATATTTAAATAAAAACAAGCTGCTGATTATTTCACATTTTACTTGTGAGCAACGGCACATTTAAATCTTACAAATATAGTTATTTGGCATATATCGTGATAGATATCGTTATCGCCTGAAATGAAAAAAACATATCGTGATATGAAAAAATCTCATATCGCTCAGCTCTACAGATATGTAACCATCTTTAAATGATCTCACTGACTTACAGACAAATGAAGGAAGACATCTGTGGTGGCTGAAACCTCCACCCAAAACATATCCACAGACAGCAAGATTGTTGTAGTTTTGTAATTTTTAATTAGTTTTTATTTGCATTTCTTTTTCACTTTGTTTTAATTCTGTTTAGTTTCAGTTCATTTCCACGGTGAGTTTGCTTGTTTCAGTTTATATCTGATTTTTTATTTATTATATATTTACGGTGTCAGAGGCTGGACTGACGTAGATTAATGCAGATTTTATGATAAAAACGGAACTTTTTGAAAGCAGTGACTCAGTCTTTTTTTTTTTAGCCAAACTAACAACACTAACAGGCCATTTCCTGTAAAATGTTAATCAGTTTTCCAAAATCATTTCATTGATCATTCTCAATAATTTAGTTTTAGTTTGTGTGTGCAGTTTTTATTTCTACTTTAACTTTTTTCAGATCTAGCTGTAGTTCTAAGTTGAGTTTCAGTTTCGTGTGTTTTGTAACACTTCTTCCTGTTGGAGAGGAGTCAACAGTTTGTGACGTAGTATTTTTAAGACCGATATGTTGAACCTGTATCTAACACACATCTATACGAAGTATTCATTTACAAAGTCCGCTCTCTGTCTCCTGCTGTCCGTGTAAATAAAAACATCTGGAGCTCAGCGGCTCTCCGGTTGAGCTCAGGCCACATTCAGTATGTTTAGTCTGATTCCCGGACTCTGATCACACAAGCCAGGAAAATGGCGGAGACACTCGGCCTTGTTGGAAAACATTACACACATCGCTTGGGGGGCGTGAGGTCGCGGACCGGGAGACCACGGCCTATTGTGGCCAAATTCGGTCAATTCAAACAGAAGGAACAGGTGAAGAGTCGCGGCAGAGAGCTGAAAGGAACGGACTTCAGCGTGAACGACCAGTTCCCCAAAGAGATCCTGGAACGACGCAAGGTCCTGTTCCCAGTTCGACGTAGCTTCATCCAGAAAGGCTCCCGTGCTGTCATCGCCGTGGACCGGCTCTACGTGGACGGACAGCTCTACCGCGACCCCGGCACCACACCGTGGTTATATTGACTGCACTCCAGATAAGAACCCGCTACACTCTTTTCTTATTCATTCACACTTTCTCCTTTAACATGGGTTTAACCTAGTAATATCAGTATGATGTCATAGCAGATATAACCGTCACCCTCCGTCATTGCTTTAATTGGAATGTTTCCGTTTCGTTTCTTTTTTTTTGTTGTTGCTCACAGTTCATGTGGTTTCTTTCTTTCTCTTGTCTTTCACTGCTGTGATCACCTACTTCCCCACTCACCTACAAACAACACCCTCTATTTCTCCATATTTTCACACCACGATCACGCAAACACATCAGCTCAACGGCAGCATATTCACAACAGCCTCACAGCACGCACAGACTTGCAGGACACATAAGCAAGCCACGCTTGTTCATATTAGTGAATATTCACACACATAGTCAGAGTCATGGAGCCTCTCACCACACTTTTTTTTCCTCTCTCTCTTTCTATTTACAAACAAGGGATGTTTCCACATTTTCTCCACCTGTCTAAACGAAACACCCAGAGTACATCATTAGACATACACACACAATTATGGGCATGCTGAGGTTTGTCACATGGAATGTAAATGGAGCTGGCACCAGAGGAAAGAGGTTAAAGATATTTAACCAGCTTAAAAAACTACAGGCAGATGTTGTTTTATTACAAGAAACTCATAAACCTGTCACAGGTTTAAACGAACTTAAAACACCTGAGTTTCCTAACGTGTTTGCAGCCTGTTATAATTCTAGACAAAGGGGAGTAGCAATTTTAATACATAAAAATGTTAATTTTACAGTACTCGATACAGTTATAGATCCAGAGGGTAGATTTCTAATTATTAAACTATCAATATTGAACAAAAAACTATGTATTGTAAGTATATATGGTCCAAATGTTGATGAACCCTCATTCTTCCACGGATTTTTTTGTGCACTCTCTGAACGTCTACATGAATGACCATCTAACCAAATCCAATGCTGACATAGCGAAGAAAGCACGATACCTAAAGAAACTGGGTAAAATTCAGAACACCTGGACTGCAAACTGTAAAATATTTATAAAGCTCAACGGTACACCGGAGGAAGCCAAGGTGCTGGTCATCAAATGCATCCAGGATCTGGAAAAATATTAACAGGTCACTTGACTACAAAGGCAAGGAGCGGGACAAACAATCTACAGTCATGAAAGCAGGTAATAGAAGACAACAACGGAAGCTAAAGCGTAACGTATTCAAGGATGAAACAATCAATTAATTCATTATCTGGGAATTATACATTGCTACCACAAAGGATTGCTAATCAGGAGATAAATTCACCAGTAAACACGGAATACAAAACACACTTCACAGAGCAGGACATTGATCCAGAACTGAACTTTTTTAACATCAAAAATACCTGCTACTATCATACTGAAGAACAATTCAACAAAACTGTCAAGGTCGACGGCAAAATATCTATAATCCACTTTAATAGTAGAAGTTTATATGCAAATTTTCACAAAATAAGGGAATATTTAAGCAAATTTACACATCCATTCAGTGTGATTGCAGTATCTGAAACATGGATTAATAAACAGAAAGGAGAGGACTTTGTAATAGATGGATATGAATTAAATCTTACAAATAGAAAGAATAAGAATGGCGGTGGTGTGGCCTTGTTTGTGGATAAAAATTTAAAATACAAGATGGTAGAAAAAATGACGATGGCGGTAGATAATATATTAGAGTATGTAACAATAGAAATTAGTATGGGAAAAGAGAAAAATGTCATTGTAAGCTGTATATATAGAACACCAGGTTCTAATATTGAAATTTTTAAGGAGTGGGTAGATAAAACATTCATTAGGACAAATCAAAAAGTCATGTTCATTTGTGGGGATTTTAACATAGATCTACTAAATCCAAACAAGCAGAGAGCGACAGAGGAATTTATTAATACAATGTATAGCTTGGGACTTTTTCCAGTGATCACTAAGCCCAGCAGGATTACAGCACAGTCGGCAACCCTAATAGACAATATTTACTAATGAAATAGAAAATAGAACCATAAGTGGTCTCCTAATTAATGACATCAGTGATCATCTACCTGTTTTTATAGTGTATAACAGCAATTACAGGAAGGTTAAACAGCAAAACACAATAAAATACAAACGAGTGAGAACAGAAGAGTCAATAAACGCATTCAAAAGTGATTTACTCAAGCAAGAATGGGAGATGCTGTATAAGGAAAAAAATATTGATAAAGCTTATGAGATTTTTTTAGGAAAATTTAAACTGTTATATAATAGTCATTGCCCAGTAAAGAAATATAGTAAAAAACAAAAATATGCAGAGTGCCCATGGATTACAAAAGGATTGCAAAATGCATGTAAGAAGAAAAATACCTTTATTTATAATGAACAGAAGTACAGAAGCTGAAAATAAATACAAGAAATATAAAAATAAATTAACGAGTATTTTAAGGTCATGTAAAAAGGAATACTATGAAAAATTACTGATTATGAATAAAAATAATATTAAAGGGATCTGGAAAACATTAAATACCATCATCAAAAAGGGCTCGGGGCAGGCAGACTATCCTTCGTATTTCGCAAATAATGATAGAAATATTACTAATATGAGAGATGTGGTAAATGAGTTCAATAAATTCTTTGTAAGTGTTGGGCCAGACTTGGCTGAAACAATTCCTGATATAACAGATTCTGTAGAGAAAGAAACTAGACTCATTGACCGCAATCCTCATTCAATGTTCTTAACGGTGGTGGAAGAAATGGAAATCATTGATATTGGGAAATCACAAACAAAAAACTCTACAGACTCTGACGACATTGATATGGAAATCGTTAAGAGAGTGATAGAGGGCATTTCCAAACCCTTAACACACATTTGCAATTTGTCCTTACAAACTGGTACATTCCCAAAACAAATGAAAACAGCTAAAGTAACACCACTGTTTAAAAATGGTGACAGACACCAATTCACAAATTATAGGCCTGTCTCTCTACTTTCTCAATTTTCAAAAATACTGGAAAAAGTCTTTAGTAATAGACTTGACAAATTTATAGATAAACACAAAATAATAATGGATAGTCAGTATGGTTTCAGATCAAATAGATCAACATCATTGGCATTAATGGAACTGATCGAAAATATCACCAACAATATAGATAAAAGACAATGTATAGTTAGTGTATTCATTGACCTAAAAAAAGCTTTTGACACAATTAATCATGACATATTACTTGATAAACTGGAGTACTACGGCATTAGAGGAGTGGTGTTAGAATGGGTAAAGAGTTATTTGAGAGACAGGCAGCAATTTGTGAAAATTGGGGAATATCAATCAGAGTGTATGGACATTGTTTGTGGAGTTCCGCAGGGGTCAGTATTGGGACCAAAGCTGTTTATCCTCTATATCAATGATATATGCAGAACATCAGATATACTACAGTTTATTCTATTTGCAGATGATACAAATATTTTTTGTGCTGGAGAGAACTTACAGCAGCTTTTGGAAATTGTCACACAAGAAATGATTAAACTGAAAACATGGTTTGATAGAAATAAGCTATCATTAAATTTGGAAAAAACTACATTTATGTTATTCGGAAATTGTAAAAAAGATGCAGGAGCAAAATTATTAGTAAACAATGTTGAAATAGAGCAAGTTTCGGATACAAAATTTCTGGGTGTGATAATAGATAACAAAATCTGCTGGAAACCTCACATAAAGCATATACAAGCCAAACTGTCAAGAAGCATCTCCGTACTAAGTAAAGTTAAATATTTTTTGCCTTCCAAATCACTCCGGGTACTTTATTGTTCACTTATATTGCCATATTTGGAATACTGTGTGGAAATTTGGGGAAACACATATAAAACTGCACTTCAACCAATATGTAAAATTTAAAAAAAAGCAATCAGGATGATTAATAAAGCAGGATTTAGAGACCATACTAACATCATGTTTTTGAAATTAAAAATACTGAAGTTTATGGATCTTATAAAATATAAAACTGCAAAAATTATGTACAAGGCCAGATACAATATGTTACCAGGAAATATACAGAGGATGTTCTATGACAGAGAAGGAGACTATGAATTGAGGGGGAAATTGAATCTAAGGATTCTTAAAGCACGGTCAAAGGTTAAAACCTTTTGTGTCACTATTTATGGGGTAAAACTGTGGAATAGTTTTACTATAGATCTACAGCAATGCTCAGGAATTAGTAAGTTCATGAAAATACTTCGAAAACTGATTTTGGAAGAATATGATACCGATAAAGATGATCACCCATTGTATGTATAAAAATATCAAATTATATCCAAATTATATCAATCACGGTAGCCAAGTTTATATAGGTTCTCCTCGTGTATCGTGTGGAGTATGTGATGATGGGAATTAGGTGAATTATGTGGGATCAATAAGATGTTGAGCAGGGGTAGGAATTAATAAGTATGTTCATACTTCTTCCTACTCCTTTTCAGACCAAACATTGTTACATTATGTCAGACGATTTTGTTTTATTTCATTATATATTTTTTGTTTATCTGAACACATACGTGTGTGTGTGTATATCTACATATATATTCGTATCTGTAAATGAAAATATATGTAGTGTGTATATATTGTTTTTTGTTTTATATGTCTGAAACAAATAAAGATACAATACAATACAATACAATACAATACAAAAAAACACCTCGATTGCACACTCATTCTTGGCGGTGACCTCAACCTTGGACTAAATGAAGAAATGGATAGGCTCAACACAACAGGAACTCAGCGCAATTGGAAGTCCACAAATATAATCAAACAGTATATGAGCGACTTTGGTCTTTGCGATGCATGGCGCTCCCTTCACCCCACCAGTAAGGAATATACTTTTTTCTCACATATTCATCACTCCTACTCTCGTCTGGATTATTTTCTGGTCAGCAGCTCACTGCTGAACGACATTTCAGACACTGAGATTCATCCTATAGCTGTCAGCGATCATGCTCCTGTATCTTTAACACTAATGCACAAGAATAATACTACGCCAAGTAAAAACTGGAGATTTAATACATCATTGCTTAAAGATGAAGACTTTATTAAATATTTTAAAAAGGAATGGACTTCATATTTAGACTATAATGACACTCCCGGAACATCAGCTTCTGTTCTATGGGAAGCAGGGAAAGCTGTGATGAGAGGTAAAATAATTTCTTTCTCATCACACAAAAAGAAAGAAGAAAACAAAAATATTCAGGAATTAGAAAAAACCATCAAATCACTAGAAGAAGCCTACGCGTGCGACCAAGATCAGGAAACATTGAACAAAATACGCAAGACAAAACTAGAATTAAATGAAACTATTAATAAAAAAACACAATTCCTTATACAAAGACTTCGCTTGCAGAATTTTGAACACAGTAACAAATCAGGTCGATTTCTAGCAAACCAGTTAAAAATAAATAAAGAAAAAACAATTATATGTGCTGATAAAGATTTATCGGGGAACACAATATATGACCCTGGAAGAATAAACAACATTCCCCACTCGCTGTCTGAGGAGGGTGCACAGTATCCTGCGGGACCAACATCACCCTGCGCGCCACCTTTTCCACCTGCTGCCCTCAGGGAGAAGGTACAGGTCTATACAGGCCAGAACATCCAGACTGGCCAACAGCCTGTATCCACAGGCTGTGAGGCTCCTGAATTCTGCCCCCCTCCCCTCTCTGCCCCCCTCTCACGGACAATAACCATATCCAACTTCTTAATAGCACTGAACTGGTTTGCATTGGTGCATTATATCTTTATTCTCTCTCCCCCCCCCCCCCCCCCCCCTCTTTCTTAAATAGACAACCATCATATCTCACAGTACAATAATATTGAACGGGTTGCATTGTTGCATTTTGTCATGTTTCTCAGGTCTTTGTCTGAATGTCCTATGAACATTACCTGTCTTGTTCTCATGTTGTTGCTAAGGATTGTCTCATTGCACTGAAGTCACACTGGGTTAAATATTTACACTTGGGTTTTAAGGGGTATTTGTTTTGTTTTTTTACGGGTTGTACGGAAGCCCCAAACGCAATTTCATTGTTCTTGACAATGACAATAAATAAATACTTGACTTGACTTGAACATTTTTAGGGATTTCTATGAAACTTTATACTCACCACAAATAAACCCATCTAAAAATGAAATTGATCTGTTCCTTGACAACGTAACTCTTCCAAAATTACTAGACAGTCAAGCAATGGAACTGGATTCGCCACTGACGCCAAGTGAACTCCAGGAAGCCCTGATAAGTATGCCCAATAATAAGGCTCCAGGTCCAGACGGCTTCCCTGCAGAATTCTACAAAGAATTCTGGACAATTTTATTATACAATTCCCCAACAGCTCGTATCGGAACAAATGACCAGACATCCTCCAGCTTCTGTCTCCTGAGGGGCACCAGACAGGGATGCCCACTCTCCCCTTCACTGTTTGCAATTTTTATCAAACCTCTAGCAGCAGCATTTAGACAGGCTACAACAATTAAGGGCATAAAATGTAAGAACGTAGAACATAAAATCAGTCTCTATGCGGATGATGTGTTGCTTTTTCTGCAAAACACACAAACCAACCTCTCTGAGGTAATTACTCTAATAAACTGGTTTTCAAGAGTTTCAGATTATTCAATTAACTGGCCAAAATCTACAGTTCTCCCCATTAACTGCTCCTTCCATAATTCTTCCTCTGCCCCACTGCAATCCAGAAATATTAAATATTTAGGTATTAATGTTTCTCCTAAGCTTTCAGACTTAACTAAATTAAACCACATCCCACTTCTAAAGAAAGTAGAAGGCGATCTGACTAGATGGAAATCTTTACCCATATCACTCATGGGAAGGGTCGCCACTATAAAAATGATGATCTTGCCAAAAATAAATTACTTATTTTTGATGATCCCTAACAAGATCCCTAACATCACAAGATTGGTTCAGATCTCTGGATTCATATATTTCCAAATTCCTTTGGAAAGATAAACCCCCCCGTATCAGCTTAAAAATGCTACAAAGAACCAAGGATAGAGGAGGATTAGATCTGCCTAATGTTCACCAATACTTCTTAGCCAACAGGCTTCAGTTCATCTCAGAATGGTCAAAACATACCTTCTTAGATGAGCCCTGGCTAGATGTTGAACAGGCACTATGCAAGGATCTAGAGATTTCAGACCTACCATTTATTAGCTCAAACATCAAAAGACATGAATGCTTTAAAAGCATCAACATCAGCTTTTCTCTGACAGCATGGTGGGAGTTTCTAAAAATAATGGAGTCTTCATTAATCCCATGCAAACGTACACCTATCTGGAATAACCCTGACATATTACAAAACAATAATATGATTAATTTCCCAGAATGGAGTTGTAAAGGAATTAAATACTTAGAACATATATTAGAGGGAACAGAATTTATTCCATTTGACAGACTAGTTGCACAATATGGAATCAACAAGAAAAGATTTTTAGAATATCAACAAATTAAATCCATAGTAAAAAAGAAATTTAACCTCAGTCAAGTTGAATTACAAACACCACCAAGTGCGGCACATTTCCTTACTCTTAAATTCCCCAAATTATTATCTAAAATATACAGAACATTTTCTAAATTAGATGAATCAATATCCCTTCCTATTGCAAAGTGGGAAGCAGATTTATCAGTCAGCTTAGACCAAAACTTCTGGTCTCAGATTTGCTTAAGAACCTTTAAATTGATTAAAAATCCCAGTCTGCAATTAATACAATACAAAATACTACATAGAGTGCACTATACAGGTCATCGGATGTTCAAGATGGGCTTTACATCTTCCAACAACTGCTCACACTGTCAAGGCAATACACCAGACAATTACATCCACGCTCTTTGGTTCTGTCCACCAGTGCAGAAGTTTTGGCGCGAGATATGTGAAGACTTATCAAAGTGTCTGAAATGTAACATTCCAACTTCCCCCTTAGTGTGTTTGTTGGGCAGCTTAGATAATGTCATTTCAGAAAAGAATATAGCCCATATGGTTTTCACTGCCCTATGCATAGCCAAGAAAACAGTCCTCATGAACTGGAAAAATAAAAATAATCTTAATTCTAACCAATATAGAAATTATCTATTAGATTACATTTGTCTTGATACAGCCTCTGCCACCACATCAGATCAATTGCTCTGGGCTCCTTTGATCAGCTCCATTACCTAGTGGGGGTGGGGGGGGTCATAGTTTGGTCCCGCCTTCACTGTTGTGATTGGTGTGGGGGTAGGGACAGGCTTAGGGCGTCGGGGGGTTCCCCGGAGGCATCTTCCTTGGGGGGCTCAACCCGGGGTAGCGGTCATGTCCGGGTGGGGGCTCTTTTGGCTCTCGGGTGACTGTTTCCTCGTGGCTGCGTGCAGTGGGGCTAGGGGAGGGTCTGTGCTGACGGACGTGGGTTACTGACCTGGTAGCCTGTCTGCCCCTGGGTGGGTCCGGGATGGGCGTGAGGTTCTGGGGGCGCTCTGTCTCTGGGCTGGGGCCCTGGCCGGGCCTCGGGGCCTTGGGTCCTGGTTTGTGTGTTGTCGGGGATGTGGGCGGGTGGGTGTATGGGGGCCCATCCCTGGCGGGTCGCGGAGTATGGGAGTGCCTACTGGGGTCAGCGGGGGACCTGGCCCCAGGGAGGGGTCACTTGCCCCTCCCTTCCTTCCCTCCCCATCTCCAGCTGCCTCCCTCTTCCCGCTCCACCACAACCACCCACACATGCAGGGCCTTGGAGTAGGGGTATGTCACCAGGGTGCAGAGGAGGCTACCCCCCCTCTGTCCCCTTCTGGCTGCCTCTGCCTCAATTTTATCCCACAACTTAGACATTCACATTATTCACACTCTCATTACACATACATATAGGATCTTGGGGGTGGGCACAATCACGGAGTCCAAATTACCATCAGGGTGTACACCTCACCCCTGGCGTCGTTGCCCACCTCTCAATTTTAAACACACTTAGACATTGAGGGCTATCAGGAGGGACTATGTGCTTACCTGCTGCTCCTTGGCAGGTAGCTCCATGCCCTCCTGGGTTTTAATTGCACCTTAGAACACACATGCATCAACACTACAATGAGCGGGTGGAGGGAGGTTTGGAGTCTTCTCTCACCCCCATTCTCTGCGGCCTGCTGGAGCGGGAGGGCTAGGAGGAGTTGGCCGTCCGACTGCGGTCTGGAGTGTGGGGCCTCCCTGCTGCTACGGAGTCGGGGTGGTCTGCCTCTCCCCACCGCAGGGAAAAGGGTAACAACACCTGGGTCTGGGTGCAATTCCCCCCTCCAGGGGCAAGGGTACCTAGACCCGGTTTGTAGAGTACGTTTGGGGAGTGTGATCGTGTGTACAGCGTCTCTTTATGTCTGTCTCCACGTTGGTTGAGTGTGGAGTGAGTGCATATGAGAGCATGAGGGGGGGAATGGAAGTTTGTGTCTGTGTGTGCCTGTATGTCTGTGTCTATATGTCAGGTTGGGTATCAGACACCACCTCTCTGGGGACACCTCAGGCCCTCCAAGGTTTGGAGGCCTATCTCCCCCTACCACCACTTCCCCTGCCGGTGGCGGACTCCCTCAGGTGTCGGTGCGTTGGTGGTTCTTTGTGTCTGGGGGTGGGCGTCCAGGTACACACCGGCTCACTCCTTGGCGGCCGCTTATCGGGGCCTGGAGCCTGGGGCTCGCTCGGGCCCCTTCGGAGGTGGGGTGCCCTCGGCCTCTCGGCCTGGGGCTCGGTCACTCAGGCACAGCTGGCGGCCGGCGGAGCTCATGGGCGCGTCACTGCAACTCCCCCTGGCTTCTGCTCCGCGGCTGCTGGGTGAGCCCTCATCTGGGACTCTCCTCAGCTCTTACTGGAACAGTGGCGCGGCTGCCCCTCTGTTGGTCTTCCATGGTCTCTTGTGTTCTGGGGGCCTCTGGAGGTCTGGAGTTTTGATCTCCTCCATACCTGCTTCACACCCTGGAGGACGGGGCTGTGGCCCCCCCACACTCCCTAGCAGATCGTTACATGGAGAAACCTTTGGAATACAAGCGCGCTGATCCACACAGGTATGCACACGGGTGTTCACTGCTCGTAGACCCAAATTACACCTTTCTTGGCTGCTACTTCGAAGCACATCTGTCCTGCGTGCTGCACAACAACATTGAATATTTAGTATTTACTGCTGTTTACACTTAGCTAGATTAATGCGATGGTGTTGTGTTTAGTATGTTGCTTTGTTTTGTTTTGTTTTTGTCTTTTTTGCTTGTTTTCTATTCCTCTCTCAACAGGTGATCCAGGAGATTTTTATTTTTTTTCTCCCCCCCTTTCTCACTGTCCCTCTCCCCTTCTGTTTTTCCTTTCCTTCCTCTTTCTTTCTCCCTTTCCTATCCCTCACTCATGTCTGTCCCGTCTGTAACATCTGAAAATAAAATATAATAAATAATAAAAACAAAGATCGACCAAATGGACCAATACGGCAATGCCACGATGATCCATTTGGCAAAGTAAATCCATTGGGTATCCTTGTTGGTCTTCAGACAACAATTCTGATGGCTAAAGAACCAAATGGGACAGGCAGGAGAAAAAAAAAAAAAGACATGAAATTAGAGCCTTGGTCAGTTTGAACAGCTTTTGGTAAACCAAAAATAGAGAAGAAGTTCACCAATGCCTTAACAACTGGTTTCACCTTAAGGGTGCGCAATGGAATTGCCTCGGGAAAACGGGTAGCAACACACATTAGAGTCAAGAGTTACTGGTGACCCGATTTTGTTTTAGGGAGTGGACCAACGCAGTCGATGAGGATGTGTTCAAAAGGTTCCCCCAAAACTGGAATAGGGTGTAAGGGAGCGGGTGGAATGACTTGGTTAGGCTTACCACTAATCTGACAGGTGTGACAAGAACGACAATACTTAGCAACGTCATTCTTCAATCCTGGCCAAAAGAAATGATGCAGAATGCGGTGATAGGTTTTCCTAATACCTAAATGTCCAGAAAAACTGTCATGGGCAAGACTAAGAACTTTGGGTCGGTACTGTTGAGGCACCAGAACCTGTTTAAACACATTCCAACCCAAATCACCAGCTGTAGTCGGATACCAAGTACGCATCAACACATCATCCTCGACACTATAAACACGAGGGTACTGGTCGCTAGAGTTGGCAGCGGAAAAACAACTCACAAGAGTCGGGTCACTCTGCTGTGCCAAAGTTGAGGTGTCACTGATGGGCTAACAGACAGCATCGCCTCAGAGTCGCCCGTCAGTGGAACACGGGATTCAGATTCAGACTCCGGCCCACCACCAGCACAGAGAAAAGAATCAGATAAATCCATGTCACCGTACTTGCGCCTATGCGCACGAGTTACCGCGCAAGCAGGAAAAACAGAGGAGGAACGCTCCTCAGCGACAGGGTTAGATAATGAAATATCAGGCACCGGTATCTCAACCACTCTCGGAGTAGAAAACACTTTTCCGTTAGCCAAATCATTCCCCAGAATCATCGCAACTCCGGGCACTGGCAACTGGTCGCGCACGCCAACCGGTACCGAACCCGAAACGAGCGGTGATTGAAGAAACACATTGTGCAGTGGCACACGCAGTACATCCATTTTTACACCCCAGACAAGAGCATCCGAACCACAAAAAGAGTCATCAGAAAAAGGTAGAATCCCCTTCAAAATAAGAGTCTGCGCGGCCCCAGTGTCACGCAGAATCATGATCGGCACCCGATCCTCCTCTTTTTCATTCAACGAAACAAACCCCTCCGACACAAAAGGGCGGTAGCTCTCATCAAAGCCTTCACTTCCCACTCCATTGCTAGGTGAAGTGGAAGCTGACATAGAACGAACGAAACCCACACTTTTCGGCTTCCTCACCGTGTTGGTCTGCTCCCTGCGCTGTAGTGATGGGCAAGCAGCAACAAGGTGCCCGATTTCATGACAGTAAAAACATTTGCGATCTGACACAGGAATAGCAGCAGAACGTATCTGGCGCTTAGGGGAAACCCTATAACTTCTGACAGGACGAGGTGAGGAAGTGTACTCACGGCGCTCTGTCGAAAGTGCAGCACGATGAGTTAACACAAACTCGTCGGCAAGGACCGCGGCTTTAGACAGTAACCCCACCTTCTGCTCATTCAGGTACACCACAATGTTTTCAGGGAGACATGTCTTGAACTCTTCCAACAGGATCAACTCCTTTAGCTGTCAAATAAGACAGTTTTCTCACGTGCAAATTCCACAAACGTTTGACTGTCAAACTTGCGACAGGCACGGAACTTCTGTCGATACGCCTCCGGGACTAGTTCATAAGCCCGCAAAATAGTGGATTTGACAACCTCATAATCCAAGCTGTCAGCAATAGAAAGACTCGCACAGACCTCCTGCGCTCTTCCTATTAATTTGCATTGCAGCAACAGGCTCCAGACATCCTTTGGCCATTTTAAAGTGGTTGCGATGCGCTCAAAAGCAGTGAAATACGAGTCAACCTCTCCCTCCCTAAAAGGAGGCACCAAAACAATCTGCTTGCTAGCGTTAAACTGGTCTATGGTGGGAGGGTCGGGGAATGTACTTACAGGAACGGGAGCAGCGTCTCTCGCTCGGGAATGATCAAGCTCCATAGCTCGAATACGGAGATGCATGAGCTCGACTTCCTTAGCCTTAGCCGCCAGCTCCACCTCCTTCAAGCGAAGGGCAAGCCTGAGATCCTCCGTCACCAGACCCGCCCCAACCTGGCCAGCCGGGTCAAATTCAGGAGACTGAACGGAGAAGGAGCTTCCGCCCCCGACGGCATCCGCCCCTTGGAAGGCTTCGGGACGGCCCCAGCAGCTTCCGCCCCCACTGCCGTCTGCAAACTCCCAGACCCACTCGGCGAGGTTTTCTCTCTCTCCCCCTCTCGGAGCTGTCAGAGCGGCCTTTTGAAGGTAGTCAACCGCTCCATGGTCCAATCAGTCGCTCACGACTCCTCATTAGGGGAGGGACCTGGAAAAGTCTTAAGCACAGTACAGAAAACACAGACAGAAAACAGGCCACACATGGCCACAGCCGTAACAATTACACACTGACTTTAATGGAGAGACCGGAAATACAAACACACACAGTTTGTTGTGTGAAGAAATCAAACACGAGCTGAACAAACAGTAAAGTTCCTAAAGACAAACTGTTAAAGGAGGAAACAAAGCAAACTTACAGTTTCTTCACACACCAACAACAAGCTCCACTCCACACCTGGGCCCTATTTCAGGAAGCCGGTTTAGAAAACTCAGAGTGAAAAACGATACTCAGGGTTGAGTAACCCCGAACTGTCCAACTCGGAATATTCGGTTTCAGAAAGGCTGATAACAATTAGTTCAGTCAACGCGGAGTTGCTTTAACCCCAAGTTAAGCACGCGCACGAGGATACATAAAGCCCTGATTAGTGGAGCACAGATTAAGCGAGTCACCATGGAGACGGAGGGAAAGAAGGCGCGGTCAATGTATCTTACAGCGCTTGAGGCCGAAATTCTGATGGCAGCATATGCCGATAACATGCAAATTCCGCGGAAAAAAAGTAACACAGCCTCAGCTGCAAAAGAAAGAGAGCATGCATGGCAAAACATAGCCGACAGAGTCAATGCGTGAGTGTTAATTTAAACATTGATCTAGGGATTTCCACCCATTCAACACGTTATTTTATTATATTTTATTTTATTTTTTATTTTATACATTTTATTTTGTGACGTGATGTGAGTGCAGGTGCAACCCAACAGGCCCCAAATGTTCCTGGCAGCAAGTAAAAATGAAATATAAAAATATAGTCCAAACAGGTAAGGTGTAATTGTATTATGAGCCATAGTGCTTGGTCAGTTTGTCCGATGTAAATCAATTGCAGTTAGAGGCTACATTAATTTTCTTTCTGTAAGCACTTATTGAAATTATCTGAGCACATTACAAGTACATATTTGCTTACTCTGTATGCTCAAATGTGACCCGTTATAGCCAACAGAAAAAAAGCGGAGGCCCGAAAAACAGGTGGGGGTCCTCCACCACCACCACTCACAGAGCCTGGCCACTTGGCTTCCACATTTGTGATAATGTTGGCAGCATCACATATGATCTTCACAGTGCAGAGAACACAAATTAGCATCCATTACTATAATGAAATAATTTGTTAGTTTGAAATGCTACAGGGAACTATGTACCTGTACATTAATGCTGTGGAAAGACTTCCTGTTCACATAGTCTCCTTCATTTACTGAAGGAGCAATGATTGGAATGTGAGTGCCATCTGTACAGCAAATCACGCCTGGGAACCGTGAACATAAATGTAAAATTTAAGTAGTAGTTCAAGTATCACCACATCATGAATTAAGTTTCGTTCATCCTGATACCTGCAATTTTGTGGCATCCCTCTTTGATAAATCTTGTGGGTCTATGACCGGGGAACACCACAAACGAGTACAGGAGACGTTTCAGTGCAACTGTAACATTCCTGACTGCCCGACAGACGGTAGCCTTGGAAACGTGCTCAGCGTCACCAATATTATACAGAAAGCTCCCGTTTGCAAAAAACCGAAGTGCAATACAAATAATATGTACAGAACTGAGAGGATGTCCGCGATGTGTCACATGAGCAATATTAGGCCTGAGGATGTTATTCAAAAAAATTATAGATTGTGCTGAAAAACGATGACGTTCACACAGAAAATGATCAGGAAATGATAAAATGTCCGAACGCGCTCTAATCACTCTCTCCCGGCGGAGAGCTCTGCGGAGAATTTGGGCTTCAACATCTACTGGCTCTTCAAGCAAGGGACACGCCATGTCTGACAAAGAGGCGGAGAAGGTCAGGGTTAGTTGAAGTAAACCTGCTAGGGGGCAGGTTAGCTTCACGGAGTGTGTCGTCATAGTAACTCACTCAGGCTTCATCTGAACTCGCTTTGTGAAACCGAAAACCCAGAGTTTTCGTTAACTCAGGGTATACTTACTCAGAGTTTGCGCTAAACCGGCTTCCTGAAACAGGGCCCTGGACACTAAACACGGACACACAGGTGAGCTGCTTCCTGGAAGGAGGCGGGACTCCACCTGAAACTCAGCACAGGTGGGAGGGGCTCAGCTCTGTGTGTGCTGATGTGTTAACTTTAAAAATATGCCGTCTGACTGCTCAGACTGAGTCAGAGTAAAGTTCACATGCTGACGTGTGGAGACATGAAACCTTGTTGTAGCTGCAGGTGTGAACACACTGATCCCAGACCAGCTCTGCTGTATTTGTAACATGAACATTTCTGCTGCAAAGCTTCAAATGTTCAGCATGTTTCTCTGTTTCCAGTCTATAGATCCAGTCACACTTTCTACCTTCACCTGTGCAGTAAAGACTGAGAGCAGAGCTGAAACCAAGCGTCCAATCAGTGAGCAGCATCAACACCTGAGCTTCATTCAGACTCTGTTATTGAAGATGTTGTTGGTACAAAGTTCATCTGCTGCTCACATGAATCCATGAAAGATTTATTTCACTGAATGTTTCTTCAAAGCTCATTTCAACCTGTTGAAGTCATGAATGAAAGTGCAGACTGAGAGTGGATCACATGATGTTTGAGGTGTGTCATGTGACATGTTCAGTATTGTCACACATGTCTAGATTGTCCCTGATATCATAACTGCTCAAACACTGATGATTATATTTGAAGAATTATTCCTGATGGCAGCAAAGTTTGAATGGAGCTCTCTGTCTGTGCTGATTTGTCGCCCTCTGGAGGTCAAAGCACAAACTGCATGATGTCACTGTAACCACCACAGAGACAGGAAGTGTTTTTATGACTGAAACACTGAAATGATGCTAACGGCTGTCGTTAGGCTCACTGACAGCAGTGCTGATGTGTTCATGTCAAACACTGGCTCAGGTCAGACTCCTTCATCCTTCTCCAGCGTGAGGCCGCCCTCAGACCCACAGGAGCTCTGACCTTTGACCTCCTGACCCTAACCATTTTAGTCTTGTTGCATCTTTAAATGCAAATCCATCCAAACTGTAGCCGAGCAAAAGAAGCTGGAAGTTGTTCTATGAATGATGTTGTCGAAGGAGCTTGGAAAGAAAAGCGTCTGGACTTCTTTAAGTTGCTTGAAGAGGGACTTGGACGTCTTAACGCCCACTCACATCCTGGGACATTTGATCACAGGAAATCACATGATCACATGATAATAACTTGTGATTTTCTTTTAAATGAATCTTTAATCCTGTTGTAGGGCCTCTGACTCTCATGAAGATTTTCACATCAATGTGCTTTTCACAAAGATATTAACAATGAAAATGACGTGCAGCCCTGAACTACTCATGTGTTAACTCAGCGGTTCCCAACCCCCGGGTCACGGACCGGTCCGTGAGTCGTTTGGTACCGGGCCGTGAGAGTCGAGGCTCGGTGTGAAATTTATGGTTGATAGGTTTGTAGCATAAACCTATTCGCTGGATCGTTCAATACAATCAGCTACACAGCAAAGCAAGACACGAGTAGTTCTTTATGTTTCTCGTGCACGGGAGAGAACTGGACCAATGCCGTTCCTTCGCTTGACCACAGTTGCTCTCGTCCGTTCCCCCGTAACACTGTTCTTTTATTGAGGTTACATGAATATACAGAGGGGCAAAAAAGTATTTAGTCAGCCACCGATTGTGCAAGTTCCCCCACCTAAAATGATGACAGAGGTCAGTAATTTGCACCAGAGGTACACTTCAACTGTGAGAGACAGAATGTGAAAAAAAAATCCATGAATCCACATGGTAGGATTTGTAAAGAATTTATTCGTAAATCAGGGTGGAAAATAAGTATTTGGTCAATAACAAAAATACAACTCAATACTTTGTAACATAACCTTTGTTGGCAATAACAGAGGTCAAACGTTTACTATAGGTCTTTACCAGGTTTGCACACACAGTAGCTGGTATTTTGGCCCATTCCTCCATGCAGATCTTCTCGAGAGCAGTGATGTTTTGGGGCTGTCGCCGAGCAACACGGACTTTCAACTCCCGCCACAGATTTTCTATGGGGTTGAGGTCTGGAGACTGGCTAGGCCACTCCAGGACTTTCAAATGCTTCTTACGGAGCCACTCCTTTGTTGCCCGGGCGGTGTGTTTTGGATCATTGTCATGTTGGAAGACCCAGCCTCGTTTCATCTTCAAAGTTCTCACTGATGGAAGGAGGTTTTGGCTCAAAATCTCACGATACATGGCCCCATTCATTCTGTCCTTAACACGGATCAGTCGTCCTGTCCCCTTGGCAGAAAAACAGCCCCATAGCATGATGTTTCCACCCCCATGCTTCACAGTAGGTATGGTGTTCTTGGGATGCAACTCAGTATTCTTCTTCCTCCAAACACGACGAGTTGAGTTTATACCAAAAAGTTCTACTTTGGTTTCATCTGACCACATGACATTCTCCCAATCCTCTGCTGTATCATCCATGTGCTCTCTGGCAAACTTCAGACGGGCCTGGACATGCACTGGCTTCAGCAGCGCAACACGTCTGGCACTGCGGGATTTGATTCCCTGCCGTTGTAGTGTGTTACTGATGGTGACCTTTGTTACTTTGGTCCCAGCTCTCTGCAGGTCATTCACCAGGTCCCCCCGTGTGGTTCTGGGATCTTTGCTCACCGTTCTCATGATCATTTTGACCCCACGGGATGAGATCTTGCGTGGAGCCCCAGATGGAGGGAGATTATCAGTGGTCTTGTATGTCTTCCATTTTCTGATGATTGCTCCCACAGTTGATTTTTTCACACCAAGCTGCTTGCCTATTGTAGATTCACTTTTATTCTATTCTGTACAGCTGTGTACTGTATTTATTCTTATTGTATTCAAAATTTTGCGTCATAACTTTTGCACTGTCCACTTCCTGCTGTGACAAAACAAATTTCCCACGTGTGGGACTAATAAAGGTTATCTTATCTTATCTTATCTTCCCAGTCTGGTGCAGGTCTACAATACTTTTCTAATGTATTCTAATGTTAGAGCTCTTGCAGCTGGCGTTTGAGCTGTGCAGAGGTCTCTCTCTTCTGGAAGATGATTGAATAAAAAGAAATATCAATATTTTAACACACTATGAGTCGGGTTTCTCTGTTTGGGGACAAAAGAATCAGGGTTGAACATACTGTAGCTGTTACTGCTGCTGTTACTGCCACCATCCAGGTAGTTGTAGGTACCCACCCTGTTACATACATGCTGACTCAGAGTCTCAATGAAGGAGGAAAGGATGGATGAAGGCAGCCTAGTGTGGGTCATTTGTGTCCAGCAGTCATCCAGGGCCTGGATCCATCTGTAACAGGAAGACAAAGTCCAGCCTGTAATCATCCTATCAGGCACAGCGTTTCCATCCAGCATCCTGACTACGCTAACAATCCGTCAAACGTCTCCTCTGGTCCACAGAAGTCACACTTCCTGTGTCATGTTTATCTTTTTAAGTGTGCTATTCAAGCCTGTGTGACCAACTCTGACTCTCCAGATTACATCCTCGTCTCTGCTGCAGCTTCTTCTACACGACTGTTTTCTGTATAATAATATCTGCCTTTCCCGTCTCTGTCCCAGTGTGCCTGCCACTCGTCCTTCATCTTTACCTTCATTATACTCTTCACCTCACTTTCACTGTATTTTATAGTCAAACCTGCACGACTTCTTCTTGCTGCACCTTTTTAAACGTATCGTCCTGTTCATTGCATCAACACCAATATTCACAGGAAGCCATAAGAAATCCACTTCTGTCCCTCTGTGTTTGATTCTATACAGTAAATGAAGTATATCAAAAACAATATGTTGCCTAGAGTCTGAAGACATATCACCTGTGCTCACTAGCACGCTGCTAGAGTCCCAGCAAACCACATACCTCCATATTAGTGCGTCCTCCACCCAGTTCAAGCCAGTAACATCACTACCAGCTCCCAGTATAAACTGCCACATCATCTGTAATTCTTTTACTCATCACCAAACTTATTTGTGGGAGAACAAATGCAGCAGCCGTTCTTTTATCTGACAGTGTTGACGCATCAGTAAATATCCTCACATGACCTGAGGACTTTCCCACTATATGAACCTGCTTTTAGTCGCCCCTCCTCCCTCGCCACAAGCTTCCTTTACAACATAACTTATAAAAAACAACTTTATTGACAATCAGCAATAACAATTACAGACAGTCTAGAAGAAGAATCACATGATCAAGGAGCAGAAGTTTATGGTTTTAATAGCTTTTACATTTTGGGAAAGTTTTAAAAACATTGTTTGGTTTTCTTTCTAAAGCGTTGAAAGGACGGCTTTGCATCAGAACAGTAAGATCAGCAAATGAATCCATTAAAGTTCTTTTGCCTTGTTTGCAAAAGAAGCCAAACAACATTTGTGTTACAAAGAGAGACTTCAGAACAGATCAAAGATCACAAACATCAGGCACTGATGGAAACAGCCAAACACAGAAACAGAGGCACCAGCAGGTGAAGGAGGCCTGTTGTAGAAATGACTCTGAGTGCTCAGGTAGAAACGCATGAAGAACCAGTGCGTCTAATATTTGGAGACTAATCTGTGTTTGAGTGTCCTGGATGAAACACAAATCATGTTGCAGAGCGAGGACGTCGTCTTTCTTCCCGAGTGTGTAACTACAGGACGTGTGCAGAAGGTTTAATCGTCCTCCTGACAGTTACTGATGAACGAGTCCTTCAGGGAGGCTCCAGGATCACTGTGGCTTTTACCAGCTGCTGCTAAACTGAGAGGTGTTGCTGCTTCATGTGTGAAGATGTTTGCATGGCTTTAACAGTGCAGACGTTCCTCATGTGCACCCATTTCATATGTTTTATTGTGATGTTTAGTAACATCTGCTTTCCTCCTTCAGGCAGACGATAAAGTGAGCTCAGCCTTAAACATGTGGAGAGAACGTTTGACCGACAGTCCTGGGACGACTGCAGAACAATGGTTTGTTTTTAATGATAAAGTTTCATAATGGAAATAAATGCTGAGCCTGTTTCATGATGTTGGCCCTGCAGCATCAGGCAGGATCAATACTGTAACAAACGTGTGTCACAGTTATAATGACTTTAAATGAAGACTTGGGTTGGATGGAGATGTCAGCTGGATTTGTGCTGACTGTCACTTTAAATGTTTTCAGTTCAGCTTCTAAATCTACTTTTGTATAATGTTTGCTGAGTTTTGCACTTCATGACGCTTTTAAGAAGAGCCAATAAATCCTGACTTTACACAAAAATAAAGGTTTAATGTGTTTAGTGTGACAGTGGAGGAGAGCGCACATAATAAGAGTCATTAACAGAATGGTGACAATTATAATCTGTCTCATTTTAGGAGCAGCTCACAGGCACAACAGACTACAGAGCAATCAAAGCACCAGTTAAACGTCCATGTGACCGGCTTACAGCCAATGAACAATCAGTCCCCAATGTCCCCACCAACATCACTGTACTGGAAAGACTGTGCTGCCATGGTCAGAGATGAACTGGTACTAAAATGTAAGGCAGCTGATGTGTGTGGCCTTAGCAGCACAAATGCATCACGGCTGCAACGCTGCAGTGTGTTTGAACATTTGAACATTTCTGTGGCTTCAAACCAGCAGCTCCTCTGTACTCAGTCATGTTTGTGTGTCTGTCAAAGTGATTGTTGTCTTTAAAAAGCCTTTTGTGTTTGAGTTTTGTGAGCAGTGCCGAGCTTCTCTGTAGTCTAAGCTGAGTCGATATATTTGATTCCATGTCTGGTGTGATTTTCAAAGTCAGCAGCAGCAAACGCTGAACAAGCAAAGTTTGGGCCCATCAGAGACAGCAGTGGATCTGCTGACCTGTAGGTGTTGGAGGTGTTTGTGTGCAGCTGTGGGTCAGTCAGCTTTATTTCACTTATCCATGACAGAGCGCTGTTAGCTGTGAGTTAGCATCCACTGAGCTGTTTCATCTACTCTGTCACTGCCAGCAAGCAGAGCCCAGGGTTGGCTTCATAAGCTGGACGTGGCCTTGCTCAAGGGCACTTTAGCAGCATGTTCCCAGCAGTAACACAGGGATTCAAACTGGTGACCCTGGAGTAGGAATCACCCAGAAAAGTCACCTTATGCCAGAAGTTTTAGTGAGACGGGAACAACATTACAGCTCTGATGTCATTGACCTGTGCAGTGAGGACATATTGAACTGTGAGGACACAGCTTATAGGTTCAACACTGACCCTGGGTCAGCATGTGCAGGTGACATGGTGTTGGTGTCACCACTACAGACAGCTCAGGTTCAACTGGTTCTTCTTTGATTTGCTTCTATAGCACAAAGGTTGACACCAGTCTGGTCCAGTTAGCATCTGAATCCATAAACGTGTGAGCTCGTCCCACCAGAGGATGTCAGCATCATGGGGATAATGTCTACAGCAGGAAAACACAGGGACAGTTGGGTTTGCTGCACATCAGGAACACACAGTTAGCTCAGATATGTTCATGTCACTAACACCAATACAATGACTGAGTGCTCTATAGCAGCTAATGCTAACAACTGTAACACTGCTGTTTGTCATGGTTTTCAGACCAAATGATAACAAAACGTTGGGAAAAGTGAAATATTGGAACATGAAATCATAAATTATTACATTTAAACAACAATAATACAGCTAAATTTCCCCTGTTGGCTCATAAGCTGCTCACCTGGATGCTACATCAGTGCAGTCCTCTCTGAACATTAGATAATCAACACACACACACTTATTGTTGAGAGGCTGACTTCACTAAACTCACAGAAACTCTTAATAAGATCCTCAAATGATGACTTTGGAGTTCTGTGTTACTGTCAGTGTATAAAAGCTAGAAAAGGAAGAAAAGCAGGAGAAATGATCAAAGTGCTGCTGTGTGCAGGAAGAACTACAACATGTTAGTGAGAAACACAAACAGGGTGTGAAACACACTCCAGAGGAAACGCTGTGTGCAGGCTGTCTGTGACTTCCTGTATCTCTGCCACAGACTGGGACAGACACCAGTGAAACCAGTCACTGTGGTCATGTGCTTGTAGCCAGCAGCCTGTGATGTGAGGCTGCTTGAGTCAGTCGTCTGCTTCCACCATGTAAACCTTGGTGTCTCCTACATATACAGATGTTTCCTGCAGACTGTGCTGCTCCAGCTGTCACACAGATGTTGAATCAGCAACATCTGCTGTCACGTCCTCCCTGGTCCCACAGATAACAGGCTGCATACAAGAGACTCACCTCTGCTACCTGCTGCTCCACTCCCCATCGCTGTTTTGGCCACGCCTCCCGTTGGTCAGCAGGTAAAGGTGAAGCCTGGGACATGGAAGCCTTTACAGCAGAGCTTCATGGGCCTGTCCAGCAGCAGACTGAGGAGAGAAAGGTGACAGAGTTCGCTGTTACAAACAGTTTCTCAGCTTTGATCTAAAAGAGCTTCTTTCCTGTTAAAGCAGCTGAGAGTGAGCACATGTTCTCCCCCTGAGGTTCTCATGACAGAGGAAGAACTCACAGCTGAGGAGGACCAGGATCTCCATCCACTCACAGTCCCTGCAAACAAAACCACCATTTGAACTTTAACATTTGTTGTCAGTTCTTGTGTCACTCAGCACATCTCAGCTGTTCCTCTGAGTTTCTGTTGCTTCTGAAAGTCTTCCTGTGATTGGCTGTTCACAGACACATGACTACATGAATCAGCTCCACATGTTCTCAGCAGCAACATCTGGGCAGCTGTGACAGGTTAAAGACAACATGTTTCTAAGTGCAATTAGAACAAGAAGCCAGTAAAGACACGTCTGTGATGCAAAGCAACAGAAGAGCAACGTGAGCCACAGTAAGTGATGGAGGATGAACTGGTCCTGTCTCTGTTGGTGGGCTCGTATACTGGCAGGAAGGAAGCTTCTCTGGGATTTCTCCCTCAGCACCAGTGAAGCCTCTGTTTCTGTCACTATTGTCTCTTTGAACTGTGATTATTTTGTGCTTTCACAGCATTTTCCTGTTTCATGGTGTTTTAGAAGCAGCAGTGTGTGTGAGCTCTCAGGGCCACCGTCCATCCTGTATACTTGTTGTTTGTAGTGTCACCAGTGCAGTGATGACCACAGGGTGGCGCTGTGCTGCATCACAGCAGCGTATCTGTAACCGGAAGGTCGCCGGTTCGATCCCCGGGCTCTCTGTCCTGGTCGTTGTGTCCTTGGGCAAGACACTTTACCCTACTGGTGTTGGCCAGAGGGGCCGATGGCGCGATATGGCAGCCTCGCTTCTGTCAGTCTGCCCCAGGGCAGCTGTGGCTACAACCGTAGCTGCCTTCACCAGTGTGTGAATGCGAGAGTGAATGAATAGTGGTATTGTAAAGCGCTTTGGGTACCTTGAGAAGTGCTGTATAAATCCAGTCCATTATTATTATTATTAAGTGTCTGCTGTGTGTTCATCTCAGAGTCCTCACAGGTGACACATTAGCTCCAGAACACCAAGCCAGGTGTTTGAAGCCTGACAGGGATTCTTCCCATCCAGAGGGAGGATTTAGCTGCACAACAGTGAATATTAGTGTGTAGTTTAGAAACACAGACTGTGCCTGCACTGCATCTAGTGAAGAAAACTATCACTGCGAGAGAACGAGGCTCCTTTAAAGCAGGTGATATTAAGGTTGAAAAATAAACAATAAGCTGATGTAATCAACGTTTCACAAAATGGTCAGCAGCTAAAATCTGGAGCCGTTCTTTGGTGGTAATTAACAGTTTGTTCTTGTTAGCTAATTATGTAATTAAAGGTAGCAGCAGGAGCCTTGTGTTGAAAGCCCATTCACTCACACATTCACACAGTATGTGTTAGGGATGGGTATTGATAAGATTTTAACGATTCCGATTCCATTTTCGATTCTGTTTAACGATTCGATTCTTTATCAATTCTCTTATCGATTCTTTTTTTTTAAAAAGGAGAACACTAAAGTCGATTAGCTTAGAACTGTGTTTTATATCTTCTCTTTGAACAAGATATTCTATCTTGTTCAAAGAGAAGAGTAACATGGCCTTACAAACCCAGCAGTGAGATCTTAAGAGATCCACAGCCTACGGCTCTTCAATGGGGTGTCACAGGGTCCCCAGGAAAAAAAATGTATATGTAAAATAATAAAATAAATATTCTCCTGTAGCAATAACAAAGTTTAACATAAATTATTCTGTAGCAATTACACAAGAATATCCAGTAATGTCCCTGCCTACAATTAAACACATTCACTTACCAAAGTGAAATCGGGGGCATCTGCTGTGGCAAATGGGTGCAAGCCTTTGACCACAAACTTAGACACTGCTGGGTGACATTCGTCTATCCTGGCCTGAAAGGAGACGCTACCGGTAGACTGCAGCGAGAACTGCCAGCATCTGAGTCAGCCAGACTCTGTCTCTCTCATCATGGTTATCTAAATGCAACACACAGTAATAGCAGGTTTTGTAATAAGGTAAATCGCGCTAACATAATATGCAATGCTAATTGATTAGTTACCTGCAGTATTAACGGGAGAGGACGTGGAAACGCTACCGCTGCTGCTGGGTTGAGCTTCGCTAGTCCGGAGCGGATCAAAAACACGACATTCGTTGAACGCAATCGCGTGTTTTGTGAGCAAATGCTTTTGCATATTCGTAGTGTTTCCTCCCTTTGATGAAATCTCTACTTTGCAAGTATTGCACGTTGCCCTGTTGTCATCCTTTCTCATAAAGTGTAACCAAACTTTTGAGCGTCTGTGCCGCTCAGGCGCCGTGTTTCCTACTGGGTAAAAGACGCTACTCAACGTGATGATGTCATTCGGGGCGACTGGAATCGATAAGGGAATCGTTTTTAAAAGTGGCAAACGATTCCAAGGAATTGAAACAGTGGGAACCGGTTCTCAACAAGAACCGGTTTTCGATACCCATCCCTAGTATGTGTGTGTCTGTGTTACACTGTGGACATCCCTTCTGTTGGAGCGCCATCTTGTGGCAGGTTTAAGAAATGTTCTTCTTGTAAATCCAAACTGATGCACCTCCATAGCAGACTGTGGAGGCTTTCAGTGACATGAAGACTTGATTTATACTGTCATATTCTCCTGTTACACAAAGCACAGCACGCTGAACATGGATGAACTGAAACTCCCAGCATCTGACTGAGGAAAAGCACAAATCATTCTCACACTGACTCCTGCTTGATTTTAGATTTGCTTTAAAATCCTCACACTTTCATATGAAGCACTAAATGGGCTCCAGACTGTTTATCTCAGCTTCCTGTCAAACACACTGCTGCTCACACCGAGGCTCAGTTTACTCCTCCAGCCTGGCTTAACCTGCTGTCTGTTAAAAACAGTCCCACACTCCTCTGTTTAATCCTTCTGATCAGACTCTTTGATTTTGTATTGTTTTTACCTGAACTTGTGTTTTTGACATGGTTCTGTCTGTGAAATAAAGCTCACACACACACTGCTACAGTCCTTCATACACTTAGAAACGAAGCTGCTCCTTTCCTCAGTGCTGACACATAAAGAAGAGTTGGTTTTATATCCAACACGTCTCTGTTCCAGAAAACAGCTTCAGCAGCCTCTGAGTCTGAACTTGGAGTTGGTTATAAGCCACAGGCCTGTGTGCACAGCAATGAGGATCCACCCACTCGATAACAAGCCGGGGGGTTCAATGGTCACACAGCCGGCGAGAGCAGCGGACTCCCGGCTTCATCGTTTTCAGACCCCGCTCTTTGGTTACTCAGGTTAAACATGATATATAAGTCAGAGGGCCCGGTGGCGCCAGTGTCCGGCAGCCTCTGTCAGTGCACCCCAGGGCGGCTGTGGCTACACTGTAGCTGCCATCACCAGTGTGTGGATGTGTGTGTGGATGGGTGGATGACTGGATGTGTGAAGCGCTTTGGGGTCCTTAGGACCAAGTAAAGCGCTGTACAGGCCATTTACCATAAGTCACTCGGATAACTTAAAAATGTAATTGTTTGCCTTTTTTCTGTGTTTTATTTGTTCCGGAGTAAATCGGTTTGGCTGAGATCAAAGTTATTAGATTATTAGATTAAATGCAACTTTATTAATCCATCGGGTGGGTTCCTCCGGGGTTTTCACACAGCTGAATAAACGTCAAACAGAAAATTGATTAAACAGAAGTGTGAGACGGTCGAGAGTTTGCTCCAGTGTCCTGTAATATTTTAGATAGCAAGGAGCAGACGGCGAGTTTATTAAACTCCACCCACACAGCGGTGACACAGATCTGAAGGCTGGACCATCCCATTTCATAGCCTCGCACTTCTGGCCTTCTCGGTCTTTGCAGGACCCGGCCCACGTAGGCCAGGAAGGCCGGGTCCTCCGAAGGATGCGGCCGACGTTTTGGGACACAGCTACAGACACACAAGAAAAGCCAGAGAAACAAAGACAAATCCAAAGAATCCATCATACTGAGTCAAAGTGATCACAGGTCTGCTTTGTTGGAGCCTTCAAAGTGGAACATGTGGACTGTTCCTTTATTACTACCACTGAAGGCCACGCCCCTCTGCTCATGTGATCACGTGGTTTGTAGGAACGCTCCTCTTCCTCAGAGGATCCACCTGTGCTTCCTCTCCGCTCTCCTCCACCTGTTACAGTGAGGGAACGTCCTCCATGATGGAGGAGCTGCTGGAAAGTGCTGAGAGCTTCCTCCAGAGTGAGACCTCTGTCACAGTTCAGAGGATCTATGAACTGATCGATCAGCCATCAGAGGAGTCGGATCAATGGAGCTGCTTCTGTTCCTGATGTCCCTGTTTGATCCTGGACCTGAACTCTCCCTGCAGAGGAGACACACACGACACCTGCACTGTACTTGGTGACTTTAAATATGTTTTGCACATGGACTTAGCTACGATTGAGCATGCTATATTTGATGTGTTTTCTAAATATATTTTTAGATTTAAGCCTTACTCTCAGACAATTAACACCACTGAAGCTGAAACTGAGGCAATAAATGGCTCCTTTCCATGCAGAGGAGTAGCTGCTCTACTCTGACCACCTGCTCCTCCCCTTATATCTAAGGCAGAGGCCAGCCAACCTCTGGAGAATGCTGATTGACCCCTTTTACGGTGCTTTGGGTATCTGACTATGATGCCTCCTGGGTGTCCAGAGGGTTTAGGGGCATGAGGAGGCCCCAGGGAGGAAGCAGGATTTGCTGGAGTGATTATATGTCTCGGCTGGCCCGGGAACGCTTTGGTGTTAACCTGGAAATGCTGGAGGAGGTGGTCAGGGAGAGGGAAGTCCGGACTTCTCTGCTTAGGCTGCTCGCCCCACAACCCTGTGGGGTGCTGTGGGTGCAGGGGGCAGTGCCAGGGGAGGATGGCTAAGATGGCTGAACATTACTCTGTCACAGTCCTGGGTTGGTGTTTGTTTTAGATGTTATCATGGCTTTTTGACTACTACTGTTTTAGTCTGTGTTTAGTATTTTTTCTTCTTGGTTTGTGATTTCTTGTTCTTAGGTTTTGGTTCCTGAGCCTCTCAAGTCAAGTGTAGCTTTAGTTCTGTCTTCATGTTTTTTCTTGTTCCAGTCATTTCTCTAGTAACTCTTGTCACTGTGTCCTGTATCTAGTCCGTGCTTCTGTGCTCCTGCTTTTGTTTTTCCTTCGTTTCTTGAGTTTAGCTAAGTTTCTAGTTTTTCTGTTAATTTCCTATGAAAGTATTTCTAGCGAATGAAGCTACGCTTTAAGTTTCCATCTGTGAGCCCTTCATTTGGGTCCTTCCTGCATGTCACACAGCACATCATGACAAACTCAAAGAAACACTCAGTTTTCATCAGTCAGGTTCTGCTGTGTCCTAATCTTAGAGTTTTGATAATGGTCTATCTGTGAACTCACACCACTGACATGTTTGCTGTTTTGTCTCCCTGCTTCCATTTAGGCTACAATTTACTAACATAGCAGCTCTTTTCTGGTGCGTCACAAGTTGCCAACACTACCCATTTATAATTCCCTAATTGAAGCCAGAGCAGGTTAAATTCATGCTATATGTTACCATGGTAATTTACTGTTAAGTAAACCAACACACACATCTACACACACCGACTCAGAATGAAGAGAAACACACATATGAACACATCTGCACTCGTTGATTGAGTGAGAAATGACACACACACACACGCACAAGTCGAAATGCTGATTCAATTCACTGAGAAGTGATCCACACACACACACACACACATGCTTGTGCAATGAAGAGTGATCCACATTTTGTGATTGAGATTTAATTGTGTCAAGAGATTTATTCTAAAGACACTTCTTCAGCTGAGAATCTAAAGGTAGAAACACACAGACGCTGCAGCTTTTACTTGCAAGGGCATGATCACAGAACGCTCCCACCAGAGTGGGGCCCTGTGATGTGCGCTCTGTTCTTGCACTTGTCTTTATTTATATACAAAAGTAATACAACAGTGAATACATCTATTCATAGGCAGAGGGATGTTAGTGTGTAGGGAGTGTGTATGTGGTTCTGAAGGACGTGGCCCCTCTTCTTGTTAGTGCAGATAAAAGTGTCCAGCTCTCTATGGGGCGCCGTTTGTAAAGTGAAACATGCTGAAATTAATGACAACATTGTTCCACATTTAGCTCAAAACCTTACAAAAACATGTTTTTTCGAGTAATTTTTTACAACATTTAGTAAAATATTTGTAACTTTTCATCAAATGTTAAATATTAAATCTAAATATTATATTTAAATCTAAATGTTAAATCTAAATGTTAAATGTTAAATCTAAATGCTAAATGTTAAATCTAAATGCTAAATGTTAAATCTAAATGTTAAATGTTAAATCTAAATGTTATATTTAAATCTAAATGTTAAATATTAAATCTAAATGTTATATTTAAATCTAAATGTTAAATATTAAATCTAAATGTTAAATCTAAATGCTAAATGTTAAATATTAAATCTAAATATTAAATGTTAAATCTAAATCTAAATATTATATTTAAATCTAAATGTTAAATCTAAATGCTAAATCTAAATGTTTAGGCTAATATGCAAATTTATTGCACGGATCAATGGAAATACCAAAATAAAAGCTTCCCGAAAACCTCCGGTGCAAAATTGTGTCTGTTCTCCTCACTTCTCCCCGCCATGTTCTGCTTCACTTCTTGCCTACGAGCATGTCCAGCGATTTTGCTGGACATGTGCTGCAGCGATTGTGAAGTGGAGACTGCAGCTGCTAAGAGTGCATTACTGCTGAACCTTTGGATGGCCGACAAAACGGATCTTCTGATGTTTTCAGCTAAATTGCCGGACGTGCTTTCTCATGGTCCGTGCCGGGTTATGGCTGAATTCCAGTGGAATGACGTCCCACCATAATAGACGTTCCAGCCATGTGTTGCAGCCCTAAACCTAACCTTATCCCTAACTATAACTTTATTCCTAACCTTAACCATGGGGTGGGGTCCCTAACACAAAAAGACAAGAAGTCACATATATATAGAAAGACAAGCACAGAAAGGACGGGATGTCAAAAAAGACAGGGGGTGCCATTAAAAGACAAAGACAAACAAAGAGATGAAAGAAAACAAAGAGAAAACAAGTGAAAAACAAAGAGAAAAACAGTAAGAAAAATATAATGTTTCACAAAAACTAAGAAAGAATTTTTCAAATGAAAACACAAATGGGTGGAGCTAACACAAGTATAGAAAGCCAAGGGAGGTAAACAGAAAGACAAAGACAAGACACACTGGGTCGGCCTGAAGAAGGCAAAAACATGCCGAAACGTTGCGAACGGCCCAGTGATGCTGGAGTGCACTAAAACCCTAGATAAGGGCAATTCTTTGAACCAGGGCAGGGATACCACCACCCAGCCCCATCAATGGCCCGTGCACCTTAATAACAGGTCTATTAACACAATGACAGTGAAGTTGAATTCTATTCTATTCTATTAGACTGCTTGGCGACATGAGACTGTGATAAACAGGGTCTTTAATGCAGACCTTTCAGAGATTGTAACTCATGTTTCTGCTGCTAGATGATAACAACAGGAGATGACCTTCGGGTCATGAAAGCCAGACAGGAGTGTGGGTGTAGATTATATCGCATATCTTGTCGGTGAAGCTTTAGATTTGCAGGAGGTTTCGCGCTGTGCACATCTCCTTTCCAGAGGGTTTTTTTGAATAAAGTGATTGAATATATTTTGAATACACTGAGTCAGCGTCTTCTCTGTCCAGCGTGAGGACTAAAAGAATCAGGTTGATAGAAGTATTTTGATTTTTTTAAGCTGTAATGTAAAAACCCTGTAAAACAAAAAGCAAAGAAAGGTGATATTGAGATAGATGATATTGATTCTGATGGTGTTGAACCTTGCGATCATCAGCAATGAGAATCAACAATTATGACAGGAATAGCTGTGGTTCTTGAGCTAGTGACAAACAAATTTACCTTCACAGCTGTGAAGGTCAGTATGAGGACTGATAGGAAGCTGAATGTTAAACTATCCCAAATGACACATTATTTTTTATTAAAATGAGAAATTTAGTAGAATCATCTATCATAAAGTATAAGTGACTGGCAGAAAAAGTGAATGACAAATATCTGCTTTGACATTGATTCGGCAGAGATTAGTAAGACTTCAGTGTCCTGACTTTATAAACTTCATATCGATTTATTAAATCATTTACAGTATTCCTGCAAACTGATGTTTGATCCTTTGGTGCTAGAGCTAAACCACATCCATGTATAAGAAACTATTAGAAAAGTATTTTTTTCTTCTTTCAAGAGTTAGACCAAATTAATTTTATGCTCACATTACTGGGATTTTAAATTTACAGACTGGAAAAATCAAAAGTTCTTTGTCCCCATTTATTCATCAAGAATTCTTCTTTTTAATAGTCATGGGAATCTAAATGCATAGTGATAAAAAAAAATAATGCATGCAAAGATTTAAAAATCCCATGATCACAGTTAAAGTGGCACCTGAACAATTTGAACATGTTTGTCTAACTTAAATAAATGATAGTTATGGTATGAAATCAACACATAAAGCAGGGACCAGAAGAACAAACAGCACAGAGAAGTGCGTGGTCAGCTTCTCGAAGTCTTTGAAAGTCTTCAGCAGGAACATTATTCCCAAAGAAATGTCTGTCCAAACTCTTCCGTCATTTGACAACTGGGCCGTGATGTGGTAACTGTGAAGAGTTTATCATTCATGTAATTCTCTTTATCAAACTGACTACATCGATACACATTTGTACTGGAAGAGCAATAGTGTTTGCAAAAGATTCATATTTGTGGTTGTGTAGGATTGGTTTGTGCACTTATTTGACTCATTATTATCTCTATTGGTCAAGTTAGTTGCAACAAATAACTCTGAAATTGAAACAGCTGGAATTGAACCACAGGATGAAAGACTAAGGTTACAGCTAATGATATTTCAAAGTTTACCTGTGGGAACCAACTGGGCAATACTAGTATAGTACAGCTCTGTTTTTAACTGTGATACAGGCACATCACCAGCGGAGGATTAGGAATTGTTCATAAAAAGCCAATTCCTAAATTCCTAATGTCAGAAGTGGATGCTAACTTTACAGTGACTCTTTCCAAATGCTGAAAATTGTGTAAGGACAGCACGGATCAATAACTAATAATTCCTGTCTTATGCCTAATGACAAAAAAGAGAGACCAACCTAGCTAAATGTAAACTGTTTATATGTTAAAGGTTCTAATGATGGAATACTGCAGTATCGTTAAGTTCATCAAAAAAACACGGATCATTGTTTATTGAATCTGATAGTGTGAAAAAATAGCGCCCATCAATGCTTGTATATTTAATGCGTCAGTGTTCCTGTGCACTCAAAGTGCTCCATATAGACGCTGCAGCACTGATCCCAGCAAAAGTAAACGACACACCTTCAAAAAGTGTAGGCACAAACAGGCAGACGTCTGCTCACAGTACATCTGAATCTATGTTTGTTGATAAAAACATTATGATGAAGTCCAAAAAGCAGAAATCCAAAGAGTCACAGGAAACACAAGGTGAGAGTTATCAGCTCCAGGGCTTAACATATGGAATGTCCTCAAGGAGAAACTCGTCCAAAATCACAGTGGAAAGATGACAAACATCTTATGTGATGTCCTTCTGTCTCGGTGGCCGGTGAATGTTTCTGACCACACACTTCACCATCCACTCAATGCCTTCATTCACGCCGTCCCTGTACGGAACAAGCAGATTGTTTCATATTTCTTTTAACATCTACAGAGTGTGAAATTATTTAAGACTAACATTTCATTGAAAGCAATACAAAAACACATGAAACGTTAAAACTAAGGCATTTCCTAATATACGCTCATTTTGAATTTAATACTGCTGTAGCTGCTGCCCGGACCAACAGCAGCTACTTAGCAATGATAGAAAAAGGTGAGTCTTTGAAAAATGAAGATGGGCCAGTTCACCAGTCTGCAAGCAGACAACAGTAAACAACGAGGACTGAACTCAAAAAGGTGCAAAATATTTCTTCACAGAAAGGACAAGGCTGAAAGCTCAACAGCTGGGATGTTACTTTAAAAACAGACAGAGTGGAAATCACTGCATCTGCTGAGAATTACTTGTGAAATCCACTGCATCCACTAATGTGACTTTAGACAAACAAAAACAAATGCTAATGTCTTCTCTGAGGCTCAAGCTCATTTAAGTTGGGTTGAGGAAAAGGAGGGCTGTGCAATCACATTCTGAAACATCCACCCTTGTTAAAAAAGGATGACCATCCATCTTACAGTTCAGAAGAATCTGTGATGGTGCAGTTTTCTATTGATCGTGGCACGAGGAACTTTGACCCCATTAATGCTGCTGGAAGTGCAAACCTGTCAACCATTAAAAACCTCTGGCACACTTTGAAAATGAAATGAAAACATTACAAAAAGGTCTTTTGACTATTTCCAATTAAATTTAGGATTTTAATATTTGGAAATCACCACTTTGTGGTTGTTTTTGCATTTTAAGTGAAGGGACTGTAATTAAATGTGAGAAAACGTTTGATGCAATGTTATTATTTGAATTGTTGAAGGCAGTCCTTGTCTATTAACAGATGTGATCATAAACTTAAATTGATGCAAATTTGCATTCACTGTAATTGAATCAAATAAAAACACAATGCTACATTGCATCATGTGTGAGAGCAAGCTGTTGCAAACAAAGTCATCATTTAAAACTGTTGTAGTCTTACCCTGTGAGAGCAGTGCAAGGCTGGACTAAACAGTCTCTCTTGCCAATCTTTGGAGCACAGTCACTGAAGGTTGTTTTAATGTCGGGCACCGACAAACAGTTCTGAGAAAAAGAACATACACAAGACTGAAGGCAGTGACCAAGTTCAAGATTCTAGGTCATTATTGTCAACACACACACAGTGTACAGCGTCCCGAAATGCTGTTTCACCCCAACCACCTCAATGGTGTATTTATGAGAATATAAAAAATACATCTCCAAGAGATATAAAACTAGAAATTACAAATAAATAATAACTCGCTAAATTTGGGTAAAATTAAGAGATAAGAAGGTTCTATTACTAACTATATCTATGTCCAATACACAAAGATAGGACAGAGACAATACGAAGTGGATTGTGCAGTAGGTATTGAATACCAGTGCATGTGTAATGAATGAATGCTTGGTGTGAATAAAAAGTCCAGGTACCGGTACATCTTGCTTATTAGCCAGCACGAGGAGCGGAACGCCTTCCAGTGCCTCACTGCTGATCATTTTCTCTGGAAGAGAAGAGAGATCAATCACTGATTCAATAATACAGCACTCTGAGAAAGTACCTGCACCTTTTCTGATTCCTTCATTTCTCATCTCATATTCGTCACACATTTCAGATCTTCAAACTGATCGTAATATCAGACAGATTGTCCCTGCGTCTGTGTGGCTTCCTCCCACAGTCCAGAGACATTCACTTAGTGGAGTTAGGTTAACTGGTGAGTCTAAATTGTCCATAGGTGTAAATATGAGTGTGAACGGTTGTTTGTCTCTGCTGCTGGCACTCTGTCCATAGTGTTTCGCCCTATAGTAGCTTGGATAGGCTTGAAGTTCAGACTGCCCTTCTCTGTGCCAAGCTGGTCTGGACGAATGGAAGGCTCCGTAACATGTTTTGTCTCCAAATAATTAAACAGTTTATCCTTTGCACAGAATGCTCTGATGGTATTTTGTGACAATGGTGGGGAAATAACCTTGTGGGGATAGGTTAATTGATTAATCTAAATTGTCACTAGGTGTGAATGTGCGAGTGAATGTGAGTGTGAATGGTTGTCTGTCCCTGTGTGTTAGCCCTGCGACAGACTGGCGACCTGTCCAGGGTGTACGCCGCCTCTCGCCCTATGACAGCTGGGATAGGCTCCAGCGCCCCCCGCGACCCTGAAAAGGATAAGCGGAAGCGAATGGATGGATGGATGGATGGATGGTGGGGAAATAACCTAAAATGATTTTATGCTTGTTATTCTTCTTTGCCAAAAGACATGCAGACTGCTGTTGCACTCTGCTTTGTTGTTTACGCCCCTGCAAAGTACAATTAAGGCCTAACAAAGACAACCTGAGTGTGTGTGTGTGTAATAGATTACGTCAACTATTAAAATCGTGGACAACTAATTTAATAGTCGATGTGTCGTTTGAAGCTTTGAAAGATCACAAAAGACGCAGGAATAAGTAGCAGGATTTAAGAGTGTAATAACGGACTGAAACAGAAGATGGCAGCACTGCATGTACAAGGATGCCAGCTGCCGTTAAACCCCGAAGAAGAAGAAGAAGTAGCTCTGTCCCAGAATTCATAGCGCAGCCCAGCTCAGTTTCCAACAATGGCGGCAGCTAGTTAGTTTTAATATTACTCTTATTATTCTTTCTGGGTCACAAAATAAACGTTTAACATATTTTCAGGTAAGAATGTAGCTGTGTAAACCTCAAATATCTGCTCAGTTTATCAGGACACCACATATTTTCAAAAGCGCTCCGACGTTTTCGCAGACGTCTGTTACCCACTAGCTCGATAGCTAGCCGGGGGCAAGGTCACTAGAGCCGTGAGAACAGCGTTTTCAAACCCCCCGCCGTCTTTCGCTACTCAGGTTAAATATATATGAGTCACTTAGATAACTTAAAAATGTTATTGTTTGTTATTGTTTTTCAGTATTTTATTTGTTCCTGAGTAAATCGGTTTGGCTGAGATTAAAGTTTTTACACTGAATAAACGTCAAGCAGACAGCTGATTATCAGAAGTGTGAGATGCTCGAGAATTTACTCCGATGTCCTGTTATATTTTAGATAGCAAGGAGTTTATTAAACTTCACCGAAACAATCTGCAAATTTCATTAAAATTTAATAAACTATCATCTTGTCTTTATTTTTAGTTAGCACAGACCTTACACACTTAAAGCTGTAAGCTAATGATAGTTATATAAGAGCAGATGCTGCTGGTGCAATAAGCTGTACGTTTTACGTTCAATGGATGCATGCTCTGATTAGTCGACTAATCGCAAAAATAATCGGTGACTAGTCGACTATCAGAATAATCGTTTGTGGCAGCCCTAGTGTGTAAGGCCATATATTACAGACTTCCATAATAGGGCTTATATATACTGTGATGTTTATAGTAACCGTTATGACTGCATTTCTAGTTATAAGGTTTGGGTGGAAATGATCTCTTCACACAGGGACAGGTCGATCTGAATACCTTTTTAACCTTAATAAACAAAATCTTTGTTTATTTGACCTTATTTGGCCCTGAAGAAGAGTTCTGAGATCCAAAAACCTCAAATATAATAACCTATATGTGGCAATACAAACAACTGTAGCAAACAGCATAGTTTTGTCATTTTGACTTTCAGATTAATCTACTGATCTTGAAGGCGAGGTCAGAGATCAATATTTTTAATATTTATGCAGGACTTTCTATGTGTTATATTTTCTACTTGTGAGAATCACAGTTTATATGTTCTAAGGATTTTTGTCACTTTTTGAACAATAAATCATGAAGTTTACCTTAAAAGATATCGGTGCATGCAAGCCAAATTTTTATGGATCGTTAACATGACCCCACAGTTTTTATCAGAATTCACACAAACATTTTCAAACTATCATGAAGACAGACAGAAGGTCGAAGGCGCGCACAAACACTAGCAAAAACAAAACCTCCTTGGCGGAGGGATTAAGGGGCAAGTGCTTTGTCACAGCACTATGAATGTCAGAAGAAATATCAATGTTTCCATTTTTCCATTTGTTCAGTAAATAACACAGAGACAAGAAGGTTACTCACCAAAGGCCTCCTTTGATTCTGACAGACGCTCTTCATCAGTTGAATCTATCACATAGATGACTCCATGGGATTCAGCGTAGTACTAGATACAACCATGAAGAGGAAAACACGTCACAACATATATGTATATATATATACACACACACATATATATATATATATATATGTGTGTGTATATACATATATATATATATGTGTGTATATATATATATATATATATATATTAGAGCTGGGCGATATGAGATTTTTTCATATCACGATATGTTTTTTTCATTTCAGGCGATAACGATATCTATCACGATATGAGCCAAATAACTATATTTGTAAGATTTAAATGTGCCGTTGCTCACAAGTAAAATGTGAAATAATCAGCAGCTTGTTTTTATTTAAATATTTATTTCCCATAATAAGTTCAACAGGGTAGATGTACTTAAGGAACATGAGACTTTTTCAGATAAAGGCAAATATTGCAAACTACACAAAAGGCAGCCGCTAAAGCGTTTAAGTTTCAAAATAGAACAAACGAAACAGACTAAACTGTCAATTCCACTTAGAAACAAAATATTAATTCTAAAAATAAATCTTAGTTTGTTTTACAGAAGAACAGACAAAACTGACTAACTTTTGTCAATATCAAATAAACTGAGAACTAAAAGGAAATTCTCAATCTCTCCTTGTTGTATAGCTGAGCTTTTCAAACAGTTTTAACAGTTACTTTAGTCTGACAAAAGCCGAATGACGAATCAGCGCTTCCAGTCAGAGACTGAGGCTACGTCCACACGTACACGGGTATTTTTGAAAACGGAGATTTTCCGTTTTCGTTTTAAAAAATAATCCCGTCCACACATAAAGGCAGAAATGAAGGAAAACGCTGCTATGAACATGCCAAAGCAGCAGGTGGCGCTAGATTCCTAACCGTGCCGAAATGTTGGCCAATCAGAAGTCTAGAAGCCTCGGTGGGAAAAAGTAAACAAAGCTGGGGCATAGAAGCAGAACCGAGTCGTATGTGTGGAGGGACAGTAACTGTGTGTATATGTAAGCATTTAAACACTGCAGAGAGTACAATTAACAGTATTGTAGAAATTCATTTCACCGAAACAATAACGTGGCGCACAGTGTGACGCATGCACCAGTTTATTGTATTTCCAGACTTGTTTTCGGCACAATTTACAGTGCACGCTACTCTGTTTTTTGTCAGACTTGAAATAGCCGAAATACCTTCACACTACGGAACTTCTATGGCTCTTCCGTTCGACAATCTCTCCGGCGTTGGAACCATCATCTGTTTTCTCTTCGGTCACGCTCGGTTGATTTTTCTAGTCGGCACACTCATTTCCTCCATTACCCGCTGGCTGCTTCCCAAACAAACACACGTGCGGCTTGGCACTTGTGCTGTACGTAACAAGTCACGCTACGTGACGCTGCGGCTGTGATTGGTTCGGCTCTGCGCTACTTAATTTGGATTGGCTGACCTTTTTTTTTTTGAGGACAAGAGCGGCGAGGTCTATCGCGATAGCTTAATTTCTCTATCGAGTAAAAGTTATATCGCGATACATATCGTTATCGTTCTATCGCCCAGCTCTAATATATATATATATATACACATACATACACAGACACACATATACACACACGCGCACACATATATATATATATATATATATATATATATATATATATATATATATCTGCCATCACAGTGGCAGATATCCAAGAAAGGGTCTCCAGTATGAAGAGTTGGACAGCACCAGGGCCCGACATGGTTCACGCCTACTGGCTGAAGAAGCTAACTGCACTCCACGAGCGTCTGGCAGCACAAATGAACCAGCTGCTAGTTAACGAGAGACACCCGGAATGGCTAACTGAAGGCCGGACGGTCCTGATCCCCAAGGACCCCAAGAAGGGACCGGTCCCCTCCAACTACCGACCAATAACCTGCCTCAGTACTACATGGAAGCTCCTGTCAGGCATCATATCGGCTAAGATGAACAGGCACATGGGTCAATACATGAGCGGGACACAGAAAGGAATTGGCAAGAATACCAGAGGCGCAAAACACCAGCTACTGGTAGACAGAACAATCAGCCGAGACTGCAAGACCAGACTGACCAACCTGTGCACTGCCTGGATTGATTACAAGAAGGCCTATGACTCAATGCCCCACAGCTGGATACTGGAATGCCTAGAATTGTACAAGATCAATGGGACCCTAAGAGCCTTCATCAGGAACTCAATGGGGATGTGGCGTACAACACTAGAGGCCAACTCCAAGCCCATAGCACAAGTCACCATCAAGTGCGGGATCTACCAAGGAGATGCTCTGTCCCCACTGCTGTTCTGCATAGGCCTGAACCCCCTCAGTGAGATCATTAACAAGACTGGCTACGGATACCGACTACGGAACGGAGCAGTTGTCAGCCACCTCCTGTACATGGATGACATCAAGCTGTATGCCAAGAGTGAACGAGACATCGATTCACTGATCCACACTACCAGGCTATACAGCAATGACATTGGAATGTCGTTCGGACTGGAGAAGTGTAGTCGGATGGTAACAAAGAGAGGGAAGGTAGTCAGAACTGAGGGGATTGAACTACCAGAAGGCAACATTGCAGACATAGAGGACAGTTACAGGTACTTGGGGATCCCGCAGGCGAATGGGAACCATGAAGAGGCCGCTAGAAAAGCTGCAACCACCAAGTACCTGCAGAGGGTCAGGCAAGTCCTGAGGAGTCAGCTGAATGGTAAGAACAAGATCCGGGCCATCAACACGTACGCCCTGCCCGTGATCAGGTACCCTGCTGGGGTAATAGGCTGGCCAAAGGAGGAGATAGAAGCCACTGACATAAAGACAAGAAAGCTCCTTACCATGCATGGAGGGTTTCACCCCAAGTCCAGCACCCTGAGGCTGTACGCTAAGCGGAAGGAAGGGGGCCGGGGACTGGTGAGTGTCAGCACCACAGTCCAGGATGAGACAACGAACATCCAAGAATACATTGGGAAGATGGCCCCAACTGACCGAGTGCTCAGTGAATACCTCAGGCAGCAGAAACCCAAGAAAGAGGAGGGAGACGAGGAACCATCATGGAAGGACAGAGCCCTGCACGGTATGTACCACCGGCAGATAGAGGAGGTGGCTGATATCCAGAAATCCTACCAGTGGCTGGACAAAGCTGGACTGAAAGACAGCACAGAGGCACTAATCATGGCAGCACAAGAACAAGCTCTGAGCACAAGATCCATAGAGGCTGGGGTCTATCACACCAGGCAAGACCCCAGGTGCAGGCTGTGTAAAGATGCCCCAGAGACAATCCAGCACATAACAGCAGGGTGCAAGATGCTAGCAGGCAAGGCATACATGGAACGCCATAACCAAGTGGCCGGCATAGTGTACAGGAACATCTGTGCCGAGTATAACCTGGAAGTCCCGAGGTCAAAATGGGAGATGCCCCCAAGGGTGGTGGAGAATGACCGAGCTAAGATCCTGTGGGACTTCCAGATACAGACGGACAAAATGGTGGTGGCTAACCAACCGGACATAGTGGTGGTAGACAAACAGAAGAAGACGGCCGTAGTGATCGATGTAGCGGTTCCGAATGACAGCAATATCAGGAAGAAGGAACACGAGAAGCTGGAGAAATACCAAGGGCTCAGAGAAGAGCTCGAGAGGATGTGGAGGGTGAAGGTAACGGTGGTCCCCGTGGTAATCGGAGCACTAGGTGCGGTGACTCCCAAGATAGGCGAGTGGCTCCAGCAGATCCCGGGAACAACATCGGAGATCTCTGTCCAGAAGAGCGCAGTCCTGGGAACAGCTAAGATACTGCGCAGGACCCTCAAGCTCCCAGGCCTCTGGTAGAGGATCCGAGCTTGAAGGATAAACCGCCCGCAGGGGCGTGCTGGGTGTTATATATATATATATATATATATATATATATATATATATATATATATATATATACTAGGGGTGCAACGATATTCGTATTGATATTGAACCGTTCGATACAGTGCTTTCGGTTCGGTTCGCATATGTATCGAACAATACAACATTTGTAATTTATTTTATCAACTTTCCTTCTGAAGATGCTGTCTGTGTTGAGCGCTCAGTGAATCTGCGTTCGACTACTCCGCCTAGGCTGCACTGTCGAGCGCAGATCCACTGAGCGCTCAACACAGACAGCATAGTCAGAAGGAAGAGCGCAGGGCAAGCTAGCGAGACAGAAGTTAAGCTCTCCTTTTAACATGGACCTCCCCCACCCTCATTCAGATCTGGCGTTTGGAATTATTTTGGTTTTCATGTGACGTATGACCCTGAAGGTAAGCTCATGGACTAAAGTAAAACAGTATGTTGGATGTGCCACGCAATGCTCAATTACATGGGTGGGAGCTAGCGTGTTAGCGCAGTTAGCTCGTTAACGTGTTGGCTGTCTAGCCCCACGCACGGGGTGATCGGCGGTAGCTCGTTAACGGAGATTTGCCGTGTTGTGGCGTTAAGGTCATTTCAACGAGATTAACCTGAAAGCACTAGCGGTAACACAACGAATATGACTGCACATTTACACCGACATCATCCTAGTGCAAAGACAAAAACAACAAGCATGCTACTAACTTTAGCCGAGTCATTTAGACAGCTGTTAGCACATGATTCTCCTTATGGGGACCTGATATGTTTAATATGCTGCTGAGAATATAGCCCAGAAGAAGCGGATAGTATAGCTTTTATTTTGGAAAGAGACATTTCTCTGTAATAAACTCTCTTTTCCAAAGATGAGTGATTCCTCAATCAGATACAGAGCTCGCAATATCGCTAGCCTGACGTCCTGGGGATAGCGATTTTTTTCAGTCGGGCTACCAAAATCTATCTCTTCCCTGCCCGTAGGGCTATTGTAGGAAGGAAAAATATATGTCAATGCTTTTGCATTCTTTCGGAAATGTAGCTGGGTAATTATGTCATTGGCATCGGTGAGCCACTGTCAATATGTGACATATTGGTCAGGAAAGCGATTCCGCTCCCTGAAGACCAACACAGAGAGACTGAGGAGAAGCTTCTTCCCGCAGGCGATACGGTCTCTCAATCACACCACCACACAGTACTGACCCACACATATGGTTCTTACACACACACTGGACTTTCTGGACTTTGGTTTTGCACAACACTGGTCACTATATTCTTCATTTCCGGTTAATACTTGTACAGCTGCTGTTATTGTGTATATATTTATTTATATTTAGATTTCTTCATACATTCTTATATAGTTCTATATTGTGTATTGTGTATTTTGTTGTACAGTTATTTTATTTTCAACTTTAATTTATATATTTATCTGTATCTTATTCTTCCCAGTTAAATTTACCCTTCATTCTAATTTGTGTTGTACAGTTATTTCATTTTTAACCTTAATTTATATTTTATTCCTTCCTAGTTAAATTTACCCTTTTTAATTTTTCATATTTATTTCCTTTCTTATTCATAGCCTTTTCCTTTTTTGTTTTCTTTAGGTCACGAGCAGTTGTCCAAGCATTTCACTACATATCGTACTGTGTATGACTGTGTACGTGACAAATAAAAAATTTGAAATTTGAAATTTATTGAAATCGTGTTTGAATTTGCGCTTGTTTTTTTGCTTTCACTTTGCAATCGTGCGAACTGTGTATAGAGAGCGACAGCACTGATCTGTGAGTGATGATAATTTGTGCACCAATTCCTCTGACATCGTCTTATTAATCGTTAGCACATGATTCTCCTTATGCTGCTGAGAATATAGCCCAGAAGAAGCGGATAGTATAGCTTTTATTTTGGAAAGAGACATTTCTCTGTAATAAACTCTCTTTTCCAAAGATGAGTGATTCCTCAATCAGATACCGGAGCTAGCGATTTTTTTCAGTCGGGCTACCAAAATCTATCTCTGCCCTGCCCGTCGGGCTATTGTAGGAAGGAAAAATATATGTCAATGCTTTTGCATTCTTTCAGAAATGTAGCTGGGTAATTATGTCATTGGCATCGGTGAGCCACTGTCAATATGTGACATATTGAAATCGCGTTTGAATTTGCGCTTGTTTTTTTGCTTTCACTTTGCAATCGTGCGAACTGTGTATAGAGAGCGACAGCACTGATCTGTGAGTGATGATAATTTGCGCACCAATTCCTCTGACATCGTCTTATTAATCGTTAGCTTACTATGCAAACATGACAAGTGAAATCTCCCGCAGCTTAAACATGTGAGAGGTTGATCGCGCAGAGAATCGCTGACCGTCATTGTGAGTGTGTGTGTAAAAGCAGCAGGATATATATTTTAGTTCTGCTGAGCCAAATAAGACAGGTCAGGGTGAAGAAGTGACAGCCAAAGAAAAGCTTACCACAAAACGGAGAAGTTATGACAAATCAGACTATAAGGCAAAAAGAAAGTGCAGCTTTATGGTTTCATGGACAAAATAATTTCTGTGGCTGCAATATGACGAGCTAAATAACCAGGGCTGCACATAAGTGGTCCGCAGGTGTGCATTCGCTGTCAAAATAAAAAACAAGCACAAGGGTTAGGGTTAAATTTAAAAACTGTACTTTTGAGTTAAAACATATATTTATAATTTTAATAAATGACAAATTAAAAAGGCATGAACATTTTTTTTTGTATCGAAAAGATATCGAACCGTGACACCAAAGTATCGAACCGAACCGTGAATTTTGTGTATCGTTGCGCCCCTAATATATATATATATATATATATATATATATCTGCGGTCTTAAAGAAGGCCCAACAGCGTCTCCACTTTCTGAGAATCCTCAGAAAAATGGACCTGAAGAAGGAGCTGCTGACCGTCTTCTACTGCTGCTCCATTGAAAGTGTGCTGACATATTGCATCGGTGTGCGGTTACAACAGGGCAATAGCCCTAATCAATGTAAATAGCTGACCTGACTGGATACCTCCCTGGACTTTTTAGGGGGAGGTAACAATGTTTAAAACAATAACAATAATATTTATATTTATAACAAGGTGCAATAATAATTAATGTGCAATAATAACAGTGTGCAATACACATACACGTATTCTTCTTTTTTATACTAAGTTAATATACTGTGTTGTTTGTTGCGTTGTGATGTGTCATATTGTGTCGTGTTGTGTTATATGTAGTGCCGACGTAGGACAGTTTTTCCAATTTCATTGTACTACTGTACTATGTATGACTGTGCAATGACAATAAAGAGTTATCTTATCTTATATAAATTCACGGTTCGGTTCGGTTCACTCATCTTTGGAAAAGAGTTCATTACAGAGAAATGGCTCTTTCCAAAATAAAAGCTATACTATATGCTTCTTCTGGGCTATATTCTCAGCAGCATATTAAACATATCAGGTCCCCATAAGGAGAATCATGTGCTAACGGCTGTCGTAGGCTACGTTCACACTGCAGGCGAAAGTGCATCAAATCCGATTTTTTTGACCCTATGCGACCTATATCCGATCATGGTGTGACAGTGTGAACGGCACAAATCCGATATTTTCAAATCCGATCTGGGTCACTTTCGTATGTGGTGCTGAATCCGATACATATCTGATGTTTTAGAAAGCGACTGCTGTTTGATGGTCATGTCGCATTAAATCCATCTTTTACGTCACTGACCCAAGACAGACTCCAATTATCAGCGCCGGAGAAGACATCGCAAGCGCTTCCTGGCCATCCAGTGTAGATGTTAGTGAAACTGTTGGGAAGACAACGTGAACATTTTATTTGTTCTGTATAATCTGCAGATTCTGACAGAACTCTGCAGCTATCCTTTGAAGCAGCGCTCCTCTAAAACAGCAATAAGGATCATTATTAGGTTATTTACATTATTATGTAAATAACAAAATAACTTAAAGCAAAAATTGGGAAACGTAAAGTCCGAAGTCTTTATATTAACGGCCATCAGTCAAACAATGCTGTTGGTCTGGGTCTAAACAGAGCGCGTTGTGTGTGACGTCTTCTTTTGCGCATGCGGGCCGCTTTGAGCGTTCACACTAGAGCGCGTTTGCTGTCGCATTTTATTTGTAGTGTGAACGAGCAGACAAAAAAATCGGATTTGATCAAAAAATCGGAATTGAGCATCAAGACCTGCAGTGTGAACGTAGCCTAAATGACTCGGGTAAAGTTTGTAGAATGCATGCTTGTTGTTTTTGTCTGCTTCCACTTGTCTTTGCACCAGGATGATGTCGGCGTAAATGTGCAGTCATATTCGTTGTGTTCCCACTAGTGCTGTCAGCGTTAATCTGAAATGACGTTAACGCCACAACACGGCAAAGTTAACGAGCTACCGCGGATCGCCACGTGTGTGGGGCTGGACGGTGTCAACACGTTAACGAGCAAACTGCGCTAACGCACTAGTTCCCACCCATGTAATTGAGCATTACGTGGCACATCCGACATACTGTTTTACTTTTGTCCATGACGCGCTTACCTTCAGGGTCATACGTCACATGAAGACCAAAATAGTTCCAAAGGCCAGATCTGAATGAGGGTGGGGGAGGTTCAATTTGCCATGTTGCAACGAGCTTAGCTTCTGTCTGCTAGCTTGCGCTGCGCTCAGTGGATCTGCGCTCGACAGTGCAGCCTAGGCGGAGTAGTCGAACGCAGATCCACTGAGCTCTCAACACAGACAGCATCTTCAGAAGAAAAGTTGATAAAAATAAATTAAAAATTTTGTATTGTTCGATACATATGCGTACCGAACCGAAAGCACTGTATCGAACGGTTCAATATCGATACGAGTATCATTGCACCCCTAATATATGTTTATTTGGGTTGGTGGTTGTATTCCTGAAAGTACTGCTATACTGCAGTTAGCAAAAGCCCATTTCAGAAGAGCAATTCACTGCAGTAATTGGCAAGTAATTTAAAGACCCATATTTATTTTACACAACAGGACAAAAACAACATGTCAAATTCTAAAATTAAGAATTTCATCAAAATGTAACAAGTTTGTACACTTCCAGCTCTGTGTTTGGGACTTTGTAGTTCTTCAATGTATGTTTCGGCTAATTGTCGTGTTGGAAGATAAATCAACAACCGAATGTTGCTGCTGACTGCTTTAACCTCCTAGGACCTGGCGTCCACATATGTGGACATCACATTTTGGGTTATTTAGATCAAAATACTCAATTATGCTCTACAAGGGCCTGATGTCCACTCACGAGGACATTATCCTGCTACTGTTCTATCAATTTTTAAACGAATATCCTCATATGTAGCTCTTATTTTTCTAAAGATCTGGTAATCCTTTGTATTTATGTTCATCGGGCCCCAATATGCCCAACTATCAAAGAGAAATTAAAAATGCATGCCGTGGAAGAGTTTGGGTCTTAGGAGGTTAAGTTTACTTTCAAAATCTTCCTCCTTTCTTCATGATCCCTTTCACCTTGATGAGATTTCCAGTTCTAGACACTCTGAAGCATCCCCACACCTTAATACTCCCACCACTGTGTTTAAATGTGGTGTTCTGTGGATTGTATACCTCTGCCTTCTTCCTCCAAACATAAGCAGCATCTCTAAGGCCTAAGAGTAGTAGTTTCGTCTCACCTGACCACAGGTGATACTTTCAGTATGCATAATGTTTCTCCAAGTTATCCTTAGCATACTGTCTGGCTTCAAGGTGTCTCTTCTGCAGAAGTGGACTTTTTCTTGGTGTGCAACTTCACACTCCATTCCTGCGCAGGGTCTCAGTGATTGTCTTATTTGAGACTGCAATTCGTGACTTTGCTAAGTCATTTAGTGTCTTAACAGTTGTTCAAGGGTCTTTGGCACATCTCTCATTCATTTTCTTTCCAGAGTTTGAAATCTTTTGCTTCCTACTTCTGCAAGGCTTGTTCTGTACTGTTAAGCTCTCTTTGAATTTTTCTGTGATACTTCTGGCTCCAGTTCTTGAAACGTGGATATGCTATGGTCATTGTGTATACCCATCTCCTGCTTTGTGAGCACAACAACTTTTCTTCTCAAGTCTAAACTGATTTCTTTTGTTTCTGGCATGATGCTTTCTCAAGTGACAGCTTCAACCCTTGCCTGATATTTTAATACTCAGAATAAATTAGAACATAACCCTCTGTTTTAGCTGGATTTTACAAACTTTAAAGATAACAAAGTTAAAACACAACATTGGACACTAGTGATTCGTGTTTTGGCTCAATCAAAAAGTCAGATTTTAGGGTGCTAATAATATCAAACCTGGTAATATTTTTCTAAGAAATCTGTTATTCTGTTATTGTGTGTAAACAGAAAAACAATATGCTTTCGAAAGTATTAGCATGTGTAAAAAGGCTATGTTGAAAATCCCTTGAACAACTTGGAAAATGTTGACAAAAACTTCTGCCCTCTGCAGGTGGTAAAAGGTGTTGCCAAATATATCTGTGTGGCCTGTCCAGGTGCAGTCTATGTATGCTAAACACAGTGAAAATATTACATCTTCAAAAATAGAAATACTATCTATGTTAGTGTAGAGGATGTGAAAAATTCCTCTTTTTTAACTCACTTTATCCCACAGAGACTGCAGCTCCTCCTGACCTCCCAAATCCCAGAACATTAGACGAGCCTTGCCAACATCAATTGTGCCAACTGTAAAGGAAAGCAAGAGATTCCCAAAAATGTTATAGATCAGCAGTTTAAATCAAGAACGTTCTGTGAGCTAGAAAGAAAGGTAGCATTAGAACATGAAAGATTACATAATTGCATTGATTTGTCCTTTTCTATACCATAATGGTTAAAATATGAAATTACAATTAATTCCTGCAGTTACTCATCAAAAAAGAACTAATAATCATTTTTCATTGTTAAGCAGTAATTACACACTCAAAAAGCAAGCGATTCCTGCTACTTTGACAAGGCAGGAGAAAACTGTGAAGGAGGTCATGCTGAAGCAAGCCCAACACTGTTACATTCACTTACTGTTCAGGCCAACTGTAGTGGTGATCTTGGATAAAGTCATCCCCTTGTAATTCTTACTAAACTTTGTTTTGGTCTGTTCCAGGAAAGTCTACAGACACAGAAAATAAGAGTAACCATTAGACTGGTGAATTACTCAGGTGATGAGCACTGTGTAAGTATCTGTGCATGTGTAAAACAAAATTAGCTAAACTTCAGGCAGCTCATTTGCAGGTGGTGGCCACAGACCATCATGCTCTCTCTTTCTCCTGCCTGATTTTTTCACTTTTGCTAGTGTCCTTGTCTTTGACAGGATCAAGTGGGACAGTTCATTCAGGCAGTCTAACCCCTTTAGAGTGGCACATTCATAAGTGATTTCTTATTGTTTATGCTCCATTAATAGCCAGATTGATAACCGTCATTTACTTTAATTTTTTCACCCACTTATTTAGCTCAATCATCCAGGTAAGTTAATCCGTTCTGTAACTTGGGTTTTGTCCTATTTACTGTTCATGATTTCTTGAGACAAAGAGCGATAGACCACAAAGCTAACGTAAACAAGAGAACATAACACCGCTTTCAATAATAATAATAATAATAATGGAGTGGATTTATATAGCGCTTTTCAAGGCACCCAAAGCGCTTTACAATGCCACTATTCATTCACTCTCACATTCACACACTGGTGGAGGCAAGCTACGGTTGTAGCCACAGCTGCCCTGGGGCAGACTGACAGAAGCGAGGCTGCCATATCGCGCCATCGGCCCCTCTGGCCAACACCAGTAGGCAAGTAGGGTAAAGTGTCTTGCCCAAGGACACAACGACCAGGACAGAGAGCCCAGGGATCGAACCGGCGACCTTCCGGTTACAGATGCGATTCCCAACCCCTTGAGCCACGGTATGCACATAGCCAATGCTATGTGCATAACCCAGTTAACCAATTATATAACACAACATCACTTTGATACCGTTTTTCCGGCGTTATCCAGTCCCAGGATCAAAACGCAGTATTCATCCTTCTGGAACATGTACTTATATAATCCAGATAATAAAGTGTACATCTTGAAAAAAGTAAACATAAACAAAAACGCGTCCGTGTTCGCTAGTCCTAATGTTGGCTAGGTAGCTTAGCTTAGCTATGAGGCTAAACAAGCAACACGCGCCACTGTGGCTTCATAATACTCCCACTAAACATGCCTGTGTGCGAGTAGGGGTAGAATAACATGTATGCACTCATAAAACAAGTCGGAAAGCCGTCGTTTAAAAGCACACTTCTACTATGATAGTCTGAACACAATGCTGTTTCTACGTGTCACGTATCTAGGAAGTGCCACTGTATGAATTATGGGAAATGAAGTACATATGGATTCTACCACATTACGTTAGGTGACGGTGTTTTAGATATAAAACTTCGTTTCCCAGGAGGAAGTTCGAAAGCGTGTTACATCATTTTAAAGAAAAACGCAACAAATATAGAATGAATTGATTTGTTCCAGTAGCTGTAGAAAGTTCAGAACCAGAGCGTTATTAAGTGAGTGCTGACAGTCTCAATAACTGTTTGTTTTTTAATGACGTTTCATCTCTCAGCCATTCAGAAGCGAGGACCTGCAAAGACAGTAAAACATTCTCTATTACAGCGTCAATTTACTTATATTAAACCCCTGACTTCATTCCTTCACCAAGCAGTAAGTCATGTTTTACTTAGGGCTTAAATACTTATTCATTTAATGTAATGCAAATCATGGACTTCTTTTGTCTTTCGGGGGTGGGAAATATTCCATCTCTCTCTGTAAGAATAAAATGACCATGTTACCATAAAAATTAGAGACTTGTTGTTTTTTGTTTTTGTTTTTGTTTTGTTTTTTTTTTGGGGGGGGGGGGGGGGGTTGTAAATAAGCAGGCATAAAATTCAGCAGTGGAACAAATAATTATATCCCCTACTGTTTATGGATGCTGCTGAGTTGAAAGTGGAATAGGCTGAATGACGATTTGAACATTCCCTTTATTAAAATAAAGGTTTACAGTGGGTGACACCATATATTTAAATAATACGATATATATATATATATATATATATATATATATATATATATATATATATATATATATATATATATATATATATATATATCAAGTTAAATATTTTATCCATCTTTCCACTTTCTTCTGCTAATCTGGACCCAGGTCACGGGGGCACCAGGCTAACCAGAGAAGCCTACATCTCCCTCTCCCTAGCCACCTCCTCCTGCTCCAAGGCGTTCCCAGGCCAGCCAAGAGATATGGGCTGTTTTCCAATTCAGGGGCTGCATCATTCGGAGGACCCGGCCTTTGTGGTCTACGTGGGCCGGGTCTTTGGAAGACCAAGAAGGCCTGAAGTGCGAGGCTTGTGAAATGGGACAGTCTAGCCTCCATCGCACTGCTCAGTTTGCCAAGCAACCTGAGCAGCGCAGCTGTTTGACAGAAATGAAGGAGAAATTTGTTTTTACATGTGCTTTGTTTGATTAGTTGAGTATCTGAGGCTGAGACCACAGGACTGTAAAACATGATTGTTGGGCTTCATTTCTGTACTGAACAGTCATTTCAAGGTTAGCTAGTAAATAACAATTAGCTAATGTTGTTCATGAGACTAAAATCATCTCACTCTGGTAATGTAAATATAATATGGTCAACAGCAAAGTTATTATATTAATCATTATTAGTTATTAGAGCAGTGAACATGAACTCTGTGTCAAATACTGAGCTTCAGTACAGATTCAAGTTGCAGTTATTTATATTTCCTATCACCTTAAATCTTCACTCAAAGACAAGTATCTTTGACAGTGTATATATTGATGTATTATATATATGTAAGAGACAAATATTGTTCTTTTAATATGTTGTTACTAAATTTGGCTCAATGCTTACATATATGTGTAAAAAGCAAATGTAGGAGCTGTGATAACTGTGTCTGATAGAATGAAGAGTAGACTGATATACGAAATATTCCTTTATTGGGTGAGAAAATCAGACCATGTCATAACTGCTTTAAGTCATACAGAATAGATATCAGAGCCTTAGACAGGCTGACTTCTGCTAAATGGGTCAAACTGGGCAGAAACACATAACATCCTTATAGAATATGATGTAACACTATAGATCAACTTAGCTCAGAATATATAAAGCATATAAACAGTTACAGCAACATGATGCAACAAACACAGCAGCTACTGATCCAAAATACTCAAAGCTTCATAGAACTGAAACAAACATTTTTTTAGGTCCATTCTGCTGCTGATACAGACTTTAGGTTTCTGAACATTAAACTTGTTGCTGCCTTTCATAGTGTGTAACTTGAAAGCCCTGAGTACTCTGAGTACTTTCTCCCACACTGAAAACACTGGGATGATACAATTATTTGAACATTACCTAATAAGACTGATTCAGGACAGACAATTGGTTATTTCTGCCTTTTGCAGAAAGGCTTAATGCAGTTTTTTGATTTTTCACAAAGTGTATTGTAGCAAAAATCAGCTGATTTAAAAAGCTTGATCAGTGTATGACATGATTAACTGTCAATATCCACAGGGAGAGTTAAAATATGAATAAAAATTAAAGTGTTGAAAAAGCAACTTGTTAAACAATTGTGGTGGGGGTGCTGAGCCTGCATCTGTTCAACTAGCCTGTTTTATGGACATGTGCCTTTGCCTCTGATTCTGCTAAAATCGCTTATTTGGTGCAACTAATGACTGGCCGGGCGCTTCAATGGGCTCAGGCAGTTTTAAATACCCAGCCCTCTGTATCATATGACGTCTTTCTCAGCAAGTTTCGCTGTGTAATTGATAAAGGCGCTAGCTCGGATGCCGCAGGTCATCGCATGTTTTCTCTGAAGCAAGGTAGGAGGAGTGTTGCTGACTTTTCCGTGGAGTTCTGGATCCTGGCGGAGGAGTCGGGCTGGGAGGAGAAAGCACTGCGTGGAGCCTTCCTCAACAGCTTTAACGAGAATATTAAGCGTGAGTTAGCAACCAAGGAACTGCCTAAAGCTTTGTCTGCTCTAATCAATATGTGTATTAACTTAGACGACCACATGCGGGAGTTCGGCAAAAGAGGCGGGGATGGTCGGCGGCGTGCTGGGGGCACGGGTACATCTAGGGACCTTCCTACTCTGATGTGGAGAAGTGAGGAGGAGGAGCAACACGGGGATGAAGAGCAACCCATGCAGCTTGGCGGAGCCAAGCTTTCCTCCTCTAGACTGGGGAGCAAACAACGGACTGGTGAGTGCTTTCTTTGTGGAAAAAGAGGACATTTTGTTGACTCCTGCCCAGACCGAGTAAAAGAGTCGGCCCATCAGTAATTGTGGGGATACTGGCGGGCGCCACAACAAAAGTGTTCCCTCACCTCAGCTGCCCTGCTAAATTAATGTCTCACTCCCTCACTCACTCCTACTGCACACTCATTGACTCTGGTTCTGAACAAAATTTCCTAGACGAAGAGTTAGCCAAGATCTTAGGCCTGCCCCTACTTCCCCTTCCAGAGGTCCTGAAGGTCTCAGCCTTAAATGGCGGCCATCTAGCCTCCGTCACACATCGCACTCAGGAGGTTACACTCATTATTTCAGGAAATCACTCTGAGAAAATCAGTTTATTGGTATTCAAAGCCCCCCACACCCCACTGGTACTGGGATTTCCTTGGCTCCAACATCACAACCCCCAAATCGACTGGGCCAAAGGGTGTGTAACTGGCTGGAGCACGCGGTGTCATGAACAATGTTTACTTGCCGCTGTCCCGGACAATCCCGGGACCGCCTCTGCGAAAAGCTCCTCACCCCCCTGAACTTTCCTTGGTGCCCGCCGAATACCACAACCTCGGCCAGGTATTCAGCAAAAGTAAGATAAGATAAGATAAGATAAGATAACCTTTATTAGTCCCACACGTGGGAAATTTGTTTTGTCACAGCAGGAAGTGGACAGTGCAAAAGTTATGAGGCAAAAATTAGAATACAATAAGAATAAGAATACAGTACACAGCTGTACAGAATAGAATAAAATAAAATACTATATACAGTAGAATAAAATAAAATAAATATACAATAAGATAAAAATAGAATACAAATACAAATACTATATACAACTGAGTAAAAATACAACGATGACAGAAAGGATTATTGCACTTAGTATTATATTATATTAAATATAATATATTAAATATATTAAATATATTATATTAAAGGCGTTGTCTTTGCCTCCACATCGGCCTTACGACTGTGGAATTGACCTACTCCCAGGCGCTCCCCTGCCAACAAGTCGGCTCTACAGTCTGTCTAAACCGGAACGCGAGACCATGGAACGCTACATAACGGAGTCTCTGGCCGCAGGTATTATTCGCCCATCTACTTCGCCTTTAGCAGCAGGATTCTTTTTTGTAAAAAAGAGAGGTAAGAGCCTGCGTCCCTGCATTGACTTTCGAGGGCTGAACAAGATCACTATTAGGAATAAATATCCACTCCCCCTGCTGGCCTCAGCATTCGAACTACTACGGGGGTGGGGTCCTGTTCACCAAACTGGATCTTCAGAACGCCTATCATCTGGTTCGCATCCGCAAGGGTGACGAGTGGAAGATGGCTTTCAACACCCACCTGGGGCACTTCGAATACTTAGTGATGCTTTTCGGTCTTGGTAACGCCCCTGCAGTCTTCCAGGCCCTGATTAATGATGTGCTCAGGGACTTTATTAACCATTTTGTCTTCGTGTATCTGGATGACATTCTGATTTTTTCCAGGTCGCAGACTGAGCACATCAACCATGTACGTCTGGTTCTACGGCGCCTATTGGTGAACCGCCTTTTTGTGAAAGCGGAAAAATGTGAGTTCCATGTGCAAACTGTTTCTTTTCTGGGTTTCATTGTGGAACAGGGGCGTTTGCGAGCTGACCCGGCCAAAGTCAAAGCCGTAGTGGAATGGCCTATTCCCAAGACCCGCAAGGAGGTGTAGAGGTTCCTGGGCTTCGCCAATTTCTACCGCCACTTTATCAGGGATTTCAGCAAGGTAGCCCTCCCTCTAACCAACCTAACTTCTCCTATGTTGTCTTTCCAGTGGTCCTCCGCAGCCCAGCAAGCGTTTGATCGGCTCAAGCACCTGTTTTCCTCTGCTCCGGTCCTCGTCCAGGCAGACCTCGGCCGGCCTTTCATCGTGGAGGTGGACACGTCCGATTCGGGCGTGGGGGCGGTTCTCTCCCAACGGATCGACGGCAAGCTGCATCCCTGTGCGTTCTTCTCCCGCAGGTTGTCTCAGGCCGAGAGAAATTATGATGTGGGCGACCGGGAGTTGCTCGCCATCAAGTGGGCCCTCGAGGAATGGCAACATTGGCTGGAGGGCACTGAGCAGCCTTTCGTGGTGTGGACGGACCACAAAAATCTGGCGTATCTCCAGGCAGCCAAGCGACTCAATGCCCGACAAGCCAGGTGGGCATTGGTTTTTACTCGTTTTCACTTCTCCATTACTTACAGGCCCGGTTCTAGGAACACTAAGCCAGACACGTTGTCGCGCCAGTTCGCACCTGTGACCAATGAGGACGAGAAGGAAAAACCCATCCTGCCCCCCACCTGCATTGTGGGTGCACTGACATGGGTGGTCAGGGACGCCCAGCGACAGGAGCCCGACCCTGGCACGGGCCCAAAAGGGAAACTGTATGTTCCGGCCACGGCGCGTAGTCAGGTCATTCACTGGGCACATACTGCCAAGTTTTCGTGCCACCCAGGTAAAAATCGCACTGTCTCCTTTCTACGACGTTTGTTTTGGTGGCCCTCTCTTATTCTCAATGTCCAGAACTATGTTGCGGCATGCTCGGTGTGCGCACAGAACAAAACCTCCAACTCACCTGCTTCTGGCCTCCTGCGACCGTTGCCCACTCCAAAACGCCCGTGGTCGCACATCGCCCTGGACTTCGTCACCGGCTTGCCTCCCTCTTCAGGAAACACCTCCATTCTAACCATTGTTGACCGTTTTTCCAAGGCCGCCCACTTCATTGCTCTGCCCAAGCTCCCTTCTGCCCTGGAGACGGCCCAGTTACTGACGCAGCATGTGTTTCGGCTCCATGGCATACCCCAGGACATCGTTTCCGATCGTGGCCCTCAGTTCACCTCGCGGGTTTGGAAGGAGGTCCCGTTTGGCTCTTTTGCCATCAGAATTGTTGTCTAAAGGCAAAGAAAGTAGCCCAACGGATTTACTTTACCAAATTGACCATCCCAGCCTTGCCGTAATGGTCCATTTGATTCACCTTTTATTGTTTATTTTATTTTCACTTACTGAATACGGGACAGACTTGACTGGGGGAAAGAAGGGGAGAAAGAAAGAGGGAAAGAGAAACAGCTGAGAAGAGGGACGGGGGAGAAGGGCAAAAGACAAAAACCAACAGAACGGGCAGAAAAAAAAAGAAAAAGAAAAAAAAAAGCATCTATCAATCACCTGGATCACCTGCTGAGAAAGAAAAAAGAAAGCAAGCAGAAGAGAACAAGAGTAATAGAATAAACAACATCACAATGATATATGGGAATATGACAGTAAATACTAAATATTAAACATTACTGTGCAGCACATAAGATCAACAGAACACAGTGTGCTTTGAGGTAGGAGCCAAAAAGGGTGTAGTTTGTGTGTGTGATCACCCGTGTGTACACCTGTGAGCATGGACGCGCTTGTTTTTTTTAAAAGGTTCCTTCATGTAATGATCTGCTGGAGGGTGTGGGGGGGCCACAGCCCCGTCCTCCAGGGCATGAAGCAGGTATGGAGGAGATCAAAACTCCAGACATCCAGAGGCCCCCAGAACACAAGAGACCAAGGAAGACCAACAGAGGGGCAGCCGCACCACTGTCCCAGAAAGAGCTGAGGAGAGTCCCAGATGAGGGTTCACTCAGCAGCCGTGGAGCAGAAGCCAGGGGGAGTTGCAGTGACTCGCCCGTGAGCTCCGTCGGCAGCCAGCCATGCCTGAGTGACCGAGCCCCAGGCCGAGAGGCCGGGGGCACCCCACCTCCGAAGGGGCCCGAGCGAGCCCCAGGCTCCAGGCCCCGATAAGCGGCCGCCAAGGAGTGAGCCGGTGTGTTCCTGGACGCCCATCCCTGGACACAAAGAACCACCAACGCACCGATGTCTGAGGGAGTCCGCCACTGGCAGGGGAAGTGGTGGTGGGGGGAGATAGGCCTCCAAACCTTGGAGGGCCTGAGATGTCCCCAGAGAGGTGGCGTCTGACACCCAACCTGACATATAGACACAGACATACAGGCACACACAGATACAAACATCCATTCCCACCCTCATGCTCTCATATGCACTTACTCCACACTCAACCAACGTGGAGACAGACATAAAGAGACGCTGTACACACGATCACACTCCCCAAGCGTACTCTACGAACCGGGTCTAGGTACCCTTGCCCCTGGAGGGGGGAACTGCACCCAGACCCAGGTGGTGTTACCCTTTTCCCTGCGGTAGGGGGAGGCAGACCGCCCCGACTCCGCAGCAGCAGGGAGGCCCCACACTCCAGACCGCAGTCGGACGGCCAACTCCTCCTCCTAGCCCCCCCCCCCCCCCCCCCCCCCGCTCCAGCAGGCCGCAGAGAATGGGGGTGAGAGAAGACTCCAAACCTCCCTCCACCCAGTCATTGTAGTGTTGATGCATGTGCCCTGCTCCAGGGCTGGGCCCCCATGCACCCACCCGCTCACAACCCCGGCAACACACCAACCAGGATCCAAGCCCCCGAGGCCCGGCCTGGGCCCCAGCCCAGAGACGGAGCGCCCCCAGAACCTCACGCCCATCCCGGACCCACCCAGGGGCAGCCAGGCTTCCAGGTCAGTAACCCACGTCCGTCAGCACAGACCCTGAGTCCAAGAAACTGGCCCCTCGGTCTCTTGGCCCCTTTGCCATCCAGGAGGTCCTGAACCCGGTGACGGTCTGGCTGGCCCTTCCGCCTACTATGAAGGTACATAACGTCTTCCATGTTTCTCAGGTTAGGCCCGTCCGGACCAGCCCTTTGTGCCCGCCCTCTGGGCCCCCGCCACCCTCCCGGGTTATCGACGGTGCCCCAGCGTATTCCATTACTCGCATAATGGATGCCCGGCGCCGCAGTAGGGGCTTTCAGTTTTTGGTGGATTGGGAGGGGTACGGTCCGGAAGAACGTTCTTGGGTGCCGCGGTCTGCCGTTCTCGATCATCGCATGGTGAGAGAATTCCGCCGCCGGCATCCGGACATCCGGGGGCTCCCGTTACAGGGGGGGGGGGGGGGGGGGGGTATTGTCACGGTCGGACGGTTCTTTCCGGACGACCCTGCTTGTGTTTATGTTTTCTGGCTCTTTGGCTCTCAAAGGTTGGCCAGCTGCACTCATCTGATGGATAAAAAATAATATGTATTCTTTTCCTCCTTATATCATCTCACTCACTAGATCACTAGATTCATAATAGAAATGAGGAAAAGCGAAGCCCAAATTTAAGCAAAGTTGTGCGAAGTAGTGTAGTAGTGCTGCATGCTGGTGAGCCAACCAGTGTGCAGCCTGTTACAGCTGCTCCTGCTTTTTCTCTTTAGTTTAGTTTTTTCCTTACTTACTCTTTTTTCTTGTACTTTCATTTGTTTTATTATCTTTCATTCAATCATGTGGCTTGAGAGAGCTTTTGTTCTGCTGGTGGCCGCGGAACTGTTACTTTTATCGAGGAACGGACCACGGCACAACTCCTACATACTACATGGGCTGTTTACTTCAGAGATCGGCTGATTGCCCTGTTGCTCGCTGGCTCATCGGTCAGACCCACAGATGTACCAGGTGAAATCTGAAGGAAAACACATCGGGGATGCAGGGGTGGAGGTCAGAAAAGGAGAAGGAAGAAGATGGTGAGTCAGCGGAGGCTGAAAATGAGGAGGAGGTACAGACCGTGTCTGCCACCTATCGTAACAGGAAATGTTCGGTCATTATCAAATAAAATCGACGCTAACCCCACAGCTGCATGTGACACTATCCACTCTGCCATAGCCTGGTTACAGACTCAGCACCCGAGTGCCTTCATTGTGATCTCGGGTGACTTCAACCATGTCACCTTGGACAATACACTACCAACATTCACATAGTATGTGGCCTGTCCCATCAGGGGGGAGAGAATCTTAGATGTACTGCATGCTAATGTCAAGGACGAGGTGGTCAGAGGAGGCCATAGCGGAACTACAGGGCTGTTTCGAGGTGACTGACTGGGAGACACTCTCTGAGCCTCACGCTGAGGACATCAATGGGCTTACTGAGTGTATCACAGACTACATAACTTTCTGCACTGACTCCATTGTTCCAGCTCAGACTGTTCATTGTTACCCAAATAACAAGTGGGTGACTAAGGACATCGAGGCCCTCCTCATTGACAAGAAGAGGGCTTTCAGAGGGGCAATAAAAAGGAGATAGATGAGAAGGGTCCAGGTGTTAATAAAGGACAAGATCAGAGAGGCTAAGGACAATTACAGGAGGAAGCTGGAGTGGAAACTCCAGCAGAGTGAGATAGGTGAGAGAGGTGTGGAGTGGCATGAAGTCCATCACTCGATTCAGGCCAACCAACAGCAGGGGAGCTGAGGGAGGTGAGGATAGAGCTAACGAGTTGAATTTGTTTTTATTTTATTTCCTGTCCTATTTGGTTTGTTAGCCATCAGAACTGTTGTCTGAAGACGAACAAAGATACCCAATGGATTTACTTTGCCAAATGGATCATCACGGCCTTGTCGTATTGGTCCATTTGATCGACCTTTGTTGTTATTTTTTATTTTATTTTATTTTCAGTTGTTACAGACGGGACAGACATGACTGAGGGATAGGAAAGGGAGAAAGAAAGATGAAGGAAAAGAAAAACAGAGGGGAAGGGGGACAGTGAGAAAGGGCAGTTAAAAAGAGAAAGAAAAAAAATTGAATTTGTTTTTCAATAGATTCGACACCACAGTGTCTGCTCACCCCCCGCAACCTCACCTGTAGTCAGCGTGGAATCCAGAGCCACACCACTGTGCCAGCCTCTCTCTGCACATGGCGCTGTTGCCTCGCCCATCCATCACTTTCACTCACAACCAGGTTCAGAGGCAAATGAGGAGACTCCACTCAGGCAAGTCTGCTGGACCAGACAGAGTGAGTCCCCTCGTCCTCAAGTCCTGTGCCCGCCAGCTTTGTGGAGTTTTCCATAAACTGTTCATACTGAGTCTGAGTCTGCAGGGCGTCCCTATACCAAAGACGCCACGCCTCAGTGGCCCCCAGGATTACTGGCCTGTGGCACTGACCTCCCATATCATGAAGACCCTGGAAAGGTTCATCCTGGACTAGTTCAGACCCATTGTCAGACTACATCAGGATCCCCTTCAGTTTCCTTACCAGCCCTGTCTTGGAGCTGAGGACGTCATCATCTATCTGCTCTATCTATCTACACCCACCTGGACCAGCCAGCGAGCACTGTGAGGGTCATGTTTTTTTTTATTTTCCTGTGCTTTCAACACCATCAGGCCAACCCTCCTGGGTGATAAGTTAACAGCGATGCAGGTGGATGCTTCTCTGGTGTCCTGGATTGTGGATTACCTGACAGGAAGACCACAATATGTACGTCTTCCACATTGTGTGCCTGACAAGGTGATCAGCAACACAGGGGCACCACAAGCGACTGTCCTCTCTCCCTTCCTCTTCACCCTCTACACCACAGACTTCAACCACTGCACAGAGACCTGTGTGAGTACAAGAAAATAATTATTAGAATATAATGTGTTTGATTTGCTTAGATGAGAGGGTCCAGCAATAGATCAGAGGAATAGGGAAGGATTTGTTTGTGTGTTTCAGTGTGGCTTAGCTGTAGCCTGAGAGTGTGTGTAATTGTTTAGAGGGAAAGGAAGTTATGGACACTGGGGGTCTGCCTGTCATAAAAGGAGACAGGAAGCTACAGTGGGGGGTTGCTGATGCTGATGCTTTTACCTTTAATAAAAACTCATAATTGTTATAAACTTAGAAGTAGGTTTGCAGGAGACTCTCCATATGCTTATCTGTAAATATAAGACAACAAGAGGCCAATGGCCCAGTGGATGCAGAGTGGGGGTCTCAGTGTTTGTAATATGTTAACTGTTTTTTGTATGTTGCCTAAAGGAATTTGGTGTAGCTTGGGTGAGGAGATTACTTTTATGACCGGCAGGAAGTTACATACACAGAGACACACACACAGTGCTTTGACTGTTACGACACACACACACCTACATGCACAGTCACTCACGTGCACTCACATAGACACACAGGTACGCGCACGCACAGGCACTCACATGCTTGTGCATACACACACAGACACAGAGTTTGCAGCACACCATGGGGGTTTTATGATAGGGTCGCTTCTACAAAACTGTGTTTCACAGACAAAGCAGTGAAGATTTGCAGAGGGACACCGGCCTTGCACATCTCCCCTTCTAGAAGATGTATGCTTAAATGAAGATGAATAAAGGTTTTGTGAAAATGACTACTGAGTCTGGCGCCGTCTCTGGATGCCTCGAGGAATAAAAAAGAACCGGGGTGAAACTGATTTCGTAACACCTGCCATCTCCAGAAGTTCTCTGATGACTCTTCAGTGGTTGGATGCATCAGCGGGGTGATCAAACATTGTACCAGACTGTGGTCGACTCCTTTGTCATGTGGTGCAAGCAGAATCATCTGCAGCTCAACGTGGCAAAGACCAGAGAACTGATTGTGGACTTTAGGAAAACCAGGAAAGACTTGGCCCCTGTTTCAATCAAGGACAGTCAACATGGCCATTGTGGATGATTATAAATACCTTGGAGTATACACAGACAATAAACTGGACTGGGTTAAAAACACCACTGCACTTTACAGGAAGGGCCAGTGTCATCTCTATTTTCTGAGGCAGATGAGCTCTGTCAGACAATACTCAGGATTTTCTATGAGTCTGTTGTGGCCAGTGCTCTGTGCTGTTGCATGCTGGGGGAGCAGGTTGAGGGTTGTTGATGCTAACAGACTTATTAAACTGATCCACAAGGCCAGTAATGTTGTGGGGAGGGAGATTTCCTATCAGAGAGGTGTCAGTCCGTCCGGATTGGCGACAACATCTCCAGGCTGAGGACAGGAGCTCCTCAGGGCTGTGTTCTCAGCCCTCTGTTGTTCGCCCTCCTGACACACGACTCCACCGCCCTAGCTCTAACCACATCATCAAGTTTCCTGACGACACAACTGTGGTTGTACTCATCAGCTGCAACGACGAGTCAGCGTACAGAGATGAGGTTCAGCAGCTGGCGTTCTGGTGCAGCGAGAGCAACCTGTCACTGAATGTGGACAAAACCAAGCAGATGATCGTTGACTTCAGGAAGACTCGCTCCACTCACACACCACTCAGCATCCACAGTTCCACGGTAGAAACTGTTAACAGCATCAAGTTCCTGGGAGTTCACTCCTCAGACGACCTCACCTGGGCCACCAACACCACCTCCATCACCAAAATTTAGACTCAATTGGTTTCTCTCAAAATGTAAAAGAACCCACCCACCACTTTAATCACACTCTAGATCTTGTTTTAACATATGGCATAGAAACTGAACATTTAACAGTGTTTCCTGAAAACCCTCTCCTGTCTGATCATTTCCTGATAACATTTACTTTTACAATAATTGATTACACAGCGGTGAAGAGTAGACTTTATCAAAGTAGATGTCTTTCTGAAAGTGCTGTAACTAAGTTTAAGAATATAATCCACCCACTGTTATCATCTCCAATGCCCTGTACCAACACAGAGCAGAGCAGCTATCTGAACGCTACCCAAACAGAGGTCGATTATCTTATTAATAATTTCACCTCCTCACTACGTACGACTCTGGATACTGTAGCTCCAGTGAAAACTAAGGTCTCTAATCAGAAGTACCTGACTCCGTGGTATAATTCTCAAACACGTACCCTAAAGCAGATGACTCGTAATCTGGAGAGGAAATGGCGTGTCACAAATCTAGAGGATCATCATTTAGCCTGGAGAAATAGTTTGCTGCTTTATAAGAAAGCCCTCCGCAAAGCCAGAACATCGTACTATTCATCACTGATTGAAGTAAATAAGAACAACCCCAGGTTTCTCTTCAGCACTGTAGCCAGGCTGACAAACAGTCAGAGCTCTTTTGAGCCAACCATCCCTTTAACGTTAACTAGTAATGACTTCATGAACTTCTTCACAAATAAAATTTTTATCATTAGAGAAAAAATTACCAATAATCATCCCACAGATGTAATATTATCTACAGCTACTCTTAGTACCATTGATGTTAAGTTAGACTCTTTTTCTCAAATTGATCTTTCTGAGTTAACTTCAATAATTACTTCCTCCAAACCATCAACGTGTCTTTTAGATCCCATTCCTACAAAACTGCTCAAAGAAGTCCTGCCATTAATTAATTCTTCAATCTTAAATATGATCAACCTATCTCTAATGATCGGCTATGTACCACAGGCCTTCAAGCTGGCTGTAGTTAAACCTTTACTCAAAAAGCATCTCTAGACCCAGCAGTCTTAGCTAATTATAGGCCAATCTCCAACCTTCCTTTCATATCAAAAATCCTTGAAAGAGTAGTTGTCAAACAGCTAACAGATCATCTGCAGAGGAATGGTTTATTTGAAGAGTTTCAGTCAGGTTTCAGAGCTCATCACAGCACAGAAACAGCTTTAGTGAAGGTTACAAATGATCTTCTAATGGCCTCTGACAGTGGACTCATCTCTGTGCTTGTCCTGCTAGACCTCAGTGCAGCGTTCGATACTGTCGACCATAATATCCTATTAGAGCGATTAGAACATGCTGTAGGTATTACAGGTACTGCACTGCAGTGGTTTGTATCATATCTATCTAATAGACTCCAGTTTGTGCATGTAAATGGAGAGTCCTCTTCACACACTGAGGTTAATTATGGAGTTCCACAGGGTTCAGTGCTAGGACCAATTCTGTTTACATTATACATGCTTCCCTTAGGCAGCATCATTAGAAGACATAGCATACATTTTCACTGCTATGCTGATGACACCCAGCTCTATCTGTCCATGAAGCCAGATGACACACACCAATTAGTTAAACTGCAGGAATGTCTTAAAGACATAAAGACCTGGATGGCCGCTAACTTTCTGCTTCTTAATTCAGATAAAACTGAGGTTATTGTACTCGGCCCTGAAAATCTTAGAAATATGGTATCTAAGCAGATTCTTACTCTGGATGGCATTACCTTGGCCTCCAGTAATGCGGTGAGGAACCTTGGAGTCATTTTTGACCAGGACATGTCCTTCAACGCCCATATTAAACAAATATGTAAGACTGCTTTCTTCCATTTGCGCAACATCTCTAAAATTAGAAATATCCTGTCTCAGAGTGACGCTGAAAAACTAGTTCATGCATTTATTACTTCCAGGCTGGACTACTGTAATTCATTATTATCAGGATGTCCAAAAACTCACTGAAAAGCCTTCAGCTAATCCAAAATGCTGCAGCAAGAGTCCTGACAGGGACTAGAAAGAGAGAGCATATTTCTCCTGTTTTGGCTTCCTGTTAAATCCAGAATTGAATTCAAAATCCTGCTCCTCACATACAAGGTCTTAAATAATCAGGCCCCATCTTATCTTAATGACCTTGTAGTACCATATCACCCTATTAGAACACTTCGCTCTCGCTCTGCAGGCCTACTTGTTGTTCCTAGAGTATTTAAAAGTAGAATGGGAGGGAGAGCCTTCAGTTTTCAGGCCCCTCTTCTGTGGAACCAGCTTCCAGTTTGGATTCAGGAGACAGACACTATCTCTACTTTTAAGATTAGGCTTAAAACTTTCCTTTTTGCTAAAGCATATAGTTAGGGCTGGACCAGGTGACCCTGAATCCTCCCTTAGTTATGCTGCAATAGATGTAGGCTGCCGGGGCATTCCCATGATGCATTGAGTTTTTCCTTTCCAGTCACCTTTCTCACTCACTATGTATTAATAGACCTCTCTGCATTGAATCATATCTGTTATTAACCTCTGTCTCTCTTCCACAGCATGTCTTTATCCTGTCTTCCTTCTCTCACCCCAACCGGTCGCAGCAGATGGCCGCCCCTCCCTGAGCCTGGTTCTGCTGGAGGTTTCTTCCTGTTAAAAGGGAGTTTTTCCTTCCCACTGTCGCCAAAGTGCTTGCTCATAGGGGGTCATATGATTGTTGGGTTTTTCTCTGTATCTATGAAGCGCCTTGAGGCGACTTTTGTTGTGATTTGGCGCTATATAAATAAAATTGAATTGAATTGAATTGAATTGAATTGAAAAAAGACCCAGAAGCGCCTCCACTTCCTGAGACGCCTGAAGAGGGCCAACCTTCCACCCTCACCATGTTCTACAGGGGAACCATAGAGAGCGTTCCGACCAGCTGCATCTCCGGGTGGTTTGGAAACTGCAAAGTCAGCGAGTTCAGCCGGCTACATCGGATCATCAAAACACCGGCTAAGATCATTGGAACATCTCTCCCTCGGCTACAGGACATCTTCCACAAGCGCGGCATCATTCGGGCCTCCTGCATCCCACATAGCAAGGAAGTCTGGCCCAGATCTGGTATCAAGCCGGCACTGCTGGCTGACTTCTGGCATGATAAGACATATGTCATCCAGATATGGGCTAGGCCTGGCATAGATGGCACTTCTGACTGACCCTTTGTCATAGCAGAGTGTATGTCAACCAGATGTGTGCCAGGTCTGCCAATGACGCCACCGTTTATGTGATGGCATGCCATATCTGGCCTGATTGTGGTTTGGTTTATATGGCCCAGGCTCATAGAATGAATGGATTGGATTTATATAGCGCTTTTCAAGGCACCCAAAGCGCTTTACAATTCCACTATTCATTCACTCTCACATTCATACACTGGTGAAAACAGGTCTGGCCCAGATCCGGCATCAAGCCGGCACTTCTGATTGACTGGTGTCATGGCAGGGTGTATGTCAACCAGATGTTGGCCAGGTCTGGCAATGATCGCACTATTTATGTTCTTATTTTCCTATTTGAGTTAGAAGACCCAGATGCCATGTTGCAATGCTATACTGCTATGGTAGCCAATGTTTCAAATGCAGGTTTGACAGGTTTGTGAGTGTACACTTTATCCAAAACCTAGTGAGGGTTTACTCATGTTTACCACTGGGTGGCTGAAGCTCAGGAGGTAGAGCAGGTCATCTATTGGTCGGAAGGTTAGTGGTTCGATCCCTGGCTCCTCCAGTCTGCATGTCAAGAGTGTGAATGTAGTTAGAAAGCAGTCAGTTTAGAGAAAGGGTGTGAATGTGGCATGTTGTATAGAGCACTTTGAGTAATCCGGGAGGGTAGAAAAGGGCTATGTAACAATCAGTCCATTTACTGTTTGAACTGAGTTTTGTCATGTTACTTTTGCACTGTTATGTTCCGGCACATGTTGTTATTAGGCACACATTAGGCTGACATCTGGGGCCAGAGCTGAAACTGTTCTGGGCCAGCACAGGACCAGCAGTGTGTCTGCAACTGGTCTTGTGCTGGCCCATGTGTTGGCCACCTCTGGTAAACCAGATCTGGGCCACCAGAGGGCCGTCGTTCTTTGCGGTATGTGGGCCATGTGTAAGCACATTGTTTGATTATAATGGTATTATAATTTTATATATACACACACACACACACACACACACACACACACACACACATATGTATATATATAATGGACAGATCTGGGCCATACCAATTTTGCTATGTGGAATGAATTATGTAAAAACGGAAACATCATAAAACTGAAAATGAACATAAAGTAAAAAGTACTGAAAGTCTATGGCTTTAAACAGTCAGAGAACACAATGCCCAGCTTAGAGCGACTAAAAGTAACTTCTTTTAACATTCTGTCATTCTGTATCTATATCTAAAATCCACTAAAAATAGTCATTTGAAAAAAAATATTCGCCATTTTCGAATATTCGCTCCTTGACAACCGCTGAGATGTTGTCTGTCCAGGAGTTGTCAGCAGAGATGAGGACACCAAGGAACTGGAAGGTGTGGACCCTCTCCACACACTCCCCGTTGATGTAAAGGGGGGCTAAGTCAGTGCTGTGTCTCCTGAAGTCAACAATGACCTCTTTGGTTTTCTTAGTATTCAGTGCCAGCTTGTTTCCTGAAGTTGCCAACTTCAGGACTTCCTCTCTGTAGGCTGCCCCGTCTCGCTTTGCTGATGACACCACGGTAGTCGGACTCATCTCAAACTTGACGATGAGATTGTTGTTTTGGGTCGAACTGCAGTCGTGGGTGTAGCGAGAATACAGGAGGGGGCTCAGCACACAGCCCTGTGGGGAGCCGGTACTCAGTGTGCAAGTGGAGGAGAGATGAGGGCGGAGTCTTACAGTCTGAGGCCCGTTCGTGAGAAAGTCCTTTATCCAGACACATGTGAGAGGGGAGAGGCCAAGAGTGACCAGTTTGGTGATGAGGGTGTCCAGGATGACTGTATTGAAGGCTGAGCTGTAGTCCACAAAGAGCATTTGGACGTAGCTCTGCTGCTGCTCTAGGTGACTCAGCACGGTATGCAAACTGGTGGGGGTCGAATTCTGGGGGGAGGTAATCCTTGATGTGCTGAAGGACTAGTCTCTCAAAGCATTTCATGAGGGCCACAGAGCGATAATCATTCAGGCTGGTGATGGGAGACTTCTTTGGCACTGGGATGATTGTGGCTGATTTTAGACAGGATGGGGTGGCTGCCTGATCCAGTGAGAGGTTGAAGAGTCTGGTGAAGATGAGGGTGAGCTGGTGTGCACATGCTCTTAGCACCTATACTCCAGGTACTCCATCTGGACCGGCCGCCTTCCTGGGGTTCACTGCTAGGAACACACGTCTGACGTCGTGCTCCGTTACAGTGAGTGGAGCGGAGCAGGAGCCAGGTGAGGATGAGGATGAGGATGGGAGCAGGGCTGAGGCAGATGAGTGCTGCTGTTGTGGTGTTTCAAAGTGGGCGAAGAAGCTGTTTATCTCCTCTGCCAGCTGCACACTCAGGTTTTCTGTTTTCACAGTGCTGCTTCTGTGGTTTATGATGTCTTGTATACTCTGCCACACCTCCCGTGTTCTGTTGCTGGACAGCTGGGACTTGATGTTTCTTTTGTGGTCTGTCTTGGCTTTTTTTAATCCCCCTTTTCAGGTCAGCTCGAGCAGCCCAGTACAGAGCTCTGTCACCTAACCTGAAGGCGGCGTCGGGGGCTTTGAGGAGGGAGCAGACCTGGCATCCAGGGTTTTTGGTTTAGGAAAACCTGAATGCTTTCGTCCACAGTCACATTTGCAATACAGAACATGATATAGTTCAGTAATGATCCTGTGAAAGTTTCTAATGCAATATATTATCCCTTACCAATGTAACACTGCATGCCAAATCAATGTTGAAATATCTGTGAATTGTGTTTTGGAAATTTTTTTATGTTATCAAAAATGGATTAAAAGTGCAAGCATGAAAGGGTACAAGAATGCAGTAACAAATATAACCAAACAAGCTTAATTTACAGTTTGAAATACAGAACATAATGAAAATATATAAATAATTATCTATTAATCACCATATCCAAGTATCAAAAAGTGTAAAAACAAATTACATTCTTTCCTCCATTTCTATTAATAAGACTTTAATTTACATGAAATTATCCAACATTATATACATTATGTCATGGTCCTGGGCCATGTTGGCCCAGTGTTCTTAGTTTTCTTGTATGTTTGTATTTTGTTCCTTGCTTAGGCCATGTTTTCTGAGTTGCCCTGTTGTGTTGTTCCCTAAGTGTTTTCCCTTCATGGCTTTTACCCCCTGTGTGCCCCTCTGTGTATCTGTGAGCCCTCGTCTCTCCTTATGTTTTATTCCATGTTTCCCCTGCCCATTATGTCTAAGTTCTCCCCGTGCTCTCTCTTCCCCCTGTGTGCCCTCTATGTATTTATGAGCCCTCGTCTCCCTTTGTGGTTGTTTCATGTTTTCCCAGCCCGTTATGTCTGTGTTTTCCCCGTGCTCTCTCTCCTCCTGTCTGAACCTCTGTGCACTTCCTGTTTACTTTGTGACTCTCATGCCCGTACATGTCATGTTCAGTTCACCCCGCCCTGTCTCGTTATGATTATCAGTGTCACCTGTGTTCCCCGTGTGTTCCCACTTTCCTCGTTAACCCTCTGTGTATTTCTGTCTGCGTCTCCCTCTGTTCAGCGTGACGTCGTCCCTCATGTTGTGTGGATCTTCCTGTGCCTTCCTGCGAATGTTAGTTTACTTTTTCCCAGTTAGTTCTGTATTTCCTGTATTCTGCCGTGCCAGCATTAAAGCTGTGTTCTTTAAGTTTATCCCCGTGTCTGTGAGTCTGCATCCTGGGTCCTTCTCCTGCCTGCCGCACAGCGATTCATGACAGTACAACGTCACCACAACATGGACCCAGCGGATTCATCCCGGGAACATGACCTCTCCCGCATCCACCGCCTGATCGAGCGGGTTTCCCTCACTAAGGACGCTAAGACCATGGCAGTTGGGATTAACGCTATAGAAGCGATCCTGGAGGGGAATCCTCATTTGCGCACACTAAAGGGATTTATGGGCTTCATGGACCAGCTGCATGAAGCCCAGGAGGTGCTACAGGCTCGGGAGCTTGCAGCCTTTGTCCGCGCCCAGTATTCTTCGCCGAAGCCGCCGCATCGGCATCGGCCGCAACACAAGGAGCTCTCCGTGGAGTCGGCCGCCGTACAGCAGCAATTGCAACAGGGGAAAGGCGTTTCTGCACCGCGGCCACAGAGCTCCACTTCTTGCCGCTCAGGGCTTAATTCACCTGCCTCCTGCTTGGCGGCGATGTGGTCGCAGGACGAGGACGTCTTTTCTCCATCGTCACCAGTTTCTCCTGTCGCCTCAGCCCCTGCTGCCAGGAGGAAGCGGCGCCACCGCCGTCATTCCTCACTACAACCGGAGCCCAATCACTCGTCAGAACAGCAGGCAATGGTGAGTGATGTTGACTGTACCCCTATTGCTTGTACCCCTATTGCTTCACCTGCAAATAGTAATGGGAACTGTTTTCTTCTCACGGCTAAGAGTAGTGAGGTGAAGGCGGTTTGTTCCATGGACATTCACCCCGGCCCAGTAGAAAGAAAAGACTCCCTGACTAATTATGTTGATGCTTTTTCCGCTGAAGAATCAGAATGCATGGGCAAAACTCTGATTGTGCACCCTCTGTTGGAGCCTGCTAAGAACTCTTCTGTTGATACAGAGTTAACCCCGGACAGTTTGAATTCAGTTTTGACATGTACTGCTGAATCTATGAATGACGCTGTGGGTTCGCAACCCAAGAATGGGGAGGGGGACTTAACGGGCTGTTTCTGCCCTGTTCTCTTAGAGCAGAGAAGCCTAAGCAGAACTGTTTCTTCTGAACTCGTTCAGCTAGTTAAACCGAGCCCTAGAGGCTCAGGGGAGCCTATACCACCCCCTGCATCACGCTCACTACAAACACCTCCTCAACCGTTAGCCCATTCAGCAGCCCAGCTCGCTGTTCAGCTGCCCTCAGCTCAGTCAGCTGCCCAGTTAGCTACTCCGTTACCTGCAGCTCAATCATCTGCTCCTTCACTAGTTTCATTCTCACCACAACGGTCACTTCAGTCTTTCTCAACCCAGTCTCCTGCTGAGCAGCCAACTTTTCTCACTCGTATTAAGCAGGAAAACATGCTCAACAGGACTGTTTTCGTCCCTCGAAAGCTGGCCCGATTAGAGACATTTACTACCTCCAGGGCCTCCCCAGAGTCCGAGTTTCAACCCGCAGTTGACTCTGGACCCCTGGGGGCTAAGGAGTCAGCCGAGGACTGCACCCAACTGTTGCCTCCTGAGCCTAACCTATGTGTTGCTCAGCCCCAGTCAGCATCAACGCTGCCAGAGGCCCGTGCGCCTGCTGGTCCTGCTCTGTCCCTGCCAGAGGCCCGTGCGCCTGCTGGTCCTGCTCTGTCCCTGCCAGAGGCCCGTGCGCCTGCTAGTCCTGCTCTGCGTTTTCCAGAGGTCCCCGGGCCTGCTGGTTCTGAAACTGTTTTTGCTGGGGGGCCCGAGGAGCCCGTCCAGCCTTCTGCTTCGTCAGCTGGGGGGCCCGAGGAGCCCGTCCAGCACCATGCCTCGTCTGCTGGAGGGCCCGAGGAGCCCGTCCAGCACCATGCCACGTCTGCTGGAGGGCCCGAGGAGCCCGTTCAGCTTCCTTCCACGTCAGCTGTACAGGCTGGGAAGCAGCCTGCTAGGAATGGCGTGAGCTTTCTCTCCGCCTCGGACTGCTTTCTGCTTCAGCCGTCTCTTCCGGCTGGAGGGCCCGAGGAGCCCATCCGGCCTCAAGCCACGTCCGCTGGAGGGTCCGAGGGGCCCGTTCAGCCTCCTGTCTCCGCTGGAGGGTCCAAGGGGCCCGTTCAGCCTCCTGTCTCCGCTGGAGGGTCCGAGGGGCCCGTTCAGCCTCCTGTCTCCGCTGGAGGGTCCGAGGGGCCTGTCCAGCCTCACGCCTCGTCAGCTGGAGGGTCCGAGGGGCCCGTTCAGCCTCCTGTCTCCGCTGGAGGGTCCGAGGGGCCCGTTCAGCCTCCTGTCTCCGCTGGAGGGTCCGAGGGGCCCGTTCAGCCTCACGCCGCATCCGCTGGAGGGTCCGAGGGGCCCGTTCAGCCTCACGCCGCATCAGCTGGAGGGCCCGAGGAGCCTGTCCAGCCGCCACCTGCGACCGCCTCGTCGTCGCCTGGTCCGGCTGCATCCGCCTGTGCTTCTGCTACGCCTGGGCCAGCCTCTGCCTGTGCTTCTGTTACGCCTGGGCCAGCCTCTGCCTGTGCTTCTGCTACGCCTGGGCCAGCCTCTGCCTGTGCTTCTGCTACGCCTGGTCCGGTCTCAGCCTCTGCTTCTGCTACGCCTGGTCCAGCCTCAGCCTCTGCAGCTCCGCCTGGTCCAGCCTCAGCCTCTGCAGCTCCGCCTGGTCCAGCCTCAGCCTCTGCAGCTCCGCCTGGTCTAGCCTCAGCCTCTGCAGCTCCGCCTGGTCCGGCCTCCGAGTCTTCGTCCTCGTCTGGTCCGGCCTCCGAGTCTTCGTCCTCGTCTGGTCCGGCCTCCGAGTCTTCGTCCTCGTCTGGTCCTGCCTCGTCTGGTCCTGTGCCCACCAGGCCATGGCCAGCACGCCTGGGACTGGAGGGTTCAGGGGGCCGACCTTCCGCGCGGTCGGCCCCCTGAACTGCTCCGTCGTCTCCTTCGCCGCCGCCGCCGCCTTCCGCGCGGTCGGCCTCCTGAACTGCTCCGTTGTCTCCTTCGCCGCCGCCGTTGCCTTGCGCACGGCCGGCCTCCTGAACTGTTTCCACGTCTCCGCCGTTGCCTTCCGCATGGTCGGCCCCCTGAACTGCTCTGTGTTTGGGTTGTTTTCTTGGGCTCCGGTGTTTGCTGTGCTCTTCTTTTGTTTTCTGTTCCGAGCCCTCCGTCCTGGGCCCCCGCCGCCCGCCCTGGGTTGTTTTCTGTTTGGTTTTGTTTTTCTGTGTTTGGGCTGTCTGGAGCCAGCCCTTGAGGGGGGGGTACTGTCATGGTCCTGGGCCATGTTGGCCCAGTGTTCTTAGTTTTCTTGTATGTTTGTATTTTGTTCCTTGCTTAGGCCATGTTTTCTGAGTTGCCCTGTTGTGTTGTTCCCTAAGTGTTTTCCCTTCATGGCTTTTACCCCCTGTGTGCCCCTCTGTGTATCTGTGAGCCCTCGTCTCTCCTTATGTTTTATTCCATGTTTCCCCTGCCCATTATGTCTAAGTTCTCCCCGTGCTCTCTCTTCCCCCTGTGTGCCCTCTATGTATTTATGAGCCCTCGTCTCCCTTTGTGGTTGTTTCATGTTTTCCCAGCCCGTTATGTCTGTGTTTTCCCCGTGCTCTCTCTCCTCCTGTCTGAACCTCTGTGCACTTCCTGTTTACTTTGTGACTCTCACGCCCGTACATGTCATGTTCAGTTCACCCCGCCCTGTCTCGTTATGATTATCAGTGTCACCTGTGTTCCCCGTGTGTTCCCACTTTCCTCGTTAACCCTCTGTGTATTTCTGTCTGCGTCTCCCTCTGTTCAGCGTGACGTCGTCCCTCATGTTGTGTGGATCTTCCTGTGCCTTCCTGCGAATGTTAGTTTACTTTTTCCCAGTTAGTTCTGTATTTCCTGTATTCTGCCGTGCCAGCATTAAAGCTGTGTTCTTTAAGTTTATCCCCGTGTCTGTGAGTCTGCATCCTGGGTCCTTCTCCTGCCTGCCGCACAGCGATTCATGACACATTATTCATAAGGAGACAAAGAATTTAAAAACAACACGGAGAATGTTTTGATGCATGCTCAAACATCCAGGTAATTAAATCCCCAAAGGTTGACTCTGTTCATCTAGACATAACGTTTTCAACGAGAGAAAAGTTTTGTCACTCATCCAGGTGACTTCTTCAGTCTCAGCTGACTGCAGGTTTCCCCAATCTTATAAACAGGACATTCAGTTTCAGTCATTATGCAATGTACTGTTTAATAGAAAAAACATTTTTTTTGCCTTGACAGCATACATCCGTCTTCATTTCACATAAGTAGTTATTTTTTACACAGAGAGCAATACCACTCTCCAGCCTCTGCTGTCCAAAGCTGCTCTGCATTCATCTGGAGGCACTGTGTGTGAAACCACTTTAAATAACTCTCATTCAGGAACAAAGCAATTGTATAAAATGAAGTGAGGGAATGGAGCTATAAATAGATTAATATAGAGATATGAAAATAAACTTAAATATAGACATAGGAACACAAGTATTAACGGTAATGTTTCTGGGATATAATAAACAGTATAAAGAAACAGGTGTGCAAGCAAACATTGTGGCATACAAAGTGAGAGAGTGCAGTGAGTCATGTTTATTCCTGTTCAATATGTGTCTGACACAAGTGGATGAATTAAAAAGTCTGACAGCAGCAGGAAGGAAAATCCTAGTGTGTCATTCCCTCAGAGAGCAGGGTTGAAAGAATGTTGCTGAAAATGCTCTTCACTTTGTCTAGTGTGTTATGGAGGGGATGAGAGTTAATGTCCTTGATTGCTAGGGTGGCAAGCATAACATAAACAACAGACTATGCCTTCCTGATGACTTTCAGTCTGTTTACATCTTTTTCTTTGATGCCTGTATCCCAGCTTGAAGAGTCTAGACCCTTTTTGTAGTCAGTGGGTGTGTGGGCAGACAACTCTGGCTTATCACCCAGTTGGATTTCCTGGTATTTGTAAGATGGCACTATCTACTGATCAGGACACATTAACTATGATATTAAAAAAATGACATGATGACATAGTCCTTGGTCAGTTTACCAAGCATTTCTCAGCTTTGTTCTTTATAGTTGTGTTCATCATATCAATGTTTGTGAGTCCTGGATTATTTGATGATATGTTTACATTATGTATTTGTAGCACTGGTGGTGCAATAGTGGTGGACATGTAAGACCTGGTAGTGCTACTTCCAGCCTTCTTTGCATGTAGTACAGGCAGTATAGTTACCTTTAACCACAATACGAGGACAGAAGGGAAATATGGGCCAGATCAGACAGGTTCTAGATTCGTAGGAGCCAAGGGTTTCTGACAACAGAGGACTTGTACGCAGTAGGTGTAGGAAACACAATTGCGTTTATTGACAATTATTAAAGTTTAGCAGGTTGTGCACATCTAACAAAAGTAGAGCGCGCTTCTTGAAAACAAAATAAAATAAACCCCGCAAATAGTCAACCCAAGGATTTATTGTCTTTTGTGTCCTTTTTTTAAAGTCAATTTCAGTCTTTCAATGTTCAATAGTCACTCAGTGTGTTTGTAACCAGTTGGGTTACAATCTAACAGTTCATCTGGATCTTTGGGCTGGGCTCGCCATCCAGTACTGGAAAAGGGATCCTCAAAACCAATCCAATCCAAATAAGCAAAGAAAAAAAACCTGACCAAGCTACAAATGCTACATGGGACTTAACAGTGCTCACGTTGGCTCACAGCCTCTGGAACACACTATCACTCTTATTATTTTCACCAAAAAAGGACGTTTACTATCCAGTTAGCTTCTTCACCGCACACGTAACGGATCTTTCACCGTCTCTGTCTCTGGCGTATCTGGTAGACAAAGGCACACACAGGTGTCTGAGCAGCGCACACAGATTGGGGGAGGGTCAGACCAGCCAATGATTGGTTGCTCAGTGGATCTAACAAACACACTCTAAAGGACAAAGTCCTGCCTCCACACCATTTATCCACATATTAGTTAAACTTATGTTTACATGCTCTTAATTAGTATTTATTATATTTAATTGCTTTTTATCAATATTTATTCCCATTGTGAAATGAGTATTTTAATCAAAAGAGTATTAATATTTATGCTTTTATCCCGTTTTTAACACTGGGTTACATATTGTTTTGTTTTCAGTACCATATTGCTTTTTAGTGTAGTTCTTCTTCAATGTTCCACAAGTGGATGGAACGCTTGTGAAAACACTCTAGTGTTAAAGCCAGTCTTGTCTTCATGTCTGTTTATGGTTTTGTCAGTGTCAAACTCATGTGTCTAAGTCTGGGTTTTATTTTGGTGGCCTCTTGTCTCTTTCTTGTATTGAGTCTTATTTCCACTGTCTTCTTATTCCCAATGTATCCCTGCTGTGTTACGCAGCTGTCTCCAATTCCCCTAATCTCCATCCTATTTATACATTTTGCCAATCTCCCAGTCTGAAGTACGTTATTCTATTCGATTCGATTCAATTTGATTTATACAGCGCAAATCACAACAACAGTCACCTCAAGACTTTATATTGTAAGGTAGAACCTATAATAATACATACAGAGAAAAACCCAACAATAATATGACCCCCTATGAGCAAGCACTTTGGTGACAGTGGGAAGGAAAAACTCCCTTTTAACAGGAAGAAACCTCCGGCAGAACCAGGCTCAGGGAGGGGCAGAGCCATCTGTTGTGATTGGTTGGGGTGAGAGAAGGAAGACAGGATAAAAGTCATGCTGTGGAAGAGAGAGGATTAGGGTTAGAGTTAGTAGGGGAGAGCACTGTAGAGCCAGTGAAGTTTGGCGGGCCATCGCGGAAAGTTATTCCCCAGGACAGTGAGCCCATATCGGATTGCCCTCGGAGGTTTCCCCGCTCCTTATACTGGTTCTCAAAAAGATGGTGTTACGCCCCTAGCCCTGGTTCCCAAGCCAGACATCCAAAACCAGTTGTGAGTAAAAAAAGGTGATTTTATTGAAGGTAATGAAGTATAGCTCCAGGGTGAACCGAGGCCAAAATAATAAACAAAACCAACTAAGTCCCACCAGAGAAAACTAACTAAACCCTAAGAAAGAAACAGAACAAACAAATGCAATACTAACCCTCGCTCCCTAACCCGGAAAACAGGAGAAAACTGTTCCAAAGAAAAAGGCGGCTCACCCCTTCCGCTTCAGCCTAAGAGTGCCTAAGCACTAAGTTAATGCACCAAGAGCGGCTCTCACAGATCACGCTCACACAAATACACATTAAAAGTATAGGCTGGGAAAACCAGAGTCAGGACCACGTCGGCTGTCAAGCTACTCGCTCGCTTGCCCCACTCTCTCTCTCTCTCTCTCTCTCTCTCTCTGTCAGAGCGGCTTTTTGAACGTGGTCACCTGTTCCATGGTCCAATCAGCTGCTCACTACTCTTCATTAGGGGAGGGACCTGTAAAGAGTCTTAAACACAGTAAAGAGACACAGAACAAAACAGCCCACACAGTGTTCTTATGGCCACAGCCGTAACAGATGGCTATGCAGGCCGGTATTATTGAACGACTCTGTGTAGAACTACGATGACATGCCGCCTAACAAATGCAGAGAGAAGGAGTGTTTTGGGTCAGAAATGTTTCCAGCCCCTAACTTAACTTATAGCCAATTGAAGAAAAACACAGCCTTGTGAACGCGCATATGTTGCGGCATGCGCTCTCATAATGTGGAACCGGCCCAAACCGCTTCAAAATAAATCTAACTGATAACTCTTCATGGATAATTGCTGCCTTTTTGCAGCCTCTGTCAGTGCGCCCCAGGGTGGCTTGGGCTACAATGTAGCTTGCTATCACCAGTGTGTGAATGGGTGGATGACTGAATATGTAAAGTGTTTTGGGGACTAGTGTTAGGGACTAGTAAAGCGCTATATAAATACAGGCCATTTACCATTTTTTACCCACCTTTTTGTTGAAATTGTTGCATTCCAAACGTAAACTTTTATGAAAAAAGTAACATAGGCAGATATATTTGTTTTCAAATACATATGTTTCTCTGTCTGACTCTGTCTGACTGTATTGAACCTCTGCCACTTCTATCTGTGTCCAGAGCTTTTATTATTATAATGGATTGGATTTATATAGCGCTTTTCAAGGCACCCAAAGCGCTTTACAATGCCACTATTCATTCACTCTCACATTCACACACTGGTGGAGGCAGCTACGGTTGTAGCCACAGCTGCCCTGGGGCAGACTGACAGAAGCGAGGCTGCCATATTGAGCCATCGGCCCCTCTGGCCAACACCAGTAGGCAGTAGGGTAAAGTGTCTTGCCCAAGGACACAACGACCAGGACAGAGAGCCCGGAGATTGAACCGGCGACCTTCCAGTTACAGATACACTTCCCAACCCCCTGAGCCACGGTCGCCCTTTATTGCCTATATTAGGGAAATATTCATAATGTTATTATGGGAACTGTCGTAGTGTGTGGAAGAAGCGGACTCGAGCGCAGATCTCCTTGCAATGAGACAGTGAATTTATTTACAGAGTGAAACAATTACAGTCCACTGAAATCCCTTGGCCGTGGCCCCCGTGGTCCATTCACCCAGCTCCCATGTTCTCCTCTCCACCTCCTGGTGCGAAAGACAAAAAAATGAGTAAATAGCAATCCGAAAGCGAGTTGGAAAGAGCGCATGATCAAGACACTACTAATGAGCTTAGTCTAATGCTCCAGCACTGACTGAAGCCTGGTCACCGCGTTAAATACATCAGGGTCTGATGGTGGATAATTCGTGGCAGCTGGCGAATGTTGATTAATCGGCGGTGTGCCGAAGCTCCGAATGGAGCTACTTCCGGGTCGGCGGACCTGCCTCCGGGAAAGTGCGGCTCCATCAAAATAAACTCAAACATAAATGATCAGGTCGCCTAGCAGGGCTGGTCAGACCATGACAGGAACACTGTAAGGGACAAGTAAAAAAAAAAAAGCATGAAATTATTCTTTTACCAATTAAAATGTTTTATCCATGTGATCTATCTTGAAGCGTGATCATCATTTTTACATCACTAATTCACCAAGTTATCTGGCAACTTTTAAGTGTTGGTAAGTAGCACATTTCCCTTGTGTAAAACAGTTTTGGAATTCTATAAACTTATTTTTCACTGATATTGTCTTTTTTTCCTTTCAGGTAGTTGGATGTGGACATGTAAAAGCTGCAGTTTAGAATTATCTAGCAGGTATTTGTTGTTGAAACATTTTAGACAGGCTCACGGGCATATAAGAGGTGTTAATCGCTTTCCCTGTCCGTACTCAGATTGTCCATGTAGCTTTACTACATGGACTAAATTGTTAAATCACACGTACAAAAATCATTCAGAACAAACAACACAAAACAAATCAGAACAATCTATTTTTCAGTGTCCTATTTGCTCACACAGAGAATATATTTCAGAGAGAAATTTTTTCCAACACATAAATACACATCTCAGCCGTCACCAAACTGTCCAATGTTTGTTTAAAAATTGTGAATTTGAAACTAATATATACAGTACATTTCAGACACACAAATACAGAAAACACAACAAATACTCCCTTCCTTAATGATTTTAGAGATAATATTTGTATACGTAATCAGTTGATTCAGTCAGGGAGTTCTGAAGATGATCTGTTTAAGGCTGGGACAACAGATACTCTTCAAGAAAAAGTAGATTGTCATGAACCAGTAGAATTACTTACTTCAGACGTTGGTGTGTTGGTGGTCCTTGTCGTCTGGGGCTGGGCGCTCATGTATGTACCGGCTCACTCCTGGTGTCCGATTGGCAGGGCCGGGCGCCTGTGGCCTGGCTGGGCTCCTTCTGGGGGGTGGGGTGCCCTCTGGCCTCAGGGCCTGAAGCTCGGTCCTCTCTGGCACAGCTGACTGCCGGCAGAGCCCGCGGGCACGCCACTGCAACCCCCTCTGGCCTTTGCTCCATAGCTGCGGAGTGACCTCTCGTTTGGGGCTCTACTCGGCACGGTTCGCCCCCTTTTGGTGGTCCTCCTTGGGTCCTTGTACTCTGGGGCCTCTGGATGTCTGGGGCCTGGAGCTCCTCCATACCTGCTTCATACCCTGGTGGACGGGGCTATCGCTCCCCACACTCCCTAGCAGATCGTTACGTGGAGAAACCTTTGGAATGCAAGCATGCTGATCCACACAGTTATGCACACAGGTGTACACACGGGTATTCACGGACGCGGACTACAGCTTTCTGCTGCCTCAAAGCACATTGTGCGCTGTCTATCTTGCGTGCGGCACAATATCGTTTAATATTTAGTATCTACTGTTATCTACTGCTAGCTAGTTTATAGTGATGGTGCTGTATTTATTATGTTGCTCTTTGTTGTTTGCTTTCTCTTCTGTTTTTTTTTCTCCATACAGGTGATCCAGGTCTTTTTTTTTCTTTCTTCCCCACCTTCTCACCGTCTCTTCTCCCCTCTGGTTTTCTTTCTCTCCCCCTCTTTCTTTCATTCTTTCCCCCTGTCCTATCCCCCAGTCATGTCTGTCCCGTTTGTAGCAACTGAAAATAAAAGAAATTCATAATTATAATAAAGGTCAATCAAATGGACCAATATGGCAAGGCCATGATGATCCACTTGGTAAAATAAATCCGCTTGGCATCTTTCTTGGCCTTAAGACAACAATTCTGATGTCTAAAGATCCAAACGGGACACAAAAAAAAAAAAAAGAATTACTTACTTTAGATTAATTTGAAGAAAGAATTGCTTGCCTTTTACTGAAGTTAGAAAATGTCATTCATGTCCCAACAACAGTTGTTGATGAACTGCTGTCTGAACTCGATTACTTATTGAGTACAGCATCTTTACATGCCACAAAAACAGTTATTTCTGGTGTATTTCAAAAATAATCAGCTACAAATTGAAGAGTCTTTAATTGATTAGATTTCCTCTGTTGTTTGCAGATCTAGTCCTGTTTGCGTAGCCATTGGAAGTGACGGCACCTCTTGCTACTGCATATAAAAGAAAACAGTATTACTGTTCACATTTTGGTATTATAGAGCCAATAGAGTACATACTAGATGCTCAAAGGAATCGGACCTATCAGTACATTCCTTTATTACGATCTCTGCAGCAGTTGCTTTCTCAGTAAGATGTTCTTGAACTTCTTGTAGCCCAGAAGGGTCAAAACATGCAATTGACTTCTAAAGAATACAGAACAGTTAGAGATGTTGAGTACTACAAGCAGAACAGTTTTTTCTGTGCTGAAGAGTTAAGAATTGCTGTAAATCTTTATATTGATGATTCTGAGATATGTAACCGGGATGTTCATCCCGGCACCCGTATCTGCTCCTCGGGTGGGGTTGATGGACACCCAGCCTTTGCCTGCTCCTGTTCCGGTTCCCCAGGTGAGGTCAGCCGTGACCCTGCCGACTCCTGCACCCGTCTCAGTTCCTCAGGTGGGAGCGGCAGAGGTCCAGCTTGCTCCTGCACCTACACTGGCCCCCAGGGTAAAGGCTGCCAGAGCCCAGCTCGTCCCCGCACTCGTGTCTGTTCCTCGGGTGGGGATGGCTGGTGTTCGGCCAGGCCTAGCACCCGTTCCTGTTCCCAGGAGGAACAGCTGAACTGTGTAGTTTTGTGCTGTCACCCCTCCGGGTTGACCGTCTAACCTCTTTGGACATTTGCCTCCCTGTTTTGAACTGTTTTTGTGTCTTTGTGAACTCAGTTTTGGTTCATGCTCCTCGTCTTTTGTTTGGTTTCGTTCCCTCCGTCCTGGTCCCCCGCCTCCTGCCCTGGGTGGGTTGTTTTCCGTTTTCTAGTCTTTTGGTTCTCGAGTTTTGGGCTGTCGGGAGCCAGCCCTAGATGGGGGGTGGGGGGGGGGGGGTGATGTCATGATCCTGGGCCATGTTGGCCGATGTTGGCAGATTTTGAGATATGTAACCCGCTTGGGACATCTCGTAAAAAGCACAAACTCTGTGGTGTCTATTGGGTTTTGGGTAGTTTACCACCAGGTTCCCATTCAGCACTAAGTTCAATTTATTTAGCTGTACTTTGCAAGTCAGATGACACAAAAGCTTTTGGTTTCGTTATAGTATTGGAGCCTCTCACTCAAGACCATTTTAGAAAAGCATGGTGTCTTTGTGTCTCAGCTTGGTAAATTTGTAAAAGGCTCTGTCCAATGTGTAATAGCGGACAATCTTTCAGCTCATGGTATTGGTGGATTTGTTGAGAGTTTTTCTGGTGGATCCATTTGTAGGTTTTGTACTGGAGACAAATCAGAATTTTAGAATCAGGATGTAATGTCAGGGATTTTCCAACTTCGAACCAGAGAGGTCCATGAAATTCATGTCCACTGTGCTCAAGAAAATGCAACTGCTCTCTGTGGTGTAAAAAAACAATGTGTGTTGACAGAGAATCTCTCACATTTTCATGTCAGCACTGGATATCCCCCAGATATTGACCACGATATCTTTGAAGGTATTGTTCCCACGGAACTGGCACGTTGTATTAGCTTATTAATCTCCAAAAAATACTTCACAGTTGACAAACTTAACACCTTGATCCAGAAATTTCCATACAAATTTGGTGACAAAACAAATCAACGTCATGCCATACCACATACTTATTCTTCAAAAAACACAATAGGGGGCAATGCTCATGAAAATTGGTCCTTGCTGAGGTTGCTTCCTTTAAATCACTTCTAGGTTTACACTGTGTTTCTACATGCTCACTACACGCATGTGGTGTACCCTCCTCCTCTGTGGGCAACAATGTAGAGGGATTCAAAGTTGTACACCGCTTAATAGTTATGTGTGGCTGGGAGAGCAACAGTGACATTAAAGACAAGTGTCTGGCAGGTGACAAAAATGTCATTTTAGTCTGCAGCAATAAAACATCAACCTCATGTGGAACTAGCAGAGTCAAAGGGTGAAACAAAACAATTTCACCAGAACACTTTACGGCTTCAGCGGCTGCACACACAGATCGCACGCAGTGAGGTAAGGCACAAGCCACTGGATCCAGCCTCTTAGAATAATAAGCTACTGGCTTCATTCGACCTCCACATTTTTGTGCTAACATGGATGTCATAAAATGCCCTTTACAGTCAACAGTTTGAACAAAAGGCTTGTTATAATCTGGAAGTCCTAAGACTGATGCTCCTGTCAGCATCTGTTTCAGCATGCACAGAGCTTGCTCCCCCTCAGGGGTCCAACTTAAACTTTCTGACATAGCTAAAGGTTTACTGTACATCATATCTAATAATGGCTGCGCAATTTCAGAGTAATGGGGCATCCACGATCGACAGAAATTTAGCAACCCTAGGAATTGCATCATGCATCATTTATAAGTGACTTATGTATGTATGTATGTATATATATGTATATATTGTACTATTCTTAGTTAGCGTATTGTCTGTCTTGTCTTAATGTTGGTTTAAAATGGAGCACTGTAACAAAAAATAATTTCCCCCAGGGATCAATAAAGTATTCTGATTCTGATTCTGATTCTGATGTGTTTCTTTGTCACTGGCCTAGGTGCTGCCAAGATAGCTGTTTTCCTCTCTGGATGTATGCTCTTCCCTGCTGCACTAAGCAGATGTCCTAAAAATTTCACTTCTGTCTTTACCCACTGTAGCTTTGAAAGTGAGGCCTTGTTACCTGTCTCAGCTAAGTGAGTCAGCAATGCCAATGATATGTCTTTGCAGTTCCTCTCTGAATTGGATGCAATTAAAATGTCATCGACATATACCAACATCTGTGAATGTGGTGGAATCACAAAATCAGACAGACAATTTGTAATATTCTGTGTGAAAATTGTAGGACTATCACAAAAACCTTGCGGCAATCTGGTGTATGTGTATTTTTTGCCTTGATACGTGAAACCAAACCAGCCTTGCGAATTCTCATGTACTGGTATGGAAAAGAAAGCATTACTTAAATCTACCACAGTGAAATGTGTCATGTCTGGCTTAAGCTGATTTAACAAGGTGTGGGGGTCGGGGACGCATGGAGCTATACTCTCCACTGCCTGATTTACAGCTCTTAAATCTTGAATCATGCGCCACGACTGTGAATCAGCCTTTCTAACTGGGAAGATGGGTGTGTTAGAATCAGAATCAGAATCAGAATACTTTATTGATCCCTGGGGGAAATTATTTTTTGTTACAGTGCTCCATTTTAAACCAACATTAAGACAAGACAGACAATACGCTAACTAAGAATAGTACAATATATACATATATATACATACATACATACATAAGTCACTTATAAATAAATATTTGGAAAAGAAACGTGTAGTTGTAGCAGCAAACAGTGTGTTAAGTGGATGCGTTGTACAGGGAGATGGCCACAGGCAGGAATGATTTCCTGTGTCGTTCAGTGGTGCTTTTCGGTAATCTCAGTCTCTCACTGAACGAGCTCCTGTGACTGACCAACATGTCATGGAGTGGGTGGGAGGTGTTATCCAACATTGTCTTTATCTTGGACAGCATCCGCCTCTCCGACACCACCTTGAGGGAGTCCAGCTCCATCCCCACAACATTGCTGGCCTTACGGATCAGTTTATTAAGTCTGTTGGCATCTGCGACCCTCAGCCTGCTCCCCCAGCATGCAACAGCATAGAGGATCGCACTGGCCACCACAGACTCATAGAAAATCCTCAGCATTTTCTGGCAGATGTTGAAGGACCTCAGTCGCCTCAAAAAATAGAGACGACTCTGGCCCTTCCTGTAAAGTGCTGTGGTGTTTTTAGCCCAGTCCAGTTTATTGTCAATGTGTACTCCAAGGTATTTATAGTCCTCCACAATGTCCACACTGACCCCCTGGATTGAAACAGGGGTCAAGTGTTTCCTGGTCTTCCTGAAGTCCACGATCAGTTCCTTGGTCTTTGCCACGTTGAGCTGCAGATGATTCTGCTCACACCACGTGACAAAGGAGTCGACCACAGCCCGGTACTCTGTCTCATCATCCCTGCTGATGCATCCAACCACCGCAGAGTCATCAGAAAACTTCTGAAGATGGCAGGTCTCTGTGCAGTGGCTGAAGTCTGTGGTGTAGAGGGTGAAGAGGAAGGGGGAGAGGACAGTCCCCTGTGGTGCCCCTGTGTTGCTAATCACCTTGTCAGACACACACTGTGGGAGACGTACATATTGTGGTCTTCCTGTCAGGTAATCAACAATCCAGGACACCAGAGAAGCATCCACCTGCATCGCTGCTAACTTATCACCCAGGAGGGTCGGCCTGATGGTGTTGAAAGCACTGGAAAAGTCAAAAAACATGACCCTCACAGTGCTCGCCGGCTGGTCCAGATGGGTGTAGACACGATTGAGCAGGTAGATGATGGCGTCCTCTGTTCCGAGACGAGGCTGATAAGCGAACTGAAGGGGATCCAGATGTGGTCTTACTATGGGTCGCAGCTGGTCCAGGATGAGCCTTTCCAGGGTCTTCATGATGTGGGAGGTCAGTGCCACGGGCCTGTAATCCTGGGGGCCACTGGGACGAGGCGTCTTTGGTACAGGGACGAGGCATGATGTCTTCCACATCACCGGGACCCTCTGCAGACTCAGACTCAGCATAAACAGTTTATGAAAGACTCCACACAGCTGGGGGGCACAGGCCTTGAGGACAAGGGGACTCACTCCGTCTGGTCCAGCAGACTTGCCTGAGTGAAGTCTCCTCATTTGCATCTCAACCTGGTATTGAGTGAAGGTGATGGGTGGGGGAGGGGTGTCAGGAATCTCACAGGAGGCAACATGTGAAGAGAGAGGCTGGCACAGTGGTGTGGCTCTGGATTCCAGGCTGACTGCAGGTGAGGTTGTGGGGGTGGGAGCAGACACTGTGGTGTCGAATCTATTGAAAAACAGATTCAACTCGTCGGCTCTATTCTCACCTCCCTCAGCTCCCCTGCTGTTGGTTGGCCTGAATCCAGTGATGGTCTTCATGCCCCTCCACACCTCTCTCATGCTGTTCTGCTGGAGTTTCCACTCCAGCTTCCTCCTGTAATTGTCCTTAGCCTCTCTGATCTTGTCCTTTAGTAACACCTGGACCTTCCTCACCTCCTCTTTGTTGCCCCCTCTGAAAGCCCTCTTCTTGTTGTTGAGGAGGGCTTTGATGTCCTTAGTCACCCACGGCTTGTTATTTGGGTAACAATGAACAGTCTGAGCTGGAACAATGGAGTCGGTGCAGAAAGTTATGTAGTCTGTGATACACTCAGTAAGCCCATTGATGTCCTCGGCGTGAGGCTCACAGAGTGTTTCCCAGTCGGTCACCTCGAAACAGCCCTGTAGTTCCGCTATTGCCTCCTCTGACCACCTCCTAACAGTCCTGGTGGTCACAGGTTCCCTCCTCACAATTGGCACATAGCGGGGGGTGAGGTGAATCAGGTTATGATCTGACCTACCAAGTGGGGGGAGGGAGGAGGAGCTGTATGCATCCTTGACGTTAGCATACAGTAAGTCTAAAGTTTTCTCTCCCCTGGTGGGACAGTCCACATATTGTTTGAATGTTGGTAGTGTATTGTCCAGTGATACATGGTTGAAGTCACCCGAGATCACAATAAAGGCACTCGGGTGCTGAGTCTGTAGCCGAGCTATGGCAGAGTGGATAGTGTCACATGCAGCTGTGGGGTTAGCAGAGGGGGGAACATAAACAGCCACCAAGATGACGTGAGAGAATTCCCTGGGTAAATAATACGGCCTGAGTCCAACAGCACACAGTTCAGTGTCCGGGCAACAAATCCTTTCTTTGATTGTTATGTTGGCAGGGTTACACCACCGGTTGTTAACTAAAACAGCAAGCCCACCTCCTTTACGCTTACCGCTAGCGATACATACTGCTTGTGGAGCTTCAACTAGTATCCCTGCTTTAATCATATCCTCTATTACTGGTTTAATACCTTCTACTGCATCAGGCTTCAAGGGATATTGTTTCACTCTTGGCCTAAAAGACGTTTTGGGCTTTATTACTACTGGACTCGCTGTTGTTATTAACCCCACATCAGTCTTCCCAGTAACCCAGAGCTTCTCTGGGACCTGTTTAAGCTCCGGGTGATCTTTGACATCTACAACATATCATTCTGCTGTGTCATTCTCACTCCCCTGTAAATGTGTTTGTGGTGTAGTATGTATCACCCATCCCAGCTTTTTACGAAAGTTGTTGTGCTGCACGTCTGTCTCCCAACCCCCTCCAGCTTGCTGCCACATTCCAACACTCTCCCCCTGTCTCACCAAAGATGCTAAGTCTGTCCACTCAGCTGTGCCACTCTTTGTCAGTGAAATATGTGGTGTTTGCCCTGTAAAAAGTTGTTGTGCAGCTTTAGAAAGGATAACACTACATCCAGCCATGGTTTAATAATAATAATAATAATAATAAATTTTATTTATGAGCGCCTTTCAAGTCACCCAAGGACACTTTACAATAGGATAAAACACTTAGTAAAACAATGGCAGAATAAGAACAATAAAATAAAGCACAAGATAAAATGAACAAACAGTGGATTCACAGTGAATATGCAGATTTGAACAGATGAGTTTTGAGTTGGGATTTAAACTGGGGGAGAGAACCAATATTTCTTATTTCAGGGGGCAGAGAATTCCACAGCCTGGGAGCAGAGCAGCTGAAAGCTCTGCTTCCCATGGTGGTGAGGCGGAAGGAAGGTACAGTAAGCTGGACAGAAGAAGAAGAACGAAGTGAACGGGCAGAACAAGTGGTGGTTAACAGGTCAGAAAGGTAAGAAGGAGCGAGGTTATGAATGGCCTTGAAAGTGAGCAGAAAAAGTTTGAAAATTATCCGGAATTTCACTGTGAGCCAGTGAAGTTCCTGAAGAACAGGTGATGTGCTGGTAGGAGGGGATTCTGGTGATAATGCGAGCAGCAGAGTTCTGAACCAGTTGAAGCTTATGGAGGGATTTTTGGGGGAGACCATGCAGAAGAGAATTGCAGTAGTCAATACGGGAGGTAACAAGACTCTGTACAAGAATGGACGTAGACTGGGTGGAAAGAGAAGGAAGCAATCTGTTAATGTTACGTAGATGGAAGTAGGCAGAACGGGTGAGATTATTGATGTGTGATTTATAAGAAAGTGTACTGTCTAGGATGACACCAAGGCTCTTAACCTGAGGAGAAGGGAAAACTGTGGAGTTATCGATGGTAAGTGAGAAATGGTTTGCCTTTAAAAGGTTGGATTTGGTGCCAATAAGGAGGATCTCAGTTTTATCCTCATTGAGCTTTAGAAAATTAGAGGTAAACCAGGATTTTAACTCGGATAGACATTCTGTAAGGGAAGAAGGTGGGAGGGAGGAATCAGGTTTGCAAGAGAGATATAACTGGGTGTCATCAGCAAAACAGTGAAACTGAAGATCAAATTTGCGGAAGATGGTACCTAGAGGGAGGATGTATATTATAAAGAGAAGAGGGCCTAAAACTGAGCCTTGGGGTACACCAGAGGTGACGGGGAATAGACGAGAGCGGAATGATCTTAGTTGAATAAACTGGGAGCGGTCGAGGAGATATGATTGAAACCAGGCGAGGGGTGTGTCAGAGAGGAAAGTCTGCTTAGAAGGACAGAGTGAGAAATGGTGTCAAAGGCAGAGCTCAGATCTAAAAGGACGAGAATGGTGAGAAGACCAGAGTCAGCTCCGATTAAGAGATCGTTAGTGACTTTAAGTAGAGCAGTTTCGGTACTGTGACATGAGCGAAAACCAGATTGAAATCTCTCATAGATGTTATTATTAACCAGGTGTAAATGAAGTTGAGCTGCAACCACTTTTTCGAGTATCTTAGAAATGAAGGGTAGATTGGAAATCGGACGGAGGTTGTTAAAGTTGTTAGGATCTAAAGAAGGTTTTTTCAGTATAGGAGTGACTAGAGCAGTCTTCAATAAGGAGGGAACGATACCGGTGGTGAGAGAAGAGTGAATGATAGCACAGATGAGTGGGAGTAAAGAAGAGAGGCAGGATTTCACAAGCCCCGTGGGCATGGGGTCAAGATGACATGTGGCAGGCTTTGATTTACATATTAACTCGGAAATATCAGATAAATCAGGAAGATGAAAAGTGGAAAACGGCTCAAAAAGGAGAAGAGGTTCTGGAGAGGGCGTAGACACAACATTCGATCTGAGTTGCTGGTGGATGTTATCGATTTTCGTAGTCCAGAACAGCATCAAGGAGTTGCATGTTTCAGAGGAATAGAAGTGCGGTGGTAAAGCGTTGGGGGGTTGAATTAGTTTGTTGAAAACTGAAAACAGAGTCCTAGCATTACCCTCATAAGAACTGATAATACCAGAGTAGAAGCTTTGTTTGGCCTTGTTAATGGAGTCTTTATACTGAAGTACATGGTATTTATAGATTTCTGAATCAACAGTTAAACCAGATTTCTTATATTTACGCTCTTTCACCATCAGTATATATTGCTTTTATGGTGATTCTCTGTGGCCCTAATTTCAGCACTTTATCTGTGTAGGCCTCATCAGGCCCAGGCATGGTCTTAAATCTCAGTGTGACATGCAAGTCTTCTGGTGGCTGTATGTCATGGCTAGTTGTCAACATTTCCTCAGCTGCAGCTAACAGTTTACAGTTTATTTGATCAGGTCTGGAGGCCGACAGGTCGAGTGTCCAGTAATAATGCAAATCCCCACTGTCCTGATGAACCATTGTCTCAGCAGTTTCACCTTTTCCTGCAGCTATCATCCCAATGGATGTTGGAATTATTGAAATTCCAAGTTTCATCATCATATCTCTTCCCAAGAGGTTCACCGGACAAGTTGGGCACATTACAACTGAACCCTGAGCTGCCTCTCCTGTGGTAGGATCTCTAATCCACACTGGTTTAGAGATTCTATGCTGATTTAACTGACCATTTGCAGACTTCACATAAATTGTGCCATTTGAAGGATCGACTCCTGACACATGATCTTTTAAAACAGTTTTATCTGCCCCTGAATCACACAGAAATTGAACAGTTTTGCCTTGCACAGTTAACGTGCGAACTGGTTTTACTTCTTTCCCTGACAGATTTAACAATACTTCAGTCAAATCTAGAGTTTGAAACACAGGCTGTTGTAAATTCTGACAAAGTAAGGGATCATTTGTACATGTATGTGTGTTAGCAGTGTCAACAGGTGCTAGTCATTTATTATAATAAGGGTTTCTTGGATCAGGGCGTTTATACTCTTCAGGCATGCGATCAGGACACTCCCTTGCGTGATGGCCCATTTCCCCACATGCATAGCATCTATTATCTCTTTTACCACGGTTCCTCCCAAATTGCCATGAGCCTCTATTTCTCCTATTCCTGCCTCTATTTTGCTCTCTTCCAGCCTGTCCCTGAAACAAAATTTCACCTGCTAAAAAAGCAGCGGCCTCAGAGCTTTGTAACTTCTTTTTTTTTTTTTTTTAATGACTTCCTGTGCATGGCGGGCCTAGTTCATGCATTCAACGGACCCGTCAGTGTTATGACTAACATTTTGTTTTCTGATGAAATCAGCAATGGGTGAATGAAAGCCATTCATCAAAGCATGTTTTAACTGCTGCTGATATGGGCTGGCCTTCTCTGCACTCTCTTCAAGGCAGCTATGTTCTTTGAAAACTTCCTCTAATCTTGCCCTGAACTCATGAACATCTTCTCCTGCCTTCTGAATGCATTGGGCAATTTTGTTGTAATCTACAGAAGCTTTAAAAGTATTTCTAAGACGCTCATAAACCCCATCAACTTGGCCTCTTAAATTTGCATGGCCATAGGGTAGGACAGTATTACCATCCCTCCCTGTGTAGGTGCCTCGCACCCGAGCCCAGTTATATGTGAGACACTTCTTAAAGGTGGCTTCTGTTTCCTGACCGTTTAAACGATACGAGGAGCAGAGTTGCTTGTGTCGGGCGATAAATTCATCAACATTAGTCAACGGGTTTCCTAAATCTTTACATGCCTCTGCACATTCAGATTCAGTCCATGGCCTGTAAACACAAATAACACGGCTTCGGTCATCTTCAACACCAAAGTGGGGATTTGCAACCTCCACCATGGGAAAGGTATCATGGAAAGGGTAGGCAGGCATACCAGCTGCACTCGCCTCATCCCTTTTAGTTTTGGATCTAGTGTTATAAGGGCTTATATATCGTGCTGCGGCATCCCCAAACTCCTGCCGTACTCTATCCTCCTCCTCTCTCTCTCTCTTCTCCTGCTCCTGCTTTTCTACCTCCTCTCTGGCCTCTCTCTCTCTCGCTAATGCTGCTCTACGCTGTTGGTCTTTTAACATCAGCACCACTGAAGTAGACCGCACCGTCTCATCTTCAGGTTTCACAGCTAATGCCTGCAAAGCTGCTGTCTTCGCATTCACTGCCTCCTGTCTTTTCTGCGCCTGCTCTAACCACAATTTAGCGGACGCCAGTTGCAACTCTCTCTCCTGTTTCAATTTCCCTTTTGCACAAGCTGCCTTTACTGTCAACTGGTCTACTAACATTTGACATTGTCCTACAACCAATTTACCTTCAAAATCATATTTCTTGCGCCAATGTCCTAAATACTTTGCGCTACCGGGAGCGAATTTCACCATAAACTTCTCATCACCCTCTGACACACTCTTGGTTGCTTGGGAACCCATAATAACAACAACAGCTGCTGACGTCACAGACCACGCGTTCTGCTCCGCACACACTCACACAACAACAACAACAACGACGACAACGACGACAACAACGACAACGACAACGACAACAACACAAAATAGGCCTATCGCCCAGCACAGTCTGGACCCCGCGGAACTTCTCAATTCCTCACAAAGTGGCGGAGAACTCACCTCTCGCTCCACAAAGCAGCGAGGAACCCAGTTATCGCTCCACAAAGCAGCGAAAAACTCACTTATCGCTCCACAAAGTAGCGAACTTCTCAACGCCTCACAAAGTGGCGGAGACTGCACAACCACACGGTTATAGAGTCGGGCTCTTTAAACTTACTTGGTGTTGCTTATTGCGAGTAGCATCAGTCCCGAATCCCGTCAATCGTCATCCATCGAGGAGAAAAAACAGACGGCTAATCCACCGGCCCGATGACGAATTCTCACGCCTCGGGACTTTGCTGCAGGACCTCTATAAGTCCTGGCTGACGTCAGTCTGTCGGCGTGTCTCTTTTCCCCTCGGTGAATGTCGACTCCAGGGATCCGGCTCTCGAAGGACCAATTAATGATAGGTTTGTAGCATAAACCTATTCGCTGGAACGTTAAGGACAATTTGCTACGCAGCAAAAAGCAAGACACAAGGCACCAAAGTTCTATGGTTTACTCATGCATGAGGGAGACCTGGCTGGAGCCAAGCGTCGTTCCACCACTTGACCTCTGTCAGATTCTCAGCCAGGTTCCCCATAGCACTCCTTTTATTGTGGTTACATGAATATGCATAGGGTCATTAACATATAGCATCTTACATAGGTATATATGTGAACAAAGAATACTGTGTGTGTGTGTGTGTGTGTGTGTGTGTGTGTGTGTGTGTGTGTGTGTGTGTGTGTGTGTGTGTGGTACTGCTGATCAAAAGGGTCATATAACATGAAAGCACAAAAGCAAACATCCTTGGTCAGGAAGAGGGTAGCCTCCCCCTCACCCTAGATGGTTCACCCTAGATAACATGGTGAAGAAGTCCAGCAGTTCATCTAAACAAAAAGCACTTAGACTAGAACAGACGTAGCTACGTTAATCCTACCATAAAACAATAAAACAAGGTACGACCTCTCTCGTGCTCCTAGGATGTAGGTGTGCATTCCAGTGTGGAATACACACCAAGCCTCTGTAGCCTGCGAAAGATCACACATCCTATCACTACACAATTGATTATACACCTCTAAGCATATATGGTTAAATGTTTCCTAATACAAATGACAATAATAAAATCTAAACCCATCAGTAACTTAGTTACATTACTAGTTCTCTCAAAAGTAACTCAGTTACTTCAAGTTACTCGTTACTTTCAAAGTAACTAGTTACTAGGGAAAGTAACTTTGGTTTTACTCAGAATTCTCTTGTTAATGTGTTGCTTCCATAACTTTGCCAGTCTTCTAGCTTGCTTACTTGCCACAGTGCACTGTGCCACCTACCAATAGAAAGGAAAAGATAATGTGCACATTTCCACGAGAGAAATCCCACGCCTGGACCGTCATTGACTGGTGCCATGATTCTAGCCTACGTCACAGCATCATGCGCGCCTTTTACATCCAATACAAAAACTGCAGTCGTGGTGCTTTCGATTGTACTCAGAACTCGGAAATTCTGCCTTCTGAATAGGAAGATGTAGGTAACACCAGACTGCAGATGAGCTGCATACAGGGCTGGACTGGGACAGACAATCGTCCCGGGCATTTTGACTAGAGACCGGCCCACCATTATAGGAAAAATCATAAAGCCTTTGAATGAAAATAAACACTGTTGTGACAGTGATGTTCACTGTTTTGATGGTATACACTCAGAAAAATTATGGTTCTTAAATGGTTCTTCAGATGTCTTCATGGTTCTTTAAAGAACCATCATACGTCAAAGAACCTTTTGATTTTGTGGATGGTTCTTCAGCTATTACAAAGGGTTCTTTAAAGAACAAAAGGTTCTTCATCCCTGCAAACCCATTATGAATATGGTGAGTTAACAAACAGTAGACACAATACACACATTCAAATACCGTACTTTAGTTTTACATTTTAATAAAGCATTACTATTTTCTACTCCAAGGCATTACTTTTGAGATTATTAGGCAGACCACCCCGGAGTCGGGTGGTCTGCCTCTCCCCACCGCAGGGAAAAGGGTAACACCACCTGGGTCTGGGTGCAGTTCCCCCTCCAGGGGCAAGGGTACCTAGACCCGGTTTGTAGAGTACGCTTGGGGAGTGTGATCGTGTGTACAGCGTCTCTTTATGTCTGTCTCCACGTTGGTTGAGTGTGGAGTGAGTGCATATGAGAGCATGAGGGTGGGAATGGATGTTTGTGTCTGTGTGTGCCTGTATGTCTGTGTCTATATGTCAGGCTGGGTATCAGACGCCACCTCTCTGGGGACACCTCAGGCCCTCCAAGGTTTGGAGGCCTATCTCCACCTACCACCACTTCCCCTGCCGGTGGCTGACTCCCTCAGGTGTCGGTGCGTGGGTGGTTCTTTGTGTCTGGGGGTGGGCGTCCAGGTACACACCGGCTCACTCCTTGGCGGCCGCTTATCTGGGCCTGGAGCCTGGGGCTCGCTCGGGCCCCTTCGGGGGTGGGGTGCCCCCGGCCTCTCGGCCTGGGGCTCGGTCACTCAGGCACAGCTGGCGGCCGGCGGAGCTCACGGGCGCGTCACTGCAACTCCCCCTGGCTTCTGCTCCGCGGCTGCTGAGTGAACCCTCATCTGGGACTCTCCTCAGCTCTTACTGGAACAGTGGCGCGGCTGCCCCTCTGTTGGTTTTCCATGGTCTCTTGTGTTCTGGGGGCCTCTGGATGTCTGGAGTTTTGATCTCCTCCATACCTGCTTCACACCCTGGAGGACGGGGCTGTGGCCCCCCCACACTCCCTAGCAGATCGTTACATGGAGAAACCTTTGGAATACAAGCGCGCTGATCCACACAGGTATGCACACGGGTGTTCACTGCTCGTAGACCCAAATTACACCTTTCTTGGCTGCTACTTTGAAGCACATCTGTCCTGCGTGCTGCACAACAACATTGAATATTTAGTATTTACTGCTGTTTACACTTAGCTAGATTAATGCGATGGTGTTGTGTTTAGTATGTTGCTTTGTTTCTTTTTTTTTTGTCTTTTTTTGCTTGTTTTCTATTCTTCTCTCAACAGGTGATCCAGGAGATTTTTTATTTTTTTTCTCCCCCCCTTTCTCACTGTCCCTCTCCCCTTCTGTTTTTCCTTTCCTTCCTCTTTCTTTCTCCCTTTCCTATCTCTCACTCATGTCTGTCCCGTCTGTAAAATTCAAAATTCAAATTCAAATTCAAATTCAAATTCAAATTTTATTTGTCACGTACACAGTCATACACAGTACGATATGTAGTGAAATGCTTGGACAACTGCTCGTGACCTAAAGAAAACAAAAAAGGAAAAGGCTATGAATAAGATAGGAAATAAATATGAAAAATTAAAAAGGGTAAATTTAACTAAGAAGGAATAAAATATAAATTAAGGTTAAAAATGAAATAACTGTATAACACAAATTAGAATGAAGGGTAAATTTAACTGGGAAGGAATAAGATAAAATATATAAATTAAAGTTGAAAATAAAATAACTGTACAACAAAATACACAATATAGAACTATATAAGAATGTATGAAGAAATCTAAATATAAATAAATATATACACAATAACAGCAGCTGTACAAGTATTAACCGGAAATGAAGAATATAGTGACCAGTGTTGTGCAAAACCAAAGTCCAGAAAGTCCAGTGTGTGTGTAAGAACTGTATGTGTGGGTCAGTACTGTGTGGTGGTGTGATTGAGAGACCGTATCGCCTGCGGGAAGAAGCTCCTCCTCAGTCTCTCTGTGTTGGTCTTCAGGGAGCGGAATCGCTTTCCTGACCTCAGCAGAGAGAACAGTCTGTTGTTGGGATGGCTGAGGTCCTTCACGATCTTCCTGGCCTTGGTCCAGCACCGCCTGCTGTAGATTGAGTGCAGGTCAGTGAGCTCGGAGCGGATGGTGCGCTCAGCTGACCGCACAACCCTCTGTAGAGCTCGTCTGTCCTGCATGGTGCTGTTCCCGAACCAGGTTAAGATGTTTCCCGCCAGGATGCTCTCTATGGTGCACGAGTAAAAGTTCCTGAGCACCTTGGAGGGCAGTTGGAAGTCTCTCAAGCGTCTGAGGTGGTAGAGACGCTGTCGGGCCTTTTTCACCACGGTGTTGATGTGACAGGACCATGACAGGTCCTGCGTGATGTGAACTCCGAGGTATTTGAAGCTGTCCACTCTCTCCACTGGGCACTCGTTGATGACGGGGGTCTGGTAGTTCCTCTCCTGCTTAGTGCTGAAGTCCACTATCAGCTCCTTTGTCTTACTGACGTTTAGAAGGAGGTTGTTCCTCTGGCACCAGTTCTCCAGATTCCTAATCTCCTTCAGGTAGGCCGTCTCGTAACATCTGAAAATAAAATATAATAAATAATAAAAACAAAGATCGACCAAATGGACCAATACGGTAATGCCACGATGATCCATTTGGCAAAGTAAATCCATTGGGTATCCTTGTTGGTCTTCAGATAACAATTCTGATGACTAAAGAACCAAATGGGACAGGCGAGAAAAAAACAAAACAAAAACAAAAACAAAAAAACCAGCATGAATCTTTATCAGGGCATTTATTCAGGGGCACATTCCATTTAAGAAGATTTGGTGACAATTTCCTATCTGGTAATAGAAACAGAACTTTCAAAAGATAATGTGTTTTTAGAGAAAGGGAAAGTGAGATGTGTCTGAATATCATTAGTATACCTTCTGTATTTCCCAATATATAACATCACATTACAGTACACATTAGAGTGTCCCTTTAGTATTATCTTCATAGCTGTAATCAAGGAAAAAAGAAGAAAAAAAAAAAAGAAAAAAAAGAGATTATTATGTATTTTTGAAAATATAGCATAATGATAATACTAGTTATTGTAAACTTTACAAACCACCCAGCAGTATGTAAAGTCAAATTACAAGATACAAGTAAATAACAATTGCAGAACAGAATGTCAGTGTAATGAACACACACTTCGTTTTGACAAAGCGCACTGCTTAGGTAAATGATCTGAGTAGTTGTTCATAACTGAGCAATTTGTTAATATGTGTTTCGAGCCAAATACATGACAGGGAGAGAGAGAGTGACGTCAGAACACGTCATACTATAACCTCCCGGGAGCGGACGGAGGGGGTCAGTCATTGGGATGCGCATGCGCAGACAGAGTGCGCGAGCGGCGGGCCTTGACCTTTCGGGGAAAAAAACCCTCTTTCTGTCAGCAGGGTTATGGCGTCCACCTGAACGGTAGCGAGACTTCAAGCTCCGACCTCATCGTCCTTTAAGTACGCCTAAACAGCGGTTAAAAGCCAACCTCTTAGCGGCTGCCTCACCGACCTAAGCTTCTGCTTTGATCTAAACAGCCAGGATGCCGACTAAATATAGGTCCAAGCCTAAAACAGCCGGAAAGGATGGATCAGACGACGATCCTAGCAACGAACCTGAAACCGAGAAAATGGAAGGAGCTAGTGCTAGCTCCCAACAGACCGAGGCGAGTGTTTTGGCCGCAATTCAGTCGCTGAAAATTCACTTCACTGCCCAACTGCAAGAAGTTATAACATCAAACCAAGAAATAAAAGACGCAATTGGAGTGTTTTCAGAGAGGCTTACCTCAGCAGAAACTCGCATCAGTAAAATTGAAGACGATGTCTCTTCTCTCACAAGTAAAGAGGCTTCCCTTCATAAGAAACTTCAGGAACTCCAGCTAAAGGTGGATGACCTCGAAAATAGAAGTCGAAGATCCAATCTGAGACTCGTCGGACTACCCGAGAATACTGAACAAGGAGAAATTACAATATTCTTGCAAACATGGTTAATGGATGTTTTGGGACGGGACGCGCTCCCATCCCCACCTATCATTGAACGAGCACACAGGCTACAAGGCCGAAACACTCCAACTGGCCCACCTCGTGTGATCATCATGAAATTCTTGAATTATCAAGACAAGATGAGGGTGATGAGAGCGGCACGTCTGAAGGGAAAAATAACGCACAACGGATATCACGTTATGTTTTTCCCTGATCTGTCAACGGAGGTACAGAAACAGCGAAAACAATACAACCAGGTAAAACAACAACTCCGTGAAATGCACATAAACTTCGGACTGATCTTTCCAGCAAAAATGAGGATTTTCCACCATGACAACAGGCTCCTTTTCCACACACCAGCGGAGGTGGAAGATTTCATACGAAAAGTCCGGCAACAAAACGACGGATAAACTTCACGCCCACTCAGAAACGCTACCATATCAAACACGTGTAACTCTGATGAACAATTCCAAATTGGGCATACAATGGCTGCTGGTGTACAGGTATGATATAGATGGCCTTAGATATACTATGTGTGGCAGGATGAATGTTATCCCTCGGTCCAACCCACTTTCAGCCTGGCCCATTAGGGGGCGCTGGTATAAATAGTGGCCATTTGAGTGTCTCTGCATCGCTTGCCTGTGATCTCCTTTTTGGTCACCTGACTTCCTCGGTGTGGTAGAGATCGTTTGTGGGTTACTCCTCTGAAGTCTCCATCGTGGCTGGTCGTAGCTATAGAAGCCTCCTCTGAGCTATTCTGCTTACGTTCTGTGACCCGGCTTACTTGGTACGTAATCAACTTTTGTCACGCTCTCTGCCTTCTATTGTTCTTTTATAGTAATTATTTATTATGTTTCGCAGGAAGTGTGGGCCGTAGTTTTGCGCCAAGCTACACGAACTGAAGTGCTGCTGTTTTGCCTTGCTGTGCTTTTATCGTCTGTTCCCGTTGTGAGATTTCTTTCCCTGCTGCTGTCAGCTTTTACAGTGGACGTCGGCATGGACAACGGCCATATGCATGCCGGTTATCGGAGTCAGCTGGCGTGCATATTGATTGACTGTTAACTTGTCGTTGTGTGACGGCAAGTTGGAGCAGTACGGCGATTCCGTTTGCTCCAGATTTTAGCGTTTTATCCAGATTGTATGTTGCTTTATTGCTTTTGATTTGTAGTTTGGATTTTTGTTACACCACTGGTGGGAGGCCCTTTTTCTAGCTGTAGATCACCAGTGTGGTCCTGCAGTTGGGTTATCCCCCGGTGCTACACATTAGTTTGTTGTAATATATTAAAATTTTCTTTGTTTCTTTTTATTCAGATGCGGAGTGCCGACGTGGAGGAGACTAGGGTGCCTTGGTGGTGGGATCCCTTGAGTGTACACACCTGCCTTGTCTAGTTTATTAGTGTGAGTGTGTGTGATAGTGTGTTGCACTTGTGTTTTGGGTGTGTTTTCTTTCTTTAGTTTGTGTGTGGCATCCCTGCCCCTCCACTGGTAAGCCTCAGCTCTGAATACCTTTTTAAGCATATTTGTACTTGAATATTTATGATTGTGCTTTTATATGGTGTTTTAAATAATTATTAATAAATTGTGAATTTGTTGATCATTGAACCTCGTCTCTGGACTGAGTATAGCGAACCTAAGTGCCTTTCTGGTGATTTAGTGTTACTTTCAGTATTCTCTGGGTGAAATTCCCAGGGTGGCGTTGTCTTTTTAAAACTGCAAAGAGTATTTACTTTATATCCCATCCTCGTCTCGCCACAAACTTGGCGTTGTTGTCGACAGGATATACTCTTTAACACAGAGACGTGTGTTCTTTTTTTTTTTTTTTGTCTGGTGTAACGTAAACTGTTTTTTTAATTTTATTTTGTACAGAATAAAGGCAAAGCAGCAGCTACTTTGGTGTGGGGTTTCACAGCTGTGTTACAGAGATGGAGGAAGAGTTACAGGAACTCAGGGACTTGATCGCGCAGCTGAAAGCAGACAATGAGAGGCTGCGCCAGGAGAGGGCTGTTGGGTCAGGTACTAGTGCTACACCTTCTACTTCAACTGCATCATCTGTGAACCCCCCAACGGCTGGTGTCTCTGTAGCAGAGAGACTAGTTTTTGTGCCCCGTGACAGAAAATGCCCTATGTTTAGAGGAAAATCAGGTATAGGGTTGAATGAATGGTTGGAGGAAATAGAAGGTTGTGCTAGAGCACGTCATTTGTCTTTGGCTGATAAAGCATTTTTCCTGTTTGACCACCTAGAAGGAGAAGCACGTGAGGAGATCAAATATCGCTCTAGTGCAGAGAGGACTGATCCTGCTAAGATAATTACTATATTGCAAGAACTTTATGGCTGTTCAGACTCCTATGTAGCATTGCAGGAAGCTTTCTTCTCCAGAAAACAGCAGGAAAGTGAGACACTGCAAGAGTTTTCCCTCGCTCTCTTGGGTCTTATGGAAAAAGTTAAATCGAGTGCCCCCAATGGCATGCCCAATGCTGATGTTTTATTAAGAGATCAATTTGTTGAACAGGTTTTAGATAGTACCTTGCGGCGGGAGTTAAAGCAGCTAGTAAGGAGGCAGCCAACACTGACATTGCTGGAGATTAGAGGGGAAGCTATTAGGTGGGAACGTGAAGGGTTGCCTAGTGGCGTTAGGCATAGAATCAATTCTGTCCCTTCTGTTTATGGCATTCAGTATGGGGTCCATAGCGGTCCTTCAGGAATAGCCCAGTCTACCCATTTGTCTGAGATGAGCGAGATGAAGGAATTGTTAAAGTGCCAGCAGGAGCAACTTAATCAGCTCACTCAGAGCATTGCTCGATTGCAGGGCCCCCATCGAATGCCTCGCTCAGGACGGGGCGATTCCATTATATGCCGTCGTTGTCAGCAACCTGGACATTTTGCTCGGGAATGTGATGGGGAACGCGTTCCTCGTTCCCGGCCTCTTTCGCAGGCCCCTCTGCATAATCGCAGGCACTCTCCTTTAAATACGGCTTCGGAAAACTAGCACCCTCCGTATTGCTGAGCCACAGTTCGGGTGGGGTGTCTATTGGCTCAAGGGTTGCTTCTAATGGTCCAGAGGCAGTCTCCAAATTAATTTCATCCTGTCCTCATATAGATGTGGACATGGGCGGTATAAAAGTACCTTGTTTGGTTGATACGGGGTCCATGGTCTCCACCATTACTGAAAGTTTTTTCCGCCAGCATTTTGAGTCCTGGGGTCAAGAGCGTCTCCAAGCTTGTCATTGGTTGCAGCTTAAAGCGGCTAATGGGTTGTCCATTCCTTACCTTGGCTATATCGAGCTAAGTGTAGAGCTCGGTGACAAGTTTCTTCCACAGTGTGGCGTGTTGATCGTTAAAGATCCTCCAGGTGCAGGACCTTCCACGGTTCCGGGTGTATTGGGGATGAATGTCATTCGGAAGTGTTACCACGAGCTTTTTGGGCAACACGGTGAAGCATTGTTTAGTTTGGGCTTTGTCACAGAGGCCCCTAAACCCCTTGTGCAGGCGCTGCAAGAGTGCCATGACGTTAGTATAAGAGCCCCACTGGATTTGTCTGGCCATGTGAGGGTGAGGGGTAAGCGAGCATGTTGCATTCCGGGTGGCGTAATGAAAGTAGTGGCCGCCACCTGTTCGGAGCAATATTCAGGTGCCACCGTGTTATTTGAACCTAATGATGTTAACTTGCCTGCTGGACTTTTAGCATCCCCTGCATTGGTTCGAGTGGTTAGAGGTACTGCATACATACCAGTTGTTAATGTAGGGACCACGGCGGTCTTGCTTCACCCCAGGACCGTTATAGGGACCCTGGAAGATGTTCATGTGGTCAGTTTGCCCGCTGGTGTGACAGAAATACCCCCTAACGTAGCCAAAATGGCATCTCACACCGCCACCCCTACTGTGCAGGATCAGATGGAAGGGATTGATTTGTCTAAACTGTCAGCAGAGGAACAGGGACAGGTGATGTCTCTCCTTAAGAAATACAGCTCTGTCTTTTCTGCTCATGATACTGATTTGGGTTGCACTAACTTGATCTCCCATGACATTCCACTCTTAGACGATATCCCCGTGCGGCAGCGTTACAGGCGCATCCCCCCTTCAGAGTACGAGGTTGTGAAAGAGCATATTAACCAGTTGTTAGGGGCCAAGGTGATTAGAGAGAGTAGCAGCCCCTATGCTTCTCCCATTGTGCTCGTTAAGAAGAAGGATGGCAGCCCGCGCATGTGTGTTGATTATCGGCAATTGAACAACAAGACAAGGAAAGATGCATTCCCCCTGCCGCGCATTGAAGAATCTTTAGATGCGCTGACTGGTGCCCGTTGGTTTTCCACCATGGATTTAGCAAGTGGCTATAATCAAGTCCCAGTTACAGAAGAGGATAGGCCTAAGACTGCCTTTTGTACCCCTTTCGGCCTATTTGAGTGGAACCGAATGCCATTTGGGCTCTGTAATGCCCCTAGCACCTTCCAGAGACTAATGCAACGCCTTTTCGGTGATCAACAGTGCCAGTCTCTGCTTCTCTATCTTGATGACATTGTAATCTTTTCATCAACAGTATCGCAACATCTGGAGCGGCTGGATGTGGTGCTAGGTCGGCTTCAGCAGGAAGGTTTAAAAGCAAAGCTTGCCAAATGTGCCTTTTTCCAGCGGGAGGTTCGCTACTTAGGCCATGTCATCTCCGATCAAGGTGTTTCCACGGACCCTAGCAAGGTGGAAGTGGTGGCTAACTGGCAGCCCCCTAAGACTGTCTCAGAACTATGCTACTTTCTTGGGTTTGCCAGCTATTATCGCCGTTTTGTAGAGGGTTTTGCCAAGTTGGCGGCACCTCTGCATAGACTGGTGGCAGAGTGGGGAGGCAGAAAATCAAAGAAGAAGTCAGAGCATGGTGTAGCGGAGAACTGGACTGCAGAGTGTGCTCAAAGTTTTGAGGCATTAAAGACTAAGCTGACGACAGCACCAGTGCTGGCTTATGCAGATTTCTCTTTGCCTTTTATTTTAGAAGTGGATGCCAGCCATGCCGGCCTAGGGGCAGTGCTTTCCCAGGAGCAGGGAGGTAAGGTGAGGCCAATAGCCTATGCCAGTCGGGGTTTGAGGCCCCCTGAGCGCAATATGCTAAATTATAGCTCAATGAAGCTGGAGTTTTTGGCACTTAAGTGGGCCATGACTGAGAAATTTAGAGAGTACTTGTTGGGCCATAAGTGTATTGTTTACACCGACAACAATCCTCTTAGTCGCTTGCCTTCTGCTAAACTTGGGGCTACTGAACAGCGCTGGGCAGCTCAGCTCGCTTCGTTTGACTTTGACTTAAAGTACAGGTCAGGAAGGAGTAATAAGAATGCAGACGCTTTATCTCGCCAGCATCCACCTGATCCTCAGGAGATTAAAGCCATGGTCCCTGGTACAGCCTTGCCTGGACCTCTTCAACAAGCCTTGCGGCTGGGACCAGCTGAGGTATCACAAGCTGCCATTACAGTTTTGCCCCATCTCACTACTCCTGATCTTCATACCCTCCAACAGGTCGACCCAGTGATAAAAGAGATCTTGGTGTTCTGGAGACGGAAGCAGCAACCCAGCTTTGAGGAGCGGCAGCAGCTTGCTCCACCTGCTCTGGTGCTGCTACGACAATGGGATCGTCTGATTGAAAGGGAAGGAGTTCTGTATCGTCAGGTTCACCGCCCTGACGGTGCCGAGGTGGTACTTCAGCTTTTGCTGCCTAGTGCACTGATTGAGCAGGTGTTGACTCATGTTCATCAGGACCATGGCCATCAAGGGGTGGAAAGGACCCTAGCGCTTCTCCGCTCACGGTGCTACTGGCCAGGTATGTTTGCTGAGGTAGCTCGTTGGTGTCAGAGATGTGAACGTTGCCAAATTGCAAAAGACACCCAACCAGCAGCTCAAAGTTTCATGGGACATCTGTTGGCTTCTCGACCAAATGAAATCTTGGCCATTGATTACACCTTGCTCGAACCTTCCCGGAATGGGCTGGAGAACGTTTTGGTGATGACTGATGTTTTCAGCAAGTATACATTGGCTGTCCCCACTCGTGACCAATGTGCTGCTACAGTGGCCCAGGTTCTCGTGACTGAGTGGTTTTCAAAGTTTGGTGTACCAGCGCGTATCCATTCCGATCAGGGTCGTAACTTTGAAAGCTCCCTGATCCAGCAGCTCTGCAGGTTTTATGGTATCGAGAAGTCCCACACCACTCCTTATCATCCGGCTGGAAATGGTCAGTGTGAACGTTTTAATAGGACTTTGCACAATTTGTTGCGGACCCTGCCAGTATCCAGAAAAAGAGACTGGAATGTATGTTTGCCCCAGTTACTCTACTGTTATAATACCACTCCCCATCAGGCTACTGGGGAAACCCCATTCTTATTGATGTTTGGGCAAGAACCCAGGTTGCCAGTGGACTTTCTGTTGGGCAGAGTACCGGACCCCATCAGTGGAGATGTGCACGAGTGGATTCAGGAGCATCAAGCCCGGCTACAGGTTGTACATGAAGGAGCCAAGGAACGATTGCAATTGGCTGCCGACCGCAGAAAGAGGCACCACGATAAAAAGGTGAAAGAGGCACCATTGAACGACGGCCAGTTGGTGTTCCTGCGCGATTTGAGTGGAAGAGGGAGATGTAAAATCCAAGATCGATGGAAACCCGTGGTATATAGAATCCTGAAGGCACCTAAAGGAGGTGGGCCAGTATATACCATTGCACCTGCAGATGATCCCAGCAGTGTAAAGCATGTTCATCGTACCTTGTTGAAGGCTGTGGTAACGGCAGCTACACCATCAGAAGGGCCTGCTCCAAGCAGTAGCCCACATGGCCCAGAAAGATCCTCCCCAGAACCAGGACATGACTCATCAAGTGACAGTGACCTGTTATTCCTGAGCATAGGAGCTCAAGTAAATGTTTCACCATCTTACAGCCCAGTGGCAGTGATTCAAAGTAGTCCTGAGTTGTTGCTCCCACCAGAAGACCGAACTTTCGATGTCCCAGCCACTTCTACGGTTACTCCGAGTGTAGCACCAGTTCCATCTAGCTCTCTTCCTGCTCCCTCTACGAGTTCTGATACAAGAAATGTGGTGGTGCGAAAAACAACCCGGTCCACAGCTGGCCAGCATTCAAACATCCATCGTCTCCCAAGACCAACAGGGGAGGTGGCACAAGGGGCTGCTAACTCTATTTCTGAGCCTAGGGTACATGCTGTCTCTGCATTTTTTAGGCCTTGGGACTAATCTGGGTGTCTTTGTAATTCATCGTCGGGGCGACGATGCAAGAAGGAGGGGTAGAATGTGGCAGGATGAATGTTATCCCTCGGTCCAACCCACTTTCAGCCTGGCCCATTAGGGGGCGCTGGTATAAATAGTGGCCATTTGAGTGTCTCTGCATCGCTTGCCTGTGATCTCCTTTTTGGTCACCTGACTTCCTCGGTGTGGTAGAGATCGTTTGTGGGTTACTCCTCTGAAGTCTCCATCGCGGCTGGTCGTAGCTATAGAAGCCTCCTCTGAGCTATTCTGCTTACGTTCTATGACACGGCTTACTTGGTACGTAATCAACTTTTGTCACGCTCTCTGCCTTCTATTGTTCTTTTATAGTAATTATTTATTATGTTTCGCAGGAAGTGTGGGCCGTAGTTTTGCGCCAAGCTACACGAACTGAAGTGCTGCTGTTTTGCCTTGCTGTGCTTTTATCGTCTGTTCCCGTTGTGAGATTTCTTTCCCTGTTGCTGTCAGCTTTTACATTGCATATTGATTGACTGTTAACTTGTCGTTGTGTGACGGCAAGTTGGAGCAGTACGGCGATTCCGTTTGCTCCAGATTTTAGCGTTTTATCCAGATTGTATGTTGCTTTATTGCTTTTGATTTGTAGTTTGGATTTTTGTTACACCACTGGTGGGAGGCCCTTTTTCTAGCTGTAGATCACCAGTGTGGTCCTGCAGTTGGGTTATCCCCCGGTGCTACACATTAGTTTGTTGTAATATATTAACATTTTCTTTGTTTCTTTTTATTCAGATGCGGAGTGCCGACGTGGAGGAGACTAGGGTGCCTTGGTGGTGGGATCCCTTGAGTGTACACACCTGCCTTGTTTAGTTTATTAGTGTGAGTGTGTGTGATAGTGTGCTGCACTTGTGTTTTGGGTGTGTTTTCTTTCTTTAGTTTGTGTGTGGCATCCCTGCCCCTCCACTGGTAAGCCTCAGCTCTGAATACCTTTTTAAGCATATTTGTACTTGAATATTTATGATTGTGCTTTTATATGGTGTTTTAAATAATTATTAATAAATTGTGAATTTGTTGATCATTGAACCTCGTCTCTGGACTGAGTATAGCGAACCTAAGTGCCTTTCTGGTGATTTAGTGTTACTTTCAGTATTCTCTGGGTGAAATTCCCAGGGTGGCGTTGTCTTTTTAAAACTGCAAAGAGTATTTACTTTATATCCCATCCTCGTCTCGCCACATATGTTTAAATGTTTTCATTCATTTACATTGTGTGGCCACTTCTTTAGTTAATAAGGTCGGACCTAAGTTTGAAGCTTCAATCATGAGGACGCTTCATCAGCTCCTTTACATGGATCTGATGCATACCCAAGCCGCAATGACTTTGGGGGGGAAAGTTTTGAGACCTACACCCACGGGAGGTCTCTGGGTTGTTTTTTCTTTTTTTTGCTGTTGTTTTTTTGTTTATAAGAGATTGTTTTTAAAGTATAGTGCTCTTGAAATAAGAATTTGTGAGCTTCGACAAGAGAGACGAGATGTAGTCAAACCCAGGTCACTAAGGGCACAAACTGTATGAGTAGTTATTCAAATATTGAACTAATTTCCTGGAATGTAAGAGGCCTTAGGAAATATATTAAACTGAAAAGAGTAATGGATAGAATAAAACAATATCACCCAAAGATAGTTTTTATTCAAGAAACACACTTACTCGCGAGTGAAACTGACCGGATATGGAGGAGATGGCCAGGTCAGGTTTTCTCTAGCCACTTCTCAACATATGCTAGAGGAGTGGCAACACTCATTCATAAATCAGTGCCCATGTGTATTAAAAAAACCATCTTGGACCCTGCAGGGAGATTCATTATTCTACAATGCTCCGTACTCAACCAAGATTTAATATTAGTTAATGTATATGGCCCCAATATTGACGACCCCAGCTTTTATAATAATCTATTCCTCTCTATTGCAGCCCTCCACGGTGAGATAATTATTGGGGGGGACTTTAATTGTACCCTAGAGCCTAGGCTTGATAGATCATCAGGTTTAGACTCCTCCCACCCAAAATCTAGACAAGCCATACAATACTTTATGTCTGAATTGAATCTTAAAGATATATGGAGATTAAGAAATCCAACAGGGAGAGAATACTCTTGCTACTCAGCCAGTCATAATAGCCGCAGTCGCATAGATTATTTTCTGATTTCAAACTTTCTTATTTCCAGAATTAACAGCTGTTCATATAAAAGTGTGCTTATATCTGACCACTCATTAACTAGGCTTAACTTTTCAGTTACAACAGCTTTTAGACGTAACCCTATTTGGCGTTTAAAACCACACTGGCTGCACAATCAAAATTTTTTGGAATATGTAGGTAAAAATATTGATGACTATTTTTACTTTAATAAATCCGAAACCACAGCCTCAGTAAGATGGGAAGCCTTTAAGGTGTTTATTCGTGGGCAGATGATAAGCTACACCAAAAGCAAAGCAAATAAAAATTATACTGAGATGTTGGACCTCGAAGATCAAATAAAAGAAATGGAACTTGAGATAAACCTGAATGACTCTAAAGAAAACCAACAAAAACTTTTAAGATTAAAAGCAAAATATGATAAATTAACTACTGAGAAAGCCTCAGCAGGACTATTTAGACTGAGACAGACCTACTATGATCAGGGGGAGAAGGCAGGAAAACTTTTAGCATGGTGCATAAAAACGAACAAACAATAAATGAAATTAGAACTGCAGACGAAAACACCACAGATCCTCATAGAATAAATGAACTCTTTGAACTCTATTACTCACAACTATATACCTCAACAGGAGATACGACTCGAGAATCACTAGAATCCTTCTTTGACTCAATAAATACCCCTTCACTCCTTGAAGAAGCTCGATGTGAATTAGACTCTCAGTTATCTATGAATGAACTGTCGATCGCAATTGATAAATTAAAAATGGGAAAAACTCCCGGCCCAGATGGAATTCCACTAGACCTTTTCAAAATATTTAAAGACAAATTAATATCCCCTTTGTACGACATGCTGGTGGAAAGTTATGATCTAAAAGAGCTTTCCCCTTCCTTGCGTAATGCACTCATAACGGTATTCCCTAAGCCTGGGAAACCGCCTACAAAATGTGAATCTTATAGACCAATCTCATTAATAAACTCTGATGCCAAGATAATAAGCAAAGTACTGGCAAACAGACTTGAACGGTACCTTCATCTTCTCGTTGATACTGACCAGAATGGTTTTGTAAAAGGCCGACAAACGCAGCATGGTATCCGCAGAGTACTGAATGTACTATACTCAAACTCAGAACAACTAGACATGGCTTTGCTTTCCTTAGACGCAGAAAAAGCTTTTGATAGGATCGAACATAACTATCTCTATAAGGCACTGTCTCAATTCGGCTTTGGCAGTTACTTCATGACCTGGGTCAAAATATTATATAATAAACCTATAGCCTCAGTTAGAACTAACAACATCATATCTAGACCATTCTATCTAGGTAGAGGTACACGTCAAGGCTGTCCCCTTTCGCCTCTGCTCTTCGTCCTAGCAATAGAACCATTGGCTATTGTGATAAGGAACAATCAAAATATCTCTGGTATTAGAACAAATAATATTGAGTCAAAAATTGGATTATTCGCGGATGATATTATCTTAATGCTATCTAAGCTAAAGAGCTCAATTCCCCAGCTACTTAAAACAATTAACTCCTTTGGCAAGATCTTCGGTTATAAAATTAATGAATCCAAATCGGCCATCCTCTTCTTTAATCATTCTGAAAGAACTAAACCACCTATTCAAACAATGTTCCAAATTGCCAGAGACAGTCTTACCTATCTAGGTATAAAAATCACTCCAAAAATTAACGATTTGGTACAAGCAAATTACTCTCCTATTATCAACTCTGTTGTTGACTTAATCAATCGATGGTCTATGTTGCCAATCTCATTGATTGGACAAGTAAATATTCTCAAAATGAACGTCCTTCCAAAATTTCTATATCTCTTCCAAGTCATTCCTCTCAGCCCTCCAGATGACTTCTTCACAAAGGCAAAAACAATATTCATTAAATTCATTTGGAATAACAGACGAGCCAGACTGCGTCTTTCGTTACTATATCTTCCGTATGATAGGGGAGGTCTTTGTGTTCCAAACCTCAAATGGTACTACTGGGCTGCCCAGCTCTCCGCGGCCTCATGCTGGTTTTCAACAACAACCCTACCCTGGGTAAATTTACCCCCTTACCACTCAGCATGTACTTGTACTCTGCAAAGTATAAAGATCTGATGAAAGATACATCAAACCTCTTTGTTAAAAATACCATTCGTGTGTGGTTCGACGCACTCAAATTTAAAAATGAAATGCCAGCACTATCCCAATTCTCATCTATCTGGGGCAATAGGGCCTTTAAACCCGGTTGGAAAGATTTGGGCTTTAAAATGTGGGCCGACAGAGGCCTGTGTAAAGTTGCAGACCTATTTGACAAGGATACCTTACTACACTCAACAAAAATATAAACGCAACACCTTTGTTACTGCTCCCATTCCCCATGGGATGGACGTAGAGACCTAAAATTCATTCCAGATACACAATATAACCATCCCTCCCAAACAGTGGTCACAAATCAGTCCAAATGTGTGGTAGTGGGCACATCTGCCATATTGAGATAATCCATCCCACCTCACAGGTGTGCCACATCAGGATGCTGATCTGACATCATGAGTAGTGCACTGTGATGTAGCATAACTTAAGCAGCAAGGAAGGTGATAAGTAAATAGCATTAGCAGACAATTGAAGTTCTTTTTAAGCATACTTTATTGCTAGCATCTCCCTTTTACCATAAAACAATCAATCAGGCATGCAAAAATCCCACTGGCTTTATACAAGACTTTGCCCACACCTGACCTCGTTAGTCCCTACCATTGAACAAAATAGGTCAAACCAAATAATACAATTCTAAACAAAGAACAGGAATAAAGTCATGCATGAAACTGACAAACTCATTTACTCAACTAAATGGTTTGTAAAGTAAAACACTGCATACAATATAACTCAAAAGGCTACTTTAAAGAAAACAAACAATACTATACAAAATGAAAACCCTCCATTTGGTTACACCCAGTGATCCAATCATTGACCTCATGACCCTATATAAACAGGAAGTAGTGGGCGGCCCTTCCCATACACCCGTCTCACATACAGGACCTGAATGCACAACATGGACACCATGGTAAGTATAACCAAAGCAACATAAAGAAACATAATTTACTAGACATGTGCCTGTAAACAGAAGAAAATTCAGATGATCTGATGGTTAGTAGTGTTTGCTTTAAAACACATGCATGGATGTAAAGAATGTAACTACTGCTACCACAAACAAAACCCGGGATATTGTGTGTTAAGAGAAGTTACACCAGCACTGTCTAAATTAAAGCATTATGGCTGACTGTAAAATAACAGAACACAGAATAACAATATACGCAAGTGACAAATGGCAAATGAATTCTGTCCTAGCCACTTTGTCACATGCACAGGTGTACCTCAGACTGCCCACAACAAAAGGCCACCCTGGAATGTGCAGTTTTGGTTCACAGCAAAATGCCACAGATGCCACAAGCAATGAGGGAGCGTGCAATTGGCATGCTGACAGCAGGAATGTCAACCAGATCTGTCGCCCGTGCATTGAATGTTCATTTCTCAATCATAAGCCGTCTCCACAGGCGTTTCAGAGAATATGGCAGCACATCCAACCGGCCTCACAACCGCAGACCTCGTGTAACCACACCAGCCCAGGACCTCCACATCCAGCAGGTTCACCTCCAAGATCGTCTGAGACCAGCCACCCAGACAGCTGCTGGAACAATTGGTTTGCACAACCAAACAATTTCTGCAAAAACTGTCAGAAACCGTCTCAGGGACGCTCAACTGCATGCCCGTCGTCCTCATCGGGGTCTTGACCTGACTCCAGCTCGTCGCCGTAACAGACTTGTGTGGGCAAATGCTCACATTCGATGGCGTCTGGCACGTTGGAGAGGTGTGCGCTTCACGGATGAATCATGGTTCACATTGTTCAGGGCAGATGGCAGCTGAGAATGTCCCAGTTCTTGCATGGCCAGCATACTCACCGGACATGTCACCCATTGAGCATGTTCGGGATGTGCTTGACCGGCGTATACGACAGCGTGTACCAGTTCCCACGAATATCCAACAACCTCGCACAGCCATTGAAGTGGAGTGGACCAACATTCCACAGGCCACAACTGACAATCTGATAGACTCCATGCGACGATGTGTTGCACTGCATGAGGCAAATGGTGGTCACACCAGATACTGACCGGTTCTGGGTCCCCAGACCCCCAATAGCGCAAAAAACTGCACATTCCAGGGTGGCCTTTTGTTGTGGGCAGTCTGAGGTACACCTGTGCACTACTCATGATGTCAGATCAGCATCCTGATGAGGTGGGATGGATTATCTCAATATAGCAGATGTGCCCACTACCACACATTTGGACTGATTTGTGACCACTGTTTGGGAGGGATGGTTATATTGTGTATCTGGAATGAATTTTAGGTCTCTACGTCCATCCCATGGGGAATGGGAGCAGTAACAAAGGTGTTGCGTTTATATTTTTGTTGAGTGTAAGTTCCAGAGAGACATTCGGGACTGCAACCTCCTCTGCTTCACCGAGACTTGGCTGAGCCCAGCGATACCAGACCACGCCGTGCAGCCGGCGGGGTTCTTTTCGGTTTACCGCATGGACAGGACAATGGAGTCGGGGAAGAAAAGAGGTGGTGGAGTGTGTTTGATGGTGAACAACAGATGGTGCAACAGCACAAACATCTCCCCACTCACACGCTCTTGCTCGCCCAATCTGGAACTTTTGATCGTTAAGTGTCGCCCTTTCTATCTCCCTCGGGAATTCACTGCGGTCGTTGCCTGCACTGTTTACATTCCGCCCCACGCGGACTCGGACACTGCCTTATGTGAGCTACATGAGGCTCTCACACATCAACAAACACTTCACCAAGCTGCCGCACTCATTGTTATGGAAGATTTTAACAGAGTGAATCTCAAACGGACATTTCACAACCTTCACCAGCACATCAACTGCCCCACCCGGGGCACGAGGACATTAGACCACTGCTACACCCCGTTCAAGAACTGTTACAAGGCTCAGCCCCTGCCGGCATTTGGAAAATAGGACCATGCCGCCATCCTCCTCATGCCTGCTTACAAACAAAGGCTAAAGCAGCAACCACCAATCAGGAGGGAGGTCGCTCGCTGGACGGACCAATCGGTGGCCGCGCTGCAGGACGCACTGGATGACGCAGACTGTGACATGTTTCGGCGCAGCTCTGATGACATCAACATGTTTACGGAAGCGGTTGTGGGATTTATCGGGAAACTAGCGGACGACACAGCAGAAAGAACTATCATCCGAACGTTTCCCAACCAGAAGCCGTGGGTGGATAAAAACATCCGCGACGCTCTGAGATCACGCACCGCTGCCTACAATGAAGGGCTCGTTTCCGGTAATATGGACCTATACAAGGCTGCGTCTTACAACGTGCGCAGCGCGGTCAGAAAGGCCAAGTGGAGATACGGGGAAAACTAGAGTCACAGCTCATAGTGCGACTCCAGGAGCCTGTCGAAAGGACTGCGGACAATAACGGACTATAAACGACCAGCTTCTTCAATGATGAATCCCGACTCTTCACTGGATGATGAGCTGAACAAGTTTTACGCTCGCTTCGACGCCGCAGCAATTAAAACAACAAACGGCGCTGCACGTGCTCTGAGTGCACCAGTGAAGACAATGCATTCATCATCACAGAGCATGCCGTGAGGAACACCTTCAGGAGGGTGAACACCAGGAAGGCAGCAGGACCAGATGCAATCCCTGGCCGGGTCCTTAGAGCCTGCGCTGATCAACTAGCACCGGTGTTCACGGAGATCTTCAACCTCTCCCTGGCCCAAGCTGTGGTTCCCACGTGCTTCAAACGGTCCATTATTGTCCCTGTTCCAAAGAAACAACAGCCTGCTTGCCACAATGACTACCGTCCAGTAGCACTGACTTCAATTGTGATGAAGTGTTTTGAAAGGCTGATGAGAGATCACATCACTTCTTCACTTCCTGCTACCATCGACTCACTTCAGTTTGCTTACCGGACTAATCGTTCCACAGACGATGCCATATCTCACCTGCTCCACACATCCCTGAGTCACCTGGACACTGGCAGAGGGAATTATGTTAGGATGCTGTTCGTGGACTACAGTTCAGCATTCAACACAATAATTCCCTCTAAGCACCAAGTTGAAGGATCTAGGACTCAGCTCATCACTGTGTCAGTGGATCCTCAACTTCATCACAGACAGACCCCAATCAGTGAGGGTGGGAAAACAAGTCTCCCCCTCCATCTCACTCAGCACTGGAGTGCCTCAGGGCTGTGTTTTAAGCCCCCTGCTGTACTCACTGTACACTTATGACTGTGTGGCCACATCAGACACCACCTCCATTGTCAAGTTTGCTGACGACACTGCTGTTGTGGGCCTGATCTCCGACAACATCGAGACGGCCTACCTGGAGGAGATTAGGAACCTGGAGACCTGGTGCCAGGAGAATAACCTCCTCCTAAACATCAGCAAGACTAAGGAGCTGATCGTGGACTTCACTACAAAGCAGGCGAGGAATTACAAACCCCTCATCATCAGTGGCACGCCAGTGGAGAGAGTGGACAGTTTCCGATACCTGGGTGTCCACATCACTCAGGACCTGTCATGGTCCTGCCACATCAACACCCTGGTTAAGAAAGCCCGTCAGCGTCTCTTCTTCCTCAGAAGACTTAGAGACTTCCATCTGCCACTGAAGGTGCTCAAGAACTTCTACTCCTGCACCATCGAGAGCGTCCTGACGGCAAACATCTGCACCTGGTTTGGGAACAGCACCAAGCAGGACAGACGAGATCTGCAAAGGGTGGTGCGCTCGGCAGAACGCATCATTCAATCAAAGCTCCCTGACCTGCTGTCCATCTACACCAAGCGGTGCAAAACCAAAGGTAGGAAGATTATGATGGACCTCTCCCATCCCAACAATGGACTCTTCTCACTGTTGAGGTCTGGGAAGCGCTTCCGCTCCCTTAAGCCCAAAACAGAGAGAATGAGGAGGAGCTTCTTCCCCCAGGCTATTCGAGCCCTGAACCAGGTGTAGGACTGGACTCTCCCACACACGTCACTATAAGACTGGACTCTCCCACACACATTACATCACCACACGCACTCTGGTTTTTCTTCATGCACACTTCCTATAATTTATAATCTCTTTCTGCTATTTGCACATTTTTTTACTGTAAATTTCTAAGTTAAATCTGTAAATTTTGTATAACCTGTAAATTGTAAGTACTGTAAAACTACTGTCATTTAATGGTCGGGCATTGCACAGCTACAAGCATTTCACCTCATGTCATACTGTGTATGGTTGTGTGTGTGACAAATAAAATTTGAATTTGAATTTGAGCTCATTTCCTGTGTTGATGTCTTCTGTTTGGACTTCTGATGGACACAGAGATGGATTGGAGAGTGGCCTGAGGCAGGTAGACTCAGGTAGGCCACGTCCTGCTTCCACAGCAGTGCCAAGATGAGCCATACCAGACTCTTTGAGGACAGAGATGGCAGGAGAAATGCATCAAATGCACAGGTATTGAGCACAGAGATTATTGATTCCCCTAATCTAATAGGCTGATGAAGGTTTCCATTTTTAGGTTTTAATAATAACCTTCACTCTTTTGGCCCCAAAAGATTCATCTGCATGGAGCAATTCGGCACATGAAGAGAGGTAAGAAGTCCTCTTCCTTTTTTTGGGTGGAACAGCTAGGCCCCTCCAGTTCTCAACTGCATCTTCATCAGCCTGGGGAATGTTTGTGGCAGCATCAGATCCCACAAACGGATGAGCATCCATTCTTATTTTGTCTTCTGCACTATGAGTCGTCATGGATCCTGAATTGGCATCTGTGACTTTCAGTGATCCCACTGTTGCCTCATCTTTGACCTTTTCTTTTACAGAACAAATCTGCATATTTCCCTCAATGAAAGAAAGATGACGAGCAATGAAGCGATCGACTCAAACAGGCAAGTTTTCATGTTTGAAAAGGCCATGTTTTATGTTTTTGAACTCAGCTTCAACAGTGGCTGAACTTGCTGTGATGCTGGTGCTTTGGAAGAGAGGGACCATTATTCCTGTCCAGAGTGGCAAGTAACTTGCCAGTCTTATTATATGAGGAATGATCTCAGGGAGAAAGTGAATATTATCTCTATCCCTGTTTGCTGCAGCAGGTGACCTGCTCTCCTCACATATTTCTGTTACCCACTGTCGTAGGTCAGTCTGGATCTCATCAACTGAATCCACTCTCTCACTTTCCTCTGTCTGTTCATCTGGAATGATGATGGAGTCTTGAGCAATTTGGGCTTTCAAGTATTTCTTGCACCTTTCTGAAGGAAGAGGGGCTCCAGAACTGTCATCACCTTCTGCCTCACTGAGGGCCACAACAGTGATAGCATGTAGGAGCTGTTTTGCATGGTCCAAGCATTGAGGCTGAAGAAGTTTTGCTAATGACCTGACAAAGAAATCTTTAACACGATGTGTTTTCTTCTTCAGGCAGTCCCACTGGCATATCATCTTGATGCAGTGCGCAACATCAACCCTGATAAAACAAGGGGGGAGTTTGGCAGACTGGGTTCCAAGAAGGACATGAAAGCATTCATTAAGGTATGACTTCAGATCAGGATGAGGAGTGAAAGCCTTGACCAGAGCTCCCAGAATTGCCAGAGAAAAGTCACTCACAGCTTCCTTTGGCACAGGTGCACCTGCACAAATCCATTCTGTCAACCAGTTTGCGATGGCATTAACATCATGTTTCTCTGACAGCATTTGCACCACTGGGACACTGGGGCAATTGTTTTCTGTTAGAATGCCAAATCTGGAAGATATGGCCAGATTTGCCATTTGGTCTCAGCAGTCTTTTCACAACGGTTGCATCAAAACACAGTTGGGGGAGATTTTTTTGACAATGTCTTGTAAACATGCATCTGAGTTTGACTCCAGTAGTGACAGAAAAACCTGTCCAGTCCAATATCTCGGATGCTACCACTGTGAGGAACACTATATTTTAACAATTGCAGAGATGCAATGGGGTCTTTATCTCCTAATTCCAAGTCTTTTGTCTTATTTGGGTTTTCGCAAAGTGGCCAAATTTGTAAGGTGGCTTGGCTCAGGATCTCCAACATCCATCAGATCTGCTGCCCTCGCTGACCTCCATACAGCTGGTTCCATTCTGCCCTCACACAGCTCTTCAGCGATCTGTTCACGCAGGTTTCCAGACATGAACCGCTTGGAGTAGCCAGCAGGGAGAGATCTGTATTTCTCATGAAACACTGGAGCACCATTGGACTATTAATTGCTGGCTGTCTGTCACATGACATTTCTAACTGGCCATGACACTCCTTACAGTCGCCTCTAATGTCCAGATAATTATTGGTGACAGCTGGATGGAACTTTGCTCTTCGGAACACAAGTGTACATGCATTTTTGGTTTTGGAATGGTTAAAAAGCTATGTAGGGAATAGGCAACAATATGTACAAATAAATGAATATAAATCTAATTTGATGGATATAGCTTGTGGAGTACCTCAAGGTTCAGTATTGGGTCCAAAAATGTTTATTATGTACTTAAATGATATCTGCAGAGTATCGGAGATTTTAAAGTTTGTAATATTTGCAGATGACACAAATATACTGTGTTCAGGTGTGGAGTTGCCACAGGTTTTGGAAATGATCACACAGGAATTAACGATATTAAAGAAGTGGTTTGATATGAATAAATTATCATTGAATCTAGATAAAACCAAATTTATGTTGTTTGGAAACCCAAAGAAAAACATCGAAGTAGAAATATGTGTTGACAATGTATATTTAGAAAGAGTAAATGAAATAAAATTTCTTGGGGTGATCATTGACCACAAGCTCTGTTGGAAGCCACACATTACTTATGTTCGGGGGAAATTGGCACGGGGCATTGCCGTCCTGGGGAAAGCAAAGCATATGTTGGATCAGAAAGCACTGCACATTTTATACTGTGCTTTACTACTGCCATATATGAGCTACTGTGTAGAGGTCTGGGGAAACACATACAAAAGTAACACACAAACAATAACTATAATACAGAAAAGGGCCATTAGATTAATAAATAATGTAGGGTACAGGGACCATACAAATGCACTCTTTGTCAAAATGCAAGCTATCAAATTCCAAGACTTGGTGAAGCTTAAAACAGCGCAGATAATGTATAAAGTAAGAAATAAACTGCTTCCCAAAGAAATCTGTAAATTGTTCATAGAAAGAGAAGGTGGGTATAACTTAAGAGGGAGATGGAATTTAAAAATACAAAGTGCTAGAACAACTTTAAGAACTATGTCTATCTCAATTGCAGGAGTTAAATTATGGAACAGTCTAACAGAAGAAATAAAAGACAGTCAAAACATAAAACAGTTTAAAGTAAAATATAAAAACCTAATTTTAAATAAGTATAAGAATGAAGAAAACGGGGTTAACCCAGGACGGTAATGTTGCTGGTAATGGTGTTGCGGTTCTTTTTTGTTTTTTTTGTTTTTGTTTTTTGTTTTTTGTTTTTGTTTGTTTGTTTGTTTTTCCATAACTTGTCTATCTGCAAATATACACATTCTGTATTTTTCATATGAAAGAAACTATACTGTGGTGGGGCTTGCTAATTTCTTGTTTTGATTTATGTATGTTATGTTTTGTTTTACTTCATATGTTTCATATGTTTCATATGTTTCATATGTTGTTTAATTTAAGACAAAAAAAAATTAAATGAATGAGAGGTAAAACTTGAGGGGGTAGGGACAAATAAGTAAATACTTCAGCCTACTCCTTTTCAAACAAATAATGGAATGATATTTTGTAATGATTGTGAAGGCACATGTTTGAAATGTTTGAAATAAAAATGAACTGAACTGAACTGAATTTTTGATCTTCTTCCATATAAGATCGTTGATGATATGAGTCCAAGTGCCAGGCTTCAAAATTGTGTATTCCCGTTTTTGGGTAGGAGAAAACTTGTCATTGTATTCAACCTTTTCAGGAATAAATTTAACCCAGTCCTCAAAAGGGACATCTAGTTCAAAACCTTGACAGTTTTCTTGTCCAGGAGAAATGCAATGTGAATCTAACTGTGAAAAAAAAACATCACCTTCGCTCCGTTACATAATTGGCGTTGTTGACATAGGATACGGAGTCAAGAGCAGTTGGGTTAGTCAGGGGAATAGCAAAGATGATGTATATCCCGGAGCCCCGTGGCTGCCAAAATTTAAAGGACCTGATCAGAATGTGCAATATCAGGAGTGGAAGGAGCAGATGTGGGGGCTGCTGGGATCGCAGGATTTGCCTGAAGTGAGTAAAGTTGCTATTGTGTTGGGAGTGCTAGCAGGTGAGGCTAAACGTCAGGTCAGTGTTCTTGAAACCAGTGAAAGAGACCAAGTACAAAAAACTTTTCTTTTTTAGACTCTTTATATGGTGATCGTGTCCCCACCCCAGTTCTTAGGTCACAGTTTTTTAGTTGCACTCAGAACCCAAGTGAAACCGTATCTTCATTTATTTTGCGGTTGAGAGAATTATACTGTAGGTTGCAAAAGCATGATCCAGATAATGTCCCCTCTGATGCAGCCCTGCGATATCAATTGTTGCTAGGATTGCGGGAGGGCCCTGTAAGTCAGGCACTGAAGGCCTATGTGCGGCGTAACCCAGATCAAGATTTTGCTGCCATACGCCAGGAGGCACTGCTCCTAGACTCAGAACATGTACAGCCCCAGTCTGAGGTAACCTGCCTGTCTGTAAATAAGTCTCATGCTCCTTTTAAGGTTGAACAGAAAGAAGATTGGAGACAGGTGTTAAAGCAGGAGATACTGGAGGATGTCAAGGCACAAATGAAGGGATTGGCACAAGAGCTAGTAAGAGAAATTAGAGGCTCCACTCAGCCAGCTGTAGCTACTCTTCCGCCTGCACCTCAGTTTAGGAGAAGATCGCGACAATCAAATGCTAGCTGGGATGCACAAGGTCGGCCTATCTGTCGGAGTTGTAAACTAGCAGGACATATACCTAGGTTTTGCCAGACCTCCATGTCTTCTCAGCCAAGTTTAAACTAGATGACCCTGCTGCTGAGGTCCAAGGGGCGGGGGCTTTTGGTTCACCTAAGGAATTAAGGGCCACAGAAACATTTCTTGGGCAGTGTCCAACAGTGAAGATAGTGATCGAGGGGGTGGAGCTTCAAGGCTTGTTAGATACAGGATCACAAGTGACTTTGATACAGGAGAGTTTGTTTAATGAGCATTTTTCCCAGGCTAGGCTTGAGAAAACTCCAACCGCCTTTAAGCTGAGAGCCGCCAATGGTCTGGGAATTCCCTATACCACCTATGCTGTCCTGGACATGGAAATAGAAGGTGTTAAGGCTCCTGGACGCGGGGCTGTGGTGGTAAAAGATGACCATTGCACGCACCCACTGATTGTTGGTATGAATGTTGTGACTGCCTGTTGGAATGTATTTAAGTGGCCGGAAAAGACTGCTCCTGTCCCACAGCAATTAACGAATCAACAGGCCTGGAGGACTGCCTTCGCAACATGCAGACGGATAGAAGCAAGTACAGTGGAGGACGGAATGGTGGGGTATGTACGGTTAGCTGGCCGAGGCAAAATTAAAGTTCCCCCAAGGAGTGAAATAATGGTGTGGGGCCGGGCTCAGACGGGTCCGCAAGGAACGGATTATTGTGCCCTGGTGGAGGCACTGCCTGAAACCCCTGATGTGGGGGTGGCGAGAACCCTTGTCATGGTAAGGGCCGGGAGAGTGCCAGTGAGGATTTGTAACCCGCACCCCTATCCTCTTTTTATAGGTCGCTAACAGAAACTGGGAAAGCTATCCAGCGTGGATGAGGCCAACGTACATGGCTCACAGGACCTGAGCCTGTCCCTTGGGACGGATGGTGTGGTGGAGGTGGCTCTGGTCGACAGTGGCGCCCCCACGGAGGAGGAGAGATTACCTGAGGAGATGAGTAAACTGATTGAAAGACCTGATCTGTCTGAACTGCAACAGGGCGAGCTACGTGCTTTATTGCTTAAATGGGAGAAGGTGTTCTCTAAAGATGACAAAGATTTTGGGAGGACTGACCCGGGGCATCATTGTATCCCCACAGGTGATCCAGCTCCCATTAGAGAGAGGTATCGTCCTTTGCCCCCTGCAATGTGTAAAGAAATGAGGAGTCTCTTGGCAGATATGATGGAAAAGGGAGTTATCCGGGAAAGCTGTAGCCCGTGGGCTTCACCCATTGTTTTGGTGAGAAAAAAAGATGGCACCTGGAGGTTCTGTGTGGACTACAGAAAATTGAATGCGGTGACGCATAAAGATGCTTTCCCCCTGCCACGAATAGAAGAGACATTGACAAGCCTTACTCGAGCGCAGTGGTTTTCCACCCTGGACTTAGCCAGTGGATACTGGCAGGTCCAAATGGACCCGACGGACAGAGAAAAGACTGCTTTTACTACCCCAGTCGGGTTGTTTCAGTTCGAGCGGATGCCGTTTGGTCTGTGCAATGCACCTGCTACATTTCAACGGCTGATGCAGCACTGTTTGAGTGGACAGATTGCAGAGTCTTTATTGGTGTACTTAGATGACATTATCATTTATTCACCTGACTTTTCGTCTCATTTACAGCATCTAGATGAAGTGTTTCAGAGGCTGTGGCGTCATGGGTTGAAGTTACAGCCGAACAAGTGCAAGTTCCTGCAACAGGAGGTGAAATTTCTGGGGCATGTAGTGGATAAGTGTGGTGTAAGACCAGACCCTGATAAGATTTCTGCAGTGATGGATTGGCCGGTCCCTGAAACCATCAGACAAGCCAGATCCTTTTTGGGCCTGGCTGGCTACTACAGACATTTTGTGTCCGGCTTTGCACGCCCTTTAAATGCAATATTGACAGGGGTCCCTGTGAACAAGAAAACAGACCGTCGCAAAGTGCAGTGGTCCCCAGAATGTCAAACAGCATTTGAGGCACTCAAAGCAGCTTTAACGCAAGCACCTGTTTTAGCATACGCAGATTACTCTCTTCCCTTTATTGTGTATACTGACGCCAGTGGTCGTGGGCTGGGAGCTGTTTTGGCCCAGGTTCAAGAAGGCCAAGAAAGGGTAATAGCGTACGCCAGCAGAAGCTTACACCACACGGAACGGAATGACGCCAACTATAGTTCCTTCAAGTTGGCGCTGTTAGCCCTTAAGAGGGCAGTTACCGAAAAGTTTAAAGACTATCTGACTGGTGCACAATTCGTTGTGTATACTGATAATAACCCTGTGACCCATTTACAGACTGCTCGCTTGGGCACAGTAGAACAACGTTGGGTTGCCCAGCTGGCCTCTTTCGACTACGAGATCAAGTATCGTTCGGGTAAGAGCAATATTAATGCTGATGCCCTTTCTCGATTTCCCACTGTCCCAGCAGAGCACCTGGAGGGGGCTGGATCAGAGCGTGGAGTCACTTCAGCAGCCATTGAATTGACCTGTGAGGTAGAGGGGAGTGACTGGGCAGAAGCACATGCTCGTGATCCGGATATTCAAGTGGTAAAGCAACTTCTGGAAGCCCAGGTCGCACCCACAAAGTTAGAACGTCAGACATTGTCACATGGTGTGCGACGAATCCTGCAGCAACAAAAAAGACTTTTTATTAAAGACGGAATACTGTGCCGTAAAGTGTTGGACAAATATACCCAGGAGACTTGTTATCATGTTGTGTGTCCTAGTTCCAGATGCCATGAGGTGTGGCGGAAGATCCATGAGGCTGCTGCCCATGCGGGGGTAGATCGAACCGTCTCTCGAATACGGCAGCGGTTCTACTGGGTTAACATGGAAGGGCAGGTACGTCAGTTTCATCTGGGTTGTGTCCCCTGTAGTTTACAGAAGGAGAGAGTAGAACCTAGGGCTCCACTACACCCTATTTCAGTCTCATACCCTTTGGAGGTTGTAGGCATGGATTTTCTGTCTTTAGGCCGGCCCACTGACACTTATCAAAACATACTTGTGGTGACTGATCTGTTTACACGGTTCGCTTGGGCTATCCCTACAATAAACCAAACAGCAGAGACTACAGTAAAGGCTTTGTGGAAGTATGTGATACAGCCGTTCGGTTGCCCAGGCTGACTCCACTCCGACCGTGGGTCTAATTTCGAATCTGCATTAATGAAACAACTCTGTGATACCTATGGTATAACTAAAAGCCGCACGACACCTTACCACCCTGCAGGGAATGGTAGTGTAGAACGTTTCAATCAGAGAATCAGTGACACATAACACTGGTGGAGCTTGGCGTTAGAGGGAGGAAGATACAGCGCTAGTGACCAGGGACGCGGAGCGAGCGGTCCGACTGCTGCAGCAACAGGAGGCCAGATTACGCGTCTGCGGGAAATTAGAGGTGGCGAGGCAGGCCGGTGCCGATTGGCGGTTACAAAGAAGTGGCGGGCAGGGGGTCACGTGATGTCAATGGCGGAGTAGCTGTGTTTCTCGCCCGCTCCCGCAGCTTGGCATTTGTTTAGGCCTTCATATATGTCTTATTTGGTTGAAGTCTCTGTTTATTTCGACTTTTAAACTTCGTACGATGCCAAGTACCCAGAAGAAGCTCAACCTCGGGTCAAAACCGGGCAAATCCAGAGAAAATCACCCTCCGCTCAGCGATCATGCTGCAGCGGTAATGGCGGAGGCCCAGTCGTCCCCACTTCTCGGCCAAATGGACGCCGACAAATTGGTGGAGAGGATATCGGCGGAGGTGCTGAAGGCTGTGGAGGCCTCCTTTGAGAAGAAGATTGACCCAGTTCTGAAAAGACTGGAAACATGCGCAGCTAACATCTCCGCATTGGATGTTAAAATGAAGGAGGCAGAGGCGCGTATATCAACGCCGGAAGATGTTACAGCAGGACATGGCGCCAAGATTTCTGAAGTGGAGCTTAAGCTGGAGGCCGCTTTGGATAAGATTGATGACTTGGAGAACAGGAGCCGACGGTGTAACATACGTGTTATTGGGCTACCCGAAGGCAGTGAAGGTACCAACCCTGTGTCTTTTTTCAAAACGTGGTTACCGGAGTTGGTGGCTGTGAGTTTCAAGGGTGGCGCTGTTAAAATTGATCGCTGCCACCGGGTGCTTGCACGCCTCCCTTCCAGTGCCCAGCGGCCCCGCGCAGTCATCATAAAGCTCCACAACTTCCAGGATAAAGCACAGATCATGCAAGCGGCTAGGAGGAAGCCGTCCTTATTTCATAACAGCATTCCTATTATGATATTCGAGGACTTCTCCGCCGCTGTTCTGAAGAAATGCCAGGGATTCTACCACGTCAAACAACGCCTCAGGCTAATGGGTGTCCCCTTCGCCATGATGTACCCGGCTGTCCTTAGGATCAAGATCAATGGCCAGGAGAAATCTTTTAGAACTCCAGAAGCAGTCTCAGCTTACCTGGATAACGTGCCTCAAGGGGCGGGACCGTGCTCATCCTCGCCAATCCCTCGTCTCCTCCTTTCTTTTTACTTTTTTTTTTCCCTGTTTATTATTATTGTTATTTTTTCTGTTTGTTTTCTTTTTTTTTTTTTCGGGAGATAATAACTGTATACATATAGACTATTTTATTTAGCCATTTATAATCCGAATCCTTGTTTTAGCTGCGGGCGGGCAGCTATTTCACGTTACTGATTAAGAAAAGACTCATACTCTGGTCCAGCATCTTTCTATGTCCAAGTTGGAAAGTTTGCTTGCGCCCCCCGCTGGGCGTTGGAGACCTTTGTCTGACCTCCATACTCTCTGGTTTCTTGACAGTTCTGTTTCTTGTAAATAGTTTTTTGTTAATTGTTACCAAAGCAGGACGTTTGTTTTTCTATGTGTATTTTACTTGCCACTGGTGTTGTAGAGCAGTGTTTGGGAGCCCTACATATCAGCTATGCTTTGGTCACCTGAGCGTGGTTCCATGCTTATTTGAAATATTGTATGATCTGGTCTGCAGGATTACTTTCAGATGGTACATGATGCCACTGCCGTGGGTCTGTGAGTGACCGTATCCTTTGAATCCTATTTGCCACAAACACGTGAAATCTCTTTGCATCATTATTCACGTATCCCAACACTACCTTGGAATCTGTCCAGAAGTGTTCTTCAAGATCACTTATCTCCAGTTCATTTCTTAACATTGCACTTGTTCTTGCAGCAACTACTGCAGCCGTTAATTCAAGTCTAGGGACAGTAGTGACCTTGGTTGGGGCTACACGTGCCTTTCCCAGGACTAGGGCACAATGAACATCACCCTTTGATGTTACTGTTCTTAAATAACTACACTCTCCGTAGCCTGTCACACTAGCGTCTGAAAAATGGTGTAATTCACACTGTGCAATGTCTGTGTTTGCAGGTAAGACATGTCTTTGAACTTTCACCTTTGACAGGGTTTGAAGATCTAGGAGCCAGGATTCCCACTGTGTGCTGAGATCATTTGAGAGTGGCTCGTCCCATCCAACTTTCTCTTGACATAACTGTTGCAGGATTTGCTTTCCTCTTAGGATGAACGGTGCCACAAATCCCAGTGGGTCATACACTGATGCTATTGTGCGCAGAATTCCTCTTCTTGTCATTGGGTGCTCTTTTACAGTTATTCTGAACTGAAATTCATCAGCAGAAACGCACCACTGAACACCAAGAGCCCTTTCCATTAATGGCTCTCCAAGTGCCAAATCTACATCCTTAATACTTTCTGCACACTCTTCTCTCGGCAATGACTTTATCACATTTTCACTGTTTGATATGAACTTGTGTAATCTTAGTTTACCTGTGCTACACAGTTCTCTTGCCTCTTGGACTAGTTTTATGGCTTCTGACTCTGACATAACACTAACAAGTCCATCATCTACATAAAAGTTCCTTTGAATGAACCTTACAGTGTTTGGAGTGAACTTTCCCTCACCTTGCGTGGCTAGATGTTTTAACCCAAAGTTGGCACAGCCAGGAGAAGAAGCAGCGCCAAAGAGATGAACCTTCATTCGAAAGACTGAGGGTGGAACGCTTAGGTCACCATGCTCCCACCACAGGAAGCGTAAGTAGTCCTGGTCTTGAGGTGTTACATGAAACTGGTGAAACATGCGTTCCATGTCACACATTACAGCAATGGAGCCCTTCCTGAACCTACAGAGCACTCCCACCAAAGTGTTTGTGAGGTCAGGCCCTGTAAGCAGGTGCATGTTCAGCGAAGTGTCTTGATATTGTGCAGAGCAGTCAAAGACTACACGTATCTTGCCGGGCTTCTGAGGGTGGTATACCCCATGGTGGGGGATATACCAAACAGGTGTATTACAGTTCTTTCTCCGGCACTTTCTCTGCGTCACCACATGCTATCATGTTCGCCATAAAATTTGCATAGTCTGTGTAGTACCTTTGGTCCCTTTTGAATCTGCGTTCGAGACTACTTAAACATTGCATTGCACTTGGCATGTTATTGGGAAGATCTGGCCTGTCACCCTTGAAAGGCAGTGGCATTTCATAGTGTCCATCTAGCTTTTGCTTTATTCCTTCTTGTAGCTTTGTAATAAAGCGGACATCTTCTTGCAAAATGCTTGTCTCTTCCACTGCTCTCTCTGTAAAGTCTGATTCAAGTGCTTTGATTACATCTGGAAATGTTACTTCCTTTACTTGTGTCTTGCAGATGTAATGAACCTTATTCTTTAGTTTTGTGGGTGACTCAGTCTCTGGTATAACTTGTTTTACAATGATGCGGTGACTTACTCCAATTACATCATTACCCGTATCACATGAATCACAGTAGCTGACGATGCTCCAACCCAAATCTGTTCTCTGAGCGTATGGCTGGTTTTCTTCACCACATACGACCTCTCTGGGCATTAAGGCTTGTGTGCAGTTATACCCTAAAAGGAGTCCTATTTCACAGTCCAAAGGGGGTGCAATATGTTCAGTGAGATGCTCCAAATGTGACCATGCCCTTGCAGTGTCTGGAGTAGGAATATGACTACGATTAGCGGGTATAAAGTCCCGTGTGTAAACAACTGGTACAGTGAGTTTCTTCTTGGAAAACAGTCCTCTTATTTGCAGAGCTTCAAGTTTTGTGCATGGTACAGTAGTTTTCTTGGATGACATTGTAGATAGATTGAGCTTAACTTGAGTTTTGGTTGTGTCCAAGTTATTTGCTACTTCATTAAGAATAAATGAAGAATCACTCTGTGTGTCCAGCAGAGCGTAGATCAGTACTTCTTTACTTGGCTCATTTTGTGTGGATACGTAGACTGGGACTATTGCGGATGTCTGTGTGTTTTTACTTTCATGAGTCACTCTATTAGATGTGGTCTCATTGACTATGTCTTGTGACTGTGTTACCTGATGCTGGGTTTCCTTCAGTTCACTTACTTGTTGCTCTTTAGGTGGTTCTTTCTTTGCCTCTTGTCTTTGTCTTTCTTCATGCAGGCATGTAGGATGCCGTTTTGAGCATGTGTTGCATGTCATCTTGTTGCTGCAGTTCTTGGAGAGATGGCCACTATTTAAACAGCCAAAACATAATTTTTCACCTTGAATGAATTTGACTCTCTCAGCGACAGGTTTCTCAGTGAACTTATGACACTTGTGTAAGCCGTGTCCTGCTCTTTTACAAAACACACAAGAGACCATGCTTCTTTCAGTAGAGTTAGTTGTGAAGATTTTCACTGTATCTTGTCTCTTAGGAATGGGTGTAGGTTGAGGTTTTGTCTTTGGTTGGTCAAAGTCACTTTGTCTTATGGCTTGGTATGATGTAATGGGATTACATGCGATACTTGCCTCCATTGACAGGAATGTTACAAAGTAACTGAAACGTGGGAATCCTTTGTGCTCCAGCTGGTACTCTGTAGCCTTTCGGTTCCACCTGTTACTTAACCAATCTGGTAGTTTAGCAGCAAGTCTTTGATTCTCAATGCCATCATTGAGAATGTTCAGATTCTCATTATTAGTCATTGCAGATTGGCAGCTTTGTAAAAAGTCCACAAACTTTCTTAGCTCTGCACTATCCTTTCCTGTGACCTTTGGCCAGGTGTGTAACTTGTCTCCAACGGCCTTAGCAATGACAAAAGGCTCTCCATAACGTTCATTGAGCATATTCCATGCTGCCTCATATGAGTCTTCAGAGCCAATCAGAAAATAGCCATCTAAGGCTTCCTTAACACAGCCACCAACATACTTCTGTAGAAAAAATATCTTTTCGTGGGAATGTTCTTTCTCTCTATTAGAGTCTGAAAGGACGCCTTCCAATGCTTAAACTTAAGTGGATCCCCACTAAATACCGAGGGCTCTGGAATAGGCAGTCTATTAGCTGACATAGCTTCTGCCAAAACCTTTACAAGCTCACCTGTGCTCTCATAAGTGACATTTAACTCTCTTCGTGGTTGTAAGGGTTGATTAGCAGTATTCTTGGACTCTGTTACCTGTAAGTTTGCAGGGTTTAGAGTGACTCTTTCTTGCTTTACTGAAACGTAGTCTTCCTCATAAACTTGTAGTTTTGCCTGTGCTGCCTTGAGTCCTTTCAGATTTTCCAATCTTTCAATTTCTCTTCTTAAGTCCTCAACTGACTTTCTCCTTGCAGCACTTTCCTCTTGTTGTCTCTTTATCACAGCCACTTTCTCCCTTTCTCTTTGTAACTTGCGCTCAGTTTCCTCCTTTTCCTCCAGGAGACGTTGTGACATTGCAGCAGCTGCTTGCTCTGCGGATATGCGTTTGTCTTCTTCTTCAAGCATTTGCATTCTTTCTCTGTACTTCTCTTGTTCTGTCATTATCTGAAGCACAGCCTTTGTGGCTTCATACTCTGCTGCAGCTTCTTGTCTTTTGGAGGAGGAACCATTAGAAAGAACTGTATTGGCTTTAAATGGACTATGAACTGAGACACTAACAGAGCTAGAGGATGTAAATATAGAGCCTGCATCAGGCCATACAATCTCCTCTTGAGTTTCTCCTTTAATGTGACATTTGATCTTTTGCAAAACTACTGTAGTCACTGATGTGCATTTGTCTAGCTTGGAACGCATATCATGAGGTGGTCCATCCATTGCTCTGTATTCATCATAAATATCATTAAGCTCGGCTGCTTCTCTTTGTACAACGTTCATGTGACCTTCAAGAATGTCAGGTGGATCTCCTTTTATAACAGATTTTTTTGCCACCTTGATTAATGCTTTCCATCTGTCATAAATACTGTCAAAGCGACGTTGCAACCCTTGTAACCTTTGATTATGGAATTCTTTTCCTTTTTCTGTGAGCATGCGAGACCTTTCACTTCTACGTTGCTCTATTTGCACTGTTTGCTCTAAAGAGGTTTCATCCACTTGCCTTGCAGCTTGTTCTGCACTGGGAGCTTCAATTTCTGTCTCATTTGTGTCTGACATTTTGTTTTTCTTGTAATGCACTTATTTGTTGATGCAAAATCTCCCTTTAACTTGACTTGAGTAATGAATTGTGAACTTGGGTGCATTAATTCCCTTCTTGCTAACTTGTGATGCTGTTGTTGTCAGGCTTAACACAGTTCCTTATTGTTTCTCCTTCCTTGTGTCATCTTTCCAAACATAAACTTTAATGTCTGGCTTCTGGACATCTTTATGAAGAAGCAACTGTGAACTTGTGTGTCCATTAACATTTGCAGCAGCTTGGTCCTTGGTGCACTGGCACGATGTTGCCACCAGGGGGCCGGGAATCATGCAGGTCCGAGTTCGACTATCACTTCTACCTCTTCTTAAAGTCAATAAAGAGTTCTTTTACTGATGGCATGAAGTTGGCTTTAATGTTAGTTGTAAGATCTTGGGGTTGTCACAGCTTCACCTTGATCACAAACTACGCCACCGTCGAACTAAAACATAACATAAAATCCAATGAGATAGTAAGACGAGTGAAGTAAAGACATAAAATGATCTATATAACATACAAACATACCTCGCTGGCTGACCCATGCTTTGAGGCAGAAATGAGCACTTTACAGATACTTTTAAGAAACAACTTTCTCTGAATTAAATTGGCTTCTCTTGCTTCAACTTGCCATGCTCACACATCAACATGGGCGTGCATCTCCCTCAGGTGCACCAGTGGAACCAAAATGCAGTACAATAGTTCCTACATGAGAATTTTCACAATAAATGACCTAATGGCATATAAAATATGCATAGTGCAAAACAAAATACATTAACTGAAAGTAAGGCAGTAAAACTATTACTCTTGTTCTCTTCTGCTTGTTTTCTTTTTTCTTTCTCAGCAGGTGATCCAGGTGATTGATATATGCATTTTTTTTTCTCTGCCCGTTCTGTTGGTTTTTGTTTTTTGCCCTTCTCCCCCGTCCCTCTTCTCAGCTGTTTCTCTTTCCCTCTTTCTTTCTCCCCTTCTTTCCCCCAGTCAAGTCTGTCCCGTATTCAGCAAGTGAAAATAAAATAAACAATAAAAGGTGAATCAAATGGACCATTACGGCAAGGCTGGGATGGTCAATTTGGTAAAGTAAATCTGTTGGGCATCTTTGTTTGCCTTTAGACAACAATTCTGATGGCAAAAGAGCCAAACGGGACAGGCCAAAAAAAAGAAGAAAAAAAAAAAAAGAAATATTTTTAAATGATCAGCTTGAACATTTTTTTAAAGATTAATGCAACCCCTGAAGTTTCTCCAGGCCTGCTTTGGGACACCCTGAAGGCTTACACCCGTGGACTGATTATATCATATTCAGCAGGCCTGAAACAGAAAAATCAGATGGAACAACGGAAATTAGAAATGGAATTGCACGAACTGCAAGATAAACATAATGAATCACCTTCAGAGCAATTAAGGAATGAAATTCAGGTGGTTAAAACAGCTTTGGAGGCACTATTGACAAGAAAGGCTGAGAAATCTCTTTTCTTCATGAGGCAGAGGTTATGAGTTTGCTAATAAACCTAACCGCTATCTGGCCAATCTTCTTCATAATAAGGGTGCTGGTTGTAATATCCCATGTGTTAGAGACTCATCTGGTTTACCTAAATATTTAATTATTAATGATACTTTTAAAACTTTTTATAAGCAGTTATATACCTCCCAGTTTAAATCAACATTGGAACAAGGTATGCATCACTTCTTCTTAGGACTAAATTTACCTAAAGTTACTGAAATCCAAAGGGATGATTTATGTAAACCTATAACGCAAAGTGAAATTTTGAAAGTTATTCAGATGCTTACAAATAACAAAGCCCCGGGTCCAGACGGGTTCACGGGGGAATTTTTTAAGAAATTTAGTACGATTCTGACTTCCCCACTGTATAAGATGCTTCTGCCCTCTTTTGAGGCAGGCACTCTCCCCCCCTCCTTAATGGAGGCTAATATTTCGCTAATTTTGAAGAAGGGGAAACCTCCTGAAGAATGCGCCTCCTATAGGCCTATATCTGTTTTAAATCTCGATTTGAAGATACTTGCTAAAGTCCTGGCTGTACGCCTTGAGCCAATACTACCTTCGATCGTTGAGAATGATCCAACTGGTTTTATACGGGGGCGGTATTCCACACATAGCATCAGGCGCCTACTTAACATTATTCAGCACTCGTCTTTGTTTAACCCTGAAGCTCTAGTCATCTCACTTGACGCTGAAAAGGCCTTTGACCGTCTGGAATGGCCGTTTCTTCTTTTCACACTTCAAGAATTTGGTTTAGGTGACAACTTCGTTAAATGGATCCAGATCCTTTATACTTCCTGTTAGGTATTTTAGTACCATGGTAGCATTTACTGGATATTGTTTTATAGTGACATTATGCAGGAAAACTCTGTCATTCAATAAGGCCCCTTTGTTTTAGTTATTTTTCTCTTTGACCCAAGAATTGATGTGTGAGAATCACAGGCTGGTACAAGGTTGAAATACCACAGAGATCACTCCCTCAGCTACATTAGTTTCTTAATCTTTTAGACGCCTGTTGAAGGCCAAATGGTTTGTTTCAGATTTCACTAATGTAAGAACTCTTCGTTTTGTGCCTTGAAAATATGTCGCTGAGATAATCACAATTGTAGCTGAACTAATAAACTACACAAAGGATGCTTCTTCACCCAAGGGCAGGAAGACGCTGCCTTATCTTGGTCTGTACTGGTTTAAACTGATAATCTGCTGTCTCATGAATTTTACCCTCTATATAAACTGTTGTACTTGTGAATAAAGTTGAGTCACTTTGGGAAGACAATCTAAAGCAGTCTCTGTTTTCTTGTTCTCCCAAGCTGCTCCCGAGCTGCTCGTACTAACACGCTGAATGGCATGCTTGAATATTACTTGAGAATATATTTGACTGTGTTACAGACTAAGGGACATTCTCTGCTGATAGGTGAAGGTACATTCTCTGCTGATAGACGTCCACGCCTCGGAGGAAGCCGATCCACGGAGTAGGCCCTGGAAACAGTTTCCTTCACTTCCCCTCTTTCGGCAGTGATTACCAATGGTTATAGGTCGGACAATTTCAGTATCGAACGTGGCAGTCGGCAGGGCTGTCCGCTGAGCCCTTTGTTATTCTCCCTGGCTATGGAACCCCTTGCCACAGCCATTAGGACGGATGCTGCTATTGAAGGACTCTGTTTGAACAATTCTCAACATAAGATTTCACTTTATGCAGATGACGTCTTAATTTTTCTAAATTCTCCTGCTCACTCAATTACTAGATTAGTTGCGTTAATTTCCCAATACGGCTCCTTCTCAGGCTACAAGATCAATTTTTCTAAAAGTGAGGCTATGCCCCTCTCTGTTCTAAATGAGGTTGATCCAAACATTTCTCAGCCTTTTCCTTGGTCTCCCTCCGGTTTCACTTATTTAGGGGTAAAGATTTCACCGAATCTAAAAGAAATGTATAGTCTGAACTACACCCCTTTAATTCAGACCATCAATCGCGATTTGGGTAGGTGGTGCAGCCTCCCTCTGTCTCTCTTAGGTCGTATTCATCTGGTCAAGATGAATATCCTCCCTCGCCTCTTGTATTTATTCCAGATGTTACCGCTTGCTCTGTCAAAAAGGTTTTGTCAAAATTAAATGGTTCAATTATTTCTTTTATATGGCGTAAGAAAAGACCTACACTCAAAAAAATGAAACGTTGACTTTAATTAAAATTATTTTGTCAACAGGTTCCACGAAATTGAATTATGTTAGTTTAAAGCAAAAATCTTTAGTTCATCTAATTTAAAAAAACTACTTAAGATTAACAAGACATATTTAAGACTAACTAAATCAAGTTATGTTGTATGAACAAAGATGATATATTTTCAGGTTAGATAGTTTAGATTAGTTACTTCAACACATTTCTTATTTGTGGCAGTAAAATGTTAAATTTAAGTTAGATTAATTCAAATATTATATTTTCAGCCACCTTGTGCTTTATTAATTAGTTTTACATAAATCTATTTTGTCAACAGGTTCCACACAAATGAATTAAGTACATCCAACTTATTTTTTAAAATTTCTTTTATTGCCAACACATTCAGTGAGCATTTGTGTAAACCCAGTCCAAAATAAAACACAACAGCTCATTAGGGTTAGTAATTAACAGTATGTAGACAGATGCAACATCAAGACTTTAAATTAAATGTCTGTATCTACCAGAAATAGAAGAAGAAAAAAAAACGCATTGAAGATCACATAACACATTGATAAGATGACACTTGAGTTATGCACATGTGATGCTAGTAAGGTCTGTGAGTGTTTTTTTCTTTTAGTGTCTAAAATGGATAGCAAAGTTGCTATTTGCAATGATTGCTTAGGGTCAGTCCAGTAACACAATGCCAATGAAGTGCTTGCCTTTAACAATGCAAAGTGAAGTGTCCACCTCAACAGCCACAATTTAAAAAAAATTTATGTAACAACAACAATAACAATAATAATAATAATAATAATAATAATAATAATAATAAATAGTCCACTGATATTAGCAATCAAAGAAAATTACATCACCATCCCAAATAAAACTTTAACAAAACATGCCAACATTATGGTCTAACAATAAAACAGCTTGTCAGCGTTCAGTTTTTTTGCAACAGCACAGCAGTAACCATTTAATACTTGCCACTGTCAACATTTATTTTACTAGTGTTTGGGCAAAAAACTTCAGATGTAAACATTTTAACATGGAAACAATTGTTCGTCTTTAAAAGTCCACAAAATATACATTCATCCTGCATTCCCAACTTGGATGATCTGATATCCTCGTGTTGGTGTTGTTCCCAGACCATCATGAAAATGTTGTCACATTGTTGTGACGTTATTCTTTTGCGCGCCAAGCCATTCGTGCATTTATGAAATTCCAATGTTGCAAGGACAATATCAATTCTGCTTACTGTTTATTAAAGGGTTACGGTTAGGGTTAGGGTCAGTTGATCGGCGGACAGAGGCGGTTTCACGCAGCTTAAGTACAGTTTTTTGTTTTACGCCGGTTTTTCCCGAAGTCGCAAAAGTATGACGTCACAACATTCTGATTGGTCACTTGCAATGTTGATCCTGGAACAACATTTAGTATGATGATCTGGGAACAACACCAACACGAGGATATCAGATCAACCTCCTAACTTACCCTTATTTTTAGTATGTATTGCAATTACCTTTACAATGCACACAATGTAACACAAACTGAATATGAACATATTTCCACCTCATAACAATATGCCTTGAACGCTAATATACACACCACCCTTCAACATTTCTGGTGCAGTATCATCTCTCAATTAAATCCTTTAAATCTCAATACTTTTGATTGTCTCTTACTAGCCCCCCACAACAGTAAAATCTCTCAAATTGTAGTAGTTTACAAACTTTTCAAAATGTTCTAAATTTCTCTTAAATGTAATTTTCCCGTTATCTGTCATTTACAAATTACCATTTTATTCCCATTCAGCCTCCGAAAAACTTCTGTCCATCTGACAGAACATTCATCATCCAAATTAAAGGTTGGCTTATTCATTCAGTGTATTCTTGAGCAACTGTACCTTGGTCAAGAGTATGCTGACATACAGATGAAGGAAGAGCTTCTGAAGTACTTCAAAGAAAGCTTTCAGTCTTGAGGTTAACTGAGATTCAGTGCATATATCCCACCCATTAAGAGTGCACATGCAGAGGCCAGGTCTTCCAGGTCATGCAGGACACACTAGATGGTTATACCCACATCGGCTGGAGGAGTGCTGGCATCAGCTCTTTCGATGGTAAAGATAGCAAGGGTAATTTGTTCCAGCTCCCTCTGAACAGCTGTAGCTTAGACACAAAAACATAGAAAAATGGCATCCAGTTTTAAAAAAAAGAAAGAAAAAGGGCCAAAGCTACCCTTTAATGACGTAAACACAATATTAGGAACATGCACCCCAGTGTGCCACTATTTCAGACTACAGATTCAACGATAAATATAAATAGTTTGGGTATACAAGAAGATTTCCCAAAACATTTAAACAGGTTCCATGCAAATTACAACAACAACAACATTACAACATGCAACAACATTAGTTATTCAAAATTTGGTTTAATACAGATAAAAAACTAAACTAAAATTACCAACCAATTATTCTTTGAAGAGGATGCTTGGGTCTTCATTCAGGTAAAAAGGTAGTGCCCTGAGGACACACTCCCTCCCCTTTTCAATACTTTCCTTCTGTAGAGAGTGGCAGAGATACAGGAAGAGAAAACAGATATACTTTAGGATGACAGAAACTCATATTATACGCAAAATGAATGACATAGCCACTGCACAGATAGACATGTACACAAGACCAACTAATCATCACATGGACATGAATAGTTAACCTGTTGGGCAGGGTTTCCACCACATTATATATGTCCATAATGGAGGTAAAGACAAACTAATACATCATCTTTTTTGCATTCAAAACATAACATAAAAACATTCACTTCTGGTTTAACCTAAATCAAGGGATCAGATTTTACATATGTTTAGGTAATTTAAATTTTCCAACGTTTTGAGTACCAAACTTTGTCTTGCTTAATATAAATGTAAGTGCACTGTGCAGCTACCATACACTAGCTGTTTAAATTTGAAAATGATCTTATTAGCCATAATATTTTGCTACCAACAGAATAACGCACCTGTGTGGCTGGGGCCAAAGTTTGTCTAATTTTCTTCCCTGCAACGCCTCCTTTTTTCTTGAAGACTTTTATGAGCTGGTCAGTGTATTGGTCAAGTTGTGTAAAAAGCCTTGGAACATGTGCAGCAGTAGTAATCCTCACATATTCTGCTTCCACCTGAAAATATGTCAACAAACACAACATACTGTACTGTAAATATACATACTATATGTACACATATACAAACTAAAACTAATGTAGTAAGACCTCATTAAAGCTATAATTTTAACACAAACATTTACACAAAATGCTAATGGAGCCATTACAGCTTTTATTGTTATTTATCAAGTTCCAAAAAATATTGATCACAGCTGATCTGAAAAGAATTTCATGCCTCAGGCCCTTGAACTGCAACCTTTACCATGGTTCAGATGTGGAGAAGAAATAACAGGGGCATGGGATGGGTCACAAAAGAAAACTTAACTTATAAAACAGTTTTGTTTTTAAAAGTATAACAGTTCACATACCACATACAAGCTCAGCAATACCACATACACCACATCAGTATAGGAGGGAGCAGGTAAAGGCAGGATCTGAGATTTATAAAGAAAAAAAATAATTAATTCCTTAATTTCAAGAAGCAAATTATTGTTTGAATTACAACTAAATAAAATACTACTCAGAAGAAAAGCAAGAGATTGACACTGCCATGTGCTAACTTTCTATAGAAGCAATTATCACCAGGTCTGTCGACCTCCATTGTCTGTCCACTCATATGTCTTGAATAATTTTATTTAAAAAATTAAGTGTGTACTTTCACAAACTGTAATTTATAACTACATTGATATGTATAACTCCGCTAGGAAACATGCTGTATTTACAGACCATTTTTACATAATACAGATTACTGATAGAGCAGAACAATGGTGTCACAGTGGCTTTCGCCCTTGACTTTTTGGATTTTAAATGTCACTTTATGCTATCCTTGCTATCCTATTCGATATTTCCGACTCTCGGATTACAGAAAAGGAATCCCAAGAAAGCAAATGGAAAAATAACCCCTTGAAAGAATAACCCCATGAACCCCTGTAGCTAATCCCTTAATAAAACAAAAAACAATAAAAATGTTTCTTACACAGTCCACAAAATAAGCATGTCCAGGACCCAGTAAAACTAATGTAAAACAAGCGCACGCAAATGATATAACATGTCTTGTAAGACAAACGCAAAATATAACCATGCTGGACATATAGATACTACACAACATAGTCAAAGAAAAAAAGTGGTCTTACCTCTCAAAGAAACAGTAGCTTGGCGCCAAAACAGCCTTTTTCAGTTAAATTTGAAGTCTTGCGCATGAGCAGGCACAAGCCGTGAAACCTTCTTGTTCTGCGCGGTTTCATTACAACTGTTTTTGCATTACTGCCACCTTGTGGATATACAAGGTATATCGATCCTAATTGACTTAACTTAAATGTTATGCGATCAAGTAACACATTAGTATTATGTACGTTGAATAATAGACACAATTACGTAGACTTGATTAGAAAAACATATGTTAACTTAACAAAAACATATATTTTAAGTAAAATGAAAATAAATAATTAATATACACTGAACAATCCACCTCATTCATTTTTTTGAGTGTAGGCTGAGATACAGTTTTCTGTGTTTGCCTGTTCAGAAAGGTGGTCTTGCCGCTCCCTCCTTCCCACAATACCTCTTGGCTGCACAGTTTAAATTTCTTACAGAATGGTTTATGGACGATCCGGATTCCATTTACCTCAGCGCTGAGTCCACTTCTTTAAAGGGTATCCGTTGCGGAACCTGCTATATATTTCCTCAGGTAAAGCCACAGTTCTAACACAAGATAATATGGTGCTAAAGAATATGCTCGTTATTTGGCGCAAAGTCAGGCGCCTGGAAGGATATTATAATTGTTTCTCCCTTCTTACTCCTATTCATGAAAACCCTGACTTCTTACCTGGTCTTCGGGCTGGTTTTGCGGACTGGTCTCAAAAAGGGATTAATACAGTGGGTGATCTTGTTCATGAGAACTCTCTTCTTACTTTTAATCAACTGAAAAGCAAGTTTGGTCTGACCAATAAGGATTTTTTGAAGTGCTTTCAGGTAAAGCACTATATTACTTCTAAATCGAAGGATTTTAATGGAGGGTTTGGTCTTTCTCCTATAGAATCACTCATGGTAAAAACTACCCAACTAAAATGTATCACTAAAAAGATTTATAACATTCTGTCTGATCTTAGAATGGATAATTCTAACAAAATCAAGGGCCAATGGGAATCAGACGTAGGCGCTATAGATGCTGAAGCTTGGGATGAGTTGTGTTGTCGTCCTTTTAAAGCCTTGGCATCTAATTCTATTTGGGAAAGGCAGTTTAAACTTATAAATAGGCTTTATATTACACCTGAGAAGAGACACATGATGTTTCCAGCTTTGCCTAATCTCTGTAACAAATGTCAGTCTGCTGTTGGTTCCTTTTTTCATTGTCTGTGGAGCTGCCCTGTTATTCTACAGTTTTGGAGATCACTCATAGATAAGCTATGTACTATATTTAATTGCCGACTGCATCTGGGTCCAAGGACTTGCTTGTTAGGACTAAATGATGAGCTACCTGCCGGCTTTCGCAGCAAAGATCTCCTTCACATACTGCTACACTACGCTCGAAAGTGCATTATGGTACTGTGGATTTCTGATAAGGCTCCATCTGTCAACCAGTGGCTACAGTCTGTGATATGTATTGTGCCAATGGAAGCCTTCTCTACAGCACTTAAGGACAAACCTTTCCTTTTCTATCGCATATGGGACCCTTTTTTGGGCCATCTGGGCACTCCCTCTGCTCAGAGGTTGAAATTGGGCTTACGGGATTTAGCCTGGCAACAAAGGGACGATTGTTAACCTTTTTCATTGTTTATTACTATTGGCTTTTTCTTTCTGCCTCCCACGTCCTGCTATACATGTAGATGCATCTTTGTCCTGTGTATGTATATGCTGGTGACTGCTGTTTTCCTGCTTTGCAATTAAAAGTTCAATAAAAAAAAAAAAAAAAAAAAAAGAAGAAGCGGCAGGCAGAGTTAAGAGCTCTGCCCACCCGGGGTAAGTCTTTTGACTTGTCCCCTTTTAGTGAATGAAAGCTGCCTAAAAGAGTAGTGACTCCCGCTGCCTCCCTTTCTTTAGTGCACCGAGGGCGCAGAACGCGGAGAGGAAGGCGAGGACGCCGCCGGGTTTCCCTCCTGCACCGCCTCACTGGATTTTTAATTCTTATACCGTGGCGGACGCCACTGGACTTTTAATGTTGTGTTTTATTGATTTTTATTGTGTTGTCCCCTGACCAGGGTTGTTTTAATTCATTTTACATTTTTAACTATTTAAATATAATAAATTATATTTTAATTATACAGTTTTTAATTCGTGTGCTTTCCCTTGGCGGCTCCACTGCTCTGTCCGTTTGGAGGAAGGTTTCCCTCCTTTAAAAACTCTGTGGAAAAAAAACATCACCTTCGCTCCGTTACAAAAGCAAACCACCTGAAAATTTTTAGCATTTTGTGTATCCCACAGATGTTGATTACCTTCTGCCAAACTTGTAGGGTGTGGGTTAACCAGGGGTTCCCCAGCTTTTCCAGCCGGCACATTAGACCCTTACCTGCCATTACAGCTTGTAGGGGGAATCGGTCCAACAGGCTGGACTGAGTGCCATAATAGTAATTCCTGAAGCAGGGGAGACCCAATCCTCCCTTTTCCTTGGAGAGCTGGAGGGTAGCATATTTAATCCTTGGCTTTCGGCCCTGCCAGATAAATCTGGAGATCCATTTGTCCCACTCAATAAATTGGTAATCGTTCACTTCTATTGGCAAGTTTCTAAAAAGATAAAGCAGTCTGGGGAGCGTGTTCATCTTGATTGTGGTTACCTGGGAGCTGAGACTCAAAAAGGGGACCAGATTCCATCTGTGCAAATCAGCTTTTATACTTGCAGATATTGGCTCGTAGTTTGCCTGAAAGAGCCCCAAGAGGTCCGCAGTCAAATATATTCCCAGGTACTTAATTTTGTAATTATCCCAATTTACTTTAAATTTCCTACGTAAAGCTGCAGAAGCTGTATAATTTAAAGTCATCACCTGTGTTTTTGAAATATTGACCTTATAACCAGATAACTTCCCCAAATCACTTAAAGTAGACATTAACTCACTAAAAGACCTCTCCGGCTCCCGCAGGTAGACCGGTACATCATTGGCAAACATTACCACTTTATGTTCAACTCCTGACAATGCAATACCCCTAATGTTATGATTTTGTCTAATCGCTTGGACTAATGTTTCTATGAATAAATCAAAGAGAAGTGGCGAGATTGCACAACCCTGCCTACAGCCACGTTCCAGAGCAAAGGGCTTGGAGAGATCACCATTCACCTTAATACAGGCTGAGGGTTGAGCATACAGACCTTGGATTACTCTAATAAACTTGTCTTGAAAGCCAAACTTCCCCAGAACCTTATACAGAAATCAGTCCAGTTTTCCATGTGGGAACAGCGTTTACACTGGAATCTGCCTTTGACGGCTTTTTTAGAGCAAATATGAATTCAGCAGTATAACTGACACACAATACAAAACAATACCTACACAACACACTAAGTACAGCCTCCAAATACGCTAAACATCACTAATGTCTCTTTCGCTCGCCCGCTTTCCGTTGCGGGTGTCACCCCTAAAAACTTCCCCTTCTCCCTAAACAACCAAATGTCACATGTTACCTTATCATTTTTTTTGATTGGCTGACATGGTAAACTCTAACACCAATAGGGAAGTTTTTTTTTTCTCTTTCTTTTTTCACTCGCAAAGGGAGAGTGTTTGCTAGTCTGTAGAAAACGCCGATTTTACCGTTCTTCCCGCTGTAAACGCCACTGTTTTGTTCAGAAAAAAACATCGTGTGTAGTTTTTATCCTAACTCTGGTTTTACGTGGCCCATCGACACAATTCAAAAACTGGTATATAGTTTGAAGTCCACACTTTCGACCAGTGTTGGGAAGGTTACTTTTAAAATGTATTCCATTACAGAATACAGAATACATGCCCCAAAATGTATTCTGTAACGTATTCCGTTACGTTACTCAATGACAGTAACGTATTCTGAATACTTTGGATTACTTAATATATCATCATGCTTTTTACAACAACGTGAATGTACTATTGCTGTGTGATTTATTACTATTACTGAAGGTCCGCGACTCCGAACTGTAGTAAAGGGACCTCTGACTAATACGGCGGGGTCCCTGTCGGCTCGTAGCCGAAAAATAGCTTTACTTTGTTGTGTGGGTCAACTTTTCTTGCGAGAGACAGAGAGAGGCGTTGAAAGGCTGCTCCAACAGAACTTATTGTTTTCGGAGGAAAACACGAACACGGTGTACAGTCGAGTCTTAATAGCTTACTTACAACTGGGCTCGTCAGGCTCTCTTCTTGGCTGAAGTGGTTATTATTATATTTACATGCTTCCAGCTCCCGTTTTTCCTCGATGACAACTCGTACCTTTCCACTCCCCTTTTTCTCCCTCCTCGCGCTCACAGACCCATAACGTGTATGGCAGTCCATTCTCTCTGCAACACGGACTACACTGAACATGATGCTACATTCTTTAGAGCTATGCTTGTAGCATTCTGCCTGTTAGCTTAGCACAACAACAACAACAACAACAACAACAACGAAAAGGCGCTCTCTCACCCAGGAAACACACAGTCGCAGAGAGAGAGAGAGAGCGTCGCCCTGTAACCATGGCAACCGTAGCGCTGCTGCCTGGAACAACAGAACGTAGCTGTCAAAGAAAACCCAAACAGTCCTGACCCGCGACAATATGAAACAGGAAAGTACCGCAGTGTAATCCATTTATTTCAACAAAGTAACTGTATTCTGAATACCACCTTTTTAAACGGTAACTGTAACGGAATACAGTTACTCATATTTTGTATTTTAAATACGTAACGGCGGTACATGTATTCCGTTACTCCCCAACACTGCTTTCGACCCAAGTTGAAATAGAGACTCTGAATCGCTGCATCTTGTAGCTGTGTCCTCTTAAATTGGTCATGGGATTTTGACACGCCCGGCGACCCCAGAGGGTTAAGTGGGAGGCGATAGAAATTAATTTACCTCTCATTACCGCTTTGAGCGTATCCCAAAGAATAGTTGGAGATACCTCCCCTGTGTCATTAACATCTAGATATTCTTTAATGTCTACCTTTAATTTGGAAACTATGGCAGGATCATTAAGGTTAAATTTCCACAATGTGGTACGTTTTTTCCTAGCCACCTGCAAAGATAGAGATAAGACTGTGGTCAGATAGATCTCTTGTTAATATGTCACAGTCCCTGACCCTACTTTAAACTTTAAACATGAAAAACTAGTCCAGCCTTGCATACACTTTAAATGAACCAGAGTAATGAGTGAAATCTATGGTAGATGCCTAGCGGTCCCTCCATACATCTATTATCCCCATCTCTACCATATAGGAATTGACTTTTCTAGTAAGTGCTGTTACCTAGTTGGTCGGGGTGGAGGAGTCTAGTTTAGGGTCAAGTCTAAAGTTAAAATCCCCCCCAAAGACAACTATCCCCTGAAAATCCACCATTAAATCAAACATATTCCTATAGAATAGCCAATCGCTCCCGGGGAGAGCATAAACATTTAAAATTGTGATTTCAGACCCCTCTATCCTTTCTGTTATTGTAACAAATCTGCCTTCCTCGTCACAGAGTTCTTAGATATGTTCATAGTTAAGTGTACCAGAGATAAGTGTAGCCACACCCGTCTTGTGTTTGGACTTAACGGAAGAGGAGAATACATATTTAAAACCCTTTCTTTTCAATCTCAAGTGATCTACTTGGTTCATGTGTGTCTACTGAAGTAGTGCAATCTGGGCCTTCTCCTTCCTTAGTTTGGACAGTATCTTATTCATCTTAATCACGTTCAGAACCCCGTTAACATTAAAAGAGATTACTTTCACTGACTCACTTCCCATAAAGATATATTAAGTTACCACAGCGCATAAACTCAATAGCAGCAGGCAACCCCCTCTTAAAACAGTAACAAGTGAAAAAAGTTAAGAATAAACAGAAAACATTTGAACATAACTGGATCTTGAAAGCTCCAAAGCTGGCTTCTGACAGTGGAGCACTTCCACTGACACCCTCACAACTTGAAGGGAAACCCCTTATTACTCCCTGAGTTAGGGGGCCTTCCACTGCGACGGCAGTCACAGCACGAGAAGCCCCACCCATTTTAGCTCGACAGTAACCATAATTCACCATGTTGTTGTTAAGGTTCACATAATTGAGGAAGGAGAGTACAAACAACCAGGTCCAGAAGATCTTGGTCAAACAATTGATTTTAATGAATACACGCGTGGGAAGACCAGTCTGTACGCAGACAGGGATTGATCTTCGACTTAATCAAAGCATACACAGATTTTTATAGCATCAGGGTTTGAATTAATGACGCCCCTTCATACGTCACAGACAGAATATATACACACGTCAAATCAAAACCACAATGACTTTTAACACAGTTTAAAAGAACGTTGTCTTCGTCTTGATGGCAGGTACATCCTGTCACTGCCGGATGCTCTCTTGTCATCTTGACACCTCAGCAGCAGTTCTGCGACAAACTGCTCTTTTGCAACCCCAAGCAAAACATGATTAAACTTCCACCTATAAATGATTCTCTCTAACTGAGTGTGTGTGTGTGTCTATGTCGTCCTCAAATGCTCTCTCATCTCACCTGTTGCACTTCGGACCTTTTACCAGACCAGAGGCTCATCCTTATGTGTAATAACCTAACTGAAACTACATGTACTATGTTGAATAAATGTTTTAATCAAGAACTTCTACTAAAAACTTAATAAAAGAATATAAAAGTATAACAGACAATTTGAATAAGCTAGTAATTCAAATAGCCTTGTCTAACCTGCTCCTCAGAATAACTTAGACTCTGCTTTCACTTCTGCAAACTCTCTGCAACTTCCTGTCAGCCTGCAACTTAGTCTTTCTGAAAGACACACACACTGTTTAAACCTCTGAATACAATATCAATACTGTAAATTATATTATTAATGCAATGGTTTACTTACAGCTGGGCTCGTCAGGCACTCTTTTTGGCTGCAGTGGTTGTTATCATATTCTATCTCCTGTTTCTGCTCGGTTTCAACTCGTAATTTTCGACTCTCCTTTTTCTCCTTCCCTCACGCTCACACACACAGTGGGGGGGGGGGGGGGGGGGGGGGGGCAGTCCCACACGTTCTCCCTGCAGCACGGACTATACTGCCCGTGAGGCTACAGTCTTAAAGGGCCATGCCTGTAACACTCAGCTCATATTGCCTTTATATTAAATCAATTTGTGAATAATACGTTTTAAAAGATTTCTTCACATCAATATGCAAGTAGAGGTGACGTAATTTAGTGATTCACCTGATTCACCTGATCCAGCCTTAACTATAAGCTTTTTCAAAAAAGAAAGTCTTAAGCCTAATGTTGAAGGGGCTGAAGGGTCTGCTTTCCATACTACTTTTAAATATCCTAATAACCACAAGTAAGCCAGCAGTCTGAAAGTTATGTGCTCTAATTGGGTGATATGGTACTATGAGGTCTTTAAGATGTCTGTCAAAGGACTGTAAGGCCAGTATGTGGAGTGGGCCCAAAAGCAGGCTCAGTTGAAAGCAGGGACGATTTTAGCCCATTTTTGGGGGTGCTTCATGTTTGCTGCCCTACAATCCGTCCTGCTCTGTAGTAAAATCAGCGACATTTGACTGTCCTGTTGCTCCCATTGAAATGTATACAGCCTATTTAAAATCTAAAACTTAACATTGTCCGTAGCCTGCTGTTGTTATCACTGTCCTGTTTGAAATGTAATGAGAGAAACTGGTTATTTTGTCATATGTGCTGATATTGAACCCAAGGTACTAACTAGCTAATTGACTGGATGCCCATTAACCTTATAACTCCTGGTGTGTGTGTGTGTGTGTGTGTGTGTGTGTGTGTGTGTGTGTGTGTGTGTGTGTGTGTGTACAGAGAGACAGGCAGGTTCATAATGGATATAAGGAAGTTTTTTTAAAAACAAGAGCCACGTTTAGGTAAAAGTGTGAGATCACATGATCTATCAATAAAGGATAATGTTGGATCATCCATCCATCCATCCATCCATCTTCATCCGCTTTATCCGGGGCCGGGTCACGGGGGCAGCAGCCTAAGCAGAGAGGCCCAGACCTCCCTCTCCCCAGCCACCTCCTCCAGCTTATCCGGGGGAATACCAAGGCGTTCCCAGGCCAAGCGAGAGATATAATCTCTCCAGCGTGTCCTGGGTCTGCCCCGGGGCCTCCTCCCGGTGGGACATGCCTGGAACACCTCACCCAGGAGGCGCCCAGGGGGCATCCTTGTCAGATGCCCGAACCACCTCAGCTGGCTCCTTTCGATGTGGAGCAGCAGCTGCTCTACTCTGAGCCCCTCCCGGATGGCCGAACTTCTCACCCTATCTCTAAGGGAGAGGCCAGCCACCCTTCGGAGGAAGCTCATTTCTGCCGCTTGTATCCGCGATCTCGTTCTTTCGGTCACTACCCACAGCTCGTGGCCATAGGTGAGGGTAGGGACGTAGATCGACCGGTAAATTGAGAGCTTCGCTTTTACACTCAGCTCCCTCTTCACCACGACGGACCGGTGCAGCGTCCGCATTACTGCAGCTGCAGCCCCAATCCGTCTGTCGATCTCCGGCTCCCTTCTCCCATCACTCGCGAACAAGACCCCGAGATACTCGAACTCCTCCACTTGGGGCAGGAACTCATCCCCGACCTGGAGTGGGCACTCCACCCTTTTCCGGCTGAGAACCATGGCCTCAGATTTGGAGGTGCTGATCCTCATTCCCGCTGCTTCACACTCGGCTGCGAACCGTTCCAGTGCGAGCTGGAGGCCCTCACCCGATGAAGCCAACAGAACCACATCATCTGCAAAAATCAGAGATGAGATTCTGAGGCCACCAAAGCGAAAGCCCTCCGCCACTTGGCTGCGCCTAGAAATCCTGTCCATAAAAATTATGAATAGAACCGGAGACAAAGGGCAGCCCTGGCGGAGCCCATCACCCACCGGGAACGAGTCCGACTTATTGCCGGCAATGCGAACCAAGCTCCTGCAACGGTTGTATAGGGATCGAATGGCCCGTAGCAATGGGCCAGACACCCCATACTCCCGCAACACCTCCCACAGGACACCCCGAGGGACACGGTCGAATGCCTTCTCCAAGTCCACAAAACACATGTAGACTGGTTGGGCAAACTCCCATGCACCCTCAAGTATCCTGGAGAGGATAAAGAGCTGGTCCAGTGTTCCGCAACCAGGACGAAAACCGCATTGTTCCTTCTGTATCCGAGGTTCGACTAACGGACGAACTCTCCTTTCCAGCACCCTGGCATAGACTTTCCCAGGGAGGCTGAGGAGTGTGATCCCCCTGTAGTTGGAACACACCCTCCGGTCCCCTTTCTTAAAGATGGGGACCACCGCCCCGATCTGCCAGTCCACAGGTACTGCCCCTGATCTCCACGCAACATTGCAGAGGCGTGTCAACCAGGACAGCCCTACAATGTCCAGAGCCTTCAGGAACTCGGGGCGGACCTCATCAACACCAGGGGCTCTGCCACCAAGGAGTTGTTTAACTGCCTCAGTGACCTCGCCTCCGGAAATTGGCGGGTCATTCCCCTCATCCCCAGACTCTGCTTCCTCCTCAGAAGACGTGTCAGTGGGATTAAGGAGGTCCTCGAAGTATTCCTTCCACCGCCTAACAATTTTCTCAGTCGACGTCAGCAGCGCTCCGCCAGCACTATACACAGTGCAGGTAGAGCACCGCTTTACCCTCCTGAGACGTCTCACGGTTTGCCAGAATCTCTTCGAGGCAGTCCGAAAGTCTTTTTCCATGGCCTCTCCGAACTCCTCCCACACCCGACAGCAGATAAAGGATCTTTATCTGCAGTAAAGATCTTTTCATACATTGTATACATTGTACCATAAGCCAAGGTGTCTCCATTTTTCTAATTTTTTAAATAATATTTTGTACATTTCAAGGACTCTTCTATTTTTGGAATGTATTTTTTATGTATCTTTATTATATTATACACACACATTAAAAGTGAATCTCTGTCCAAAAAATGCACTGTTTACTTTTTACTCACTGTGAGCATCATTCATTATTCTCCCGCAGTAATTAAGGTTAATGTCAATGGAAAATTGTACTTAGTAGTCAGTATAATCTTTTAATAATATAAGTTTACATATGGTAGTGATAGGATGTGCAATCCTTAATAGTCTGCAAAAGCTTTGCGTGCATTCCAGAGTGCTCTGGCATTCACACCCACATCCTAGGAGCATGGGAAAAGTCGTACCTTGTCTTATTGTTTTACGGTAGGATTAACGTAGCTATGTCAGTTTTAGTCTAAGTGCCCTTTTTTAAATATAGATTAACTGTTGGATTTTCCAGACCAGCAGGTTAAGTGAAGTCGTTTATGGGGTCACACTCTGACACACACACACACACACACACACACACACACACACACACACACACACACACACATACACCTCCACATTCCAATGTAAGGAATAAACGCCCACTGAAGTATAAATAAAGACCAGGGCAGTCTCAGCGTGGCGAGTCTCTGAGCCCTCACTCTCTCGTGCGAGCGTTCTGGTGACTGCCCTTGCTAGCAAGAAAACTGTGTGTTTCTCTGTGTGATTCTCAGCTGAAGAAGTGTTAGAATATATTTCTTAACAGTTAGGATATGTTTTTTTTTTTATTTTTTATTTTTATTCCAATCCATTCTTCTTTGGCAGCATTTAAATAGCCATTATCAGATTTGATGATTTTGTTACAGACTTTTCAAAAAGTGTTTTGCTTTTGTTTTCACAAACGTGGGATTAAATTGTGTTAAAATGTACAAAACAGTGATGTCATGTTTTGAGAAGAGGACTCAGGCACAGAGAGACTTGATGAATTTAAGAATCTTATGATTTAATAAAGAAATTTGCAGACTTGCACTGAGAGGGTAAAATTATGATGACTGATAATGGAGATGAAGACAACAGACGATGAGGACAGGGAGGAACAGGGGTTTAAATGCACCAAGGAGACAGTCAGAGAGAACTCGGGACAAGTGGAGACATTTAGGGATGCAGGGACTGACAGAGACAGGGAAGAAGTCTCATTGTGACGAGTAAAGTTTGGGCACCTCTTTGGGTGCTCAGCACCCCCAAAGCTCTGATCCTAGAATCGCCCCTGGTTGACAGACTGGTTCACAATAATTTATTTAACTTAGGAGTTTCAACAATGAAAACATGGCAGAAGCGAGAGTCTCATGTGGGTCAGAGGGAAAGAAGGGTTGTTGCCAGGCAGAGAACACGGCCAGTAAGTAAATCTTGATAGAGTCAATCCTTACTTAAAAAGCAGCAAGGAGCTCTTGGAGGAAGCAACAGAGCTAATGTTCAGGTGAGTGGTGAGAAGGACTCTCAAGACAAGAACTGGAATTAAAAAGCTCCTCCTAAGCTCAGCTCTGCTGAGCCCCCCGCGGTCCGCAGCGCTGTTGAAAAGGCTGTGGAAGTCCCTGTATTAAACACGTAAACCAGGGGCCCGTTCTTCGTACCTCGCTAAGTAGGTTAGCTGGATTAGATTGTTGACGATTTCGCGTGATCTTGGATCGTTCGGTTCCCCGAAGCTCATCCGGGACTTGCTGTCATAGCAACAGAGCCGTAAGCGTAAACCTGCTCGGGAGCAGGTTTACTTTATGTAAACAGGATTAGATCGCGGCCACGCAGGTATGTCCGCTTCATTTATACGAAAACAACAGCGATATTCCACCACTGTTTCACCATAAATAAATAACATCAATGTAACTAAAGACAATGCAGCACCTGATCCATTTATTGATTTCACACAGATACATACAGGTCATTTCCTAAAAAAGGTAAATCTACTATTAACATTCTATTACATGTATGTTATTATTACAGATGTAATTCATATTTCAGAGTAGTAATTGCAAATTACTTTGTGTAATCAAGATGAGAGACCACGGCTATAAAAGCGAAGGTGGATTTGGGAACCCTGTCGCAGCCATGTCCTGTCCGTATACGCGAGACACCCATTGCGGAAGGTGCAAGATTGATAAGGAGAGTTTTCAGAATTCAGCGTATATTGCGGGACAGACAGGATCCTTTAGCTCAGCGCGACAGTGTGCTCATAGAGAGATATCGATTTTCCCGTGAGGATATAATTTACTTAACCAACTTGTTGACGAGGGGGTGCAGGACCACCACCTGTCTTTTTTTTTTGCTCTGCCCTTTTCTTGGTTGCTGTTATAAACAAACAGATCATTCCAGGGTCTCTTTCCAAGAGACTCAAAGCAATATAAGTGATAAATATTACCATTCTGTAGAATATTCTTATATTTCACTTTTACTTGTTCCCATGTTCTAGTGGGTCCTGTTGTGGCTCTAATGTGAAAGAGGATATAATATAACATATTATAATATAATGTAATATAATATTGGATAATATAGTGTAATATAATAAATCTACCCTACCGCCTACTGGTGTTGGCCAGAGGGGCCGATGGCGCGATATGGCAGCCTGGCTTCTGTCAGTCTGCCCCAGGGCAGCTGTGGCTACAACCGTAGCTGCCTCCACCAGTGTGTGAATGTGAGAGTGACTGAATAGTGGCATTGTAAAGCGCTTTGGGTGCCTTGAAAAGCGCTATATCAATCCAATCCATTATTATTATTATTATTATTATTATTATTATTATTATTATTATTAAATTACTTACGAGTTTAATTTGTCAGCAACTTTCTGCCAGCCCTCTCTCCTTGCTTTTGCAGCCTTTGCAGTGTTCCCTTGCGTTCTGATTAAACTCTGAAACTCCTGAAATCCCTCACTCAAAAGTTCTTGCTCTGCTGCCGAAAAATACCGAGCACGCTCCGTCGACATTTTCGCCGACCAATCAGAGGGTTGCCGATCAATGTTTCCACTATCGATGCGTAGCCCCTTTTACGACACCCAGACGTAGAGACCTAAAATTCATTCCAGATACACAATATAACCATCCCTCCCAAACAGTGGTCACAAATCAGTCCAAATGTGTGGTAGTGGGCACATCTGCTATATTGAGATAATCCATCCCACCTCATCAGGATGCTGATCTGACATCATGAGTAGTGCACAGGTGTACCTCAGACTGCCCACAACAAAAGGCCACCCTGGAATGTGCAGTTTTTTGCGCTATTGGGGGTCTGGGGACCCAGAACCGGTCAGTATCTGGTGTGACCACCATTTGCCTCATGCAGTGCAACACATCGTCGCATGGAGTCTATCAGATTGTCAGTTGTGGCCTGTGGAATGTTGGTCCACTCCACTTCAATGGCTGTGCGAGGTTGTTGGATATTCGTGGGAACTGGTACACGCTGTCGTATACGCCGGTCAAGCACATCCCGAACATGCTCAATGGGTGACATGTCCGGTGAGTATGCTGGCCATGCAAGAACTGGGACATTCTCAGCTGCCATCTGCCCTGAACAATGTGAACCATGATTCATCCGTGAAGCGCACACCTCTCCAACGTGCCAGACGCCATCGAATGTGAGCATTTGCCCACACAAGTCTGTTACGGCGACGAGCTGGAGTCAGGTCAAGACCCCGATGAGGACGACGGGCATGCAGTTGAGCGTCCCTGAGACGGTTTCTGACAGTTTTTGCAGAAATTGTTTGGTTGTGCAAACCAATTGTTCCAGCAGCTGTCTGGGTGGCTGGTCTCAGACGATCTTGGAGGTGAACCTGCTGGATGTGGAGGTCCTGGGCTGGTGTGGTTACACGAGGTCTGCGGTTGTGAGGCCGGTTGGATGTGCTGCCATATTCTCTGAAACGCCTGTGGAGACGGCTTATGATTGAGAAATGAACATTCAATGCACGGGCGACAGATCTGGTTGACATTCCTGCTGTCAGCATGCCAATTGCACGCTCCCTCATTGCTTGTGGCATCTGTGGCATTTTGCTGTGAGACAAAACTGCACATTCCAGGGTGGCCTTTTGTTGTGGGCAGTCTGAGGTACACCTGTGCACTACTCATGATGTCAGATCAGCATCCTGATGTGGCACACCTGTGAGGTGGGATGGATTATCTCAATATAGCAGATGTGCCCACTACCACACATTTGGACTGATTTGTGACCACTGTTTGAGAGGGATGGTTATATTGTGTATCTGGAATGAATTTTAGGTCTCTACGTCCATCCCATGGGGAATGGGAGCAGTAACAAAGGTGTTGCGTTTATATTTTTGTTGAGTGTATATAAATAAAACTGAATTAAATGGAACTGATAGTGAAGTACTGGTTTAGGATTTGTCTTCAAAATGCTCACAATAATTTATCATTTATAGCTTTTTCTCTCTGTAGCACTAAAAGAACCATAGTTTTCCACAGCTGCATACCAAACAGATAAATAGCGCACTTAAGTAACACAATGTAGTATTTCATTCAGTGACATATATTATTATTATTATTATTAAACTAATAAAGTTTGACAATGAAAGTTTGATAATACCAACCATTGAATAAAATATCTTAAACCTTAAACTTGAAAGAAATGCCAAAAAACTAAAATTGCTTCCTCATACCCTTTTTTCTTTTGTGTTTTCTTTTTTATATTTATTATTTTATGTGATATGTTCTTTGTTTTGAAGTTGTTTCATCCCTGCAGGATCACTTAACATATTGTTAAAATTTTTCCTAGTTAGATCACTAACAAAAACAGGCATTCACCTGTTATTCAGAGGAGATGTGATTCCTGTCATGACTCATAAATGACTTTTTTTCCTGGACTGCTAAATCACTATCAGACTCTGGATTGAGACTTGCCCCTTTGATGTTGTGACTATACAGCACAGTTGTTCCAGGCTTACTGAAAACAATTACCATTCACTGCTCACGATATTGATAATATGTCTGTGAAGGTTCTCAGTCATCCAGGTCATCGTAGTCAAAGGAGCTTGCAAAGAAAAGCGTCTGGACTTCTTTAAGTTGCTTGAAGACGTTTCACCTCTCATCCGAGAAGCTTCTTCAGTTCTAAGGTCAAATGGTGGAGAGTCCCAGATATAAACCTAGTGGGAGTTTCCCCCCACAGAGGGACAAAAGGACCCCTTGATGATCCTCTAATCGCCTGAGCCAAGGTGTGAAACTGGGTGTGGGTCCCAATCAGCCAGAGTTTCGGGTGTGTTCATTGTGAAACCTGGCCCCACCTTATCATGCGAATTCCTGAGGTCAGATGGCCCAGGATGTGAGTGGGCGTTAAGGCGTCTGGGAAGGGATCTCAAAACTGGATTATAGATGGCGGAGAGTTGGTGTCGTAAACCCCCGCCTCTGTTCAAAGATGGTCGCTCACAGTGGACATAGATGGCTTCTTTCACTCCTCTTTCAAACCATCTGTCCTCTCTGTCCAAAATGTGAACATTGGCATCCTCAAAAGAGTGTCCTTTATCCTTAAGATGCAGATGGACTGCTGAGTCTTGTCCTGTGGAGGTGGCTCTTCTGTGTTGTGCCATGCACTTGTGAAGTGGCTGTTTGGTCTCTCCAATGTAGAGGTCTGAGCATTCCTCGCTGCACTGTACAGCATACACCACATTGTTAAGTTTGTGTTTTGGCGTTTTGTCTTTCGGGTGAACCAGTTTCTGTCTGAGCGTGTTGCTGGGTCTGAAATACACCGGGATGTCATGCTTGGAGAAAACTCTCCTGAGTTTCTCTGATACGCCGGCTACATAGGGGATGACAATGTTGTTGCGTCTGTCCTCCCTCGCTGGTGTCTGATCTTCTTTTCTGTGCCTCTTTGCTGACTTTAAGAACGCCCATTTAGGATAGCCGCACGTTTTGAGTGCTTCCTTTACATGTGTGTGTTCCTTCTTTTTCCTTCAGGCTTAGAGGGAACATGTTCTGCCCGGTGGTGTAGGGTCCTAATTACTCCAAGTTTGTGTTCCAGAGGGTGATGGGAGTCAAAGAGGAGGTACCGGTCCGTGTGTGTGGGCTTCCGGTAAACTTCGATGTTGAGTTTGCCGTTCTCTTCAATGTGCACCGCGCAGTCCAGGAAAGGCAGACAGTTGTCCTTTGTGTCTTCCCTGGTGAACTTGATGTTCTTATCCACAGCGTTAATGTGCGCAGTGAAGGATTCCTTAGAACTGAAGAAGCTTCTCGGATGAGAGGTGAAACGTCTTCAAGCAACTTAAAGAAGTCCAGACGCTTTTCTTTGCAAGATATTGATAATAGTTTTTATATAACAGAGTGAACTACTTCCATAAACATTAATCTGGCAGTTCAAATCGATTATGATATGATTATGATACAATGTCTATTATGTTACTATTATGTACACTCAGTTTCTGTGACTGAAATGAAATCCCATGAGTGTATATGTAGTTAATAAAATCCATTATATTATATATTACTGTTGGATAGATGCTTAACAATAGTTGTAAGAGGCAACTTTTTTAAATAAAACTTTTCAGAAAAAAATATTATATTTTATTATTAATAAATATAGCAAAAATAATAAGCCAATTTGTAATAAGGTACTTTGAAGATTTTGTTTTGGAATTTGCAACCTGTATGAGACATTTAAACAAAAAAAATCATTTAGGTAAATGATTGTACGTATACAAGATGAGTTTAATGATGATGTTTAATGAATGATGTTTGCATCAGATTTAATACACACTGCCTTCACTCTTGGCTCATGGCCAGCCACAACACTTGCAACCGTCATGAAAGACAGATCCAGATCCACACTGGGAAACATGGGTCACGCCACCAGCACAGTTGTAAAAGCTGCTTTGGTCATCTGGGTTTGGGTAAAGGCCATCTGGTTTCCCATTGCAGAATCCTGGTCCCGGGGCATGGGTGGTAGTGGTTGTGGTTGTGGTGGTGGTGGTTGGAGTGGTGGTGCTCGTTCCAGGTTTTGGGGTGGTGGTTGGGGGTAGTGTGGGAAGCTCTGGAAGCTCTGGAAAATACAAGTTTAAATTCATGTTTATATAAGTCACTGCTTAAAATCAATTCTACCTTCTGAAAATATGCTTGTTTAGAAAATATTACGTCTTCATATCTAAATTTCACAGGTTCTTATGATACCAGTTGCACACTGTTTTTTTAAACATAGAAAGACTAAAAGAAATCATTGGCGTTAATCTGCTTTGGGCATACCAATTTCAAGAAGGTTGCGCAGATGAGAGAGCAGAGGATGGGGACCCTCCCCGCAGAATTTTCCTGCAAAGTCATCCAAATCAAGAGCCCACACAAAGGCCCCGCCAAACTTCTGATCTTTCAGGTAACGTACCTATTGGGGAAAAATTAAACAGAGATTGATATCACTACCTTGTACATACATAAATGTGTTAAACATAAAGAAATGATGCGAGTTTTCTCACTTACCTTGGTTTCATAGCTCTCCTTGTTGTCAAATCCTACCCACTCATTGTTTTTGAAAGCATAGGGGACTTTCTGGTCTTCAATCCAGTTAATGGTGCTGCCTTTCACGAAGGTACAGATCTACAGCACAGACTACATGGTTAACATTTGTCGTTTTATAAATATCATTAGATATCAAAGCAACATATGCTATACATCATGAGGCAATCATTAAATTCCAGCCTTAAGAAATGTACCTCATAATAAGACCAGAATCCAGCTTCACGGGTGTATGGACCAGCTGATGCTGGGCCGCTAGCTGGAGCACCAACACCAGTGTTTGATGATGTCAGGCGGAAGGTACGACCATAAGATGCAAATCCCATCCTCAGCTTCTCCAGTGGGGTGCCATTGTCTCTCCAATATTTCATGGCATAGTCCTATAGAAGTTAAAAAATGTGAAGTTTGTGTTCATAAGAAGTTACCTGTTAAAGTTACAGTTATCTTTTAAATGAATCTTATTTCAGTTTTAACGGTTTACTTACAATGTTGAAATAGATAAGGTCACCAAAGTCCTGAGATCCACGGTACAAAGGGCTGTTGTGTCCAGTGAATTGCTCCCAAGTTCCATGGAAGTCGTAGGTCATTATATTGATGAAATCTAATTCTCTGCAATAAGGAAATAAACATAAACAGTGACTTTCATGCTTACATTGCACAACTGTCAGATTTCTAAAAGTAGTAGATGAAGTAAGATGGTTTATAAAGCAGGACCCTCACTTGGCTATCTCAGCGATCTCATATCCAGCATCAATGGTTCCTTTTCCAGCAGCAACAGCAGCAGTTAGCATGAGCTGGGGATTGCCGGTAGCTTGGGCTTCAGCTGCAAAGGCAGCAACAAGTTCCTATAAAAGTGCACCACATAACAGTGTAAGAATGGAGTCCATGGGGTTTAGGAGGTATAGCAGATCATCTACCGATTGGAAGGTTAGTGGAATCAGTCCATTTAGCATTTACCATTCAAGTATGATACAAACGAAACAACATCAATGAGATGTAGATTTTAAAAAATGGAGATCTATACCCACCCTGCAGAGCAGAGTAAACCTCTGTTTGTCCTCAGGAGGACTTCCACGGGATCCAGGGTACTCCCAGTCCAAATCCAGACCGTCAAATCCATGAGTCCTCAGAAATCTGATAGTAGACTGGATGAACTTCTGACGATTAGCTGCAGTAGAAACTGTGATGGAGAACCTGCAAAAAAACAAAAAAACACAAAAACCAAGTTAACATTTGATCTTTATAGTAAAATCTGCTTAGTGCTTTATGTCTTTAACAGGAGAATTGTGATTAATGTTTGCTGTGTTTAATAATGGAAACTTCTTTTTGATTTTGATTTGATTCAGACTGATGGTTTACACATAATATTTGGTTAGCTACGTACCATTGTCCTAATGTGAAATAATTTTCTTTCTTTAAAGTATTTCTTACTGTGTTGACCCAAAGTTCCATCCACCAACGGCCAAGAGAGTCTTCAGGTGGGGATTCCTGGAAACAGCAGAAAACTTGTAATATCATTAAAGAAACTGTAATATCTTAGTGGAAAACTCTTAAAGACACGATACGCTCAAGAGGTATTGTGTTTTGCTTTACCTCTGACCTATAGGATAATATCCACTTACTTGGTCTTCAGATCATTGAAAGACTTGTAGAGGACGTCGTCATTCCACTCGTAGGTAACCAGCTCATTGTTGGAGTTGATGATGGAGAATGCATAGATGAGGGTGGTGCATAGGAAAGGGTCCACATTTTGTGGCAGAAACTTTCCATCTCCAGGCCTGTACTGGGACCAGTTGGTGAAGTAGCACTCCATCCTGCTGGCAGATCCTGTGGCGGTGCAAAGTAATATTAATAAAGCACAGGTCCCAGTAGTGATACACAAGTAGTGATCAAAATGTCAGTTGTTTACCAAAGTAAACCCAACTTACCCAGCTGGCTTATCACCAGGCACAAACCTATGGAAATTTTAATATAAGAGTAAGCAAAATAAAAACTTGCATGATATACTTATATTACATAGATCCAGTAAATTCTTAAAATACCTGCTAGAATTGTGAGCCTGGCCATCTCAGATTCACTTCTTAAGAGTTCACTTAATAAAAATGAAGTTGGTTCTACAAATCAGGCAACACTGTAAGACGTATAAAAGTATATATAAATAAATAATCACAATTACGAGAGAATAACTTCGAGAGACTGTTCCCCTTGTTTACTCACCTTGAGACCAGACGAAATACCCAAAAAAGCTGCAGCGAAGGTGGGTCTTTTATACACCTGATTGTATTATGAAAACCAGGAAGGTATAGCACTCTTTCGTAAATCCAAGTCATAAATGGTTTCTTTATTAGGATGTGCTTTGATAAGAGAGTGCTCAGTCTTAGCCATAAGTAGACAATAATTTACTCTATGTGGTATTCTTTTTATGTATATGACCCTGGTGTACTTTAGGTCACTAGATATATCACATTATCATCAGTATTCAGTTAAACCAATCTTAGGACACAATAATCTCCTGATATAACCTTGTTTTGGATACAGAGCATATTGTTATGCTGTCATGGTAACCTTACCTGGGGAAATATAGGTATGCAATTTTATTTTTTGATTATTTTTGATTAAAATAAAGAAGAAAATAACGAAATGGATTATAAAACAATAATACACATTGAAATGCACAAAATGAAAATGTAAACTTTAATATTTCAAGATTAAAGTCAATCTTCAAAGTACAGTGAAGTGTTTATATAAAAATATTCTGCACATTTCAAGTTTATTCTGACAATACAAGAAAGAAAATCCTTTCTTACTGATTAATGATCTACTGATCTACATTATACTATATTTGCACACTTTGCATCTTGCACATCTTCATCCTGTCTTGTCTACAATATCCTGACCATAACTTGAACCTGGTATTCAATACCTACTGCACAATCATCTCACTTTACTGTAATTACACATGACCACTTCGTATTGTCTCTGTCCTGTCTTTGTTTATTGTACAAAGATGTAGTAAGTAATAGTACCTTTTTAGCTCTTAATTTCAATCAAAGCTTTATTCGTCACATTTACCCAAATTTAGCAATTTATTATTTATTTGTAATTCCTAGTTTTATATCTCTCTGAGATTATTTTTTTTTTATATTCTTATAAATGCACCATGGGGCTTGGGGCGAAATGGCATTTCGGTACGCTGTATACTGTGTATATTATTATACTGACAATAAAGACCTTGAATCTTGAATAATGCCTGGAACTAATGGTGAAGGTTTGAATTTCTCAAAATCTGTTTGTTTTTCCTTTAAATGGTCTGTTTTTGAGTTTCAGGTTGTTATTTAAAATAGATGTTGTCAGGATCTGACGGCGCCCTGACCGGTGGACCTGCCAGTGTGTATATTTGTGTGCGTGTGTATGTGTCTTCCCCTCCGGCTCCGCTGTCATGTGATATATGTGACATATAGATAACAAGGAAGACCTGAACAATAGCAAAAGATGTATTTGTTTTCCATGATAACTAATTTCTTTAAAAAGGGAAAATAAATCAATTCATTCAGGAATCTAACTAAATATCTAACCAAAGTATACTTATCTCTAAGTATGCTTTGGTTAGAAAGGTGGCAATAATCAAAAGAGAAGCTCGTAAACTCGTAAAGCTGTATTATGACATATGACATTTATTTCTTTATATCATATTATGGCATTTATATCTTTTGTTGAAGACTAGCCATGACCTTTGATCATCAACCATAAAGCAAAGCAGCAACAAAGTAATTCCTTCATATATATATATACACACACATGAGTGCGTGCATGTGTGTGTGTGTGTTTGTGTGTGTGGATAGGTGCATAGATATAACATAATATACCTACATAATAAGTAAATAAGTAAATCACAAACAAGTATTTTTTTTTTTAATGGCTCTCACCTATGGCAGTTCTTACAATCCATTCAAATAAATTTGATTCACTTCAATTCAATTTTACTTATATAGAGTCAGAATAATAATACTTATAATAATAATACATATGGTTAATGCTCCAAGAAAATAAGATAGTAACTAATTAAACTAAATAAAATAGTACAATATATTGTAAAGTTACAAAATATAGAATAGCTTTAATTATAAATATCCCAGTAGAGAGAGATATTAGGCCCCTTATGTCAAACAGAGTGATTTGTGGCCCCAATAAAAATGATTTGTAACCCTAGGAAGTAATAAAGGAAGTAATATAGGAAGTAACAAAAATATGATATTCATAAAAATATGATATTCATCAAAAAGTATGATATTCATCCAAAATATGCTAGTTCATAGCTCATTGCTTTTTTTCCCTCCAAAAAAGAACTAATTGATTATTTTTAAAAAAAAAGTTTTTATAACTAATAGCATTATTTCATTTTTAAGCCATTAAAATACGTTTTTTTTACTTTTTATGCTTAAAAACGCCATCTGGTGGTGGGTGTGTCTGGGACCGTGCTTGTGTCTTGGGTCCGTGCTTGTGTGTTTAAAAATGTGTTAAACCAGGGTAAAAGTGCTTAGTTAAACTTTTGCTTTGTAACGTTCAGTATGGCCAGACATACAGGTTGCATGCCTCGGGGGAAAACTTTATTTCAATTTATTTGCATTTGTTTAATCCGAACAAAGAGATTTAGAATCAAACTCAGAATCGCAAAAAACTCTCGCGATCCCCGAAAAACTACCCCAAGCATAAGCGCACCGCTGCGGCACACCTGCACCAGGGTAAACCTCCGCCTATCCCACTCCTGCTTTACAGGTGAAAATAGAGCAACAGCACCGCTAGTCTTTGACTTTATTTATGTTCTGCTGTGTCTTACTTGCATCTATTTGAAAGACTGAGTGTAAACACAAAAAATATTTTATTTTATGTGCTGGGATGTGCAGAAAATAGGTTTAAATGTTAAACAAATTTCTTCCAGTCAGAGAATGTTGCATATAATTAAATTTTTGCTTGATGCATAAAGTTAAAAGATTAAAACTAATAAAACAAGTTTAAAAAAAAAGAGACTTTTCCATTTGATTACATTTTGTATGATGGATTATGCAGAAAAAGTAGATTTGGGCTGAAAGATCTATCGCTTTATCACCTCTTCAGGTTGTAAATCGTGTTTTTTAAAAAGTAACTAAGTAACTAATTACTTTTGAAAATAAGTAATGAGTAAAGTAACTGGATTACTTTTTAGGGGAAGTAATCAGTAATTAGTTACTGATTACTTTTTTCAAGTAACTTGACCAACACTGATTATGACCCATCTCACCCTGGTAGTTTTTGCGGTGTGCAAAAATTGATTAAAAGCGTACAGGATGAGACTGGTACAAAGATTAACGCGCAAACAGCTCAGCAGTTCCTGTCAGAGCAGGATGCTTACACCTTACACCGAGCTGCACGCCTGCGCTTTCCGAGAAACTGTGTGTTTGTCCCCAGACACTTAATCAATACCAAGCAGACTTTTGTGATATGAGAGCATTATCCGAGCATAACGATGGCTATCAATATTTACTTACAGTTATAGATATTTCCTCTAAAAAGGCTTATGCAAGAGTCTTGAAAAACAAAACAGGCGTTCAAGTCACTAAGGCTTTTGACTCTGTCTTAAAAGATAGCCAAATCCCTCAAAAGCTACAAACAGATAGCGGTATGGAATTTTTTAGTTCCAGTTTTCAATTTTTAATGAAAAAGCATGGTATAAATCATTTTGCTACAGGGAGTGATCTAAAAGCCTCAGTCTGTGAAAGGTTTAATAGAACTAAGTAAAGGAAGTAAAATGTATAGATATTTTACAAGATTTATTACACAGCTATAACACTAGTTATCATCGGTCCATAAAAATGGCCCCGAATCAAGTAAATTCAGACAACACAGCATTAGTATTTCAAAACCTATATGGCACTTCTTCTTCTTCTTGCTGCAGAAAAAGCCCATGAAATTTAAAAAGGGAGGTCACGTGAGGCTGTCTAAAGTTAGAGGTGTGTTTGATAAGCGGTATGAGCAAACATTCACCGGTGAGATATTTACTATTGACCAATGCATACCCGGAGACCCTCCTGTTTATAAAATCAAAGATTATGATGGGGAAGAAATTATCGGTAGTTTTTACGAGCATGAGCTGCACAAAATCGCTCTTGCCAAGGAAAAGCTCTATCACATAGACAAAATTCTCCCAAAGCATAAACAGAGGGGACAGGTTTATTTCCTGGTCAAATGGAGGAACTGGCCTGATTTTGAATGGAGGAAAAAGGGTGATGCTGAGCAGAGGCCTGATGACGTGATTAAAATGAAAATACGCGCCGGCTTTTATGAGGACACGTTGAGAGCAGAGATTGAAGCCTGCCTCAGGCGTATCGACTCTGATATTTATCTAAAATATCACCCGATTGTTAAAAAGTTTGAATTCACAGCTGGGGGCATATATCAACTTAGGTTTTTCCCGCCTCTCGCATATATGCTTGGTGTCCCAGCAGGTGTCTGGCAGCGATTCGAGCGCAAATTTGCCCCATAACCTGCAGATATAAAGGCAGGGTGTTATCATCTATTCTGTTATTCTGATATAGCTGCGTTACAGCTCATGGGTGATAGCTACTCCCCCATACTGCGTACGGAGATATCATCACCCTGTGCTTTAACAAACCAGACTACATTCCTGTGGCTCGCAAACACATCGAAAATATCCATATTGAAATCAAAACCGATCAGAACGAGCCTGTAAACTTTACCTACGATAAAACGATAGTCAAGCTACATTTCCAGCCTGTCAAGGATCTGCCATAACTCATAGCAATATGGATAATAATAGATTTATACGGTATTAGGAAACGCAGGCTGGTAACGGCCTGCCCGGCTTTTCAGGTGCGCCAGTAATTTACGGACGAGGAATAGCATCTATTTTCTCAAAATTGTTTAGATTTGTGACCCCGTTCATAAAGCGGGGTGTGAGCATCGCAAAATCTCATCTGAAAGCTGCTGTCAAAGGCTTTGCTTCAGATGTTGTCACCTCCTCACTCTCAAATTTGACTCGTTCGAACACACCAGAACAGCAAGAGGGCTCGGGGCTGAGCATAATTTCACGTAGACCCTTAAAACGGCCTCCGGGTCAGAGGCTGACAGAGTTTAAAAAGCAGAAGAAAACGGTGAAAAAGAGGCAGACTGGTAAAACCATCAGACGGACAGGACACAAGTCTAAAGCTGATATATTCTAAAAAACAACAACTAAGAAACAAACAGCAATGTCTTTACTTCACGAGAGATCAAGTGAATGCACCTTATAAAAACACCTTGTGTGTACAAGAGATATTGAATTGAGGATGAGGAAAATGATTTGACCTGATTACGGTAATTTACAGGGCATGGTAATGCTAAAGAATTCGCTGGCATGAAGTTTGTTAAATAAGTTTTCAGGCACGCGCTTGCAAGCGTGCTGCGGCTGAAAGGATCTACTCCTGTCTCTTCAATAAACCCGTTTCTGAACAATGTGGAACCCCGAGCTAGAATTTCAACATCGTTTTCACAGTATGAAAGGGCCTCTTTCATGAAATTAAAGGTGCCGAAGCTGACTGAATGATACCATTCGTAAAATTCCTGCCTGCCTTGGGTCGTCATCCATTCCAGACTATAAGCGGAGGGGGGAGGGTAAGGGCCTGAATAAGTTAGGTTTTGTTTCGAACTGAAACAATGGGGGGAAAAGCCTTTAATGCTGTCTGAAAAACCCATTGCTTTGGGTATAGCTGACAGTGGCAGTGTTGCCAACTCCTCAGTAAGGAAAATTGCTATTGGTTGTCCTAAAAGTCGCTAGAAGTCGCTAAATGACGTCATCACCTAATTTGCATATTTGGTCATGCTAATCTAATTGTAACCTACGTTGTTGGAGAGAGAAATAACATCGTGGAAGAGACATAAAGTGAGTAAAAAACGTCCTAAATGCATTTAGAGTTTATTTAGAACTACAAATTTAATTTCTTTTAGCAATTATTGTTTTTTTATAATAATAATAATGGATTGGATTTATATAACGCTTTCAAGGCACCCAAAGCGCTTTACAATGCCACTATTCATTCACTCTCACATTCACACACTGGTGGAGGCAGCTACAGTTGTAGCCACAGCTGCTCTGGGGCAGACTGACAGAGGCGAGGCTGCCATATCGCGCCAACACCAGTAGGCGGTAGGGTAAAGTGTCTTGCCCAAGGACACAACGACCAGGACAGAGAGCCCGGGGATCGAACCGGCGACCTTCCGGTTACAGATACGCTTCCCAACCCCCTGAGCCACAGTCGCCCCAGGGTTGGAATTTTAATGTCACAATTCCAACCCTGCTCCTTTACCCGGGCCTGGACCGGCAAGTGACCTGAAATAGGCGCTCTGGTGGAGTTACTTTGTGTGTGTGTGTTTATAAGTAGTTTTAAACCTTGTGATCCACAAAACAGCATAAGAGTAAAAGAAGAACTGACTGCGTTACAGCACCCGCTGCTTGTTGAGAGTAAAAGCGATACGCGCTTTCACATCTTTTTTTAGGGGTCTGAAAACTTGCTAAATATAGCGACAAAGTCGCTAAGTTGGTAACACTGGACAGTGGCATAGGGAGAAAGCAGGAGGAGTCAATATAGCGCTGATTAAAGTCTGGGTCTGCAAAGCTGCATGATCAAGTTTGGTTTTAAACCTTGCTTAACCATGACCCTGAGAATAATGTACGCGTCAAACCCCTTAGCATTATGAGCGACAAAGATAGAGCCCTTAAAGAGAAGGTGTCTAAAATGTGCGAGGAACTTTTCAGCACAATCCTCACCCTGACAGCTCCAAGAGCGATAGAAGCGAGCTGGTTTCGTCTGCGTTTTTGCCTTGTGCTCCTGTTCCTCCTTATGAGATGCCCTTAGAATTTGAGGGTAAGATAGAAAATAGTTAATCATGTTAACTACAAAAGGGATAGTTTTTATAAAATAAGAAAAAAGTGAGAACCTAGAGAGACTGACCGTGATTGGATCTCAAAAGCCGGCGCCGTGAGTTTCGCCTGCCAGGGGGAGAGGCAGCATTGGCTGGGATGCTTCTCTGGGAGCCAGGGACACGGGGACCCAGCGCTGAGCGCAAATCTTGCCTATCCCTATCGGACAGACAGATATTTTTTTCCCCTATGGTCGCGGGAGAGAACAAGTGCCAGTGGGGATGGAACTGTGGCCGGAAGAAGAAGAAGAAGCCGACCGACCTAGCGTAGAGAGCAGGCCTTACCTGTCGCGGGTCGAGAGACGGATGTTCTTGTCTGTGGATCGCTGGAGCTCTGGTGGAGAAGAACTCGGTGAGCTCGAAAAAAGAAAGTTGTCCAAATCTGAGATGTCTAAAAAAAAAAAAAAAGTTTTCTTTTGTACAATTAGCTTTTAATACGGGGAACAAGAATGAAACAAACCTACCAATTCGATCGAGAGAATCAAAAAGAGAAGAGTTGAGCACGCTTATTTCAGAGTCTAAAAAAGAAATAGCAAGGAGTATTTAAAAACAGGAAAAAACAGTAAACATATAAGCATTATATGAACAAGAGTAAGAAAAATGAGGTACCGGATGAGGCCATGATCGCTGCTATAGAAGCACTTTTAGCTCCGAGTGTTAAACTCGAGTTTATATACATTTTAAAAAAGTGTATTCCAATTGTTAAACAAACCCTATTTGCATGGTTCTTGAAGATGAAAAGCTTTTTTTGACAGAAAATGGTTAAAAGCAAAGGATGATTAACACTTACCGATTGATATGCACATAAGGAAAGAGACGCCAGTTGTTGAAGCGGTCTGGAGACAGGGGTCTTATGCGAAGTCACAAACAGTCTGAGCGGCGCTAGCTGTCCATGCTTCCGAAGTCAGACGTCTTGTGGGAGCGCCGTGCCAGTCTTAACCTCAACGGGGAATCATAAAAATCCAAGCTGCGTGCGATTGGCTAACCGGGGTGCGAGGGGAGCCGCCCCTTTGTTATGTGATTGGCAGCGGGGTGAAGTTAGGCGGAGTTGGTCTCCGGCGCAAATTTCGAACGAGGTAAGCAAGCATTCCGGAGCTGAGCCGCGGAGCAATTAACAAGGAAAAAATTGTGCGCTGGCTGTGGTTCTATGCGAGTAAGAGCGAGGTAGAACTTAGGCTGTGCGCTGAATTTGAGAGGAGCTAGTAAGAGGTATCGTTTTGAAGAAAAAAGACAAAGGACTTTTCAGGATTTTTCCCCTGTTTTCGAATATAAGGTTTTGGGTATAGGAGGCTGCTGCATTGAGCTGCGGCCGCAAGGTGGTTGGTGCCTGCCGTGGTGGTAATCCCCGAACCAAATGGTGGACACCAGAGGTGAAGGGAGCCACCAGGCTGAAGAAGGAGTCCTATCGGGCTTGGTTAGCCTGTGGGACTCCGGAGGCAGCCGACAGGTATCGACAGGCCAAGCGGAATGTGGCTCGGGCAGTGGCTGAAGCAAAAACTCGGGTGTGGGAGGAGTTCGGAGAGGCCATGGAAAAAGACTTTCGGACTGCCTCGAAGAGATTCTGGCAAACCGTCAGACGTCTCAGGAGGGGAAAGCAGTGCTCTACCTGCACTGTGTATAGTGCTGGCGGAGCGCTGCTGACGTCGACTGAGAAAATTGTCAGGCGGTGGAAGGAATACTTCGAGGACCTCCTTAATCCCACTGACACGTCTTCCGAGGAGGAAGCAGAGTCTGGGGATGAGGGGAATGACCCGCCAATTTCCAGGGGCGAGGTCACTGAGGCAGTTAAATAACTCCTTGGTGGCAGAGCCCCTGGTGTTGATGAGGTCCGCCCCGAGTTCCTGAAGGCTCTGGACATTGTAGGGCTGTCCTGGTTGACACGCCTCTGCAATGTTGCGTGGAGATCAGGGGCAGTACCTGTGGACTGGCAGACCGGGGTGGTGGTCCCCATCTTCAAGAAAGGGGACCGGAGGGTGTGTTCCAACTACAGGGGGATCACACTCCTCAGCCTCCCTGGGAAAGTCTATGCCAGGGTGCTGGAAAGGAGAGTTCGTCCGTTAGTCTAACCTCGGATACAGGAGGAACAATGCGGTTTTCGTCCTGGTCGCGGAACACTGGACCAGCTCTTTATCCTCTCCAGGATACTTGAGGGTGCATGGGAGTTTGCCCAACCAGTCTACATGTGTTTTGTGGACTTGGAGAAGGCATTCGACCGTGTCCCTCGGGGTGTCCTGTGGGAGGTGTTGCGGGAGTATGGGGTGTCTGGCCCATTGCTACGGGCCATTCGATCCCTATACAACCGTTGCAAGAGCTTGGTTCGCATTGCCGGCAATAAGTCGGACTCGTTCCCGGTGGGTGATGGGCTCCGCCAGGGCTGCCCTTTGTCTCCGGTTCTGTTCATAATTTTTATGGACAGGATTTCTAGGCGCAGCCAAGTGGCGGAGGGCTTTCGCTTTGGTGGCCTCAGAATCTCATCTCTGATTTTTGCAGATGATGTGGTTCTGTTGGCTTCATCGGGTGAGGGCCTCCAGCTCGCACTGGAGCGGTTCGCAGCCAAGTGTGAAGCAGCGGGAATGAGGATCAGCACCTCCAAATCTGAGGCCATGGTTCTCAGCCGGAAAAGGGTGGAGTGCCCACTCCGGGTCGGGGATGAGTTCCTGCCCCAAGTGGAGGAGTTCAAGTATATCGGGGTCTTGTTCGCGAGTGATGGGAGAAGGGAGCCGGAGATCGACAGACGGATTGGGGCTGCAGCTGCAGTAATGCGGACGCTGCACCGGTCCGTCGTGGTGAAGAGGGAGCTGAGTGTAAAAGCGAAGCTCTCAATTTACCGGTCGATCTACGTCCCTACCCTCACCTATGGCCACGAGCTGTGGGTAGTGACCGAAAGAACGAGATCGCGGATACAAGCGGCAGAAATGAGCTTCCTCCGAAGGGTGGCTGGCCTCTCCCTTAGAGATAGGGTGAGAAGTTCGGCCATCCGGGAGGGGCTCAGAGTAGAGCAGCTGCTGCTCCACATCGAAAGGAGCCAGCTGAGGTGGTTCGGGCATCTGACAAGGATGCCCCCTGGGCGCCTCCTGGGTGAGGTGTTCCAGGCATGTCCCACCGGGAGGAGGCCCCGGGGCAGACCCAGGACACGCTGGAGAGATTATATCTCTCAGCTGGCCTGGGAACGCCTTGGTATTCCCCCGGATACGCTGGAGGAGGTGGCTGGGGAGAGGGAGGTCTGGGCCTCTTTGCTTAGGCCCGCGACCTGGCCCCGGACAAAGCGGATGAAAATGGATGGATGGATGGTATAGGAGGGTTCCCTACAAGTTATTCTAGGGGTTTTTGTGCATTTTTTGGAGAAATACAGAGGTTTTTTCGGGAGTTTTTTCCTTCTTATTAGCCTAAGGGATGTGGTAGGAAACTGCGAGAGATTTTATCGAGTTATTATAGGGTTTTTTTTGTTGTGCGTTTTTGGAGAAATACGGAGGTTTTTTCAGGAAGTTTTTTATGTTGGGAGCCGCGGTGCGCTTATGCTTGGGGTAGTTTTTCGGGGATCGCGAGAGTTTTTTGCGATTCTGAGTTTGATTCTAAATCTCTTTGTTTGGGTTAAACAAATGCAAATAAATTGAAATAAAGTTTTGTCTGGCCATACTGAACGTTACAAAAGCACAAGTTTAACTAAGCACTTTTACCCTGGTTTAACACATTTTTAAACACACAAGCACGGTCCCAGACACATGCGCTGACCCACCGCCAGATGGTGTTTTTAAGCATAAAAAGTAAAAAACTTTTTTTAATGGCTTAAAAATAAAATAATGCTATTAGATATAAAAACTTTTTGATGAATATCATATATTTATGAATATCATATTTTTGTTACTTCCTTTATTACTTCCTTTATTACTTCCTGGGGTCACAAATCATTTTATTGGGGCCACAAATCACTCTGTTTGACATAAGGGGCCTAATATCTCTCTCCCAGTATATTACGTGAAACTCAATATAGATATAGTTGGAATTGAAGTGCCTCTCCTATCATATTGACTATTTTTTCTGTGGAGGATGTACAGATATTAAGTGTATGCAAATATTGGTGTCACGGTACAGGGTCTGAGAACCAGAATGTGTAAACTCTGGTTTCAATTAATATTCTTTGATTTATTTTTATGAATGGTTCTCTTTATTGTTTTCTACTTATGTTATATTTATAGTTTCTAGTCTTTAGGTTTCTGCCTCTGCCTTCCCTCTGTTTCATGTTTCTCCTTTTCTTACTTGTTTCCATGATCCATCTTCCCTCTGTCTCCCCAGTCAGTCATGTCTCCATGTCAAGTCTGCGTCTAAGTGTGTGTCATGTTTCCTGTTTTATTTTGACAGTCTTGCATCCTGTGTTAGTGTGCTCAGATTTCTTTCCTCCCATCTCGTTATGTTTTATCTCTCTCAGCTCTGTATCCCATGTGTTTTTTGTTTTTTTTTCTACCTGTCTCGTCCGGCACTGTAACAGACTTATTGTCTGAAGGCCAAGAAAAATGCTCAACAGATTTACTTCCCCAAGTGCATCATTACAGCTTTTGCCATACTGATCCACTTGATTCTCATAGTTTACTCAATGTTTATTTTTTAATTATTTTTTAATTTTTAAGATATTATGATTAAAATGTACAGAATCGGGGGAAAGAAAAAAGACAAAGAAAAGTTACATTGGGAAATGGCTCAACAGAAACATCTTGATGCATGCTCAATCATCCAGGTAAGTAAATCTCCAAAAGTTGATTCTGTTCATCTGGGCTTCACTTCACTTGCATCCCAGTCACAGAAGCGTTGGAGGTCGTTCGTAAGAGATTACAGGATCACCCCAACCTCAGCAACAGGACCACTCTCAGCATTGACCAAGTGTGTTTGCTCTTGGAACTGTGTCTAAATTCCACCTACTTCACATACAAGGGTCAGTTCTACAGGCAGAAACATGGGTGTGTCATGGGCTCCCCAGTTTCACCCATCGTGGCCAATTTGTCAATGGAAGAAGTGGAAAAGAGGGCTTTGCTATCCTACCCTGGAACACCACCAAGCCATTGGTTCAGATATGCGGATGACACCTGTGTGAAAATCAAATCTCAGGACGTACCACAGTTCACATTAACTCGGTGGACCGACGCATCAAATTCACCAGGGAGGATATGAAAAGTGGCAGGTTAGCCTTCTCAGACTGTGAGATTTCCATCAGTAATGGAGGACATCTAAAAGCTGACGTGTACCGTAAACCTACACAAACAGATCAGTATTTAAGGTTTGACTCTCATCATCCACTGGAGCACAAACTGGGCGTCATCAGGACACTACAACACAGAGCGAACACCATCCCCACAGACACAGCGGCCAGGGAAGCAGAAGAACATCAAGAAGGCCCTGAGTAAATGTGGTTATCCCAGCTGGACTTTTGTCAAAGCTGGGAAGGCTCCTAAAGAAAGCTCCAGCCGATCCAGGAGAGAAGGACAACCGCTGCCTAAACGCAAACCTGTAGTGATCCCGTACATGTCAGGAGTATCGGAGCAGTTGAGACGCATTTTCTCTAAACCCCAAAAACTGGTCCACCCCAAGGATCGGGTCCCCCGACACAAACAGAGTAACATGGTGTACGCTGTTAAGTGCAGGAGGATTGGCAGGATTTATACATCGGGGAAACCAAACAACCTCTGGCGAAGCGGATGGCACAACACAGAAGAGCCACCTCATCAGGCCAGGACTCTGCAGTCTATTTACACCTACAGGCCAGTGGACACTTTCAATGATGAGGATGTAACATCCTGGACAGGGAGGAACGCTGGTTTGAGGGCGGAGTCAAGGAGGCCATTTACGTGAAAAGGGAAAGACCATCTCTGAATGGAGGAGGGGCCTAAGGGTCCATCTGTCACCATCTTACAATGCTGTGATCGCAGCCATTCCCCAACTCTCTGTGAATGGGACTCATGGCCATTGATCATTTTTTTCTTTCTCTCTCTCTCTCTCTCGCACTTTTTTTCCGCTTCACTCCGCATGCGAGCCTTGTGCTTTGTGCTGGGCAGAGGGGGGAGGGGCAGTAGTTACAGTTGCAGTAGCACAGGAACAGAGCGGAAGGGAGAGGCAGAAAGAGTCAGGGACAATAACGTCACATTAGAAAGGTATAGTAATCATCCACAACTATTTTCTTTCTTTTTTTTTTTTTTTTTTTTTTTTTTTTAATAAACAACCTAGAAGAACACAAATAAACCAAAATAAACAAATATTCAAAAATAAACAAACGGGTGTGCCATCTAGTGTGTATATACACACACACACACACACACACACATACACACCCATATAATTAGACATACATACACATACCTACATACATATGTATTCACCTATACCCTCATACATACTGACATATACATATATACACATAACAATTCAGAAATGTGGCATACATAATTACAGAGATTCAAACAAAATCGGGTCTCCTTGACAAAATGTAATGTTGCCATTTAACCCAAATATCACTAAATATGTCATATTGGAGTCTATTAATGAAGGTAATTCTTTCCATTTTAAACATCCCATAAACAGTCTAATGCCAGTCATTTAGTGATGGAATTTTCACACTAAGCCATTTCTTGGTAATAGTCCTACGGGCAGCCAGACTCAGAATACCATACAACAGCTTGGACGTTTTATCTACATTCACTGAGTATACAGTGGGGCAAAAAAGTATTTAGTCAGCCACCGATTGTGCAAGTTCCCCCACCTAAAATGATGACAGAGGTCAGTAATTTGCACCAGAGGTACACTTCAACTGTGAGAGACAGAATGTGAAAAAAAAATCCATGAATCCACATGGTAGGATTTGTAAAGAATTTATTCGTAAATCAGGGTGGAAAATAAGTATTTGGTCAATAACAAAAATACAACTCAATACTTTGTAACATAACCTTTGTTGGCAATAACAGAGGTCAAACGTTTACTATAGGTCTTTACCAGGTTTGCACACACAGTAGCTGGTATTTTGGCCCATTCCTCCATGCAGATCTTCTCGAGAGCAGTGATGTTTTGGGGCTGTCGCCGAGCAACACGGACTTTCAACTCCCGCCACAGATTTTCTATGGGGTTGAGGTCTGGAGACTGGCTAGGCCACTCCAGGACTTTCAAATGCTTCTTACGGAGCCACTCCTTTGTTGCCCGGGCGGTGTGTTTTGGATCATGTTGGAAGACCCAGCCTCGTTTCATCTTCAAAGTTCTCACTGATGGAAGGAGGTTTTGGCTCAAAATCTCACGATACATGGCCCCATTCATTCTGTCCTTAACACGGATCAGTCGTCCTGTCCCCTTGGCAGAAAAACAGCCCCATAGCATGATGTTTCCACCCCCATGCTTCACAGTAGGTATGGTGTTCTTGGGATGCAACTCAGTATTCTTCTTCCTCCAAACACGACGAGTTGAGTTTATACCAAAAAGTTCTACTTTGGTTTCATCTGACCACATGACATTCTTCCAATCCTCTGCTGTATCATCCATGTGCTCTCTGGCAAACTTCAGACGGGCCTGGACATGCACTGGCTTCAGCAGCGGAACACGTCTGGCACTGCGGGATTTGATTCCCTGCCATTGTAGTGTGTTACTGATGGTGACCTTTGTTACTTTGGTCCCAGCTCTCTGCAGGTCATTCACCAGGTCCCCCCGTGTGGTTCTGGGATCTTTGCTCACCGTTCTCATGATCATTTTGACCCCACGGGATGAGATCTTGCGTGGAGCCCCAGATCGAGGGAGATTATCAGTGGTCTTGTATGTCTTCCATTTTCTGATGATTGCTCCCACAGTTGATTTTTTCACACCAAGCTGCTTGCCTATTGTAGATTCACTCTTCCCAGTCTGGTGCAGGTCTACAATACTTTTCCTGGTGTCCTTCGAAAGCTCTTTGGTCTTGGCCATGGCGGAGTTTGGAGTCTGACTGTTTGAGGCTGTGGACAGGTGTCTTTTATACAGATGATGAGTTCAAACAGGTGCCATTCATACAGGTAACGAGTGGGGGACAGAAAAGCTTCTTACAGAAGACGTTACAGGTCTGTGAGAGCCAGAGATTTTCCTTGTTTGAGGTGACCAAATACTTATTTTCCACCCTGATTTATGAATAAATCCTTTACAAATCCTACCATGTGGATTCATGGATTTTTTTTTCACATTCTGTCTCTCACAGTTGAAGTGTACCTCTGGTGCAAATTACTGACCTCTGTCATCATTTTAAGTGGGGGAACTTGCACAATCGGTGGCTGACTAAATACTTTTTTGCCCCACTGTAAATATCCAAACAAAAGTTCATCCCAATTAAAGGGGAGTTGCATACTAAAAATGATCTGTAACTCAGAATGAATAGATACCCAAAAGTGTTGATCAGTGGCAGGACCAAAACAAGTGGAAGTGTTTTATTCCTTGGGCCCCACAGTTTCTCCAGCAGCTAGAGTGATTAGAATAATGTTTACTTTGTGCAGGAGTAAATGGCCTGTATTTTATATAGCACTTTCCCTAAGGACCCCAAAGCGCTTTACATATCCAGTCATCCACCCATTCACACACGCATTCACACACTGGTGATGGCAAGCTACATTGTAGCCACAGCCACCCTGGGGCGCACTGACAGAGGCGAGGCTGCCGGACACTGGCGCCACCGGGCCCTCTGACCACCACCAGTAGGCACCAGGACACAATGACCGAGACTGTCCGAGCCGGGGCTCGAACCGGCAACCTTCCAATTACAAGGTGAACTCCCAACTCTTGAGCCACGATCGGAGTAATAAAAAACCCACAGAGCCTCTTCCAACCAAAACATCTCCATATATTAGAACTAGAAATTCTCCACTGAAAAGCACACTGCTGATACCAAATGTCATTTGAAATTGCTGTATTTGTTTCCCTTTCCCATTTTTTTTTAATGTAGGTAGTATTCCGCTTCTTAACCTCTTGTATACCCTTATACAGTCTAGAAATCACCTTGAGGCCGGGATCTGCCTGGTAAGCCTTGACAAATATACTCAAAACAGGTAGAGAGAAAAGATCTGTTCTCTTAGGTATAAAGTTATGTAGGTGATGCCTAATTTGAAGAAACCTAAAAAAAATCCGTTTTGCTTAACTGGTATTGATCTTTTACTGATTGGAAGTCCCTAAAAATTCCCTTATCGTAAAACATACAGTATGCCATTAAGCCTTGTCCTGCCCATTTTTTATATCTTACATCTAACTTATTGGGTAAAAAATCAAAATCAAAAGCGCACCATTTTAAAATCCTGGCCTCTTCATTCCAATCATTCTTATTAAGAAATTGTAACTAAAGTTTTAAAGGCAAGTTAATCCATTGGTTTCGTTGATTAATTTGTTTTTAATGAGTGTCACATCCCCTAAGCTTGCCTGAATGGGAAAACCTCTTAAGGCCACTGTTTCTGTTTCTATTTCTTTCCATCTCGCTTGGTAGTCTACATTACACCAACACACTAATATCCTCAATTGAGCTGAAATATAATAATCTTTCAAACATGGGAACCCCAACCCTCCTTTGTCTTTAGCCAACTGGATAGTTTGATACTTAATCCGTGGTTTTTTCCCCTGCCATATGAACCTAGAGATTATTTTGTCCCATTCCTGAAATTATTTATCAGTTATTTCAACTGGGAGTGTTTGGAACAAATAAAGCATCCTGGGCAAGATATTCATTTTAACTGTATCAATACGTGATTCAAAATTTAAAAATGGTAATAAGTTCCATCTTTTAATATCCTCATTTATTTTATAACACAAAGGATTAAAATTTGCATTATATATCTTAGAGAGATCTTTAGTAATATTTACTCCAAGATACTTCATCTGCTCCGACTCCCAGTTAAAATTGACTTTAGACTTAATTTCCTGATTTGGCTTATAATTAAAAGTTAATATCTGAGTCTTCGATATATTTAGTTTATAACCTGATAGTGAGCTAAAGGTCTCCAGAAGTGATAACAGCTTGGGGAAAGTAATGTTTGGATTTGTCAAGTAAATCAAAATATCATCAGCAAACAAGAAAATCTTATGCTCTCGACCCATGATCTTGACTCCAGTAATAGTATTGCTTTGTATAACACTTTGACTCAGGGCCTCTATGAAAAGAGCAAAGAGTGAGGGACTTAACGGGCAACCCTGACGTGTCCCTCTCTGTAAATTAAAAACATTAGAAAGCGCCCCGTTAACTTTAATTCTTGCCCTTGGTGATTTATATAGTGCTTGAATAATCCTGATAAACGATTGATGAAATCCAAACTTGCCCATGACTTTATATAGAAATTTCCAATTAACCAGATCGAAGGCCTTTTCAGCATCTAAGCTCATAAGGACAATCTGAATTTTATTTTTCCCAACATAATCAATAACATTATCTTGCATTTCTCTCTGCTTAATAAAACCAGTCTGATCCAAGCTAATTATCTGAACAAGAATATTTTCAATTCTTTTGGCAAGGATGTATGTGAATATCTTATAGTCCTGGTTAAGAACACTATATAGGGCGGTAATTTCCACAACCAAGCCTGTCCTTTCCTTCTTTAGCTATTAAGGAAATAGAAGCCTCATTCCAAGATGGGGGGATTACTCCCGTCTTTAAAATATAATTGAATGATGTTCTCATCAAGGGAATCAATAACTCTTTCATTTCCTTATACCAATCTGATGGGAATCCATCCGGGCCTGGGGATTTATTAGGTTTTAATTTTTGAAATGTCTTAACTTCTCCCTTTCTAGGACCAGTATCTTCTTAGGAATGGTTTCATTTACCTGATAAGCATGAAAATGATCATGGAAACACGTTTCATGCTGAACCATAACAAAAACAGCTTTATCATCATGCAAAATTATCGAAGTTATCTTGCTGAAAACCGGCATGTTTTCATAAGTGCCTGTGCAAACAAAAAGCCCAACACGATATTCAACTCCACTACACTTTACCCAGTTTGTGAGATTGACAGTGTTCTGTAAATCAACATGAAGATATGGAGATATAATTTCTGAGTATTCTTGTGTTTCAAGTGAACGCATTTTAACTGGACCAGACTCAACTGCTTTTAAACTCATACATTCCCAATAATAAGCTAATGCAAACTGATGTTTCCTTGCAAGTGATACAGTCAAATTCTTAAAGTTCTTAACACAGTCTTTGAAAAATTTGTGTTTGGCTTCAAATCTCATGGTCCAGATATGAGTGAGAGGACCAATCTTTCGAATGCACCTTGGATAGTGGACCATGAAATGATGTTTTGGAATTAAGTTGTTTGATGGGTATAGTTCCTTAAAGAGTCTATGGTGTTCAATAATCAGGTGCTTTAAATACACAGTCATTCCTTCAGTGATAGAGTATGAGAAAACTACGTTTAGAATGTGCAACAACAAAAGCAACAAATGCCAGTGCAAATCATCCTCTGGTACCAGGTCACCAAATATCAAAGGTATGTTTGTGATCAAACAAAGTGTTTGTGATGCATTTAAACCTATTCCATACCCTGCACGATCCAGGTTAATATTCGTTGGTTTATTTCTCTTTTCCATATAGCCGTAATTAAAAGCATATATCCTATTTAACAAGCTATCTTTAGAGATGAAGTATTCGATTAAATATTGAAATAGCAACTTGACTTCATATTGACCAACCCCTTCCAAAATATCATGCATGATGTCAACGGCATAATTTTCCGCAATATTGAAATATTTTAATGAATTAAGTATGCTCTTTCTTTTTATGCCGAATGAAGATGTTAATGTTGGATCATCTACCAAATTATTATAATGTTGGTTATTCAGAATTGGTGATCTAAGAGTTAAACATGGGTCGTCCTTTGAGAAAACGAATTGAGCTGAAGACTGATCAATTAGGCAAAATCTACAAAAATAATTAGCTCTAAACGATTCCAAAAACCCAAGAATGCTATGCATCCCCAAGTTATCACCTGTAATTTGTGCCAGAGTACCAAATACAGGAAATTTAGCAAATGGAACAGCAATCCCACTCGTCTCTAATATTTTCAGGTCCTTTACTAGGGGCTTCAGGATTTCATCAATTCCATATTTTTTTGTGTCTTGTGCATAAAATAATGATACCAGATGAATGTTCATTAAAGCCGAATTCAGACTGGGAGGAAGATTTCTAAGGATGAAGTAAAGGCAGCCAACTTTGTGTATACCCTTTTTTGAACCTAAAGGACTTGCACACTCAAATTCGTCATAGTACAATTCCAAATTTTTAAATAAATCTGCAATGGCTGATCTGGAGGGACTGTCATTCGGTAATAGGGTCAATAATTGTTCCTGAATATTAGATTGCCAATCTCCCACAAATTCCTCTAAGTTCTGAACTGTAGAAAGAACTATTGTATTTGGTACACCACTTCCTAAAAGTCTGGCAATAATGGAGGCACACATGTCCTTGCTCTGATTTGAGAATGAAGGGCCTGCTTCAGAATTTTGGCACTGAGATGATGTGGATGGTGTTTCATCATTTAAGCACTGAGAACTACTAAACTGTTGGGTATCATGGTCAGAAGGGGTCTCATGAGGAACACATGTGCTAACAGTAGCATGTATCTTATTCAGATGTCTTCTAAATCCAGAATAACTTGAGAATTGTAAACAACATCCTATCTGACCACATTTTAGTTTCAAATTTTTGCCAGGATACATTCCATGAACTAGTTTTAAATGTCTGAACAAAAGTAAAGCTGTACCAAAGGATAAAGCACAGAGAAAGCAGGTCAACATTTTGAATGCATAACCTGGTTACTACTTATTCAACAGCTTTGCTCGCAACTCTTTGACTCTTGGACTTTCCACTGTTGTGCCTACATCAATATTGTACACAGTGGTCTGCAAAAATGTGTACAGGCTGGACAGAGCGTCTTCATATTTCACACTGAAAACAAAGTGGCACTTGAACAGCTCATCAAATGCACCCAGTGATGTGCCTGACTGACATGGAAGAAGCTTTCGATCCAAGACTATGTAGAAGCTGAAAACCTGTGCTTTTGAAGTCCCTGTGGCCAGGAGATATGGCTGAGGGTTTCCTTCATTGTTCATGAGGTGATCCTCAAGGCTCTGGCAAGACTGAAACACAATAAAAAGCATCACTTTATAAACCCTTGGGTTAAGAAAAAGGAAAGGGGAGACAGAACTGAACTTCACTAACATATAAAAACTGATTGAGGGTATGAGCAGAAAATAAGTGATCCATTCACACATTATGCACACTGCTGCTTTTTTGATAACTTTTAAAAATGAAAACTAAAATTACTACACTAATAAAGTGTTACTTTAGGACACTACTTGGCTCATCAGCATCATCCATTTCTTCGTTCAAAGCAGATTTCAGCAATCTTTTCAGAAGACAAGTCTCTTTAAGGTCTCTGGCTTCCCTGGCAACCTTGTCTTTAAAACTGGTGTTCCATTTTTCCAGGAACCTGGAAGCAGTCTCTACTCCAAACATCACTGCAAAGTCCTGCAAAATCTAACAAAGGAGAAGTATGTCCATTAAAATCAATTTTTTTAAGTCAAGTATTTTTCAGATCCCCATTTGTTTACCTACCAGTCCTTTAGTGTCCAAAAACCGAGGAAACATCTGAAGAATGTTTGCTGATTCTTGTGGGTCATGGAGTATCTGCTGACGATAGTAGAATGTCTCTCTCATCTTCTGGAAGACTATATCTTGGTCAGTGGTGTGATGAAGAAGAGACATGGCTTCCATACATTGATCTCTTGTTTGCTGGTCATTAGTATATTTACTTACCTTCAGCTTCAGTATAGATGACAAAACACACCTCTTTGACTCCTGCAAGTTCAGGAAAGACATCCTCATCCACCTCTATACCCTGCTCATCTGTGACTTTCAGTGCTGCATTTTCTGGTATGAGAAACTTCTGCTGCACTGAAGTAAAATCATCACTTAGTTAATAACAACATTATCATTTCCTCTTTAATGACTTAGTACAAACCATAACCATAACCATGGGCGATCGTGGCTCAAGAGTTGGGAGGTCACCTTGTAATCGGAAGGTTGCCGGTTCGAGCCCCGGCTCGGACAGTCTTGGTCGTTGTGTCCTTGGGCGAGACACTTCACCCGTTGCCTACTGGTGGTGGTCAGAGGATCCTGGTGTTATTTGTCTCTCAGAAACAGTTCATAACTTCCCTTCAACTCATTCATGTCACCTAAAAGGTAAACCTGTTTCTCCATCACCTGTTCAGCTCTGATGATCCAGTAAGGACATCTCCTGGTTTCATCTTCATGTTTCCCTCTCACCACATATCCAAACCGACATCATGACCAGCAGTTTTTTTGCAGCTGTGGCTCCAGCAAACATCAGCTGATACTAGAAAGTAATATTAAATAAATTCTAACAACAGCTGATCAAGCTTTAACGTGCTGCTGTTGTTTAGCGCGACATCCGCTGGTTTCCTCTTTCGGCGCAAAGTGAGCGATAAACAAACAAGAGAGAAAAGCCGATCAGCTGATCATTGATCAGTTTTCATGACTTAAGTAGAAACGGGAGAGGGAGGGGGGGAGAATGAGAGAAGAAGAGGCAGCTGTGCAGCAAAGACACAGAATAACTCCAGCTTTGTGTCTTTTTCATTGTAGCTGAATTACGGGACAAACTGTTCCTTTTCACCTCAATAAGAAACGCGTAATATTTTCTCTGAATACCAGACGGGACGGTTGGCAACTCTAATAACTTATGAACAAAATAAAGTTCAACATCATTAACTTCATAACACCCACCCAGCTTTATAGAAACTCCGTCATGCTAGCTAGCACGCAGTACGGAAAAAGTCAGCACAACGAAAATAAACTCCACCTAAACTTGGTTCATATCTGACCCAGAGAGACTGCAGGTCATAACTTCTTACCTGAAGTTCAGTTCACACTTGGACCGGCGGCCGCCTCGGGTCTCTTTTCCTTCTGCGTCCCTTTTCCTTCATCCACCTGCTGGCCTCCACCACTTGCTAATGTTACTGAATCTGTGGAAGCTACGCGATAGCCACCACACGAAGTAACGAGTAACGAGCCTATCTAAATCCCAGTAACGACTAACGCATTCCTGATTTTGGCATAATAACTAGTTACCGTGCTCGTTACCACAATAATAACGTAGTTACTGTAACGCATTACTTAATAACGCGTTAGTCCCAACACTGTTGATATCGCATCAATGCAGGCTGCACCTCTCTTTGGTTAAATACGGCCATTACCATGAGTCTAAACACAATATTACTGTAGTTAGCTAACGTTAAATGAAACATTAGTGTTAAAAAAAAGAAATACAAATGAACGTTTTCATTGACAACGTGAAATGTGTATCTTCAAATACAGTAAGATTAGTTAGCTAACTTTTGACTAATGTTAGCCTAGCTGCTATCAACGAATCAGCGTAACATGCAGAAAACACGTGTAGTGCTAGTTAGTTAACTTTATATTTTACTTATGCATCCATGTAACTGAACATATATATATAAATAACATTACTACACTCACAGAAAATTCCAAAATAAATAAAGTATTTTTACCGAGGCGGCCGCCGGTCCGAGTGTCAGGTGAACTGAACTTCAGGTAAGAAGTTATGACCTGCAGTCTATCTGGGTCAGATATATACCAAGTTTAGGTGGAGTTTATTTTCGTTATGCTGACTTTTTACAGTCAGTTACAATAACTCCTACTGCGTACTAGCTAGCATGACGGAGTTTCTATACAGCTGGATGGGTGCTATGATGTTACTGATAGTGAACTTTATTTTATTCATAAGGTTAGTTAGTAGAGTTGCCAACCGCCCTGTAAAAAACGGAATTCAGAGATGTAGTCAGAGAAAATATTACGCCTTTCGTATTGAGCTGAAAAGGAGCACAGTTTGTCCCGTACTTTAGCTAGGATGGAAAAAGACACAAAGCTGGAGTTATTCTGTTTCGTTACGCTGCACAGCTGCCTCTTCTTCTCTCATTCTCTCCCCCTCCCTCTCCCGTTTCTACTTCAATCATAAAACTGATCAATGATCAGCTGATCGGTTTTTCTCTCTTGTTTGTTTATCGCACACTTTGCACCAGAAAGAGGAAACCAGCGGATGTCGCGCCAGACAGAACCAAAGTGTGAGCAGTTGTTAGAAGACGAACATCACCCATCTTGAACATCCATTGATCTGTATAGTGCACTCTATGTAGTATTTTGTAGTGTATTAATTGTAGGCTGGGATATCTAATCAATTTAAAGGTTTTTGAGCATTTCTGAGACCAGAGGTTTTGCTGTATAACTAGTCTGTCAAGCGGAATAAAGTCTGTTCTTTCTAATGTATATTCAAAGTATTTAATTCCTTTTCGACGCCAATCTGGGAAGTTAATCATATCATTGTTCTGTAGTATGTCAGGGTTGTTCCAGATAGGTGTACATTTGCATGGGATTAATGAAGACCTTTTTAGAAACTCCCACCATGCTGTCAGAGAAGAGCTGATGTTGATGCTTTTAAAGCATTCATGTTGTTCGATGTTTGAGCTGATAAATGGAAGGTCTGAAATCTCTAGATTATTACATAGTGCCTGTTCTGCATCTAGCCAGGGCTCATCTAAGAGGGCATGTTTTAAACATCCTGAGATCAATTGTAGCATATGTAACCCACATAAAAATAAAAAGAACTGTATCTATAACTAAATCGGAATCTTAAATTCCAACCGGAGCGTGTCCATGAAGGCATCGTGACGCGTCATGACGCACGCCACGCCGCGAGGCTGCACGTGCCTGTTGTGACCAATCCTATTCGCGAGGCACTATTATATGCCTTCCGGGTTGTCGCCTCGAAACGACGCGGGGGAGAGGCGTTAGCGGATGGAAGCAACAGGTACGTGGGGTGAGCGCTTTTCGCTGTTTACTATCTTGACTTGTTTTTGAATTAATTGTGGATTGCGTTCAACAGTATTTTGATACCGCCGCGGGTAGATGCGTGGGGCTCGTATGTGACATCGCACGTAGTGAATGGTGAGTTGAGCCTGAATGTTTGTTTGTATTTGTGACCTGTATCAGTATGCCAGTGCTATTAGCTGATGGGATAACTAAGGCTGAGGCCTACTACATTACTACTACTCTCACTTTACGTGGCTGTAGTTTTGTTATTTGAGATTGTCATTTATTTTAATTCATTACAATGGTTGGATATGTATTTGTTGTATTTTCGCATGGATTTCATTGTGTACACTGGAACTAAAGCTAGCTTGGGAAATTTAGATGAATTTTGCTAATGGTGGTCTTGTGATTATAGTGCAGGCTAGTGGTGCCCTGGAGAGACCACAGCGACACCACTACTTTGGATGGTGAGCTAGGCCCAACGAGCCAGAACCCCAGCTATAACTTCCTGCGGTCTGGTAGGAGGCTGCTGCGGCCTACACTCTCCCCTCTTGGTTTTCAGTCCCCTAAATCTCACTTTCGAGATCTCAGTCTTGGAATCTTAGTGCTGATCATCATACTTCCAATTTCAACCTGTCTAGACTGTCATACGCGTTGGACTTATATCAATCGTGAAATAAACTTTATGGACATTGTTTGCCAGAGGTTGGACGAGGTTGCTGCACCGCTGTGCAGCGGATATTTTACAAGCTTGAATTATGTTTTATCTTTTCCTGTCTGCAGATTTTGTAAATATTGGTATTTGGTAATTGCACTTTATTTTCACTATAAATAATAACTGTAATCACAATATCTGTGGTTGTATGTTTATTGTACTTCACTCACCTCCTAGAGCCGAATCTGATATCTTCTGAATTAGCCCAACTACTCATAACCAACTTAAATTATTTTAGCTTATGTACTTGCTACACATAGTTGCTAAGAAGTTAGGCAGATCCTCCTTTATCCTTGATCCTCTGTAGCATTTCGGTGGTGCCGACTGAAGCCCCATACCCATGAGACGGCATCTAAGACTGAAGGTGTTCTAAAACAAAAACATCTTCAATCTTTCGTCTCCTTGAACTCCACATAACTAACCATTTGGACTTTGCAAAAGAGCACCAAGCACGGGAAATTGAAAGGTGGAAGAAAGTTTTCTCTGAGAAAAAATGTAACCTTAATGGTCCTGATGGTTTCCAACGTTACTGGCAAGACAAGCAGATCCCGCCTGATATGTTTTGAGGATGATGGTCTGGGGTGCTTTTTCCTTCAGTGGAACAATGGAGCTTCAGGAGGTGCAGCTGTGTCAAACAGCTACTGGCTATATCCACATGTTGCAGAGAGCGTCCCTCATGACTGAGGGCCCACCTCTGTATGGTAACAACTGGGTTTATGGGTTTATCAACAGGACAGCGCTACAGCACACAATGCCCACAGGACAAGGGACTTCTTCCAGGAGAATAATCACTTACAGAGGATTGGCTCTCTCTTGAATTTATGTAAGCATCTTGCACATATTCAACACAGTTGCCTCATGCTTTAAAGTTAAGTGTAACTGTATATTGTTCAACACACTTGGTGAAAGCAAACTTTGGTTAAATCTTCAAGGTACTAATCACAAAAATCTTTAACAATAAAAACAAAAAACAAAGCCCAATGTCAAGTCTATTTGATACTCCCTTTATGACAAGAAATTCTCTAGGACACAAACAAATAGTGTAATTCTTTGGTAAGTCTTTCCAATGGCCTCTATGTAGAGTTCAGTCATACAGTATAGGGTGATCCTGGATTTTTCTTTTAGAGCAGGATAGAGCAGGATGTATTCTCCATCTCCCATATCCATATCATGGTTGATTTCATGGTTGAGTCTTTCAGTTTTTTAATGGCAGCACCCAAGAGCTTCTCAGATGACCAGCTTGGTTCAACATTTAATGGTAGTGCTTTCCCTCTTATGGGTCTCTTGTCAGTCTTTGTTTTGTTCATCATCCCAGCAAAAAGATAGATTACATATTAGAAAAAACGATGGTGGTCACAGGTTGAAAACCTGTTGTCAGACAACAAAATAAAAGTTTTCAAATCTTTTTTAATAAAAACCTTCACTGTTTTCTTTGATTTCTTTTTTTTTCTTTTTGGATTTTGAGAGCATCCTCCTTTCAGGCTCTTTACCTTCAGGGTATTTGAACAAATGCTGAACAAATGACTTGGCTGAAAGGAGGGAATGAGAGGGAGATAGTAAGAGGCTCTTCATTAGTTTATCTTTGTATATAACTCAAAAGCAAACATGATAAAGTTAATACTGAAAAAACATATGAATATAGTATACATAAAACACCACCTCTTCCCAGTCAGATCCACCACAAACACGTTTTTGCTTTCAGAAATGTAGATTTATCAGTCATATCACACCGGATGTCTACAATTTCCCAACTACAAACAAATTCTTTGCTTTATGACACTATTTGCTTATACATGAATACAGATCTGAAAAGTTCAAACACCAAACATGTGAACAAGTCTTGCCCTCTTCATTTTATTTTCTTACAAAACTAGTTAGACTTAAAAGATAACAGCCGGTGCAGAAAGTATTACCTCTTTAGTATTTGAGGTCTGCTGCTGTGGCAGCAGCTTTAGCCAGGACAAAGCTGTTTTTTTCCACATGAACAATGAAATTTGTTTTCAAACTTAAACCCACAGAATGGACAATGCATCTTGCCCTGAAAAACACAAGTTGTCTGAGTTTAGTTGTTTATTTCACCTAAAGCAAAACAGCAGTCATATAAACCCTCATGTGTGTTTCAACAGATGACAGATTTTCAGGCTAATAGTTAACATCTAATAGCAAACCTATATCTATAGTATTTTCATTCCTCACAAATCTGAAAAATTCTCCACTTCTTTTAAGTGTCTCCCAGAGCAATGCTTAGCATGTTTTGGTGTTTATGTGTCCTTTTGCAGCGTTTTTCTGTTTGCTGGTGTTTTCTAAAGTTGCAGTCCATTTGGCCTCTCATGGCCACCGTACCTTCCAGTTTCAACATAACTTTGCACCAGTGAACCAAGTAAGGTTCATAAAGACATGGTTGAGCAAATTTCGTGTGGAAGAATCTTACTGAACTACAAAGAGTCCTGTCTACAACCCGATAGAACAGTTTTGGATTGAATTAGAGCAGAGCTTCTTATCCCACAGTGTCTGACCTCACAAATGTGCTTCGAGAGAAATAGTGAAAAGTTACCATAAATACACTACTAACACTCCCAGAAGGGTTGAAGGTTTTATAGCTGCAACGGGTGGGTCAGCATTGTATTAAACTTCTATGCATGTGAAAGCAGAAAAGAAAATAATTTTGGCAATATAGTGCATTTTGCAAGGTTAGAAACTCTAAGCAGTAATTAACACTTTATTCCCATACGGTAAAAAAATACATTTTTCCTGGCCAAAATATATTTCAAATATATGGTAAATATATTTTGTATTTGTGATGCTCCAAAAAAATATATTTTTGAAATTTAAAATACATTTCTTTCAAACCAAAATACATTTCAAGAAAATACATTTCCAACCTTTCAGTAGAATATATTTCAAAGTATCCCTTATCTAACCTCTTTGGACCTGGCGTCCACATATGTGGACGTCACATTTTGGGTTATTTAGACCAAAATACTCAATTTTGCTCTACAAGGGCCTGATATCCACTTCCGAGGACATTATACTGCTACTGTTCTATCAAAATTTTAAACAAATATCCTCATTTGTGGCTCTTATTTTTCTTAAAAACAAAAATAAGTTAAAAGAAAATCTGGTAATTCTTTTTTTTTACATTCATCGGGTGAATGTTAAGGGTTCAATATTGAGGAAGGGTACAAGAGGTGATCGAAGAATAACCACACTGATCCGGCCGGGTGAAGTCAAACGATGATTTTAATGAATACACGCGTGGGAAGACCAGTCTGTACGCAGACAAGAATTAATCTTCAACTTAATCAAAGCACAAACAATTATTTTATAGCATCAGGGTTTGATTAATGACGCCCCTTCATACGTCACAGGTACATTTTATACATAGATCAGCTCAAAACCACAATGACTTTTAACATAGTTCGAAAGAACATCATCTTCTATTTTCATAGCCGGTACTTCCGGTCAACCTTTCAGTTTTTGTCTTGAAGTGAATTGTTCCCCTTTTTGCCGAGACAACAAGGAACGGTTCCTCGTTTACAGAGACAGAGTGTGTGTCACGACCTCACTTCAGCCTCCATATATCAAATTCCCTTAATTTATATTACACAGACGTCTTCTATTTACAATTACTGTCAGATCTGGGTTCTCATTAAAATGACCCAATGTGCCCAAATATCAAAGAGAAATTAAAAATGCATGTCGTGGAAGACTTCGGGTCTTAGGAGGTTAAAATGTATTTAGTGCCATAATAATAATAAAAGTAACAACATCTGCATCTAATCACATCTGCAAACACAGTTGGATTCAAACAAAACACAGTCAAAGGTCTAGCAAGAATTAGGTTATTTATTCATTTGCTTACAGTATTTCACATTAGACAATATTAGCATTCACTTGACTTTGAAATTAATAGTCATTGATACAGTACACAAAATACAACTGCTATGTACACTTTAGTTTTTGACAATATATACAATATAGTACTTAAAGAAACAGTCCACTTTTTTTGAAAATAGGCTCATTCTCCATGTCCCTCAGAGTTAAAAAGTTGAGTTTGACCATTAAGTCTTTGGTCATTTTTATTTTTTACAGATTATACAAAAATCATAAGCACAATGTTCATTTTGTTGAGCAAAATTAAACAGCACTTCAAATTAAGTGAACAATCACTATGTTACAACAGTTATTATGCTCATGATTGGCTGTGTGCCACTGATGGCAGGGTATTTTCAGATGTCCCGTGGATCATTGATGAGCTCATACAGTATGACTCATAGATGAGCATCAAAACAATAGTTTGCTGATGAAGTGTTCAGAAACTGAGATTCTCTTATAGTTTCACAACAAAAGCCCAAAACCTATAAAAAGAAGTGTGTCCTCTGTCCTCTGCCATTTTGCTTTGTTATTTTGTGTTTTCCCCCTCCAGTGCTGGTAAGTAGGCCATGTTAATTTAAAAATACAATCTCTGAATAATAATGGTTACAGAATCAATGATCCCATCTTCCCCCAAACTCACAGCAAGTATCCTACAGTAATGGCTATACATAGCTCATAATGAGAGCAGATCGGGATCTGATTTGTTCCCTTAAAATGTAAGTCTTTTCCTTTGGAGCTGCAGTTGTGGATTAGATTACTTACACTGTACATGTTAGGCTGTAATCTGGTGTTACTGCTGTGTGTTCTACACAAAGATGTGTTCACCTCTCTGAGCAGAATCTGTTGTCTAGGGGCACAATCATCTTCTCAGGAAATCCTTCTGGTTTCCACTTGAAATCTGCTCAATACTCATATTTGCAAATTAAACAATAAGTTCCCAGAATCAAATACAGTTCAATAGCGAGGCAAACTCATATTTTCATATACCTTCTTTCTTGACGCCATACAAATCAACTGTATGGATTCCAAAATGGTCAGACTCAACGTATTAACTCTGAGGGAGTGTTCCTTTAATGATGCAATATAATATAGCACTTAATGACTTAATGTAATGTATATCTGACGTTTTGCCATTTAATGTTTAATTATGTATGTTTTTTTATGAACTGGTTTAAAATCACTTCAGAAAAATACCACATGGCAGAAAATCATGTTTTCTCGTGTTTAACCTTATTTAAGGAATTCACACTGATTAATGCTTCTAAAAATGTAATTGACTTTTAGTTTTTCAGTGTGAATGATCAGACATTTGCATTTGATCTCTGCAGCAAGAATACCTGTCACATGCCCAAGACGTTTTGATACTGGTTCAAAATAACTTGGATTTGAGGCACAGAGACTATGCTTTGCTCGTTCATAGAATCTTCCAATGGCATAACACGTCTCTCCACTTTCATTTTGACATATTACAAATCGTTTAATGTTAAAGAAATTTTGATCATCATCATTCAACATAACAGTGAATGAATTACGTTTGACTACACGACTGTAATCTTCTGAGTGAAACACCTCGCCATTTGTAATGATTCGTTGAAAGTACTTTACTCTGCTCCTTTGTACCCCATAACGACTCAGTGCCATATAGTCATCCCTCCTAATTAATCGCACTTTAGGATGATTAAGTGCAGTGATACCATGTGTGCGAGTTACATCTTTTAACTGTTTAGGTCTTGTTAGAGATTCAAATATCTCCTTGCATTCATTTGAGGCATCTTTCAGTAAAGTCTGGCCATAAAATGGTAAGGCCTTCTGTAGCCAGAACATTTTTACAATCTGTAGCGCAACCCCTTGAGTGCTTTTGATCATGTCTAGTAGTTTAGCATTGTAAGACTCAAACACAAAGGCGGAATGAGCCCACAAAGGCCCCCAGTTAACTACACTCCTTGGTAAATGGAGGCAAAGATGGACATTATAAGACAGATTAGCTTCCCCATAGAATACCTCCATGTCTTTCACAAAATCTGTTAGAAGTGCCTCAGACTCAGTAATCTGCTCTCTAGTTATATTTTCGCCCAACAGAAGGGATACTCCCTTGACTAGTTTAGACCAGTGATTCAGTAGTGGTTCTGGCAATACACCTTTCAGTACAGGTAAGCTATAATAAAAGAGCCACATATACCACTCATGGGCTTTCCAAAATTTCCTCAATGTGACAGACCTTGGCACACGAGGTACATTACATGGCGGTTTAATCTTTAAAAGCATTTCATCTAACAGTTTTGTAGACCTACCTATATACCAGTGCTTTTCATGGTTTTCACTGTTTAACCACAGCCCTGTTACAGTTCTTGCAACACCCAGAAGTACTGAATGCATATAGTCTGGGACAGACCCTTCGATAATATCAAAACTGGGAAGTCTACACAACATACTTGGCCCTTTAACACCCATAACAGCTTTACCAGACTGTAGCGCAGCTTCTACAAATTCATTAGTTTGTTCCTGATTGCGGAGCTGAATGTCCTTCTGAAAAGGATATACACGAGTGAATCCTCTGCCTTTTTCAACTACCTTTCCTTCATGAAGGCAGTAGGAGCATCCATATTCACCATTAAACTGTTTAAAATTTTGGATCACAGGTCTGGCAACTGAGTCACTCATTAGAATTAGAGGGATTACTTTTGTATTGACAGAAACGCCTTTGTCATCTTCCCATGTGAAACCACTGTCCTGTAGGCCCACACACTCATCAATGAAAGGTTTTAAGAAACTTCTCATGTGAGGCTTCTCATCCCCGAACCATAGTGCACAAAGGAGTACATTATCCTGTCTTGTTTTCAATGGCAATTCATTAATGGTGCAAAAAAGGGGCCAAATACTACAAGGGGACTTTTTAAAAACTGGCACACCATCACAGCTAAATGTTAAGCTGAGGGTTTGAAGGGCCGTTTCTGAACCACTTAAAGCTTTCTGATACAAAAAACCATCACAAATGTCACTGAGAGAAGTAGATGTTTCTGTTTGCCTTCCTATTAATTCATCTGTAATTCCTGGCATTCTCAAGAGATTTTTGAGTTGATCTTCCAAGGAGAGGTATATGAAAAAGTTATTGGTAAACCTACTTGCTTTGTCATAGGTGCTGTTGCATTGAACACAATGAACTTGGTCCAGTTCAGCTGACATTATATTACTGCACTGTTCACACACATAACAGATTTTCATGATGTCTTTTGTATCATCAAAAGCTTTGTAAAATGAATATTTTGTCCTGCATGCTGCATCACTGCCACCAACAACATTAAGGATTTTCATGATATCTTCAAGACAGTCATTGGTCAAACTGTGTTTGAGCTTAAGTGCCAGAAGTAGTAGTTGATTTTGCTCTTTAGTTTGACCTGAATCCACTGGGACCTCTATCTGAACAGGACCTGCAGTGCACTCTTCATCATTAGTCATCAGCAGAGTTCTGTCTTCTGGAAGGGTGTCTGGGATTTCCTTGAAAAGAGAAGCGAGAGAGAGAATTATGGGTCCTGTAAGCAAATCTTCAGTGTAAGAGCATTAACCTAGTGGACTCATAGACGCATTCATGTCTATATCGGTGAGATCTGCCCTGTAACCGTCTTCTCTGTATTTATGCATCTCTTTTTTTAACATTACAGCAGAAATTTGAAATTGGTCTCATTCACTAATTGTGCACTATTTGACATGTCCATTCAGTCTTGCCAAAATCTAAGTGTGCTTAGGCTGTCAAAATGAATGCTTAGTGCTTTCTTTCATGATAAATTCTGTAAGAATATATGATTGCAGTAGAAAGTAGAAATTACCGTAAAAATCATAATTAGAACAATGATTACTTGTTTTATTTTTTCTTGTTCAATGCACTAATTCATGAATATTCTTTAAAAAATTATGTCTAGAAATGTAATGATCTTTTTGATTTCATTTCTTGACTTGAAAATTCAACTAACTATTGTGTACTTATTTCGAGAAATCTATAGTCCAATACTCAGAATAAATTTAATTTAGGTTTATGCATTAAAAGTGTTTTCATTACAGTTAACCCAAAATGTTTGTATTCCAACACTAACCTTAAAAAGAGACCAATAAGATTATTATTAATATTAATATGAATCAAGCATTTATTATTTGTTATAACTGAGGTAATTAAATGCTAAGGGATAAGATAAAATGGATGATAAGATAAAAGGAATAAAATGTTATTTTGGTAATCATCACCCTCAAGTTGTTCTAAACCTATTTCTTTGTTCTGTTGAACACAAAAGAAGATATTTTCAAGAATGTTGGTAACCAGTTTCTTGTCCCTACTGACTTCCATAGTGTTGTTATTTCATACTATGTCCATACTATGTCAATGGGGACCAGCAATTGTTTGGTTATCAACATTATTTTGTTCAAAAGAAATTCATACAGGTTTATAAGAGTGAGCAACTTAAGAGTGAGCAATTGATTAGAGAATTTACATTTTTGGTTGAACTGTTCATTTATGAATTTACAAAAATGCAAATTGAACCACCAATCATATCACATTCCTTGATAACATTCTGAAGTTCTTCTTCTGCAACCTTAATTCTGAAAAAGAAAATATACAATAAAGAAAATAGAAATTGCTTATTGCTATATTTGAACTCTAAGTGAACTGCTATTAACACGATAAAGATGTGATCACTTATAAAGATGTTTATTGATCAGTAATAAGCAGATTAGACATAGCCTAGCTACATTCCCTGTTTAAAAGAGCCAACTCCAACTCCAGATCATTCATTTGGGAGCCAGAGTACCTTATGGTATGGTAATTTATAAAGATCATTTTTTCCTTACAATTTTCATTGTGGCTATTAATTACATTTGATAAAATTTACTTAGAATGATGTTTATACCATTGTTTTAAGCAACTGCATGTCCTATTTTTACAAGAACATAAGCTGAAAACACTAATTGAAAATCCTTCAATGCTATTCTGGAGTATTAAGCCCCAAATGTCTATTACACATTGGCTTTGTTTATTCTTGATAAAAAACAAACAAACATCTTAAGCATGCAGTGGACGATTATTTGCCACTTTGAACGATTACATAATTGTGGCATCCTTAGTGATTGCCACTAGATTTATTGATTGTGCGGCCCTATGGCATTCGTTAATGTTAAAGAGTGAGGGATATTACATTACCAACACACCTTTCTTTTTGTGCCCATCTCCGTTTGGTTCTTGAAGGAATTTCCTCTTCAGGATCAGTTAGATAACGTTTATACGAAATCCTTTCAGGAGGCTCGCTCATTTTGACTCACACGTGACCTGTTGATGACATTAAAATCACATTGAAGAAAACATCGAGGATTGTAAAACAGAAACTGCAACATATAAAATAAATGTAGTGAAATATATGCTTACCGAGCAGTTTTCCAGGGAGTTCGCAAAATTTCAGCGTCTTCTTCCGCGAGCGTCTGCACACGCAATGGAGACCTTAACAAAAACTTTAAAAACTTAAACGTAAAGTCCCAAAAACGTCCGTCTTTGTACGTCACAGGATTAATCGAAAAAAAAGGTACTTAAAACAATATAATATGTTTTTTCTATGAAATCTATGCTCGCCAGAGATTATTCAAAAAATGCAGCGTCTTCGTTCTAGATCTGTAGGTTGTGTGAAAGTGTAAAGGTTAATGAGCGGAGCAGAGTATGCGCATGCGCGTTGCCATTGTGCTTTTTATAAATAAAGATAAAATAAAAAGTAAATATTGAAATATTCCCAAACATGTGCAATGAACGCGCAAAAAATATTAATAATAGTAATAAAAAAAATTATTAGTTGTTGTTTCTTCCCCCCCCTCCCCCCCCCCTTTTTTTTTTGAAATATAACCGACGTTTGAGGCGCGAAAGGCCGATATACAGACGGGAAGACACAAGTGGATAATGTTCGCGTTAATTAAGTGGTCGGAAGATGGAAAGTTCTCAATTCTGCCGACTGAACACATTCGGGATTTTGATGAGGAGGAATACTTAAACGGTTTGGAGGAAAAGGACATTTATTTGGTGGAGTGGCGACAAGGCGCCAAGGAGCCAAAAGGCGGGTGGCCGGTCTATGAAGCCTCCATCATTAAGCTAGCAGGTGCCTTTTCTCCAGTATAATATTACTTTATTGTCGCTTATTTGTTAATGAAAATATGTAACTTAATTATATTATGATGTACTTTAGCCTTTTTTATTATTATTCTGCCTCCTCAGAAAGGGAAAAAACTTTGCAAACAAAGCTTAAGGAAATCGAAGAACAACTACCCAAGCCAGAGGTGCTTAAGAGAAAAAGTAAACCTTCTATGAAACTCCTTGAGGCCACAGAGGTCACAGACGAACCGGCAGCTAAGAAAAAGGTGAGTGTCTCGCCGCGTACACACACAGACATATATACTAATATATATATATACCTGTTTTGTGTATATATATGTATGTGTAACCCCCCCCCCCCCCCCAACATTTTGAGATCATTCCTTCATACAGAAGGTGGCTTTTAAAGAGAGAGTTTTTTGTTTCATTTCTTAGGCATACCCAACAGACCAACAAAACGATCTAAAGTTATGGAATGAAAAGAAACTTGAACATCTACAGCGTGTCATTAATCAGTTGAGAGAAGAGAACTCGAATCTAAAAAGAGAGAACGATAGGCTGAAAAATGAAATACTTGAAAGTAAGTACTGTACTATTGCATGTTTTATGTGTGTGTTTACACTTGTCATATACAATAACTATCAAAACCTATTCACATTTAATTTCACTTTCACAGAAATCCCACCTCTCCTTCAGGCTACACAGCATTTAATTACCAAGGTTAGAAACAAAGCACAGTTATCCTTCATTAATAATCACTAATTACAATGTTCCACATTTCCTTGCCTTTTTAATCATTTTGAGGCCTTTTGGAGTTTTTTTGGGGTTGTTTAGCAGTAATGTTTGTGCCTATTTATTTTAGCCCATGAAAATGAATGCAGATCTTCCTGACGTAAGTAAAATCTAATTAATTTTTTGTCATTACCATTAATTTTGTTGCTTTGTTGTTTTTGTGCAGTTTGCAATCATATAAACCTAACAAGCATCAGTCAGCAGTGTGCCTAACCTAAACAGATTCTTGCTTTATTCACATATGTAGTTATATGTACTTGTACATTGTACCTGACTTGTTTCTAATACATCAGTTTTTCTCTTACAGATGTCAAAGTCTCAACCTGATGCTGCCCTCCCTCATCCTCCTAAAGTAAGTATTAGTTGTTGTGGTTTTTTACGCAGTGTCTGTGTCACGTGATATTATGTCACATGCTAAGCATAACTATTGAAATAATAACTGTTTTATAACAGATTTTCCCAAACACTAGCTATGTTTGTTGTCATTCAGACCAGTACTACTGGTTAGACATTGCTTAATAAGGATTGTGTTTTTTTAGCTGCCATCACCAGTGTGTGAATGGGTTGATGACTGAATGTGTAAAGCGCTTTGGGGTCCTTAGGGACTAGCGCTATACAAATACAGGCCATTTACCATATAATTGATATTCCCGATTAATTTCTCATCTCTGATTGAATGCCTTTGTTTGTTTGCCTTTTTTTGACCATAACAAGACATTTTTGCAGGATATATATGGTGAATTTATATGCATAGATACAGTCGTAGTGCTTGACACATGCACAGAGCAGTAGATGGACTAGTAGGGAAATAATTACAATCATGATGTTGATTGCTGATGTCAGTATATATATTTTAGAGGAATGTTTTGTTTTTCACCCAAAATGAACTATATTCTTCAGAAGAGATTTTTTACCCCACTGGATTCTTATATATTGTTGTTTTTTTTGCTTGTTTGTTTGTTTGTTTTTTCTCCAGAACATGTATGCTGTACCTATTTACTTGAATTGTATAGATATACATGACTTACAAGGTTTAGATTGTTGTGCAACATTGTCACATTCTGATATTTATTCAGTGGTTTTATGGCAGTCAATGTTATGTGTATTTTTTTTAATCTTTAAATATTCTCCTTTATAGGTGCCCAACTCTTCATGCAAAGCGTCTGGGGATTCTAAAGTAAGTATTTTTGATTCTGCTTTGTTCCACCGCGAAATGTCAATCTTTCTTATTAAAGTGTAAAGACTCAATCATCTAAGTTATTCTGAGTTCTTCCTTCTTTCATTTAGTTTACCAGTAATACTCTGTCTGTAACAACATTGTTGACTTCATATGTATGTGTTTATTTATTTAAAGGGTTCCAGTGATGCTGAATATGTAAGTAATTTTGCTGAGAATTTAGGTAGGTGCAAACTCAAATGTGTTTTTTAAAAACAATTTATATTGAAACACTCTTTTTATGTGATTCAAAGCTGAGGTGACCACTGTGACATTATTTTTGTTTTATTTGCTTTTTGTACGAGACAAAATCACTATTAGGCTGATGATGTCTGAACTGAGGCCTTCATTTTTGATGACGCGAGTTATACCCTGTTTATGGCAACTCTATCTATGTATCCAAGGACCCGAGTTATATAGGTGAATGAATGTGTACATAGAGGATACACTGATACACTTTAGTCCCTTTAATAGATGATGTTGGCACCAGATGTAATACACAATGCCTCTGCTCCAGGCTCAAGGCCAGTTACAGCATTTGCAGTTGTCATCAAAGACAGATCCAGCTCCACACTGCCCCACGTGGGTGTTGCCACCAGAACACATGTAGAAGCTGGCTTTGTCATCTGGGTGGGGATATAAGCCATCAGGTTTCCCATTGCAGAATCCAGTTCCTGGGGCATGGGTAGTAGTGGTGGTGGTGCTGGGTGGAGAAGTGGTGCTCGCTCCAGGTTTTGGGGTGGTGGTTGAGGGTAGTGGGGGAAGCTCTTGACAGTACAGATCAAAGGAATTATGTGTTATTGGTGGTTTTTCATTCATGTGTATCAATAAGCATGAATCCCTTAATGCGTAACTGGCTAAAACACAACCTCACCCTAACCCAACCAACTGTTGACCTATTAACATGAATTCTTCATTACTCCAATCGCTACATGAAGAACATTTACTGCCCTCGTACAAAAGTTTTACTAGTTCAAAACTGTATCGAACATATTTGTATTTTTATTGACTGTTGTAGTAACATCTTATCTAAATTACAGAGGTTCTTATGATAACAGTTCCACACTAATTTATTAAATATATATAGACTAAAATAATTAATCTATATGAATCTGCTTTGGGCATACCAATTTCAAGAAGGTTGCGCAGATGAGAGAGCAGAGGATAGGGACCCTCCCCGCAGAATTTTCCTGCAAAGTCATCCAAATCAAGAGCCCACACAAAGGCCCCGCCAAACTTCTGATCTTTCAGGTAACGTACCTATTGGGGAAAAATTAAACAGAGATTGATATCACTACCTTGTACATACACAAATGTGTTAAACAAAAAGAAATGATGCAAGCTTTCTCACTTACCTTGGTTTCATAGCTCTCCTTGTTGTCAAATCCTACCCACTCATTGTTTTTGAAAGCATAGGGGACTTTCTGGTCTTCAATCCAGTTAATGGTGCTGCCTTTCACGAAGGTACAGATCTACAGCACAGACTACATGGTTAACATTTGTCGTTTTATAAATATCATTAGATATCAAAGCAACATATGCTATACATCATGAGGCAATCATTAAATTCCAGCCTTAAGAAATGTACCTCATAATAAGACCAGAATCCAGCTTCACGGGTGTATGGACCAGCTGATGCTGGGCCGCTAGCTGGAGCACCAACACCAGTGTTTGATGATGTCAGGCGGAAGGTACGACCATAAGATGCAAATCCCATCCTCAGCTTCTCCAGTGGGGTGCCATTGTCTCTCCAATATTTCATGGCATAGTCCTATAGAAGTTAAAAAATGTGAAGTTTGTGTTCATAAGAAGTTACCTGTTAAAGTTACAGTTATCTTTTAAATGAATCTTATTTCAGTTTTAACGGTTTACTTACAATGTTGAAATAGATAAGGTCACCAAAGTCCTGAGATCCACGGTACAAAGGGCTGTTGTGTCCAGTGAATTGCTCCCAAGTTCCATGGAAGTCGTAGGTCATTATATTGATGAAATCTAATTCTCTGCAATAAGGAAATAAACATAAACAGTGACTTTCATGCTTACATTGCACAACTGTCAGATTTCTAAAAGTAGTAGATGAAGTAAGATGGTTTATAAAGCAGGACCCTCACTTGGCTATCTCAGCGATCTCATATCCAGCATCAATGGTTCCTTTTCCAGCAGCAACAGCAGCAGTTAGCATGAGCTGGGGATTGCCGGTAGCTTGGGCTTCAGCTGCAAAGGCAGCAACAAGTTCCTATAAAAGTGCACCACATAACAGTGTAAGAATGGAGTCCATGGGGTGGCTGTAGTTTAGGAGGTATAGCAGATCATCTACTGATTGGAAGGTTAGTGGAATCAGTCCATTTAGCATTTACCATTCAAGTATGATACAAACGAAACAACATCAATGAGATGTAGATTTTAAAAAATGGAGATCTATACCCACCCTGCAGAGCAGAGTAAACCTCTGTTTGTCCTCAGGAGGACTTCCACGGGATCCAGGGTACTCCCAGTCCAAATCCAGACCGTCAAATCCATGAGTCCTCAGAAATCTGATAGTAGACTGGATGAACTTCTGACGATTAGCTGCAGTAGAAACTGTGATGGAGAACCTGCAAAAAAACAAAAAAACACAAAAACCAAGTTAACATTTGATCTTTATAGTAAAATCTGCTTAGTGCTTTATGTCTTTAACAGGAGAATTGTGATTAATGTTTGCTGTGTTTAATAATGGAAACTTCTTTTTGATTTTGATTTGATTCAGACTGATGGTTTACACACAATATTTGGTTAGCTACGTACCATTGTCCTAATGTGAAATAATTTTCTTTCTTTAAAGTATTTCTTACTGTGTTGACCCAAAGTTCCATCCACCAACGGCCAAGAGAGTCTTCAGGTGGGGATTCCTGGAAACAGCAGAAAACTTGTAATATCATTAAAGAAACTGTAATATCTTAGTGGAAAACTCTTAAAGACACGATACGCTCAAGAGGTATTGTGTTTTGCTTTACCTCTGACCTATAGGATAATATCCACTTACTTGGTCTTCAGATCATTGAAAGACTTGTAGAGGACGTCGTCATTCCACTCGTAGGTAACCAGCTCATTGTTGTAGTTGATGATGGAGAATGCATAGATGAGGGTGGTGCATAGGAAAGGGTCCACATTTTGTGGCAGAAACTTTCCATCTCCAGGCCTGTACTGGGACCAGTTGGTGAAGTAGCACTCCATCCTGCTGGCAGATCCTGTGGTGGTGTAATATTAATAAAGCACAGGTCCCAGTAGTGATACACAAGTAGTGATCAAAATTTATTTTCTTTAACAAAAAAGAAACAGAAAAAAAACTTACCCAGCTGGCTCATCACCAGACACAAACCTAAGAAAAATTAGAATGTAGGCAAAAGCATGATAAAATAAATGTCAGTGTTTACATTTATATTGTATGCATGCAATAAGTTCCCAAAATACCTGCTACAACTGTGAGCCTGGCCATCTTAGAGTGACTTCTTAATATTTCACTTGATGACTCTAAGAGAAAAAATGATGTCAGTTCCACAAATCAAGCAACACTATAAAAGCTACAACCTCCCACCCACCTACCCACCAGCAAAAAAAAAAAAGAAACCATGATTAAGAGAGAATAAGGGCTGTGCCCCTTGTTCATTTACCGTCAAACCAGAAGAAAGACCCAAACAGCCGCAACAAAGTTTGGCCTTTTATACACCTGATTGTTCTACGAACACAAAGACAATATAGCAGTCTTTCGTAAATCTAGGTCATAAGTGTACTGATTATTAGGACATGCTTTGATAAGAGATTGCTTAGTCTTAGCTATATGTAGGCAATAATTTACTCATTGTGGCACGTATATGACCCTGTACCTTGGGTCACCGGTCACATATCATATTGTTATATAGTATATTACATACAGGGGGTAAAGTAAGTATAGAACATGTCACCAATTTTCTAAATAAATATATTTCTAAATTTGCTACTGACATGAAATTCTTATCAGAATTCAATCGCTAACAACCCATCCGATCCACACACGCAAAGAAATCAAACCATAGATGTCCGTAAATTATGCAAAATAATAAGAAATAATACAGGGGGGAAAGTATTGAACACACACAGAAAGGAAGTTGCAAAAACAAAAACCAGTCAAGACACTCGCAGAAATCCATCAGTAACTAGAAAGCAATTCTGTCAAGAATTAGTAATTAGCTGGTTCAGTCCCAACTGATGGCCTATAACCTATAAGAAACACCTCATGATAGATAAAACCAATGAGCTCTCTGAGGACATACTGATAGCACTGGTTACAGAAGAATTTCTAGGCTACTGAAGGTTCCAGTGAGCACTGTTGGGGCCATAATCCAGAAGTGGAAAGAACATCATAAGAAGACACTGAATCAGCAAGTACAATTGTTCCAAAGAAGACAATAAGTTACTCACTCCACCGCCATGCTCACTGCGTAAGACTCCAGTGTTGAAGAAAAAGCATGTTGAAGTACATTTAAACTTTGCTTTTGGATGCCATAATACACGTGATGTTTGGGTGTCAAAAAACACTGCATATCACCCCAGAAACTCCATAAGAACAGTGAAGTTTGGAGGTGGGAACATCGTGGTGTGGGGCTGTTTTTCAGCACACGGCAGTGGGACACTTAAACTGAAGAAAGGGTGAATGGAAAAGTGTATTGAAACATTTTTGATAAAAATCTGCTTCCATCTACCAGGATAATGAAAATGAAATGAGGGTGGACATTTGAGCAAGACAGTGATCCCACACACAGCCAAGGAAACGCTCAATTGGTTTCATGGTTATTCATTAATTAAATATAGGATGATATGATACCTGATAGAATTTTTGTTTTGGATACAAATCATATTGTTATGCTGTCATGTTCCAGATTAAAGTCAGTCTTAAAATGAATCATTGGAGGAAGTATTTATTCCTTTATGTTTTTTCTATTCATTCATTTCAACATTTTATTCTCATAATACAAGATAGAAAATAATTCCTACCTGGTTTATGACTGTGCTAATAATAAAGGTTTGAATTTATTCTCAAATAACTCTTGTTTTTACTTAACCCCTCTTCTTTTAGTTGGGTTGGAGGTTGTTAAAGTGGATGACCTTATTGTTGTTTCAATAATAAAGTTTGGTTGAAGGTTGGTGGTTTGATTCCTGAAAAGAAGCCTTCTTTTTTTTTAATGTGTGAAGTTTTGTAGACCCAAGTATACAACATGTGTATGTCAGCTTTGTGTCTTTATATAATATAATAATATATAAGATATAATAATAACATGAAAATTTGATGTCAGTTGTTATGGAAAATCATTAGTTTCCAGTTGTAACTGATAAATTAAAAAATTAAAGCAAATAAAGCACGATTATATCATAATACAAAGTACATCGATCATATGGGTGCATTTTGTGATGAAGTGAATGACTCCAATGACTGATACCTAAACATAATAGAAGAAGTATGAAAAATAATAATCACTCAATGTTTGTCAGCTATGTGACAATAATAAAAAAGATGATCATAAACTGAGAAACATCATGACATAACAATATAGAAGTGCCCATCTTCTAAGATTAACCGCGTTGATTATTTTATATCTCTCCTTTGTTGAAGACTGGCCACGACCTTTCATCATGAAAATGTTTCACAGCTAGTGCCATAATTAACATTTAGGTGATTTGGAAATAGGCTTGAGTGAATACACGTTATCCTGTGCAATAAACAGATTTACAATGGTGTGACGTTTGCGTGTGCTGGAACAAGTGATAAACCACTAACAAACTTTCAAATGAGTGGAAAGGAAAAAATAATACAGGTGATTCTGATCCCCCACCTGCTGCATGAATTTACATTGTCAACAAATCATTCTTGACTGTTTTCAGATTTCTTTTTTATTTCATAAAGTGTTTTTAAACAACAAAATATACCCTTTATTTAAAAAAAACAAAGAAAGAGATTTTCCTTGCTTGTGCAATCAGTTAGTGCTCACTCCTTCACATTATCTTATCACTTATCACTGTAAGATAACGTAAGGCCATCTATCTAAACATTATCCTTTTAGATGGCACAATATCCCCTGTGCTTTCCCTTACAAACCCTAGAATTTCTACAGTTTGCCTCAATGTTACACATAGTTTTCAGGGTGTGAAATAAAGTGTGCAAATTAAAATTAAAAGGGTGCTTAAAAATTAATCTTCAAAAAATAAAATAAAATGCAAAACACAAACAGAACATATGATACATATTCTGTTTGTTCCATTTATGATTGCTTGACTGATAAACCTGCAACTTAGATTATACTACCAAAAATATTCGCTCATCTGCCTTTGCATGCATATAAATTTAAATGGCATCCCATTCTAAATCCATAGGGCTCATTATAATGTCAGGCCACCCTTTACATCTACATCAGCTTCAGTTTTTTTGGTAATGCTTTCCACAGTGTTAGGAGCATGTTTATAGGAATTTTTGACCATTCTTACAGAAGCACACTTGTGAGGTACTGATGTTGGACAAGAAGACTTTGGCTCACAGTCTCCACTTTAATTCATCCCAAAGGTATGCTATTGGAACGACTTCAGGACTCTGTGGACTTTTTCCACTCCAAACTCATTCGTCCCTGTCTTTATGGACATGGCTTTGTGTACTAGTGTGCAGTCATGTTGGGACAGGAATGGGCCATCCCCAAACTGGTTCCACAAATTTGGGAGTTTCAGGCCCCAGTCCGCGAGATCTTCAACGCACACCTCCGGCAGAGCTTCAACAGCATTCCCAGGGAGACTGGGGACATTGAGTCCGAATGGACCATGTTCAGCGTCTCCATTGCAGAAGCTGCTGCATTGAGCTGCGGCCGCAAGGTGGTTGGTGCCTGCCGTGGTGGTAATCCCCGAACCAAATGGTGGACACCAGAGGTGAAGGGAGCCACCAGGCTGAAGAAGGAGTCCTATCGGGCTTGGTTAGCCTGTGGGACTCCGGAGGCAGCCGACAGGTATCGACAGGCCAAGCGGAATGTGGCTCGGGCAGTGGCTGAAGCAAAAACTCGGGTGTGGGAGGAGTTCGGAGAGGCCATGGAAAAAGACTTTCGGACTGCCTCGAAGAGATTCTGGCAAACCGTCAGGCGTCTCAGGAGGGGAAAGCGGTGCTCTACCTGCACTGTGTATAGTGCTGGCGGAGCGCTGCTGACGTCGACTGAGAAAATTGTCAGGCGGTGGAAGGAATACTTCGAGGACCTCCTTAATCCCACTGACACGTCTTCCGAGGAGGAAGCAGAGTCTGGGGATGAGGGGAATGACCCGCCAATTTCCAGGGGCGAGGTCACTGAGGCAGTTAAATAACTCCTTGGTGGCAGAGCCCCTGGTGTTGATGAGGTCCGCCCCGAGTTCCTGAAGGCTCTGGACATTGTAGGGCTGTCCTGGTTGACACGCCTCTGCAATGTTGCATGGAGATCAGGGGCAGTACCTGTGGACTGGCAGATCGGGGCGGTGGTCCCCATCTTTAAGAAAGGGGACCGGAGGGTGTGTTCCAACTACAGGGGGATCACACTCCTCAGCCTCCCTGGGAAAGTCTATGCCAGGGTGCTGGAAAGGAGAGTTCGTCCGCTAGTCGAACCTTGGATACAGAAGGAACAATGTGGTTTTCGTCCTGGTCGCGGAACACTGGACCAGCTCTTTATCCTCTCCAGGATGCTTGAGGGTGCATGGGAGTTTGCCCAACCAGTCTACATGTGTTTTGTGGACTTGGAGAAGGCATTTGACCGTGTCCCTCGGGGTGTCCTGTGGGAGGTGTTGCGGGAGTATGGGGTGTCTGGCCCATTGCTACGGGCCATTCGATCCCTATACAACCGTTGCAAGAGCTTGGTTCGCATTGCCGGCAATAAGTCGGACTCGTTCCTGGTGGGTGATGGGCTCCGCCAGGGCTGCCCTTTGTCTCCGGTTCTATTCATAATTTTTATGGACAGGATTTCTAGGCGCAGCCAAGGGGCGGAGGGCTTTCGCTTTGGTGGCCTCAGAATCTCATCTCTGATTTTTGCAGATGATGTGGTTCTGTTGGCTTCATCGGGTGAGGGCCTCCAGCTCGCACTGGAACGGTTCGCAGCCGAGTGTGAAGCAGCGGGAATGAGGATCAGCTCCAAATCTGAGGCCGTGGTTCTCAGCCGGAAAAGGGTGGAGTGCCCACTCCGAGTCGGGGATGAGTTCCTGCCCCAAGTGGAGGAGTTCAAGTATCTCAGGGTCTTGTTCGCGAGTGATGGGAGAAGGGAGCCGGAGATCGACAGACGGATTGGGGCTGCAGCTGCAGTAATGCGGACGCTGCACCGGTCCGTCGTGGTGAAGAGGGAGCTGAGTGTAAAAGCGAAGCTCTCAATTTACCGGTCGATCTACGTCCCTACCCTCACCTATGGCCACGAGCTGTGGGTAGTGACCGAAAGAACGAGATCGCGGATACAAGCGGCAGAAATGAGCTTCCTCCGAAGGGTGGCTGGCCTCTCCCTTAGAGATAGGGTGAGAAGTTCGGCCATCCGGGAGGGGCTCAGAGTAGAGCAGCTGCTGCTCCACATCGAAAGGAGCCAGCTGAGGTGGTTCGGGCATCTGACAAGGATGCCCCCTGGGCGCCTCCTGGGTGAGGTGTTCCAGGCATGTCCCACCGGGAGGAGGCCCCGGGGCAGACCCAGGACACGCTGGAGAGATTATATCTCTCGCTTGGCCTGGGAACGCCTTGGTGTTCCCCGGATAAGCTGGAGGAGGTGGCTGGGGAGAGGGAGGTCTGGGCCTCTTTGCTTAGGCTGCTGCCCCTGCGACCCGACCCCGGACAAAGCGGATGAAGATGGATGGATGGATGGATGGATGGATGGATGGATGGATGGATGGATGGATGGATGGATGCATGGATGGAAATTGTCCTACATGTGTAGGTATGCCAGAGCATTAAAAGTTTCTTTCAATGGAACTACGAGGCCGAGACAGATTCCTGGTAAACAACCCCACATCACAGTCCTCCCTCTGCCAAACTTTATACTTGGTACAATGCGGTCAGACAATTACCATTCTCCTAGCAATCGCCAAACCTAGACTTGTCCATTGGATTGCCAGACAGAAAAGGATTTAGGCTTGCCTACCACTTCAAAGCTGAGTTACTGTCATTCCCAAACACTTCCACTTTGATATAATACAACTAACAGTAAATTGTGGGATATTTAGCTTTTTTTTATGTCTGGACCCTGCTGCACAGGTGACATCTAACACACTGGGGTTTCTGAGAAAGACCCATTATTTCAAAAATGTATGTAGAGCCAGTCTGCATGCCTTCATTTACCTGTGGCCATGGAAGTGATTGCAACACCTGGTGGTGTCACCCTTCCAGCACTGTGTTTTGTAGATCTCTTGAACAGAATCATTATCACCCAGTTATTAAATGCTATATAAATGGCACTATTACTGGTAACAGAAGGCAAAAGGGTATGCATACAAAACCCCATATTACATAAAGCAATGCTTCAATGTAAAACGAATTCAAAATTTAAAACAAAATTTTATAAACACATAAAGATCAAGATCATTTTGATTTAGTCAAACTGAAAATGACCTTCTCTCTTTTTGCCATACACTGTAAATTCTAATTAGTTCCCAGAACTCAAAAAAGCTATGCAAACTCGTTCCCTCAACAAAATTGAGTAAAGTTTAAAGAAATCAAAATAATTAAGGAAACTCGTTGCCTCAAAAAAACTAAGTAAAGCTTACTTAAGATGACTGTTAGGACAACTTACACATTGCAAGTCTGCAGTATTAAGAATAACTTGATATTTCTGACTGTACAGTACTAATTGTTTACCTACTGACAAACATTTCAAGTTCAACTAAATGAAAAAACTATTTGTGGTAACCTGAATATGATTAAAAATAATTAACAACACTTTTTGTAATGATGTTAAAATCAGCCCAACTTTTATTTTCAAACACAACAAAGTATAACAGCCAACATACTGGACACTGTTCTGCTGAGCAACAAACAGTTATATCGCCATCACTGTTATAATCTTACAATGAAACAAAGTCTCAGATGTAATTATTCTGAAAATAAGTTTAGGCCTACCACAACTTTGTTTTGTACTTACTTATATAATCAAAATAAAATATTTGTTGTTCTGTCACAAGTGCATCTCTGATTTAAACAACACATTTGTTTTCCATTCCAACACAGGAGCTGGAATGTTGTAATGTTTTAAGGATGCTTGTTTCCAGTCCAGGCATTACTGCTGAATGACTGTCATGGATTGAGGTGATCCACATGTAGGTGCAGAAGAAGGTCTGTAACTTCCCTTAAGTACAGTGGCAGTGGATGTGGGTTGGAGATGCAATGAGCTTGAACCTGCAGGCGACCATCTTCACTGACCACACCATCTGTGACGGAGGACTCATCTCTCCTGGTGTCCTGCAAGCAAACAATCATATTTTTTGGAACATGAACTTAATTGCTTTCTTAAAACATTTTTTTTCTGCATTTGGTATAAACAGACTCCAATTTGGACAATCTCAGGCTCCCTCCCCACGGAGAGGTGACACTGTCAGTCTGGATAGCCGTGACCCCCACCCAACACACAATAATGTCATGAAAGCATCATTTTAAAAAGGGCTATGCAAACATGGCCAATAACGTTCATTCTAATGATGTGCATTTGGGAACAAAACAAATGTTGCTGTTAGAAAACTTGCAGACTTCACTATATACAGTGTAGACCCTCTAAACTAAGTTTGGGGGATGTGATCTTTCAAGAAATGCAGACAAACTGTTGTTGTTTGTTTACTTCCACAGCATGTCTTGTAGAATTAACTGGAGTCACCAGCAACAGCATCGTGCAGTCATATCTCAAGTCTAATAACAGAAAACAGGAAAAGATCAGTACAGAAACAACTTCCCCAAACCAAAGCACAAATAAAACAATAAGTAAAACAGGCTGATCTAAAGTATGATTAAAGCTCAGCCTCATTAATATAAATGTCACTGGCAGTTGCTAATATATTGGAAAACCAAAATACTTACTGATGTCTTTCTGTCCAACAGCAGGAGTGCTGGTCCCTCAAAGACAGCAAGAAGCAAGCAGAGGGAGAAAACACAGAATTTTTTCAGAAGCTGATTTGATCCTTAAAGGCTGTGCAGTCATAATAACGTACAACACAGAGGGTCAATGTAGACCCCATACAACCAAATTAGACTAACACATATAGTAGTAAAAACACCATCTACTACTGTGTCTGAATGTGTGGTATTGGCACTGTCAGTTTAGGCCTAAAGAGACATGTTTAAAAAAGACCACCTAATTTAAATATAATCATTACATGCTTGTTAAAAGCTAACTTCCAATATATAAAGTTTCTTATAAGCAAAATGACCAGATCTAACATATGGCAGTGTTCATATGTAACATAATGTTTCTTATGATTCAACTGTGGAATATAACTTAATTCTTTAGAAGGACAAGCTGTAATACTTTATTCTCAAGTATAAAGCCAACCTAGTCTTTAACCATTTAACAGGCCACTATTCTGGATTATAGCTTTCACCACAAAACTTGTTTTTAAACACATGTTTTAAAAAAAAAATACTATTGTTAATATTATTATTTAAAATGTAATTAAATAGAAAAGTCGGTTAAATATAAAAGCAGTTAAAGAAAGGCTAGATTTGACATTAATAGATGTCACAGATGTTCAAAAGCTGCCGCAAAGCAGTAGCGGTTATTGATACGGGCTACACGGGCGGTTGCCTGGGGCGGCATCATGGTGGGGGGCGGCATCACGGGCATCGGCAAAAAAAAAAAAAAATGCTTGTACTCATGCGTCCCCGACGTCAGCCAGCGCATATTGGGAATGGTACAGGCGCCAATCAGTTTTCTATCGCCCATTTGCTGGGAGTATAGGGCGCCCTTTGTTTGCGAGGTGCGCCTGCTGCTTGCGGCACAGGGAGGAGAGGGCGGGGCGGCAGGGAGCAGCATCTAATAACCAACTCGCAAAGTTAAACAAAATAAAAACAAACCAACAAACACGAAAACACCAGACATCATGATACAGACTTATAATTTGCACCAATGTTTTTTCGAAATTCTGTACATGAAGAGTGAGTGCGAGAGCCCTCGGTGCGCCTGCTCGCTGCTGAAGTCAAAGTAAACTTTATTGTCATCTCCGCTACATACAGTCCAGCATATAGAGAGACGAGACGACGAGGCTCCAGCTACAGCAGTGCAAGTAAACAAACAATAAATATAAGAAGAGTAAGAAAATAAATATACACTTTAGGACTCGGGATAAAGGATCAATAACAATTTAAAATTTACAGTTTCATGATTTAAAGTCTCACACAACCCGTCGAAAGGGGAGGGGCCAGCTGCTTCCAAATAGAGCACATTTCATTTGTAATGTTGTAAATCCAAGCCCATTATGTATTCATGATTTGAATCCTGGGTTGTGTGAAATCCCAGAAATAAACCTTAGACAAAGTGAATCCGTGAACTAAGGCGTAGGTCTGTTGAGTTTATCAGCGTTTTTGGATAAATAATAATACATAATACTGGTAACTTACTTAAATTGAGTTCTAATAACAAATTGATAAAAATTTTGTTCAGCCTACTTAATATTTTTAATTAAACACAATATTAGATTTTACAGTGTAGAAAAAAAAATACATAACTAGCATTACATACATTGTGCAAGTTCACAGCAATAACCGAGAGAATAGCCCAATGTTCAGAGGATTCTGGTAGAAGTAGAGAAGAAGACCTCTCTTTTAAAAACTGCTGTGAATACTGATGAATAAGTAGAATGTAAAAAGACCACAGGACAACAGAAACAGGACAAAACACAATCTACAAGTGAAGACAAAAATTAATGGCATGCAATTGTTGCATATAGACAGATGGCAACTGAAGAGAGGGAAGTGGAGAAGAAATGCTTATCGTATCATGAGAAGTGCAGCAACCTTAGAATATAGCAGCAAAACTAAGAGATGGTCAAAGGTCACCTGATCCAGGCCAAACTATAGCCTTTATCAAGTTTTAAGCTTAGTCTTAAAAGTACAGATGATGTGTGTCTCCTGAACCCAAAATAGAAGGACACAAACTAAAAGCTTTGCCTCCCCTTCTACCACTGGCAACTCAAGGAAACAACAAAGTCACTCAGCCTGCAGTCTGAGAGCAAAGTCCTCTATCGGGACAATATGGTACAGTGAGGTCTTTAAGATAAGGTGGGGTCTAATCAGTCACGACTTTGTACACTATGTGAGGAGAAAGTTCTGACACTTAGGAATGTAATGTGCTGGACAAAAACATAGTTTTTTGTAGTTTCACACCTGTACACTACCACAGTGGATTTTAAATTAGCTGTTAATATATGATTGGAGTACTGCTTTTCAGCTTTAACTCAAGGGGTTTTGCAGTTGGGCTGGCTATAGCCCAGGAGGTAGAGTAGGTCGGAAGGTTGGTTGGTTTGACCCCTGGCTCCCCCCACTGTTCATGTCAAATATCCTTGGGCAAGATACTAACCCCCGGTTGCTTTCCAATGCATTCACTGGAGTGTGACTGTTAGTTAGTAAGCACTTAAAATCATAGAAGAAAGTGAATGTGGCATGTTGTATCGAGCGCTCCGGTAGAGTAGAAAAGTCCTATATAAGAATCGGTCCAAACCAAATCACATCTTCTGCATCATCTGTCAAACATGGTTTTGGAAATGGTATGAGCATGTACGGCTGCACTAGTATTTACTGATGCGAGTGCTAATAGCAGGATGAAAGCTGAAGTGTACGGGGCTATACTGACCTCCTCAGATTGCCAAACTCAAAAGAACTCACAGTGCATCAAATGACGAAAGATTCAACCCACATAGCAAAAGCAACCTGAAAGTTTATCAAGGCAAAGAAATTGCCTCAATGATACCATATTTTTCAATGGTCAGTCACCTGATCTAAATTAAATCAGCACGTTCTCTGGTTATTAAAAACAAAACTGAATGCAGAAAGACCCACAAAGGAGCAACTGAAGGTGGCTGCAGTAAAAACAAAGCAGAGCACCTCAAGGGAGGACACACAGAATTTGGTCATGGTTATGGGTTCTGGACTTTAGTTATTGAGTACAAAGTGATTTCATCCAAATAGTAAAATACCCATTATATTTAAAATGATGTGAGTCTGTCCAATTAATAAAAAAAAATGTAATGTCTAAAAGTTCATGTAATACTTAAATTAAATTTGAAAGTCAGTTTAAAATTTTCAGCTTAAAATGTATCTCTTTGTTGACTGTGAAAAAAATGAAGAACAATGAACTGGATCATGATTAATGATACACTGGAGCACAAAGAAATTATTAATCCATTGATAAGGTAAGAAGTAAATAACAGAGTGACACGTGGCTTGAACATGTGATTGAAAAGTTTCCCAATCATCTGTCTTGGGCACAGACAGTCAACATTGAGGTCAGTCTAAGTCTTTGCTGCTGTTGGTTTCAAAGTGCAATCATTCAGAGATATTGTCATGGTCTGGGTGAGCAGCTGGGATTTTCCATCAGTGCCAGAGCACCCTTGGCTCCGCCCGTGGGCACGGCTTTCTCAGCTTCACGCATCTGGAGCCAATTGGGGCAATCAGGCCAAAGAGGGATTTAAGCTCTGCGCTGTCATCTCCTCCCTGCCAGTTCGTCAGCTACCTGATGTTGGTAACCAGCTCCCACGTTCATGCTGCTAATCTCAAGTTGTTTGACTCACGCTGTTTCTTGTCCTTCAGGACCTATTCTCCAGTGTCGACTGCATGAATGTCATGATCCAAAGCATACCATATCATCTGTGAAACACATGCATGTCTTTGGCTCTGGGACACTAGTGTTTATTGATGATGTCAAAGTCAAAGTCAGCTTTATTGTCAAAGTCCATATGTACAGTCATACACAGGAATTTTAAATTGCAAGTCTTCCATAGCAGTGTACACTAAAATATAAAGATAAAAAAAGGAAAATAAAATAAAATAAAAGTCTTATGTACAACACAATACCATACTATACAATTATTTAAAACAGCAGTGTCCAACACAATCATAGTGACTGTGGGCAAGTTTGTATGCAAGTGGGAGTGGGGCAGTCAGTGAAAAGGCAATGGTGGTGGGTCAGGTGGTGGTTGTATGTTTGAGTAATGGGGAGTTCAGAGGGAAAAGGTGAATGCAGGTCTGGTGTGTGTGACAGCAGGGAGTGAATTCAGCATCCTGACAGTCTATCAGTCTGCTGGTTCTGGCCTGGAGGCTCTTCAGTCTCCTTCCACATGGCAGCTTCTTCAACTGAAGAAGCTGTTGGATGGATGAGTGGAGTCACCTGTGGCGCAGAGGGCTTTCCGGATGAGGCAGTTGCAGTAGATGTCCTGGAAGGAGGGAAGAGAAGCACCCACGATCCACGAGCACCAACCCAGAAACCCAGCATCCAAAACCCCAAAACACAAACCATCCCAAAACAATCCACAATTAATGACAATAATAATAAGTAATACACCAAACACAAAATCACTGAGTCAATGGGCTCATGACCATGACACCCGAAGTCTTTGATGATTCCTTAGTCTTCTCCACATTCAGGGACAGGTTGTTGTTGCTGCACCACTCGGTCAGATGGTTAACTTCCCTCCTGTAGTAGGTCTCATTATTGTTGCTGATGTGATCTACCACAGTTGTGTCGTCTGCAAACTTCATATAAAGGTTGGAGCTGTGTGATGGTGTGCAGTCGTGGATCAGCAGAGTGAAGAGCAGAGAGCTCAACACACATCCTTGGGAAGCCCATGTATTCAGTGTTCTTGAGCCGGAGGTGCTGCTGCCGACCCATACTGCCTGCTGTCTTCCTGTCAGGAAATCTAGCAGCCAATTACACAGCGAGGTGCTGACCCCCAGCAGATCCAGATTGTGAATGAGTTGCTGGGGAATGATGGTGTTGAATGATCGAGTCTTTGGTGCCGGTGTGAAGTTCTTCTGGTAAAGAGGTGGAACCAACAGTGGTCTGCAGAGTGGGCTTGTAGTCTGTGATGGTCTGCATCCCTTGCCACAGCCTCCGAGTATCTCTGCTGCCACTGAAGTTTGCAAAATCCTCCTGGAGTATTGCCTTTTTGCCTCTCTGATGCAGCGTGACAGGTTTGCCCCTGCTGTTCTTAAACTCATCTCATCCCCGGCTCTGAAGGATGCGTTTCTCACCCTCAGGAGCCTGTAGACCTCATCTGTGAGCCATGGTTTCTGATTGGTCTGGACAGTGATGGTGCTTGTCTGTGACATCATTGATGCATTTTAAGATGCAGCCAGTGACAGTTTCGATATATTCCTGCAGGTCTGTGGTTTTGTCGTGTGTGACGGCCTTTTTAAAGATCTCCCAGTCTGTGGTTGAAAAGCAGTCTTGCAGTGCCTCTGAGGACCCTTCTGGCCACACATGTATCTGCTTACGAACTGGTTTGGTGGCTTTGAGCAGGGGCCTGTATGCTGGCATTAGCATAATAGTTATGTGATCAGAGGCACCAAGGTGGGGGAGGGGAAGGGTTTTGTAATCTCCTATCTGGGTGGTGAAAACATTGTCCAAAATTTTGTTTTCTCGTGTGGGGAAATTTAATGTGTTTATGCAGTTTGGAAAGCACAGTCTTTGGGTCTGCATGATTGAAATCACCTGCTAGGAAACAAAAAGGAGCACAAGAGTCCAAACACACAAGAAAACAGTCCAAGAACACAGGAAAACGGATCAAAAACAAAACCAAATCCGAGCCCAACAAGAAACCATGAAAAGTTCAGGGGGCCGACCGTGCACACGGCAACGGGCAAACAGTTCTGGAGGCCGACCGTGCACACGGCAACGGGCAAACAGTTCTGGAGGCCGACCGTGCACACGGCAACGGCGGCGACGGGCAAACAGTTCTGGAGGCCGACCGTGCACACGGCAACGGGCAAACAGTTCTGGAGGCCGACCGTGCACACGGCAACGGCGGCGACGGGCAAACAGTTCTGGAGGCCGACCGTGCACACGGCAACAGCGGCGGAGGCAAAACCAATCAGGAGGCCGACCACTTGGAAGGTAGTGGTGGCCACTGAGCAGGTCTGGAGGTCGGCCGCGATGCCAGCGGCGGCGACGACGAACTCTTTCCGGAGGCCGTCCCCGAAGGCCATGATGCCAACTTAGAGGCCCGGAAAACAGCCGGCAGAGGCGGAACGGGTCGAGTTGGCTCTGACGGTGGTGTGGCAACCGCAGCACCAGACGAGGCAGGACCAGACGAAGACGAAGACGAGGCAGGACCAGACAAAGATGAAGACGAGGCAGGACCAGACGAAGACGAAGGCGGAGCTGAAGCTGGACCAGGCATGGATTAAGACACGGAGGCTGGACCAGGCGTGGATGAAGACACGGAGGCTGGACCAGGCGTGGATGAAGACACGGAACAGGCTGGAGCGTTTTCTGCGAGACCGGGGCATCCGCGGTGAGGAAGCAGACGAGTGGGCCGAAGGATAGGCTGCTAGTGAGGAACGGCAGCACGGAGGCCCTCCAAGCGCTAGCCGGGTCCCGTCAAAACGGGAGCTGCACTTCCACAATGAGTCCGCTGGATCCATTACTGGTCGCGTCGTTCTGTCAGGGCTCTGTGTGCAGGCAGGCGGAGAGGAGGATCCAAACGCAGGACTCAGACACTAACTTGAAACTCAAAAACCTCAGCTTTATTGCTGGTACGAAAAAAACCATGAAGTGAACATGGAATATGGAGAACAGAAACACACAGGCATAATCTGATGGTACGACGCGACACCCAGCATGGGAAAACACAGGGCTAATATACACAGGGTAGTAATGAGGGAATGGGCAACAGAAGGGAGACACACCTGGGGGAGATCAGGGCTAACGAGACGGAGCAGCTAAGCTGCACACACTAACATAAGACAACAACTTGCACAATAAAACAGGAAACAAGAATTACTAAACCAGATGCAGACATGACACTGAGAGACAGACTAGACACTGAACAGAAACTGCAACACACATGAGAACCCAAAACCTAAGAACTGATCCCTCACCAAGAATAACAGAAACAGGTCTATAATGATAATAATAAACAAAGCACCAGAACATCAGAAAACAATCCATAATGCAAAAATAAACCAAAACATAATAAACTCAAAATACTGGGTCCAACGGACCCAGAACCGTGACAGAAACCGCTCTGACCAAAGTGTTTAATGACATATGTCTGAATACAGACAGTGGAAAAATGTCAGTCTTAGTTTTACTGGATCTCAGTGCAGCATTTGATACAGTTGACCACAACATATTACTCAAACGACTGGAGAACTGGGCAGTTCTTTCAGGAACTGTACTAAACTGGTTCAAAACATACTTAGAAAACAGGAAATACTTTGTATCAACAGGTAACTTCACATCTGAGCAGACAAGTATCACATGTGGAGTTCCCCAAGGTTCCATCTTGGGACCCCCTCTGTTTAACATTTACATGCTCCCACTGGCACAGATTATAAAGAACAACAAAATAAACTACCACAGCTATGCAGATGACACACAAATATATATCACAATGTCACCAGGAGACCATGGCCCTGTACAGGCTCTTGTTAAATGCATTGAGGAAATTAATGACTGGTTGTGCCACAATTTTCTCCAGCTAAATAAAAACAAAACTGAGGTAATAGTCTTTGGCGCCAAAGAAAAACGATTACAGGTCACCAGAGAACTTCAATCTATACACCTAAAAACCACAAACCAGGCGAGAAATGTGGGTGTAGTGATGGATGCAGACCTAAACTTAGAAAAACACATTAAGACAATAACAAAATCAGCTTACTATCACCTCAAGAATATATCAAGGATAAAAGATCTGATGTCTCAACAGGACCTGGAAAAACTAGTCCATGCATTCATCTTTAGTAGGCTTGATTACTGTAACAGCATCTTTACAGGTCTACCTAAAAAATCAGTCAGACAACTACAGCTCATTCAGAACTCTGCTGCTCGAGTCCTCACTAAGACCAAAAAAGTGGACCACATCAGTCCAGCTCTGAGGTCTTTACACTGGCTGCCTGTCCGTCAGAGGATAGACTTTAAAGTTCTGATGCTGGTCTATAAAGCTCTGAATGGTTTAGGACCAAAATACATCAGTGACCTCCTGACCCAGTATGAACCTTCCAGATCCCTCAGGTCATCTGGATCCGGTCTTTTATCAGTTCCCAGAGTCAGAACCAGACACGGAGAAGCTGCATTCAGCTTTTATGCTCCTTATATCTGGAACAAACTCCCAGAAAGCCTCAGATCAGCTGAAACACTCAGTTTATTTAAATCCAGGTTGAAGACTCACCTGTTCTCAGCTGCATTTGAATAAAGCACCAAATCCACACTTTAAGCTTAAATTTCAAAACTTACATTTAACTACTGATTTTATCTACTGTTCTGATTTTATCTGTTTTGATTTTATATACTGTTTTGTTTGTTTGTTTGTTTGTTTGTTTGTTAATTAGTTTGTTTGTTTGTTTGTTTGCTTGTTTTAATCAATTTTAAATCATGCTTTTTATTTGTTTTTGTTTCTAATGTCTCTGTAAAGCACTTTGAATCACCTTGTTGTTGAATTGTGCTATACAAATAAACTTGCCTTGCCTTGCCTTACACCACTGCAATCAGGAAATATAAAATATTTAGGTTTTAATGTCTCTCCCAAGCTTGCAGATCTAACTAAATTAAACCATATCCCACTTTTAAAGAAGGTAGAAGGCGATCTGGCTAGGTGGAAATGTCTACCCATATCACTCATGGGAAGGGTTGCCTCTATAAAAATGATGGTCTTACCAAAAATAAATTATTTATTCTCAATGATCCCAACTAAACCACCACAAGATTGGTTCAGATCTCTAGATTCATGTATGTCCAAATTCCTTTGGAAAGATAAACCCCCACGTATCAGCTTAAAAACACTACAAAAGACCAAGGATAAAGGAGGATTAGATCTACCTAACTTTCAGCACTACTTCTTAGCCAACAGGCTTCAGTTTATCTCAGGATGGCTAAAACATACCGTCTTAGATGAACCTTGGCTAGATGTAGAACAAGCACTTTGCAATAATCTAGAGATCTCAGACCTACCATTTATCAGCTCAAACATCCAACAACATGAATGCTTTAAAAGCATCAACATCAGCTCTTCTCTGACAGCATGGTGGGAGTTTCTAAAATTGACGGAGTCTTCATTAATCCCATGCAAACGTACACCTATCTGGAACAACCCTGACATATTACAAAACAATAATATGATCAACTTTTCAGATTGGAGTGGTAAAGGAATCAAATACTTAGAACATATACTAGAAGGAACAGAATTTATTCCATTTGATGGACTAGTTACACAATATGGGATCAACAAGAAAAGATTTTTAGAATATCAACAAATTAAATCCATAGTAAAAAAGAAATTTAAACCGGGTCAAGTTGAACTACAAACACCACCAAGTGTCGTTCAATTTCTTACTCTTAAAACCCCCAAATTACTATCCAAAATATACAGAATGCTTTCTAAAACAGATGAATCAATATCACTTCCTATTGCAAAATGGGAAGCAGATTTATCAGTTAACTTAGACCTAAACTTCTGGTCTCAGATTTGCTTAAAAACCTTTCATCTAATTAGAAATCCCAGTCTTCAATTAATTCAATACAAAATACTACATAGAGTGCACTATACAGGTCATCAGATGTTCAAGATGGGCTTTACGTCTACCAACAACTGCTCACACTGCCAAACCAATTCACCGGACAATTATATCCACGCTCTTTGGTTCTGTCCACCAGTGCAGAAGTTTTGGCGCGAGATATGTGAAGACTTATCGAGGTGTCTGAAATGTAACATTCCAACTTCCCCCTTAGTGTGTTTGTTGGGCAGCTTAGATAATGTCACTTCAGAAAAGAATATAGCCCATATGGTTTTCACTGCCCTATGCATAGCCAAGAAAACAGTCCTCATGAACTGGAAAAATAAAAATAATCTTAACTCTAACCAATATAGAAATTATCTATTAGATTACATTAGTCTTGATACAGCCTCTGCCACCACATCAGATCAATTTCTCTGGGCTCCTTTGATCAGCTCCATCACCTAGTGGGGGTGGGGTGTCATAATTTGGTCCCACCTTCGCTGTTGTGATTGGTGTGGGGGTAGGGACAGGCTTAGGGTGTCGTGGGGTTCCCCAGGAGCATCTTCCTTGGGGGGCTCAATCCGGGGTAGCGGTCATGGCCTATTAGGGGCTCTGTTGGCTCTTAGGTGATGGTTTCCTCGTGGTAGCCTGGCTGCCCCTGGGTTGGTCCAGGACAGGCGTGGGATTCTGGGGGCGCTCCGTCTCTGGGCTGGGGCCCCCTTTCCCTGGCGGGTTGCGGAGTATGGGGGTGCCTACTGGGGTCAGCGGGGGAGCTGGCGGGCAGAGGGAGGTTTTGGAGTCTTCTCACACCCCCGTTCTCTGTGGCCTGCTGGTGCGGGGGGGCAGGAGGAGGAGTTGGCTGTCCGAATTGGGTCTGGAGTGTGGGGCCTCCCTGCTGCTGCGGAGTCGGGGCGGTCTGCTTCTCCCCACCGCAGCGAAAAGGGTAACACCACCTGGGTCTGGGTGCAGTTTCCCCCTCCAGGGACAAGGGTACCTAGACCCGCTTCGTAGAGTACGCTTGGGGAGTGTGATCGTGTGTACAGCGTCTCTTTATGTCTGTCTCCACGTTGGTTGAGTGTTGAGTAATTGCATATGAGAGCATGAGGGTGGGAATGGATGTTTGTATATGTGTGTGCCTGTATGTCTGTGTCTATATGTCAGGTCGGGTATCAGACACCACCTCTCTGGGGACATCTCAGGCCCTCCAAGGTTTGGAGGCCTATCTCCCCCCACCACCACTTCCCCTGCCAGTGGCAGACGCCCTCAGACATCGGTGCGTTGGTGGTCCTTTGTGTCCGGGGGTGGGTGTCCAGGTACACACCGGCTCACTCCTTGGTGACTGCTTATCGGGGCCTGGAGCCTGGGGCTCGCACGGGCCACTTCGGGTGTGGGGTGCCCTCGGCTTCTCGGCCTGGAGCTTGGTTACTCTAGTGCAGCTGGCTGCTGGCGGAGCTCACGGGCACATCACTGCAACCCCCCCTGGCTTCTGCTCTGCAGCTGGTGAGTGACCCCTCATCTGTAGCCTTGCCGGAATGGTAGAGCGGTCTGCACTTGATGATCATAAGCTCCAGCAGAGGTGAACAGTGTTTGCAAGCCACGACAGCATCACAACACCGGGCATTGTTGATGTGAACACAGAGTCCTGCTTCGCTAGCCTTGACCCCTTCGGCGAGAGCTCTGTCTGCTTGAAAGCATGTTAGCCGGTCGAGTTGAATGGAGCTGTCGGGAATGTTATTATTGAGCCAAGTTTCCACAAAGGCGAGGACACAACACACTCTCACTGACTTCAAGGTGGACCAAAGTAAGCATACACAATCTAGCTTGTTGTCCAGGGAGCGCACGCTGGACAGTACGATGGTGGGAATAGCAGGTTTGTTTGGATTAGCCGCTGGCCTGCTCCGGATGCCTCCACACTTACCCTGCTGTCTCCTCTCGCACAGCCTGAGACGTTTCCACTGTGGGCGAGACCTTGCGGCAGGGATCACTAATTGTAGATGCCTCCGAAGCAGTCCGCTGTTCCTCAAGAGTGATTGGTGGCTCTTCCGTGATTAGAAAGTTAGTGGATTTGCTTCTCTTGATTTTGAGAAGGAGCTCATGACTGTAACAGCGTTGTGAAAAACAAGCAAAAGAGCAAAACAAAGACCCAGGAGTTTATTAAAGCAAAAGGTGGAATATTCTTGAATGGCCAAGTCATTGACCTCTTAACCCAATTGAGCGTGCATTTTACTTGTTGAAGGCTTGAAACAGAAAGACCCACAAACAAACAGCAACTGAAAGCCTCTGCAGTAATAGCCTGGCAAAGCATTATGTAATGCGGAAGGCTTTAAGAACCAGGGGACCCAAGGGAGGGTATAAAAGAGGAAGTAGCAGCAGGTCTTCCTCTTCTCTCCTTTGAAGTTATGAGTGGCTGTGAACAATGGTGATTTGGGAAGTGAAAAGCCTGAGAAGATTTAGTTGCCTGCTACACAAACTGTGGTTATGTATCTCTATAGCAGAGATTCAGGTAATCTGAGAAGACACTAAGCAAGTTGTGCAGCAAACATAGTAGTCAGTTGCAGGACGGGCTTGTGTCACAGTTTTTTCCTCTTTCTCCTTTTCTGTTGCATTTTCTCCCTAGTTTGTTTCAGAGCAAGGGTCACCTTTTAAAACTGATTTTCTAAATTTAGTCTGGGTTTGCATTTATGTTAACTGAGCCGGTGCAATATTAGTCTGTGTGTAATCCCTGAGCTGGGTCTCATGCCTCATGAGAATCAGGTCTTATGGTGGATGGATTTCCTGTGTTTTAACATAAATTGATTGCAGTTATACCAATTATTGCCTTGGGGAAGCACTTAGTGCGTGGGATAAGTGTTCTTGTGAGCCGTATTTATCTGGGTGGACTTGTTTTTTTTAAAGCAACGAGCACCTGTTTTCTTCTGGTGAGAGCAAGCTACCAGGTGATTGTTACATTGCTGGCAGATTGCACGATTAAAGGTACAATGTTGGTCGTTAGTGACCTTTTAATTGTGATATTTTAGTTTCATTGCAGACCTTTTTTTTTCTTTTAAAATAATAAACTTTAATGTATCCTGGCTGATTCTGACCTCTTTGCCACGTTTATTCTGGGTTCGTTCCTTTAAGAGCTCTGGGTCTGAAAGTTTGTATAAGTAGTATAGAGGCCCTTGGCAGTTATTGTGTGGTTTCGATCACTACAATTAAAAAGGAGGAAACTGGTGAAGGAAACATCTGGTGATGTCCATGAGTTCAAGACCTCAGGCTGTCAGTGCCAGCAAAGCGTTTTCAACCATGTATTTGAAATGAGCCAGCCATGGGAAGAAGGCTATTCTGTGAGCCGCAGTCCACCATGAAACACCTCCCCAAACATGAGTCCCAGAGGTGGGACCAAGTCATTGTTTTGCAAGTCTCAAGTAAGTCTCAAGTCTTTATCCTCAAGTCTCAAGTCCAGTCTCAAGTAATGTCAGGCAAGTCAGAGTCGAGTCTCAAGTCACTGGTGTAAAAGTCCGAGTAAAGTCACAAGTCTGAAATTTTGAATTTCAAGTCCTTTCGAGTCTTTAAAAAAAACCCCGAAAAAAGCATGTTGCAGTTATATGCTAAATGTAAATATTAGACCATGTAATTTTAAAATCTGTGTTTTTCTCAACACATGACAAAATAGTGAACTTAGAAAATATACACAAATTGTGAAATTGCACCTCTTTAAAATGCAGCTCAATTAAACCTAGCTCCAAGAATAATTTTCACCGACAGTTCTGAGATAAGCTGCATGTTATTCTTGGATGCGGTTGTAGGACCGGCTTTAAAATCGCATGACAAAAATATCATACACATTAAAAAAAACTGCATCACCAACGTAGCCTGGACAACATTTGCTAGTTAGATGAAGTCAGCTATCTCATCGTAGCATATTTATATGCATATTTATAATCAGAATCAGAATCAGAATCAGAATGGGGTTTATTGCCAAATGTTGAGCAGGTTTACAACATTAGGAAATTGCTGCGGTGCTTCAGTGCAAACATGCTGTCATAAATAGCACTTAAATAGACATGAAAAAAATAAAAGTAGGGATAAGAATTAAAAGTGCTACGTGGAAAGATATGTGCATGAGATATACATGAGATATATACATGAGAATGAGAATTAAGAGTGCTACGTTGAAAGATATATACATGAGTGCAGGTGGTGATCAGTGCCAAACATAGAATGATGCAGTGACACAGCGTAGGGTCATGTGTTAGTGGCGGGTACAGTCATATGGTTATTGTTCATGTGTCCAACAGCAGAGGGGAAGAAACTGTTCTTATGGCGAGAGGTTCTGGTGCGAATGGACCGGAGCCTCCTGCCTGAGGGGAGCAGGTCAAACAGACTGTGTCCAGGGTGAGAAGGGTCAGCTGAGATCCGAGCTGCACGCCGCAATGTCCTGGAGGTGTACAGGTCCTGCAAAGATGGGAGTCTGCAGCCAATCACCTTCTCAGCAGAGCGCACAACACGCTGCAGTCTCTGTTTGTCCCTGATAGTGGCTCCAGCGTACCACACGGTGATGGAGGAGGTGAGGATGGACTCGATGATTGCAGTGTAGAATTGCATCATCGTCCGTGTTGGCAGGTTGAATTTCTTCAGCTGCCTCAGGAAGTACATCCTCTGCTGGGCTTTCTTGATGACGGAGGTGATGGTGGGCTCCCACTTCAGGTCCTGGGTGATGGTGGTACCCAGGAAGCGGAATGAGTCCACAGAGGTGATGGGGGTGTCAGTCAGGATGATGGGGGGGAGTGGGGCTGTGTGCTTCCTGAAGTCCACAATAATCTCCACTGTCTTCTGGGCATTCAGCACCAGGTTGTTGTGGCTGCACCAGGACACCAGACGTTCAACCTTCCTCCTGTAGGCAGACTCGTCCCCGTCCGAGATGAGTCCAATAACGGTGGTGTCATCTGCAAACTTGATTAGCTTGACAGACTGGTGGGTGGAGGTGCAGCAGTTGGTGTACAGGGAGAAGAGCAGAGGAGAAAGAACACAGCCCTGAGGGGAGCCGGTGCTGATGGTCCGGGAGTCCGAGACATTCTTTCCCAGCCTCACATGCTGCTTCCTGTCCGTCAGGAAGTCAGTGATCCACCGGCAGATGGGATCAGGCACATTCATCTGGGAAAGCTTGTCTCGGAGATGGTCTGGAAGGATGGTGTTGAAGGCAGAGCTGAAGTCCACAAACAGGATCCTGGCGTAGGTTCCTGGGGAGTCCAGATGCTGCAGGATGAAGTGTAGGGCCATGTTGATGGCGTCGTCTACAGACCTGTTGGCTCTATATGCAAACTGCAGGGGGTCCTGAGATGGGAGAGAACTAGGCGCTCAAAAGACTTCATGACCACAGATGTCAGAGCCACGGGTCTGTAGTCATTTAGTCCAGTGATCCTAGGTTTCTTGGGGACAGGGATTATGGTGGAGGACTTGAAGCAGGCAGGCACATGGCATGCCTGCAGTGAGGAGTTGAAAATGCCAGAAAACACTGGGGCCAGCTCGTTTGCACAGTGTCTGAGGGTGGCAGGAGACACGCCGTCTGGGCCGGGAGCTTTCCGAGCATTCAGGTTCTTAAACTGCTTCCTCACATCTGCTTCATGAATATGAAGAGTTGTGGTGGGAGGAGGTGGTGTGAAATCCTCTTTTGTGTGGGGTGAGGAGGGGGGTGTTGTAGGTGAACGGTTTGAAGGTGGTGATGGCTCTATGTAGGGGGGAGAGGTGGGGGAATGAGTGTCCAAAGTGTCTCTATTGTTGGGGCCGTTGGAGGTGTGAAGGCTGCCTGATGGCTCGTCTAAACGGCAGTAGAAGTCGTTAAGGGTGTTGGCTAAGAGCAAGTCATCAGTGGAGTGGGGGGTTTTAGGCTTGTAGTTTGTGATATTCCTAAAACCTTTCCACACAGAGGCCGAGTCATTCTCTGAGATCTGCTGCTGCATCTTCTCAGAGTGCTGATGTTTAGCAATGTCCACTTCTTTAGAGAACCTGTACTTGGCCTCTCTGTAGCAGTCCCTGTCTCCGCTTCTGAACGCCTTTCTCTTTTCCAGCCACAGCTTTTTGAGTTTAGGAGTAAACCAGGGTTTGTCATTGTTATAACTCACCCTGGTGCGTGATGGCACAATGCTGTCCTCACAGAAGTGGATATAGGAGGTGACAGTGTCCGTAAACTCGTCCAAGCTGTTAGAAGCAGCCTTCAATGTGTCCCAGTCTGTGGACTCCAAACACGTGCGAAGCTCCTCCACAGCCTCGTTGCTCCACAGTTTTTTAGTCCTCACGACGGGTTTGGAGAGCTTCAGCCTCTGTCTGTACGCGGGGATTAGGTGGATCATGACGTGGTCAGAAAGTCCGAGTGAAGCGCGGGGCACCGCACGATAGGCCCCGCTGATCGTGCTGTAGCAGTGGTCTAATGTCCTCTCCTCTCTGGTCGGGCATTTAATATACTGCTTATATTTTGGAAGCTCATGGCTCAGATTGGCTTTGTTAAAGTCCCCAAGAGCAATGATGAGAGAGGCCGGGAATGTCCGCTCCGTGTGGAGAATCTGCTCCGCGAGTGCGCACTGAGCTGCCTGCGCATCTGCGTCTGGCGGGATGTAAACAGCGGCCAGGATGAATGAAGCAAACTCCCGCGGAGAATAAAACGGTTTGCAGTGGATAAAAAGATATTCCAGAGAGGAAGAGCAGTGCTGAGCAATCACTGTCACATCTGTGCACCAGCCACTATTGATGTAGAAGCAGAGACCTCCACCTTTGGACTTACCGGAGAGAGCGGCCTGCCGGTCCGCGCGCAGCAGATGGAAGCCCTCCAGCTTGAGCGTGCAGTCTGGGATGTTCTCACTGAGCCACGACTCCGTAAAACATAAGACACAGGAGGAGGCAAAGTCTCTGTTCATGCTTCTCATCAGGGCCAGTTCGTCAATCTTATTGCCGAGTGAGCGTACATTAGAAAGGAAGATCCCAGGAAGAGCAGTTCGCAGTCCGCGTCTCCTCAAACGCACGAGTGCGCCGGCTCGCTTCCCTCTCTTTCGGCGTCTCGCTTTCCTGGTCAGAGTCAGCAGTAAATCTGCCGCAGATGCGACAAATATTGGAAATAAATCCACAGGCGTTGTAGTCCTGTAGTTAAGGAGCTCTTCTCTGGTGTACGAGTATCCAGAGGAGTGCCCAGACACAGAGAAAATGCACAAAAACAAAACAAAAGTAATGCACTGAAGCACCAGGGCGACCATCCGCGGCGCCATCTTGGTCTTGGTCTTTTCATACGGTTCTTGGAGTGAGTGCATACACTCATGAAGTTTAGTAACTTCAGGTCACTGCAACAAGCCCAGGTACAGTTTACCGACGGATGGGTACAGGACCTTGAAATGCACCGTGTAGAAAGTAAAGACCATCGTACGTATCATAAGTTTACCAATCTCACAAATCGTCGTCATGAATACACATTCGTTAACCGTTTATTAATAGGACCTTTGAGCTCAACGGTAATTAATTAGCAGTGGAAATAATCTCTGGTACGCATTACAGAAATGTAGCAGTGACAATAATATTGTATGCGGCAATTAGTGATACAAAAAACCTGTTTTATCCTGTGAATAAAAGTATATGTTTTTGTCAATGTACCATAATAACAGAAGCGAAACACAATATTGTGTCAGGACAATTCACTATTTATGCACAATAAATAAAGGAGCATAGCGCCACAATTTCTGTTCAGCGCCAGACTTGCTTGTAACCTATATCACCAATTATGTTAAGAAAAATGACGTATTAACGACTAAAAAACTCTGACCTTCGTGTAAATGCTTGGAGCAGACTAACCTGTGAGCTGGAGTGTTCTGGGACGTTATATTTGGTCTTTGAATGGCTGCAATCCAGGCCACCCATCGCCTCTTTGTTACTTCGGAAACATGGCTTGAACAATTTCTCTTCAACGACATAATCCGATAACAACTGATCTCTTTACCCGTCGGCTTCCCGTGGCTGTCATGCGACCGGCTATTGCAGTTAATAACACAACAGCTTCTTGACATTTTTGTGTTTCTTTTTATCGCTGTGTGACTGATTTCAATTGAAAGCCTGCGTGCGTTAGTACCTCTTGCCACGAGTTCCCAGAATCCTTTGCGGTTCTACCCCGGAATGACATCACATTTTCAATCTCTATATAATATACATGTTAAATTTTATATTTGGGGTGAAATATCAAGTCTTTTCAAGTAAACCGGTTCAAGTCCAATTCAAGTCCCAAGTCATTGGTGTAAAAGTCCAAGTCAAGTCACAAGTCTTAGAAAATTTTTTCAAGTCAAGTCTAAAGTCATAAAATTAATGACTCGAGTCTGACTCGAGTCCAAGTCATGTGACTCGAGTCCACACCTCTGATGAGTCCTCCATGAAAAGCAGCTTTTCCTTGTTGCCGTCGTGGCTGCTACAGAGCACTGGTGGGCCCGTTTCCCTGGGTCTTAAAATTGCAAGGCAGCAGACAGTGCCATGCCTTCGCTCCAAAACGCTGATGATAAAAACAAAGCCCTTTTCCACGTTGCCGCCGTACAACAATCCCAGCCACCGTGGATGAGTCGGAGGGCCCGTGGAGTATCGGTGGGCGAGCGGGGGAAGCCACTGGTGAGTCCATGACAGTCGCCTGGACACCAAAGCTCCGGGTAGCCAGGAGGATGCGATCCTCCTCTTCTGAAAGGGAGCGGTAATCCTGCGTGGCCAATAGCGGGGAGTTGGCAAGTCCAGCACACACCTCAGCCGGCAGCTGTCAGAGGAAGAGGTGGATGAAGAGGAATCCTCCGTCATCCGTGCCCAGTAAGGACAGCATGCTCTCCATGAGCTCGAGAGCGGTACCATTGCCCAGGCCCGCGAGGGAGAGGAGTTTCTCGGCCCGCTCAGCATCAGAGAGGAAGTAGCTGCTTGAGGCGGTGTATTTACCTTGGGCGGGGGGTCCCAGAGGAGAGTCATCGGACTCTCTCATCATTGCTCTTGGGGACTTTAACAAAGCCAATCTGAGCCATGAGCTTCCGAAATACAAGCAGTATATTAAATGCCCGACCAGAGAGGAGAGGACATTGGACCACTGCTACAGCACGATCAGCGGGGCCTATCGCGCGGTGCCGCGCGCCTCACTCGGACTTTCTGACCACGTCATGATCCACCTAATCCCCGCGTACAGACAGAGGCTGAAGCTCTCCAAACCCGTCGTGAGGACTAAAAAACTGTGGAGCAACGAGGCTGTGGAGGAGCTTCGCACGTGTTTGGAGACCACAGACTGGGACACAATGAAGGCTGCTTCTAACAGCTTGGACGAGTTTACGGACACTGTCACCTCCTATATCCACTTCTGTGAGGACAGCATTGTGCCATCACGCACCAGGGTGAGTTATAACAATGACAAACCCTGGTTTACCCCTAAACTCAAAAAGCTGTGGCTGGAAAAGAGAAAGGCGTTCAGAAGCGGAGACAGGGACTGCTACAGAGAGGCCAAGTACAGGTTCACTAAAGAAGTGGACATTGCTAAACATCAGCACTCTGAGAAGATGCAGCAGCAGATCTCAGAGAATGACTCGGCCTCTGTGTGGAAAGGTTTTAGGAATATCACCAACTACAAGCCTAAAACCCCCCACTCCACTGATGACTTGCTCTTGGCCAACACCCTCAACGACTTCTACTGCCGTTTTGACGAGCCATCAGGCAGCCTTCACACCTCCAACGACCCCAACAATAGAGGCACTTTGGACACTCATTCCCCCACCTCTCCCCCCTCCATAGAGCCATCACCACCTTCAAACTGTTCACCCGCAACACCCGCCTCCTCACCCCACACAAAAGAGGATTTCACACCACCTCCTCCGACCACAACTCTTCATATTCATGAAGCAGATGTGAGGAAGCAGTTTAAGAGTCTGAATGCTCGGAAAGCTCCCGGCCCAGACGGCGTGTCTCCTGCCACCCTCAGACACTGTGCAAACGAGCTGGCCCCAGTGTTTTCTGGCATCTTCAACTCCTCACTGCAGGCATGTCATGTGCCTGCCTGCTTCAAGTCCTCTACCATAATCCCTGTCCCCAAGAAACCTAGGATCACTGGACTAAATGACTACAGACCCGTGGCTCTGACATCTGTGGTCATGAAGTCATTTGAGCGCCTAGTTCTCTCCCATCTCAAGACCCTCACGGCCCCCCTCCTGGACCCCCTGCAGTTTGCATATAGAGCCAACAGGTCTGTAGACGACGCCATCAACATGGCCCTACACTTCATCCTGCAGCATCTGGACTCCCCAGGAACCTACGCCAGGATCCTGTTTGTGGACTTCAGCTCTGCCTTCAACACCATCCTTCCAGACCATCTCCGAGGCAAGCTTTCCCAGATGAATGTGCCTGATCCCATCTGCCGGTGGATCACTGACTTCCTGACGGACAGGAAGCAGCACGTGAGGCTGGGAAAGAATGTCTCGGACTCCCGGACCATCAGCACCGGCTCCCCTCAGGGCTGTGTTCTTTCTCCTCTGCTCTTCTCCCTGTACACCAACTGCTGCACCTCCACCCACCAGTCTGTCAAGCTAATCAAGTTCGCAGATGACACCACCGTCATTGGGCTCATCTCGGACGGGGACGAGTCTGCCTACAGGAGGGAGGTTGAACGTCTGGTGTCTTGGTGCAGCCACAACAACCTGGTGCTGAATGCCCAGAAGACAGTGGAGATTATTGTGGACTTCAGGAAGCACACAGCCCCACTCCCCCCCATCATCCTGACTGACACCCCCATCACCTCTGTGGACTCATTCCGCTTCCTGGGTACCACCATCACCCAGGACCTGAAGTGGGAGCCCACCATCACCTCCGTCATCAAGAAAGCCCAGCAGAGGATGTACTTCCTGAGGCAGCTGAAGAAATTCAACCTGCCAACACGGACGATGATGCAATTCTACACTGCAATCATCGAGTCCATCCTCACCTCCTCCATCACTGTGTGGTACGCTGGAGCCACTATCAGGGACAAACAGAGACTGCAGCGTGTGGTGCGCTCTGCTGAGAAGGTGATTGGCTGCAGACTCCCATCTCTGCAGGACCTGTACACCTCCAGGACACTGTGGCGTGCAGCCCGGATCTCAGCTGACCCTTCTCACCCTGGACACAGTCTGTTTGACCTGCTCCCCTCAGGCAGGAGGCTCCGGTCCATTCGCACCAGAACCTCTCGCCACAAGAACAGTTTCTTCCCCTCTGCTGTTGGACACATGAACAATAACCACATGATTGTCCCCGCCACTAACACATGACCCTACGCTGTGTCACTGCATCATTTCATGTTTGGCACTGATCACCACCTGCACTCATGTATATATCTTTCTACGTAGCAATCATAATTCTTATTCTCATGTATATATCTCATGTATATCTCATGCACATATCTTTCTTTCTACATAGCACTTTAATTCTTATTGTCTGCACTGAAGCACCGCAGCAATTTCCTAATGTTGTAAACCTCAACATCTGGCAATAAACCCATTCTGATTCTGATTCTGATTCTGATCATGCAGCGGGTGGACAGTGGATCAAGCGAGGCCACCACATGGTGGTATTTGGTATCATCAGCTGAAACTCCACGAAGAGCAAACTGAGCTTTTACGTGCACGAACCAGGAAGGAGGGTCGTAAAACCAAAAATCTGGCTGCTTAAGTGCCACAGTAAACGCAGCCATCAGCGGAGGTGGAAGTCCGGTGGAAACCGATGCTCCCAAGCCGGCGCTGGCTTCGTCTTCAAACCTTAGCATGTTCGCCACATGGGTCACCAATGTGGCAGTATGTAAAGACGACAGGAGAGGTCTCAGTAGGTCTCACTACAACTTTATTAACCAATTCACCAGAACTCCACATACAAAAATCGCCAAAATCTCCACCCCAACACTTCCCTTAAACTTGGGTGTGAGTGGAGTCACCTGGTGGTCCGCCACAGTATATATGATGAATTCATCAAATCCCAGCCTCTAACACAGTGCGCTGAATCTGAGCTTTGAGTGTCCAGTATATTCTAATCAGTGCAATTTAAGCATTCACTGCACCTACAGTATCTACACCTGTGTGGCAAATGTGTGGTAAAGACACAGATAATGAAATTTAATTATTAATACAATATACACGATGAAAAACAAAGGCTGAAATTGATTCAGTTTAGTACTTTTCTCTGTATGCTCTGTGATTATAAAGGCCTTAACTACTTTAAGACCTCTATGAAAATCATTTACAGTATATATTACAGAATTTAAATCACTGCTGATAGTCTGGTTGTTTATATTTTCACGTTTTTGTGTCTGTAGGGCTGTTTGATGACGATTTGGACTCCTCTGGGAGATGAGGACACCCCCACATCTGTTCCATACTGCAGCCATGGATGGTGTTACAGCTTGGAGTCAGCTTTGGGGCATCAGACGCACACACAGAAAACCAGCACCTGGACTTCATGCAGGAGAGACGGCCTCAGTGATTTAGATTCATAAGCCAGTGCAAACATTTCTGGCCTCTTATCACTTAGATTTCTTTATCTTAAAAGTGAATGCATTTACAGCAGGAACTCCACACGTAGCCATCAGAAGTTTGGTAGCATGACTACTGTAAAGTTTTGTAGGGTCCTTGTTAAAAATCACACAAGCACCACACCACATTTGTCATATATAGTTCCATTTTGTACAGTACATTGTTGAAATTATAAACTATATATTCCAGTTATCCACTTATCAGTAATTTTTGAGTAAATGGATGTCACCAAAAAGTTGATTCTGTTCAGGACGTAGCAATTTCAGTGGGAGAAACGTTTCGTCACTCATCCAAGTGACTTCTTCAGTCTCAGCTGACTGCAGGTTTCCCCAATCTTATAAACAGTACATTTGCATAATGACTGAAACTAGCCCACTGAAGCTGGGAGGTCAGTTCCTTCATCATAATTATGCAAATTGCTGTGGCTGTGGCATCAGCAGTTTTGGCTTGTGTAAAAATTACCGTATGATTAGCACACATTTTTGCACACACTGGGCAAGTCATTTACATAAAGTGAAAAGAACAGTGGGCCTAGAATTGAACCCTGAGGGACACCTTACAGTAAAGATAGGGTGACTTGGTATTCTTTATTTGCTCGCATTGTTTTCTATCTGATAGGTAAGACTGTATCCATTTAACGGTGAGATTACTAAAGTTAAATGTTGACAGTCTAGACAAGACCTTAAGAGGATTCACAGTGTCAAACGCACGCTTGAAATCAAGAAAAACAGCCACAACATAACACAAAACAGTTACCAGTCCTAGAGTTACCAGTGCTTGTGGAGAAGAGGGTTTGAGCCAAGTTCCCGAAAGTCCCATGAAATCAACATTTGAATTAAAGAGAAGATGTTCCAGCTGTTCCCTTTTAGGGGCCATGCTGCATATGTTCAGATAGCCACCTAGGAGCCCTTTGTCTTTACACTGTGGATCCCATATAGTCCTAGCTTGATTAAGAGTCCGAAATAACTTACACGATCAATGCTTTTTAAAGACAGGGTTCCTCTGTATACACATGGATAGTAAGTCAACTAAACCTTGTTGACTTACTAGGTTTAGTTGTAATGGGGACCTGCAGCAGTGAGGTGTTAGCCCTGGAAACTGCTGTAGCCCCGGTAGCAGTGATGGTGTTAGCCTGGGAAACTGCTGTGGCCCAGGTAGCAGTGATGGTGTTAGCCCTGGAAACTGCTTTAGCCCCGGTAGAAGTGATGGTGTTAGACCTGGAAGCTGCTTTAGCCCCGGTAGAAGTGATGGTGTTAGACCTGGAAGCTGCTTTAGCCCAGGTAGCAGTGATGGTGTTAGACCTGGAAGCTGCTTTAGCCCAGGTAGCAGTGATGGTGTTAGACCTGGAAGCTGCTGTAACCCCGGTAGAAGTGATGGTGTTAGACCTGGAAGCTGCTTTAGCCCTGGTAGAAGTGATGGTGTTAGACCTGGAAGCTGCTGTAGCCCCGGTAGAAGTGATGGTGTTAGACCTGGAAGCTGCTGTAGCCCCGGTAGCAGTGATGGTGTTAGACCTGGAAGCTGCTTTAGCCCCGGTAGCAGTGATGGTGTTAGACCTGGAAGCTGCTTTAGTCTAGGTAGCAGTGATGGTGTTAGACCTGGAAGCTGCTTTAGTCTAGGTAGCAGTGATAGTGTTAGACCTGGAAGCTGCTGTAGCCCAGGTAGCAGTGATGGTGTTAGACCTGGAAGCTGCTTTAGTCTAGGTAGCAGTGATGGTGTTAGACCTGGAAGCTGCTGTAGCCCAGGTAGCAGTGATGGTGTTAGACCTGGAAGCTGCTTTAGTCTAGGTAGCAGTGATGGTGTTAGACCTGGAAGCTGCTGTAGCCCCGGTAGCAGTGATGGTGTTAGACCTGGAAGCTGCTTTAGTCCAGGTAGCAGTGATGGTGTTAGACCTGAAAGCTGCTTTAGTCTAGGTAGCAGTGATAGTGTTAGACCTGGAAGCTGCTGTAGCCCAGGTAGCAGTGATAGTGTTAGACCTGGAAGCTGCTTTAGCCCAGGTAGCAGTGATGGTGTTAGACCTAGAAACTGCTGTAGTCCAAGTCCAGGGTTTCGCTCAACATCGCCAGCCAGAAGTATTATCATCAGGAAATTCACAACCCCAAGGAATGATCCAAATACCGTTTTAACACGTTTACTTTGGGCATGCCCACAATCCAGGATTCTTGCATAAAAGATGTTGGCTCCTCTTGGCTGGGTGGAGAGTTAAATTAACCATTTTCCATGGACACGTTAAGCTCAAGAGGAATTCAAATTCAAATTCAAATTCAAATTTTATTTGTCACGTACACAGTCATACACAGTACGATATGTAGTGAAATGCTTGGACAACTGCTCGTGACCTAAAGAAAACAAAAAAGGAAAAGGCTATGAATAAGATAGGAAATAAATATGAAAAATTAAAAAGGGTAAATTTAACTAGGAAGGAATAAAATATAAATTAAGGTTAAAAAGGTAGAAAGACAAGAAAAGAATAAACAAACATGGCAAAATCAAAGGGTTTTTGATAAAAACATTTTTTAGCAAACACACAGGACCTGCCAGACTCTGTGGCTGCACCCTGGTGGCCAAGTTGAGTTCCCAGTTTTATCCTTTAAAAATGTAGCTTTCAAATAATTTCAGTTTCACTTCTCACCAGTCAGTTTCAGTTCTACAATTCAGTTTTTTGGGAGTACTTAAATCACGCTGCTGTTATTGTGTATATATTTATTTATATTTCTTCATACATTCTTATATAGTTCTATATTGTGTATTTTGTTGTACAGTTATTTTATTTTCAACTTTAATTTATATATTTTATCTTATTCTTTCCCAGTTAAGTTTACCCTTCATTCTAATTTGTGTTGTACAGTTATTTCCTTTTTAACCTTAATTTATATTTTATTCCTTCCTAGTAAAATTTACCCTTTTTAATTTTTCATATTTATTTCCCTTTTTAATTTTTCATATTTATTTCCTATCTTATTCATAGCCTTTTCCTTTTTTGTTTTCTTTAGGTCACGAGCAGTTGTCCAAGCATTTCACTGCATATCGTACTGTGTATGACTGTGTACGTGACAAATAAAATTTTAATTTGATTAGAATTTTGAGTAATCGAGTAATGCTGCAAAAATGACTTAGACTAACTATTCCATCCATCCATCCGCTTCCGCTTATCCTTTTCAGGGTCGCGGGGGGCGCTGGAGCCTATCCCAGCTGTCATAGGGCGAAAGGCGGGGTACATCCTGGACAGGTCGCCAGTCTGTCGCAGGGCTAACACACAAGGACAGACAACCATTCACACTCACATTCACTCGCACATTCACTCGCACATTCACACCTAGTGACAATTTGGATTTTCCAATTAACCTATCCCCACAAGCTGCATGTCTTTGGACGGTGGGAGGAAGCCGGAGTACCCGGAGGGAACCCACGCAAACACGGGGAGAACATGCAAACTCCACACAGAAAGACCCCGGCCTGATGGTGGAATTGAACTCAGGACCTTCTTGCTGTGAGGCAACAGTGCTAACCACCGTGCCACCGTGCTGCGACTAACTATTCACTTTAGCTAAAGTTATTAAGTTAGCTAAAGAGTTGGGATGCTGTGTTAGACATAAATAAACCTAAAATACAATGGTTTGGACATACATTTGCACATTTCCCTACTGTAGAGATCTCTGCAAGCATACGGGAGAGGGTACAAGATGAACACTTTGGAATTCTACTAGAAACAGTCGATCATATTTGTTTGTCAAAGCTGAATCCAGGGCAAACTACGCTAAATTAGCGTTTTTAGCTAACAGCTACAATAAGCATAAAAGTTACTGTACGGCTATCATTTGTTAACATGACGCTTGTTCTTATACTTGTAATACATTTATTACCAACCTGAGAGTTTATCCGCTGGTCATTTGACATGACGAATGACTTCTGAGGTGTTAATCCAGCTCAAGATGCTGTAGATTCCCGTCAGTAATGCTTTCGGTCCTCTGATAAAACGGAGTCCTATAAATCTGCACTCAATTACTCTGGAACTGGAACCGGATGTAAGTCCCAAAAAACAGTTTTTTTTGTGTCCTGTCTGGCACTGTAGCAATCATAATTATTGTCTGAAGGCCAAGAAAAATGCCCAACAGATTTACTTTCCCAAGTGGGCCTTTTGCTATACTGGTCCACTTGATTGTCATAGTTTATTTGATCTTTATTAGTTATTTTTATTCTAAGTTATTGTAATCAGGCCAGATTGGACTCGGGGACGGGAAAGAAAAACAAGAAGAAAAGTTCAGAAGAAAGTTAACAGAAGGAGAAGGAAAGAAAAAGGAGAAAAGACAATGAAAATCTGCTTCATCACCTTTTTTTTTTTCCTGGATCACCTGTTGAGAAAAAAATAAAACAAGCAGAAGAAGACGAGAGCAATAGAATAAACAACATCACGATGATCTATGGGAATATAACAGTAAATACTAAATATTAAACATTATCGTGCAGCACGTAAGATCGACAGCGCACAGTGTGCTTTGAGGTAGGAGCCAAAAAGGGTGTAGTTTGTGGGTGTGATCACCCGTGTGTACACCTGTGAGCATGGACGCACTTGTTTTTAAAAGGTTCCTTCATGTAATGATCTGCTAGAGGGTGTGGGGGGGCCACAGCCCCGTCCTCCAGGGCATGAAGCAGGTATGGAGGAGATCAAAACTCCAGACATCCAGAGGCCCCCAGAACACAAGAGACCAAGGAAGACCAACAGAGGGGCAGCCGCGCCACTGTCCCAGAAAGAGCTGAGGAGAGTCCCAGATGAGGGCTCACTCAGCAGCCGCAGAGCAGAAGCCGGGGGGGGGGGGTTGCAGTGACGTGCCCGGGAGCTCCGCCGGCAGCCAGCTGTGCCAGAGTGACCGAGCCCGAGGCCGAGGGCACCCCACACCCGAAGTGGCCCAAGCGAGCCCCAGGCTCCAGGCCCCGATAAGCAGTACCAGGAGTGAGCCGGTGGGTACCTGGACACCCATCCCTGGACACAAAGAACCACCAACGCACCGATGTCTGAGGGCGTCTGCCACTGGCAGGGGGAGTGGTAGGGGGAGATAGGCCTCCATACCTTGGAGGGCCTGAGATGTCCCCAAAGAGGTGGCGTCTGATACCCGACCTGACATATAGACACAGACATACAGGCACACACAGATACAAACATCCATTCCACCCTCATGCTCTCATATGCAATTACTCAACACTCACACAGCAGCAGGGAGGCCCCACACTCCAGACCCCAGTCGGACGGCCAACTCCTCCTCCTGCCCCCCCGCTCCAGCAGGCCGCAGAGAACGGGGGTGTGAAGACTCCAAACCTCCCTCCACCCGCTCATTGTAGTGTTGATGCATGCGTGTTCTAAGGTGCATTTAAAACCCAGGAGGGCATGGAGCTACCTGCCAGAGAGCAGCAGGTAAGCGCATAGTCCCTCCTGCTAGCCCTCAATGACTAAGTGTATTTAAAATTGAGAGGTGGCCAACGACGCCAGGGGTGAGGTATACACCCTGATGGTCTTTTGGAGTCCGTGTAGCGTGCCCACCCCCAAGATCCTATATGTATGTGTAATGAGAGTGTGAGTAATGTGAATGTCTAAGTTGTGGGATAAAATTGAGGCACAGGCAGCCAGAGGTGGACAAGGGGGGGGGGGGCTCCCCTTCACCCAGGTGACACACCCCTACTCCAAGGCCCTGCATGTGTGGGTGGTTGTGGCGGAGCGGGAAGAGGGAGGCAGCTGGAGATGGGGAGGGAAGAAAGGGAGGGGCAAGCGGCCCCTCCCTGGGGCCAGCTCCCCCGCTGACACCAGTAGGCACCCCCATACTCCGCGACCCGCCAGGGAAAGGGGGCCCAGGCCCATCCGGACCGGGGCCCAGTACAGCAGCGCCTCCCGGCCCCACAGAGCCCTGGGCAGCCCACCCGACCCCACCACAGAGAAAACTGCACCCACCCCACCATCCACTCATCTTCCAGACTACATAAGACAATAGACGCCCAGGCTGAGATCTTCCTCCACCTCTCCTGTATCTCCCCCTCCTGCAGGGTGAGTTCCTGAAGAGAGGAGAGCTCCTGCAAGATGTCGCAACCTCCCCTACCAGTCGAAGAGCCCCCCAGGTGGCTCGATGCACTGGCGGCACCCTGCGCCAGGGCTGAGCCCCCATACACCCACCCGCCCACAACCCCAGCAACACACCAACCAGGACCCAAGCCCCCGAGGCCCAGCCAGGGCCCCATCCTGGAGACGGAGCACCCCCACAACCCCACGCCTGTCCCGGACCCTGAGAAGTGAAATCTTTCCTTCCCCTCACCTCTACCAGAGGTCTGGGAGCTTGAGGATCCGGTACAGTATCTTTGCTGTTCCTAGGACTGCGCTCTTCTGGACAGAGATCCCTGCCCCGAGTGTGCCGATTACCATGGGGACCACTGTTGTTTTCATCCTCTACATCTTCTCAAGCTTCTCTGTCCCTCCTCCCTTGGTGTTTTCTTTTCTTTTTTTTAAATTTAGTTTTTATTGACATTTTATTGACAGTCACTGTACAGTATCATGTGCATCAGCTTCAATAATTTGTTACATCCACCTACATGTTTTTTAACAGAAAGTACATAAATACAAAAGAAAGGAAGAAGAAACAAACATGAACACTTGGGGAGCAAGATTTAATTACCAGTAATATACATGATATATTATTTAAGGTTAGCGAAGTCAAAATCAGGCATGTGTGTTATTATAATGTCCATTCATTTCTTCCAACATGATACACACAGGTCCCTCTTGTAATTCACATTCTTTGTCATTTTCTCCATCCTGTAAATGTCCACTGCGACGTCCATCCACATGTTCAAAATTGGACTCCCAAAGTCAAATAACTTCCAAATATCTCTTGTCTTGCTACATTTATTCCCTTCCAATAAGTTTAAATAACATGACAGACCTAGAAAATATGATAATGATTTGCATTTGTGTTTCCACAATTTCTCCAGCAAACAGGAGGGCTACCTTCAAAGTGAGAGTTTTGGTAAGGTGTAAATTAATATCTTATCAGGCTTTTCCAACCACGTTCCCTCCACCTTTTTGAGCTGCTACATTTCCATTGGTATGTCTAGATTGTTGTCCACTCTTCCTCCGTCATATCTATTCCTCCCTCCATTTCTCATTTTTTGTTCATGTATAGCATGTATAGTTCATGTGCAGCGTTCGATACTGTTGACCATAATATCCTATTAGAGCGATTAGAACATGCTGTAGGTATTACAGGTACTGTGCTGCAGTGGTTTGTATCATATCTATCTAATAGACTCCAGTTTGTGCATGTAAATGGAGAGTCCTCTTCACACACTGAGGTTAATTATGGAGTTCCACAGGGTTCAGTGCTAGGACCAATTCTGTTTACATTATACATGCTTCCCTTAGGCAGCATCATTAGAAGACATAGCATACATTTACACTGCTATGCAGATGACACCCAGCTCTATCTGTCCATGAAGCCAGATAACACACACCAATGAGTTAAACTGCAGGAATGTCTTAAAGACATAAAGACCTGGATGGCCGCTAACTTTCTGCTTCTTCATTCAGATCAAACTGAGGTTATTGTACTCGGCCCTGAAAAGATTAGAAATATGGTATCTAACCAGATTCTTACTCTGGATGGCATTACCTTGGCCTCCAGTAACACTGTGAGGAACCTTGGAGTCATTTTTGACCAGGACATGTCCTTCAATGCACATATTAAACAAATATGTAAGACTGCGTTCTTCCATGTGTGCAACATCTCTAAAATTAGAAATATCCTGTCTCAGAGTGACGCTGAAAAACTAGTTCATGCATTTATTACTTCCAGGCTGGACTACTGTAATTCATTATTATCAGGAAGTCCTAAAAACTCCCTGAAAAGCCTTCAGCTAATCCAAAATGCTGCAGCAAGAGTCCTGACAGGGACTAGAAAGAGAGAGCAGATTTCTCCTGTTTTGGCTTCCTGTTAAATCCAGAATTGAATTCAAAATCCTGCTCCTCACATACAAGGTCTTAAATAATCAGGCCCCATCTTATCTTAATGACCTTGTAGTACCATATCACCCTATTAGAGCACTTCGCTCTCGCTCTGCAAGCCTACTTGTTGTTCCTAGAGTATTTAAAAGTAGAATGGGAGGGAGAGCCTTCAGTTTTCAGGCCCCTCTTCTGTGGAACCAGCTTCCAGTTTGGATTCAGGAGACAGACACTATCTCTACTTTCAAGATAAGGCTTCAAACTTTCCTTTTTGCTGAAGCATATAGTTAGGGCTGGACCAGGTGACCCTGAATCCTCCCTTAGTTATGCTGCGATAGACGTTGGCTGCCGGGGATTCCCATGATGCATTGAGTTTTTCCTTTCCAGTCACCTTTCTCACTCACTATGTGTTAACAGACCTCTCTGCATTGAATCATATCTGTTATTAACCTCTGTCTCTCTTCCACAGCATGTCTTAATCCTGTCTTCCTTCTCTCACCTCAGCCGGTTGCAGCAGATGGCCCCGCCCCTCCCTGAGCCTGGTTCTGCCGGAGGTTTCTTCCTGTTGAAAGAGAGTTTTTCCTTCCCACTGTCACCAAAGTGCTGCTCATAGGGGGTCATATGATTGTTGGGTTTTTCTCTGTATCTATGAAGCGCCTTGAGGCGACTTATGTTGTGATTTGGCGCTATATAAATAAAATTGAATTGAATTGAATTGAATTGAATTATAGGGTCGAGTTTGGTTTCATGTTTATAAGCCCTCTATACAGATCAGAGATAATGCTTCTATCTTTGAGCTGTATGCCCTTTTAAATAGGTCTAACAGCTGTTTGCTTAATTCAGCCTTAAATTTGATCGTTTTTACTGACAAAATGCCTCATCTGTAGGTATCTATAAAAATCCTGTGTTTCTAATGAATATTTTTCTTTTCAAAACTGAGTAGTGTACCTTACATAAAACCCCTTAAACCTTTATTTTTCCTATCTTTGACTCTAGTGTCCAATTTATTTGGAGCAAAATGTGTATCGCATGCACACCACTTAAGATTGTGTAACCTCCGTGCGGATCTGTGATATTTTGCTCGGCTAAAAGTTATCAAGGCTGACAAAAGCTTGGTTTTGCATTTGCTGGATATTGATCTGAAAACTCTTTTCTTGCTCCGTCACGACTGACTTTTTAGCTAACGTAAGCTAAAGTGGCAGTGTCTGGTTTTGTTTTTGACGCTGTCGCCGGTACGAGATTCCGGAATGGCACCACTTACCTCAACATCCAGCTGTGAAAGCTGCATCAACCTGAGCCAAAAAGTGATCGAGCTGGAACAAAGGATATCCACGCTATACCAAATCCAGGGGGCTGAATGCGAACTTGACACGATCCTCCTTGGCAAAGCTCAAACCACCGCTACTAGCGCTGAGCTAGCCGACACAGTGCACCATCCAGCTGCTGTGTCCCAAGATCCCACCAACAGTCAACACAGGCTCTCAACTTGCGTCGCTGGTGCTTCTGCCAAGGACGAGAACTCCTGGTTTCAGCTAGGGGCCAGACCCAAGGCTCTGGTCAGCTCCACTCCACTCCAACCAGCGCCATGGACCATGGTTGAGACGCGTGGTGGCTGCAGAGGGGGCAGGAGGATCCGTCTCTCGCACCCTCACCCCTCCGGTGCGGTAGTATTGGAGAATAAATTCAATGTCCTGGATCCTGTGGACTTTCCTCCTCTGACCGCTAGCCCTCGCCATCCCGCTGTGTCGCTGAGGTCTGCGCCATCTCCACCACTACGCCCCCGGAGCCGCGGCGGGCAACCCGACGCTGTGGTGCAAACTCACCGCGGAGAGCTGTGCTTTACCCCGGCTCCTCGGAGAAGAGGACCCACGGCGCGGCTACCTGGGAGTCACTCACGCAGTCCGGCTGGCGCATCTCCATCTGAACACCCCCGGTGTCGCGGCGCGGGCGTCTCAGATGGCCAACAGCCCTCGGTGGCACCGCCTCTCTCCACGCTGGTCCTCGGGGATTCCATCGTCAGGAACGTGCGGATGAGGGGGGCGCTCACGCTGTCGTTCCCGGGAGCCACTGTTGTTGACATAGTGGACAGAATTCCCAACATTCTGGCATCCCACCCACAGGTTAACCGGCTCATCATCCACATCGGCACCAATGACATCCCCAAACAGCAATCTGAGCTGCTGAAGTTGGACTTCCTCCAACTCTTCAGCCTCCTTGGTCAGTTGCAGGTGAGTGCTTTTATCTCTGGGCCCACCCCCACCTGTGGCAGATGGATAGGCCGTTTCAGCCGGCTGCTCAGCCTTAACACCTGGCTTTCCTCCGCCTGTATCTCCCACGGCGTGGGTTTTATTAACAACTTTGATGCCTTCTGGGAGAGGAGGCATCTTTTTGGGGCAGACGGGCTCCACCTCAACGCCTGGGGACGCCGTTTGCTGTCCGCCAATTTGGCATTTGGCGTACAGCACTCCCGCACATCGCCACTGTCTGCCACTGACTGATGTTCCCCTGGTCCCAGCTCCTATATTTGTTCCACTTTTAACAGTAATACACAAAACTCTGGACTAGGACCTTTCTCTCCCACAGTCAACACAATACCCGTCATAATCACAAACAGAGAGCAACAGAATTATCATAAATCCAGTAACTCCAAAAACATTAATAACCTCCGGCCTCTTCAAAAATATCAACATCCATTCAACTCTATTGTCAATAATCCACCAGTCTCAATCAGTATGGCACTTTTAAATGTCCGCTCTCTGTGGAACAAGTCTTTTATTATTAATGATTTAATTTTAGATAATAAACTTGACTGTTTATTTTTAACTGAAACATGGCTGGGCTCGGATGCACCAGTTGTTCTCACTGAGGCCTCCCCACCAAATTTTAATTTCTCTTTTTCTATTAGAAGTGGTAAGAGAGGTGGTGGGACTGCATCTTTAGCCAACAACACACTCACCACCAAACAAATTTTATTTGATCATTTTACCACTTTTGAATTCCATGCTATTGTTTTCAGCAGCCCTCCAGTTTTATCTGTCACAATTTATAGACCACCTAAAGACAGCGCTGCTTTTATCAAGGAATTCTCAGAATTTTTAACCCTTGTATGGTGTTCGGGTCTGTGAGACCCGTGTTCAGTTTTTTTCAAAAGAAAAATTAAACAATTAATTATTTTTTCACGTGTAAATGTGTTGTGTCTTTCCACTCACTCCACTTGATTATAACTGATTTATTTATAACATTTTATATAAAAGAAAAACGAGAAGCACATTAATTCATAAATGTGATCTAACAAAGGTAAAGGGAAAAAATTAACCATGTTTGCTGTTCATATGTCTTGTAATTGGGATGAAGTAAACATCTGTTGAGTAATTTAACATAAAATTGTTTGATAGTGTTAATTTGGAAAGCCAAAACTCTAGCGGGTCCACCAGACCCATGAACACTGGCTGAGTAACAAAAATATGAACACCACACAAGGGTTAACAAACATACATTCAAAATATAATATGATAATTTTAACCGGTGATTTTAACCTGCACATAGATAATCCTTCTGATCCTGCAGCAAAAGAATTCTTAAACATTCTTCACTGTTTGGATTTTATCCAGCACGTCACGCAGCCGACTCACAACAGAGGACACTCTCTGGACCTGGTCATCACCCATGGGCTGTCCACCAGTGTGTCCTCTGTTGTTGACTTGGCTGTCTCTGACCACTACTGTGTGTTTTTTAACATCACCGGTTTTATTCAGCGGAAGACCTCGGTGCGAACTGTGAGGAGGCGCTATCTAACCTCTGAAGTGGCTGCAAATTTTACCAGGGTTTTAGACGAATGCCCCCCTGTGATTTTACCTGCACCCTGCGATTTGATTTTTAGTTATTTTAACAGCAAACTGAAGAAAAGCCTTGACTCCGTTGCTCCACTCACCACCAAAAAGATTAACGTAAAACATGCATCACCCTGGAGAAACGAAGAAGTCAAAAAACTCAAAAGAAATTGCAGGGCAGCAGAAAGGAGATGGAGGGAAAATAAAAATACTATCAACCATCAAATATTTTCCGAGCAACTTAAAATGTACAATAATACATTAAGGAAGTCAAGAAATTCATACTTCGCCAAAATAATCAGTATTAACAAAAACAATCCCAAGGTCCTCTTTTCCACCATAGATCATTTATTTAACCCTGATTTTAACAGCTCCCAAAGAAGCCCCACAGACTCGCTCTGTGAGCAGTTTGCAGACCACTTCAGGGGAAACGTCAGCGCCATCAGATCTGATATTTTATCTAATCGCAATATGATTGTAAACACATCTGAGGGCTCGATTGTACCTGAGGAGACACTGGACAGCTTTGTCCTGGTTAATGCTGAGAACCTTCAGAAAGTTTTCTCCACAGTGAGACCCACCACATGTCTTTTAGATCCAATTCCTTCTTCACTCTTTAAAACACTTTATGGATTTTTTGAGGCTGAGCTTTTATACATGATGAATTGCTCTCTTCAGTTGGGTGTCTTCCCTGCTGCCTTTAAAACGGCGGTGGTGAGGCCCCTTCTGAAGAAGAGCAATTTGGATTGTAATGATTTTAATAACTACAGACCTGTATCCAACTCACCATTTTTAAGTAAAATCTTAGAAAAACTTGTTTTTACTCAGATTACTGATTTTCTCAATGATAGACAGATCCTGGAGATATTCCAGTCTGGATTTAGGGTGAACCACAGCACAGAGACGGCTCTCCTAAAGGTTTTAAATGATCTTAGATGTAACTGGGACGCCCAAAAGCTCTCAGTCCTGGTGCTACTGGATCTAAGCGCAGCCTTTGATACAGTAGACCACGCTATTCTTTTAAACAGACTAAAACACATGGTGGGCCTCTCTGGTGCTGTACACAACTAGTTCACTTCCTGTCTCTCTGACAGAACTTTTATGGTGAGTATGGATACATGTTCCTCTAAGGTCCATGAAATGACATGTGGTGTGCCTCAAGGGTCGGTTCTAGGCCCTGTACTTTTTAATTTGTATATGTTGCCTCTCGGCAGTGTCATCAGGAGGCATGGAGTGAACTTCCACAGTTACGCTGATGACACGCAGCTGTACATCTCCGTGTCTCCTGATGACACCAGACCAATGGATGCCCTTTTTAACTGTGTCTTGGATATAAGATCTTGGATGGCAGAAAACTTTTTACAGCTTAACCAGGACAAAACTGAAGTTTTAATTGTCGGTCCTGAGGCTCAGAGAGAGAAACTCTTGTCTAAATTAGAGGCATTTTCACTATGTCCTTCGCTACAAGTGAAAAACCTGGGTGTTATTTTTGACTCTGAGCTTGGTTTTATCCCACATGTTAAACATGTAACCAAAATTAGGTTTTATCATCTAAAAAATATAGCCAGAGTCCGCCCTATTCTCTCTCGGGCCAACACGGAGATGCTGATGCATGCTTTTATTACCAGTCGCATTGATTACTGTAATGCCCTGCTCTCTGGTCTTCCTAAGAAGAATATTTCAACTTTACAACTCTTGCAAAACTCGGCAGCTCGTGTGCTGACGAAGACCAGAGGGTGGGCCCACATTACACCGGTTTTAGAATCGCTGCACTGGCTCCCCGTGTGTTTCAGGATCGATTTTAAAGTTCTTTTATTGGTTTTTAAATGTCTTAATGGTCTTGGGCCTTCTTATCTCTCAGATCTGCTTTTACCATATGAACCCTCGCGGACCCTGAGGTCCTCTGGTACTGGCCTTTTAATTGTCCCTAAAGTCAGGACACATACTCACGGAGAGGCAGCTTTTCAGTGGTATGGTCCTCGTCTGTGGAACAGCCTGCCGGAGGAGCTCAGGGCCGCAGAGAACGTACATGTTTTTAAGAACAGGCTCAAGACCCACCTTTTTAATTTAGCTTTTACTTAGCGTTTATTTATTTTTTATGCTTATTTATTCTATCCTGTTATTCTATTATTAATTTGGGATTTATCTAATATTTATTGATTTTATTCTTATTCATTTTTTAATCTTCTTACTCTATTTATATTTATATTTATATTGTATCCTGTTCTTATTTATTTTATCATTTTACCCTGTATATATCGTATTGCGTCATATCTCCAGTGTTTCCTCGGAGGGCGCTCTCTGCACCGGGGCTGTTATTGACCGTGGCTGCTGGGTCTCTGGGGTCCTCTCAGCCTGGTTGGGGGGCTCCTTTGCCTCCCTCCTGCTGTGTGCCCAGCCCGGAGGCTGCGGTCTGTGACCGGCTCCCGGTGCAGACGGCTCTCTGTTATAATGTTTCCTCACTTGGCTCATGCGAGCCCAGCCCAATTTTTACTCTTTAAGTGTGCGCGTGTGTGTATGTGTGTGTGGGTGGGGGTGGGGGGATATATGTGTATTGAGAGTGTGGGGAGTGAGTTGGAGGGTGGGGTGGGCTGCTTTTAACTATGTAAAGCACTTTGTGCTACATTTTTTCTGTATGAAAAGTGCTTTATAAATAAAGATTGATTGATTGATTGATTGATTGATTGAAGATTTGTTATATCTTCTTCTAGTTTATACTCTTTCATTACTATTTTCCAAATTCTAAAAGTCAGCTTGATCCATGGATTTTAATAGTTTTTATAAGGTCTTGCAGGCTACTGTCTGCTATAACAGCTTGTATCAGAATGGAGGTCAGGCCCTCCTCAATGCCTTTCCACTGAGCATCATATGGCTGTGTCCCAATTCAGGGTCTGCACGCTTGAAGTATGCATTTCAAGTGCGGTTACGTCACCGCCACGGGACGACAGCTGTCCCAATTCGAAGTGTACTCCAAATGCGCCGTCGATTTCCCCAAATATCAAGCGTGGTCCGGTGCACGCTTCGTGGTCCCATATATCCCACAATTCATAGCACGGCGGTGGGTGTGGATAATTTTGCCTCAAATTACGGCAGAAGGGAGCGGCCGAACAGTTTTTTTTTTTCCAAACTTTATTGAACTTATAAAGCGAACAGTCAGTCATTCCAGTTCAGTTTGTACAGTAGACATACACGGCAAATAAGAGTAACAATATACAGTACAGTGAAATAAGAAGGATAAAAAAATAAAGGATAAAAAAGAAAAAAAAAGGGGGGAATGTGACAGACTTCATAACAACTTTGTACTTGTTGTGACAGCTCATTCGTTAAACATTTCTGAATGAATTTCAATCAATGATAAACCTTTTTTATTGGAAGTTAATTTAAGAGAGTTTAAGTAATATTCAATTTCAATCGAAAACAAATTAAATGATGGGGTTGAGTTTTGAAATTTACATTTATGTATGTGGAATTTCCCTAATAAGATGGAGCGGCCGAAGAGTGAACTGTCAAAAGTACTGAATATGACGTCACTTATTTATGTGCGAATGTGTAATAATTAAAGTCAGTCATATATTCACAAACACAACAAGCTGAAAGTCAGTGATATATATATATATATATATATATATATATATATATTAGGGGTGCAACGATATTCGTATCGATATTGAACCGTTCGATACAGTGCTTTCGGTTCGGTACGCATATGTATCGAACAATACAATTTTTTTCAATTTTTTTTTTTTCAATTTTTTTTTTTTTTTTGTGTCCCGTTTGGATCTATAGCCATCAGAATTGTTGTCTTGAGGCCAAGAAAGATGCCAAGAGGATTTATTTTAAGTGGATCATCATATTGGTCCATTTGATTGACCTTTATTAAAATTATGAATTTATTTTATTTTCAGTTGCAAACGGGACAGACATGACTGTGGGATAGGACAGGGGGAAAGAATGAAAGAAAGAGGGGGAGAGAAAGAAAGAAAACCAAAGGGGAGAAAAAAAAAAGAACAATACAAAATTTGTAATTTATTTTATCAACTTTCCTTCTGACGATGCTGTCTGTGTTGAGCGCTCAGTGAATCTGCATTTGACTACTCCGCCTAGGCTCGAGAGTGCAGCCTAGGCGGAGTAGTCGAACGCAGATTCACTGAGCACTCAACACAGACAGGATGGTCAGAAGGAAGAGCGCAGGGCAAGCTAGCGAGACAGAAGTGGACCTCCCCACCCTCATTCAGATCTGGCGTTTGGAATTATTTTGGTTTTCATGTGACGTATGACCCTGAAGGTAAGCGAGTCATGGACTAAAGTAAAACAGTATGTTGGATGTGCCATGCAATGCTCAATTACATGGGTGGGAGCTAGTGTGTTAGCGCAGTTAGCTCATTAACGTGTTGGCCGTCTAGCCCCTCTGTATAGGGTAGCTCGTTAACGGAGATTTGCCGTGTTGTGGCGTTAAGGTTATTTCAACGAGATTAACCTGAAAGCACTAGTGGGAACACAACGAATATGACTGCACATTTACACCGACATCATCCTAGTGCAAAGACAAAAACAACAAGCATGCTACTAACTTTAGCCGAGTCATTTAGACAGCTGTTATCACAGGATTCTCCTTATGGAGACCTGATATGTTTAATATGCTGCTGAGAATATAGCCCAGAAGAAGCGGATAGTATAGCTTTTATTTTGGAAAGAGACATTTCTCTGTAATAAACTCTCTTTTCCAAAGATGAGTGATTCCTCAATCAGATACAGGGCTCGCAATATCGCTAGCCCGACGTCCCGGGGCTATCTCTCCCCTGCCTGTCGGGCTATCGTAGGAAGGAAAAATATATGTCAATGCTTTTGCATTCTTTCAGAAATGTAGCTGGGTAATTATGTCATTGGGTGAGCCACTGTCAATATGTGACATATTGAAATCGTGTTTGAATTTGCGCTTGTTTTTTTGCTTTCACTTTGCAATCGCGCGAACTGTGTATAGAGAGCGACAGCACTGATCTGTGAGTGATGATAATTTGTGCACCAATTCCTCTGACATCGTCTTATTAATTGTTAGCTTACTATGCAAGCATGACAAGTGAAATCTCCCGCAGCTTAAACATGTGAGAGGTTGATCGCGCAGAGAATCGCTGAGCTTATGTGAGTGCGGCAGGATATATATTTCACTACGATGACCTGGATGATTGAGAACCTTCACAGACAGATATATATTTTAGTTCTGGTGAGCCAAATAAGACAGGTCAGGGTGAAGAAGTGACAGCCAAAGAAAAGCTTACCACAAAACGGAGAAGTTATGACAAATCAGACTATGAGGCAAAAAGAAAGTGCAGCTTTATGGTTTCATGGACAAAAGAATTTCTGTGGCTGCAATATGACGAGCTAAAAAACAACACGCACAAGGGTTAGGGTTAAATTTAAAAACTGTACTTTTGTGTTAAAATATATATTTATAATTTTAATAAATGACAAATTTAAAAAGGCATGAACATTTTTTTTTGTATCGAAAAAATATCGAACCGTGACACCAAAGTATCGAACCGAACCGAACCGTGAATTTTGTGTATCGTTGCACCCCTAATACAAAATTCACCCCTAATATATATTAATATATATTATATATATATATATATAAAGTTTGTAGCATGCATGCTTGTTGTTTTTGTCTTTGCACTAGGATGATGTCGGTGTAAATGTGCAGTCATATTCGTTGTGTTCCCACTAGTGCTTTCAGGTTAATCTCGTTGAAATAACCTTAACGCCACAACACGGCAAATCTCCGTTAACGAGCTACCCTATACAGAGGGGCTAGACGGCCAACACGTTAATGAGCTAACTGCGCTAACACACTAGCTCCCACCCATGTAATTGAGCATTGCATGGCACATCCAACATACTGTTTTACTTTAGTCCATGACTCGCTTACCTTCAGGGTCATACGTCACATGAAAACCAAAATAATTCCAAACGCCAGATCTGAATGAGGGTGGGGAGGTCCACTTCTGTCTCGCTAGCTTGCCCTGCGCTCTTCCTTCTGACCATCCTGTCTGTGTTGAGTGCTCAGTGAATCTGCGTTCGACTACTCCGCCTAGGCTGCACTCTCGAGCCTAGGCGGAGTAGTCAAATGCAGATTCACTGAGCGCTCAACACAGACAGCATCGTCAGAAGGAAAGTTGATAAAATAAATTACAAATTTTGTATTGTTCTTTTTTTTTTCTCCCCTTTGGTTTTCTTTCTTTCTCTCCCCCTCTTTCTTTCATTCTTTCTCCCTGTCCTATCCCACAGTCATGTCTGTCCCGTTTGCAACTGAAAATAAAATAAATTCATAATTATAATAAAGGTCAATCAAATGGACCAATATGATGATCCACTTAAAATAAATCCTCTTGGCATCTTTCTTGGCCTCAAGACAACAATTCTGATGGCTATAGATCCAAACGGGACACAAAAAAAAAAAAAAAAAAAAAAAAATTGAAAAAAAAAAAATTGAAAAAAATTGTATTGTTCGATACATATGCGTACCGAACCGAAAGCACTGTATCGAACGGTTCAATATCGATACGAATATCGTTGCACCCCTAATATATATATATACACTCAACAAAAATATAAACGCAACACCTTTGTTACTGCTCCCATTCTCCATGGGATGGATGTAGAGACCTAAAATTCATTCCAGATACACAATATAACCATCCCTCCCAAACAGTGGTCACAAATCAGTCCAAATGTGTGGTAGTGGGCACATCTGCTATATTGAGATAATCCATCCCACCTCACAGGTGTGCCACATCAGGATGCTGATCTGACATCATGAGTAGTGCACAGGTGTACCTCAGAGTGCCCACAACAAAAGGCCACCCTGGAATGTGCAGTTTTTTGCGCTATTGGGGGTCTGGGGACCCAGAACCGGTCAGTATCTGGTGTGACCACCATTTGCCTCATGCAGTGCAACACATCGTCGCATGGAGTCTATCAGATTGTCAATTGTGGCCTGTGGAATGTTGGTCCACTCCACTTCAATGGCTGTGCGAGGTTGTTGGATATTCGTGGGAACTGGTACACGCTGTCGTATACGCCGGTCAAGCACATCCCGAACATGCTCAATGGGTGACATGTCCGGTGAGTATGCTGGCCATGCAAGAACTGGGCCCTGAACAATGTGAACCATGATTCATCCGTGAAGCGCACACCTCTCCAACGTGCCAGACGCCATCGAATGTGAGCATTTGCCCACACAAGTCTGTTACGGCGACGAGCTGGAGTCAGGTCAAGACCCCGATGAGGACGACGGGCATGCAGTTGAGCGTCCCTGAGACGGTTTCTGACAGTTTGTGCAGAAATTGTTTGGTTGTGCAAACCAATTGTTCCAGCAGCTGTCTGGGTGGCTGGTCTCAGACGATCTTGGAGGTGAACCTGCTGGATGTGGAGGTCCTGGGCTGGTGTGGTTACACGAGGTCTGCGGTTGTGAGGCCGGTTGGATGTGCTGCCATATTCTCTGAAACGCCTGTGGAGACGGCTTATGGTTGAGAAATGAACATTCAATGCATGGGCGACAGATCTGGTTGACATTCCTGCTGTCAGCATGCCAATTGCACGCTCCCTCATTGCTTGTGGCATCTGTGGCATTTTGCTGTGAGACAAAACTGCACATTCCAGGGTGGCCTTTTGTTGTGGGCAGTCTGAGGTACACCTGTGCACTACTCATGATGTCAGATCAGCATCCTGATGTGGCACACCTGTGAGGTGGGATGGATTATCTCAATATGGCGGATGTGCCCACTACCACACATTTGGACTGATTTGTGACCACTGTTTGGGAGGGATGGTTATATTGTGTATCTGGAATGAATTTTAGGTCTCTACGTCCATCCCATGGGGAATGGGAGCAGTAACAAAGGTGTTGCGTTTATATTTTTGTTGAGTGTATACATGTATATATACACACACATATATATATATACATACACACACACACACACACACACACACACATATATATATATATATGTGTGTGTGTGTGTATGTATATATATATATGTGTGTGTATATATATATATCATAATAATCTGACAATACTATATTGGGCCATATTATATTTACATTACCACATTGAGTTGACTTTAGTCTCATGAACAACATTAGCTAATTGTTATTTACTAACTAATCTTAAATGACTGTTCAGCACAGAAATGAAGCCCAACAATCATGTTTTACAGTCCCGTGGTCTCAGCCTCAGATACTCAACTAATCAAAGTGATGTCATGACAAAAATGAATGACCAACTGTGGAGCAGGGAAATTATTTTACTGCTATTGTTAAATAATCATCATCATTACTATAATATAATTTACAGTATTGATATTGCATTCAGATGTTTAAACAGTGTGTGTGTCTTTCAGAAAGACTAAGTTGCAGGCTGACAGGAAGTTGCAGGCTTTGCAGAACTGAAACTGAAAGTAGTCTAAGTGCAGGTTATTTTGAGGATTACATGTGAGGATGAGCCTCTGTTCTGGTGAAAAGTCAGAAGTGCAACGGGTGAATTGAGAGAGCATGTAAGGTCAACACATACACACACACACATTAGTTAGAATCATTTATAGGTGGAAGTTTAATCATGTTTTGCTTGGGGTTGCAAAAAGAGCAGTTTGTCGCAGAACTGCTGCTGAGGTGTCAAGATGACAAGCGAGCATCCGGCAGTGACAGGAAGTACCGGCCATGAAGATAGAAGACAACGTTCCTTTAAACTGTGTTAAAAGTCATTGTGGTTTTGATGTGACCTATGTATGAAATGTATCTGTGACGTATGAAGGGGCGTCATTAATTCAAACCCTTATGGTATAAATATCTGCTTATGCTTTGATTAAGTTGAAGATCAATCCCTGCCTGCGTACAGACTGGTCTTCCCACGCGTGTATTCATTAAAATCAATTGTTTGACCAAGATCTTCTGGACCTGGTTGTTTGTACTCTCCTTCCTCAATATGTGAACCTTAACAAACAAAACATTTTTCTCCTTCATTTCTGTCAAACAATGCTATATGTAACGTGTCTCGCGGTTAGTATCATGGTTGCTAGGCAACCTGAACAGCGCGACGAAGCGTATACCGTCCCATTTCACAAGCCTCTCACTTTCGCACTTCTCGTACTTATAGTACGCACCGTACATAGTACGCGTAGTGTGCGTACTTCAAGCGTGCAGACCCTGAATTGGGACACAGCCTATGAGTGATTACACCAACATATAATTGGTGTGCCATGCTGCCCAATAATAGTCCTTGAGAGAAGGAAGGCCCCACCCCCCTTTTCATTTAGCCAATTGTAAGGTTTTAAATCTAAATCAGGGCCTTTTACCTTGCCTTTTATGTATCTGGACAAAATTTTGTCCCCATCATTAATTTTTTTCTGGCTTATTTCTTTTGGCAGTGTTTGAAGTAAATATAATAATTTGGGTAGTATATTCATTTTAATCAAATCTTATAAAATAAACTTAGATATGGGATTAAGTTCCATATCTTCCTTTTCTTTTGTATTGGTAAGTAACTTCATTCTAATAATTCTGTGAGATCCTCTGGTATATACCTTCTCATGGATATTAATACCTTTTATTTCTTTGTTTAGCCTTAAATATTGAGCAAATGGTTCCAAGTATGGTTCCAGCACGGTGGCACGGTGGTTCGCACTGTTGCCACACAGCAAGAAGGTCCTGAGTTCAATTCCAACATCAGGCCGGTGTCTTTCTGTGTGGAGTTTGCATGTTCTCCCCGTGTTTGCGTGGGTTCCCTCCGGGTACTCCGGCTTCCTCCCACCGTCCAAAGACATGCAACTTGTGGGGATAGGTTAATTGGAAAATCCAAATTGCCACTAGGTGTGAATGTGCGAGTGAATGTGAGTGCGAATGGTTGTTTGTCCCTGTGTGTTGGCCCTGCGACAGACTGGTGACCTGTCCAGGGTGTACCCCGCCTCTCGCCCTATGACAGCTGGGATAGGCTCCAGCGCCCCCCGCGACCCTGAAAAGGAGAAGCGGATGGATGGTTCCAAGTATAACACAAATAACAATGGTGAACATGCACTGCCCTACCTTATTCCTCTTATCATCATAATACTGTGTGATAAACAGCAATTAATTTTAATCCTAGCCCTGGGGTTATCATATAGTGAATGTATTATCTTAATTATCATTTCATGTAAGCCAAATCTAAACAAGACTATATTTAAAAAAACAAAAAAAAGCTCCAGTTCACTGAATCCAATGCTTTTTCTGCATTGATACTGATTACCATTGCTTCTATTTTATTTTTTTAAATGTGGTTAATAATTTGTACATGATCTTCTATTAGGCACTCTCGAATAAAGACTGTCTGGTCATTATGTGTTAGACTAGGTAAGAACTTTCTCTAATTCTTTTAACTTATTTTGTAAGTTTTCTAATTTCCTATTTCTCATCTTTTTCTTATAAGAGGATATTGCTATGATTTTCCCTCTCAGGACAGCATTTAAGGGGTCCTAGGGGAAACTAATAACCATTGTTGTTAGTTTCCAAGTAAAGGTGGATCTCTTTCTTAATCTGTTCTTTAAACTGAGGATCACTGAGTGTGCTCGAATTTAGTTTCCAATTGTTGGATTTTGGTTGCAGGTTTAAATCAACAGTCAGGTGCGTGGTCACTTAAATCCATTGCCCCAATTTCACAAGTGTATATTTTATCTTTGTCTTTCCTGAGTGTTATAAAATAATCTATTCTTGTGTTTAATGAGTGGGGTGAGGAATATTAAGTATAGTCCCTTTGATAGGGATGTAAGTTTCTCCAAGACCAACCTCCTCAAATAACGTATTAATATTCTTAATTAATGGCTTTGTATTCAGTGCTTTTCCATTACAAATGTCTAATTTTGGTTGTAGATGTATATTTAAATCTCCTCCACAGATTAGAAGACCTATGGTCTCGTTGATAGCATCATATCAATGACGTTCTTAAAGAAATTGATGTCACTTCCTGGTGGCTTATATACAGTGTTGGGGAGTAACGGAATACATGTACCGCCGTTACGTATTTAAAATACAAAATATGAGTAACTGTATTCCGTTACAGTTACCGTTTAAAAAGGTGGTATTCAGAATACAGTTACTTTGTTGAAATAAATGGATTACACTGCGGTACTTTCCTGTTCATATTGTCGCGGGTCAGGACTGTTTGGGTTTTGTTTGACAGCTACGTTCTGTTGTTCCAGGCGGCAGCGTTACGGTTGCCATGGTTACAGGGCGACGTTCTCTCTCTCTCTCTCTGCGACTGTGTGTTTCCTGGGTGAGAGAGCGCCTTTTCGTTGTTGTTGTTGTGCTAAGCTAACAGGCAGAATGCTACAAGCATGGCCTGGTAAATGGTAAATGGCCTGCATTTGTATAGCGCTTTTCTAGTCCATAGGACCCCAAAGCGCTTTACAGGGCAGGGAGAATGGACTGCCATACACGTTATGGGTCTGTGAGCGCGAGGAGGGAGAAAAAGGGGAGTGGAAAGGTACGAGTTGTCATCGAGGAAAAACGGGAGCTGGAAGCATGTAAATATAATAATAACCACTGCAGCCAAGAAGAGTGCCTGACGAGCCCAGCTGTAAGTAAGCTATTAAGACTCGACTGTACACCGTGTTCATGTTTTCCTCCGAAAACAATAAGTTTCGTTGGAGCAGCCTTTCAACGCCTCTCTCTGTCTCTCGCAAGAAAAGTTGACCCACACAACAAAGTAAAGCTATTTTTCGGCTACGAGCCGACAGGGACCCCGCCGTATTAGTCAGAGGTCCCTTTATTACAGTTCGGAGTCGCGGACCTTCAGTAATAGTAATAAATCACACAGCAATAGTACATTCACGTTGTTGTAAAAAGCATGATAATATATTAAGTAATCCAAAGTATTCAGAATACGTTACTGTCATTGAGTAACGTAACGGAATACGTTACAGAATACATTTTGGGGCATGTATTCTGTATTCTGTAATGGAATACATTTTAAAAGTAACCTTCCCAACACTGCTTATATATATTTAGCAACGTGACTGGATTCCCCTCAATATTTTCCCTTACTAAAATAAATCGCCCCTCCTTATCACTTATCTCAAATAGTTTTTCAAAGTGTAGTTTGCCTGACAGAAGGATAGCCAGTCCTCTCCTTTGTCCAGGCACTTGGTATTTTTCAAGCTTCTCATGCTCCTCCTTCCTGATAGCGATATTACTTGACTTAGCTACATCTACCACTACAGCCATCTTCTTTTGCTTGTCGACCGCTAATATGTTCAGTTGGTTAGCCATTGTCTATCTTTATACGTAAGTCAAGCACCCTGGGGGTTGTCTCTCATTTTTTGACTTTGGGAGTGGCAATGTCATACTCGGCATGGATGTTCCTGTATACTATGCAGCTACTTCGTTATGGTGTTGCATGTATGCTCTGCCTGCTAGCAACTTGCAGCCTGCTGTTATGCACTGATTTCTCACAGAGGCATCTTTATATCGCCTGCATCTGGGGCTTGTCTGATACCAAAAGTAAATGGACAGTTGACTCAATGACATAATGAAGGAATTGCCCAAACCTGCCCATGAAATAGCCTTTATCAGTTAGTTAAGAAGATAAAGTCCTGGAGTTGATATAAGGTGCGGTGTCTGCATTTGGAAGGTTTTCTGTAAACAGACAAAAGAAGCTCTACATGTAGCTGAAACAAGCCATCCTTAAAACAAAAAAAAATACATCTGACAAATTGCTACAATATTAGAAGTGGCAAAAACAGCTTGATGATACATCCTGGAAAAATGTTACATCCTGAGAAAGAAGGAAAGCGCAACACAAAAAGACCTGGACCTCCACAGAAGATAACAGAGGTGGATGATCACAGAATCATTTCCATGGTCAAGTGAAACCCCTTTACAACAGCCAACCAAGTGAACAACAAAAACTGATTGCTGCCTAAACCTAATAACTGACTGGGCCACCCTTTTAGCAGCAGCAACTGCAATCGAGGGGGGGTGCATCACTTTTTCAAACAGGGTCATGTACGTTTGTATTTTCCCCCTAATAATAATAAACAACCCTAAAAATGTTGAACATTTTGAACATTTGTTCAGCGATCTGAGACATTTGAGTGTGACAAACATACAAAAAAACAAATAGAAATCAAGAAGTGAACAATTTCTCACGCCACCGTATATTCTGTTCCTGCTAAAACCCAGGATGTTTTAGCATGAGCTGTGAAAAGATCTTACTGAAACATTACCGATTGCCTTAAACATTTATTATGTTGTGCTCTGTAGTTTATGTTTCTGTGGCTCAGGGCCAGTTGCAGCACTTGCAGGAGTCCCAGTAGATGAGGCCAGGCTGGCAGCGGTGCAGGTAGGTGTTTCCCTGGAAGCACTGGAAGAAGGTGGTTTTGTCAGCTGGGTTTTCATATAACCCATCAGGACGGCCACGGCAGAAGTCAGCACTTGGGTCCCTAGTGGTGGTAGGGCGTGGAGTGGTGGTGGGCTTTGGCGTAAAGCCTGCACAATGAGACATGAAAAAATATAAGTTGCACACAGCAAGAGATTTTTTAAAATCAAATCTAAGTTAGTGAAGCTAATTTACAGTAATTACCCATCAACATTCTGAGGTGGTTGATAAGAGGATATGTGCCAGCTGAGCAGAAGTATCCACTGAAGTCATCCATATCCAGAGTCCACACATGGGCGCCTCCCAGGTTGTTGGCAGTCATCCATTGAACCTACAGGACAGCAATATAAGGAAGCAAGAACTCTTAGAATAATTACAGGTACAATTCAATAGAGCACAACAAAAATGAATAAAAAGCATAGCTCTTCCTGTTTTAGCACAGAAATTCTTTACCTTGGAAGAATAGCTGCGCTTGTCATCATAGCCCAACCAGGAACTCCCATAGGTGGCATATGGAACCTCTTGTTCAGAGATCCACCCAACACTAGCAGTATTAATGAAGTCACAGATCTGATAAGAGGGACACATAGACCTACATCAGATAACAGTGAATTTGTGATAGTGATACTCTATAGCTGTATATAATTGCCCACAGATGTTAGTCAAGGGTAATAATAGATATTTTGAGGAATAGATGACTTTTAGCATATACCAATCAGAGCTTTTTAAGAACCTTTTGTACCTCATAGAAGGCCCAGAATCCAGCAGTTTGAGTGTAGGGTCCAGGGTCTGCAGGGCCATTAGCTGGTGCTCCCAGGCCATTTGCCCCACTGCTAAGACGGTAGGTTCTACCATAAGTAGGGAAACCTAGCAGCAGCTTTCCAGATGGTGCTCCCAGGGATATCCAATAGAATACAGAGGAGTTCTACAAAAAAGGAAAGGAAACTTCATTTCAACTGTAAATCTGTACCAAATTCTTCAGAATTTATTACTTCTTTACCAGCTTTACCCGTTTCTCTGAATCTCCTTTAGAGATCAGTTAGACAGAGAAGCTGTAAGACATACATATATTTTATATATATATATATATTTTTTTTTTTTTCTTGATTCTGTCCACGAAACACTTTCATAGCAGTTTCCACAAGCACTGCATCTGTACGTCCCCAGTCTCTTCCTTACCACTCTTCTATGAACTCTGTTCTTCAACTTCCACAATTTAATCATTGGCACTACCTTCACCTGTTTCCTCTTCATCTCAAAGTCATCTTATACAACGCTATCTAGTTCTGCCTGGCTAAGGCAGATAGGACACCACTTTGCAGTGTCCTATCTCTTTCTGTAACTTCTGTATAAGATGCAGTCCACCTTTATACACCTTCCTCCACTCATATGCCACCTTATGTTCCTCCCTCTTCTTGTTATACATGTTCCCTACAGCCATTTACATCCTTTTTGCAAGACTGACTGCCATCTGTCCTTCTACATTTCTCTCCTTAACATCATACCTACCCAACACCTACTCATCACCTTGTCCCCTTCACCTACATTTCAACTGAAGTCTGCTCCAATCGCCACTTTCTCCCCCGAGGGGGCATACTCCACCACTTCATCCAGCTTGCTCCAGAATTCCTCTTTCCTTAATCATTAATCGAATCTAGTTTAGTTCTAGTTGGACTTCAGTGCAGCAATCGGTAGCACCGACCACAATATTTTACTAAGAGATTAGAACATACCATTAAAGGAACTGTGACGCAGTAATTCAAATCATATCTATCTGAAAGCAAACGAAAAAAACAAACAAACAAACAAAAGGTTTTTAGTGGCCTAATCAAAGTCAGGCCTTAAATCCAAATGACCCACAAATGTGGCTGAATTACAACAATTCTTTAAAGAGTAGGCTGACCTGGGCCTCCAGGTGAAAGAGTCATTTCTAGTTACTGCAAATGCTGGAGTGCAGTTTTGGCTGCACAATCAGGTGTTAGGTTTAGAGAGCAGTTACTTTTTTCAGGTAGGTTTCGATAGCTTTTTTCTCTGAATGAATGAAATCATCATTTTAAAACTATGTCTTGTATTTACTCTGATTATCTTTGTATAATTATAACATTTGTTCTCATAATCCGAAACAGTTAAGTGTGACAAATGTGAAAAAAAAACATGTTGCCATTCAGTTGTGTATTACTGTGCTACTTTGTGTTTCTGTGAGACTGTCTAGCACTAGTACTACAAAATGTTGGTACTGGTCACTAAGTGCAGCAGTACTGTACTTAGTGTTTCCAGTTTTTTCTCATCAGTATGAAAAATCCTTTTTTAATTTCACATTTAAAAATGTTTTTTTTTTTACAGTTATTATGAAATCAGTATTCATTATTATTCATCCACATGAACACAGTGAAAGATGTAGATGTGTTGGTGTGTTTCTTACTATATTGTAATGAATTTGTGAACCAGGGTCCGCAGAGCTACTGTAAAGAGGGCTGTTGTGTCCAGTTACTGCCTCCCAGTGTCCGTGGAAGTCATAGGTCATGATGTTGATGAAGTCAAAGTGTCTGTTGGGTTTTTATTGAACAGTAAATGTAAAATGGGGTTTTGTGTCATTTGAAATGAGTAATAGTGATATATCTATTTCAGTACACGACACCTACTTTATGGATTGGTGTTACTTTGTTGAAAATGCGCATACATGCTTAAACTTACGGTGCAATCTTGTTAACTTCGTATGCTCTGTCAATGGTCTGACGGATTCCAGCAACACTGGCCGACAGCAGCAGCTGACTCCTCCCGCTGTCTTTTGCATCATCCTCAAAGGCTTTGGCCAGCTCCTATAGACACACCAAACTAAAGCAACTTAGATCCAGTTAGTTTCATCGGTCACACCCTGGCATCATTAACAACAGAGGAGTTGAATCAAGAAACCGTATCTAATGCCATTAGGTATATCAGTAGCACAAACAGACCAAATACTGTAATATGATCATGTATTGATAGATTTTAATGTGTCCGCACTGTGCTAGTCTACTGCATTAAAAGAAACAAACATGCAGTATGGCCTGGGCCACATTTTATTTACTGTCTTTGTGAGGTTTACTATATGGGCCCTACATAAAGGTATATAGACTCTATTTTAACAGGATTGGCTGACTTTTCTGGTAACAAAATTGCAATGCACTAGTTAATGACAGATAACATATAATAACATTTAAGAAGGATAAACATTACAATACAAAAATAATACACCATTATAATACATTAGTATTGTATTGAAAATTTAAGGACAATGTGAGCTGTGTTTACCGTGACCAGTAGAGTAAATTTCTCTTTGTCCCCCACTGGGCTGCCATTGTGTCCAGGATATTCCCAGTCCAGGTTTAGCCCATCAAAATTATGGGTGTGAAGGAAACTGATAACAGAACTGATGAAGGCTGCACGACTCTCAGGTCTGGCAACCATAGCAATGAATCTGGTGCAATGCAGGGAAAAAGAACCGTAATAAAGGAAGGTTTTTGAAATAGATACGAAAATATGAGAACTGGTGTAGATGGAACTCACGGGCTGACTCCATTGACCGTTCCTCCAACAGTCAGCAGAGTCTTCAAAGCAGGGTTGCTGGTAATAGAGAGGCAGAGAAAAGACAGGACCTTAAATAATTCAAGAACACTTTACCCCCATTTATACTCCCGATGACTGTGTATTTCACAGCCATGGGTTGCCTGGAGAATTAATAATGGCTTATGTCATACAGTTATATATATATAATATTCTTAGCTATAATTTTATTTTATTTTTTGCTCAACATTTTAATGAGATCTGAAAAAGGATTCTGCACATAACAGAATCCTGAACAATCCACCGAAAAGGGCAGAAGCAGGTTGGAAGCCCTGGCTGGTTGCAGTAGGACTGGGTGATAATTATAGAGGTTTTCTGATGCATTTAGATGGTACACCATGATAATGATAAATATTGTGGTAGCTCCATTTAGATAAAATTGAATGGGAAAATCTGTTTTTGCTCCATTTGGTGGTTAAATACCTGATAAATACAGATGCTGCTTTAACACACTGATGCTCACATTCTGTCATATTGCCAGTATGTCCAGCTCAATTACTTGCTTTCTACAAATAGATCCTACTGTAATCCAAGCTTTTTGTTGCACACTTTTTCTCTGCCATCCTTTTGAAATCTTAGCACCACTTAATAGCTAACTCGGATTGTAACTTAACTTTTGCCATAATCAAACTACTGACCTGATACTGATGCAAATGAAAAGAAAATCTGTCAAAAAGTGGCACTGAGGCTTGATGTTTCTGGGTCGAGGGTTCTAATTTGTCACTGGTTTGACCTTTGCTTGATGTTCTTCATCCAAAAACATGCTCATGTGTAGTTTAAGATCCTGGAAAGACTCCTTTGTTTATTATAAGTTATTTACTTTCATCCTAATTATTTCTAAATAATGAAAAAATGTTGGGATGGGATTAGAGATCACAGATACAGTCATGGTGAAAAAAATGCACTTCTGTTTCTTCTAAGGTTTGACATATTTGGACATAATAAAAAAATTTCTCTTAACAGGTGTTAAAATTGGATGAACACAACATGAGATTAACAACATATCATCATATAAAAAACATCATATAAAACACAAAAAATCTGAGCCAAAGTGCAGAAGTGGTGTGTGAAAACTAGGTGCACCCCAGGATTTAGCAATAACTGCATGATGTCATCAGTCTCTCACATTATTGTGGACTAATTTTGGCTCTTATTCACTATTTCTTTGCAACTTTGCATGAATTCATTGAGGTTGCGAGTGTTTACGCACAGCTTTCTTAACCTTTTGAATTCCAGGGCTATTCTGAGGCTCCTGCTTGAAGATGACATGCCCAAAAAGCGCTTTGAGCGCTCTGGGAGAGTAGATAAGCACCACAGAAGAATCAGTACATTTACCTTAAATGAACTGATTAAGTCTCACCAAAAAGAATCAAAATATGGACATTACCTGCAGAAAGATCAATGCTACTGAAATGAAACAGAGCAATGTTGCAGAGGTTTAATTAAATATATATCTAGTGTTTTGCAATTTGGTACAAATGGTACCATCTATGAAAGTGGAAAGTTCTTAGGTATTGAATAGCAGTTATTGGTGATCATAGAAACGGTTTGTGAGGTTTTACCTGAGATTGTAACGTTTCTGTGGATACCATACATGTCTACATTTAAACAACAGACCTGGTGGCACAGCCCATGAAAGCAAATGTTCCCTCTCTGCTCCCAGTACCAGGGGCATCAGGGTTCAACAGGTTAAGGTCCGGCACAGAACTGTAATCAGGTTGAAGTCTAATCTTTGAAAAGCTGATAGAGCACCATTCAACCATTCTGTTGTAGACTTGCCTTCGTGCTTCATAATTGACTGTATAATGCTACATAGTGGAGTTCATGGTTGACACAATGACCAGGTAACCAGAATCTGTGGCTGCAAAACAAGCCCAGATTATCACCCCTCTACCTCATACCAACTGTCAAGCATGGCTGAGCTTGGTCTTTGTACTAATACGCTAAAATGCTTTTGTCAAACGTGGCGCCATGCATTTTGGCCAGACATTTGCACTTTGGTCTTGTCTGTTCAGAGAACAATGATCAAGAAGTTGTGGTTTGTTCAGATGCTGTTTTGCTGAGCTAAGTCATGCTTCCATTTTTGTTTTACAGAGAAGAGGTTTCTTATTTCTCCTCACCCAACCAAACAACCATACTTTTGATTTGCAATTACTCACCTGCCTCCAACTCAGCCTATCTCTTCTGTAACATCAACCATCTCTTAAAGTGGGTCTACTTTCTCTTTACTGTGACTGTCGTAGTTGTCTAAATTAACATTGGTGCCCAGTCTGACTCTATGACTGAGCAAACTCACACATTCTTGAGGCTGTTGAGGCTGCTGTACAGCTGCGGATCATTCCACTCAACGGGGCTGATCTGGTTGAAGCTGTTAATGGTGGCCAGAGCGTAGATGACATGGGTGCACAGGAAGGGATCGATGTTGTCTGGAGTGAATTTGCCAGCACTTGGTCTGTACTGGGCCCAGTTGGTCATATGACACACCAGCTTACTAGATGAAACTGAAGGAAGACACATTCGGTTTTCTCTGTAACCATCATGGTGATGAGATGACTCGATCACTAAATACAAATCAGAAACTTTATTGTCATTGTCACGAGAACAACGAAATGAAATACTTACCATTATGTAGAATGAATAGAATGCCCAGAGCTGAGAAAGAGATGGAAAAAAAGTAAATCAGGTTACCTAGAAACTATAAAACTTAGAGACAACATAGAATACAGAAGATCATGTCACAAACTCCATCCATCATTTTTCTGCTGCCTAATCGTGTCAAGGTTGCAGCAGTCTAAGTAGCAGTACAAGCTGAGATGCCAGGACCTCTCCCTTCCCTGTCACTTCCTCCAGCTCTGTGTGGGAACACCGAGGCTTGTCAAGGGAGCTGACAGATTTAATCTCTCCAGCATACCCAGGGTCTGTCCTGAAGCCTAGATTCCTGCAACACCTCACTTAGGAGACACCAAATAGGCATCCTAATCAGACGCCTAAATAACTTCAATTTGCTCATTTTCATGTGGGTGTCATGATCCTGGGCCATGTTGGCCCAGCATTCTTAGTTTTCATGTATTTTTGTATTTTGTTCTTTATTTAGGCCATGGGTCCTGGGTTGCTCTGTTAAGTTGTTCCTTATTTGATTTCCCCTGTGTATCTGTGAGCCCTCGTCTCCCCTCCTTGTGTTTTATTCCATGTTTCCCCAGCCTGCTATGCCTGTGCTCTCCTGTCTCTCTCTCTCCTCCTGTCTGCACCTCTGTGTACTTCCTGTTTTACTTTGACAGTCTCCCGTCAGTGTTGTGTTACTCCTGCCGTGTCTTGTTATGATTATCTGTGTCAGCTGTGTTTCCTGTGTGCTCCCACTTCCCTCGTTAACCCTCTGTGTATTTATGTGCATGTCTCCCTCAGTTCGGTTTCGCGTCGTCAACGTCTCCTCCCCGAACCTCTGTGCTTTTCTGTGTTCCCTCGGTCCTCAGTTAGCATTCCCAGTTTAGTTCTGTTTCTTTGTGAAGCCTGCAATAAAGCAGTGATTTTGAGTTCAGCTTTTTGTCTCCGTGAGTTTTGCGTTTGGGTCCTCATCTGCCTCCACACAGCCAGTTCATGACAGTGGGGGACTAGGGACTCTACTCTGAGCCGCTCCCGAAAGGCCTCCAAGGTCCACACCCTATCTCCACGGTTGAGGTCAGACACCCAATGGAGGAAGTCTATTTATGTCACATTTTTAACTCTTTCTTTGAGGCAGTTTTACTCACGGACAGAGTTGAGAATAGGAATGTAGCCTGACCAGTAAAATGAACAGCATCGCTTTCATGCCCATCTGTCTCTGCCTCACAACAAACATGAACCACTGCCAATGCCAGACCAATACGCGTCTCAATTTCCCACCTTGAGAAACTCATCCACCCCAGGGGGCCTGCCACCGAACCCCCCCCAATTTTGTTCAGTTATGGCTGACCAGACCCAAACTAAACTTATCTTGTAATACTTGTCAGCTGCCTCCAGTCTAATAACAGGATACTGTTGGAATACTGCGCTCCGAGTCACACTCCTCAGTCTTTATGTTATTGTCCTGAGCAGGAAAATGAAGTCCTCAGCTAGGACACCTTCCACCAGCTCATGTTGGGACTACAAACAGGGGTCATACTCTGAACCGTTCAGCACATAAAATAGTCAAATGTGGTTTGTTTCAGCCAAACCATATTTAACCTGTACCTCTCAAACTACTAACTTCTCCTTATGCTCTACTTCTGAATAAATAAACAAAGGACAACTATTGTATAAATGGATGAATAAATGAATGTAATATTTAATGAAATTTACCTATGAGGAGTTTCCCCATGTTGCTTTCAGGTTCCACGGGTTTCCTTTCGTAGAAGTGAACTTCCAAATGAGTGAATCAGTTTCATTCACTGGCACACAAGTAACAAAATCAGACTTTAAGTGCTGTCACAGAAACATTTTTTGCTAATTAACTAGCTAAGCTTCACTTGAGCAAAATTTTACAGACTGCGTTTTACAAACGGACAAAACTTAGATTAAACTTTGATGCACTTGTAACAATTAATTATTAAAACATACATAATAAAAAAACCTAATAACTAATTTATCTTTAATTTTAGGCTTACATGTAGCTACTATAAAATGCACTACAAGCAACCAAACCAGACAAAAACAATGATGATCTCATTACCGTTTGACAAGAAGAACTGAAGCAGATTTGAGAGCTTGTTTGAGTGGGTCAGATTTATATCATCCTAATGACTAATAGAAGGTGTCAAAGTGCAGCTGATAAGAGCTCAGTGTGGTGGGAGTCTGATGTGCCTAATAATCCCCCACCCCCACCCCCTTCTAGTAAGACCTGCCAAGCCCAGTTAAGAATTTGACCCAATTAGATAAGTAACTGATATCGCAATGATAACTGTAATCAGCTTTTACTTAGTCACTGGAATTTACCAATGATCATCAAACAAACCCTACAATAATACACTGCTCTATTATTGTAGAAGTACAGTGACTTGAGGCAACTTTTGTTTGAATTGAATTCAAAACTATTAGCTTTCATCTCCGGGTGAGCATGAATATCCACAGCAAAGACATGAGAGCTGTAGTTACACATTACAAATTAATTCAAAGTAGAGTTAAAACAAGGATAGATTTATATTAAAAGTCACAAAATACAGCTATATCCAGCTGTATATAAAGTAACTACATACAGTACAGTTAGCTATCCTTAACCTTTAAGCAAGCAGCCTAAATATGAATTTCTTAAATGTTTGAGCAGCAGTGGACTATGCATGGAATGCAATCACTGGAATCTGCTTTGTGTTGACGTTTTTCCTTGTGTATGTCACTAATCAGGCACAACATTAAAAATATCTGCTTAGTGATCTATAGGTCTGTCACTAAAACAATTCTGATCAGATGATTATCAGAACTGAATCTTTCACAGCAGAACACTGCACAGTAACAAGATGCTAATCTACATCTATCATGTTATCGGATGATCATGGCTCAAGAGTTGGGAGTTCGCCTTGTAATCGGAAGGTTGCCGGTTCGAGCCCCGGCTTGGACAGTCTCGGTCGTTGTGTCCTTGGGCGAGACACTTCACCCGTTGCCTACTGGTGGTGGTCAGAGGGCCCGTTGGCGCCAGTGTCCGGCAGCCTCGCCTCTGTCAGTGCGCCCCAGGGTGGCTGTGGCTACAATGTAGCTTGCCATCACCAGTGTGTGAATGGGTGGATGACTGGATATGTAAAGCGCTTTGGGGTCCTTAGGGACTAGTAAAGCGCTATATAAATACAGGCCATTTACCATGTTATATCACACCATATTTCATTATTAGTTAGCAGAATTTACTGTTATTAATTCACAAAGATACAATATACGCTGATTACAGTTAGCATTGCAATATCAGTTACTAATCTGATTGGTCAAATTCTTAACTGGATTTGTAAGATCTTACAAAGAGTTGGGGTGGGACTGATGGGAATCCAGTCTGAACTCTTATCACCTGCACTTTGACATTGACATTGAGATGATAGAAATGTGACCACATCAAACAAGCCCTGAAGTCTGCACAACTTTAAAACCACTGATCATCTTGTTACAGTTTGTGTTCTGTTGTGAAAAATTCTGACAATCATCTGATCAACATCATCTTAGTCTCACAAAGCAGATCTATACAATAATACGCAGGTGGTTTTAAGGTTGTGCCACAAGCGAAGGGTCACTGAATGTCAGTGAAAAGTAGATCCCAGTGATCACCATTACTAAGAACATTACCTCAATGTAGAGTCAACTACTGCTACACATCAAATATTTATAAAATTAATATTTAGACAACTTGTTTAAAGGTTAAGGATAGCTAACCGTGGCTGCATGTAGTTACTTTATATACAGCTGGATATAGTTGTATTTTAGCTTGTATTTTTAGTACAAATCTATCCTTGTTCAGAAACCTACTTTGAATGAGTTTGTAATGTGTAATTACACCTCTCCTTTGTTTGCTGTGGATATTCATGCTTACCTGGGAATGAATGCTAGTAGTTTTGAATTCAATTCGACTCAACTATATAGTATAGCCAAACACTCACCTTTACGTAAATAAATTTTTTTTATAAAAATGAATTAAAACTGTAGCTCAGGTGGGAGAGCAGGTCAGCCACTAATCAGAAGGTCGGTGGTTTGATCTCAGGCTGCCTCCTGCATGCCAAATATCCTTGGGCAAGATACTAACCCCGTGTTTGCCTACTGGTGGTGGTCAGAGGGCCCGGTGGTGCCAGTGTCCGGCAGCCTCGCCTCTGTCAGTGCACCCCAGGGTGGCTGTAGCTACAATGTAGCTGCCATCACCTGTGTGTGAATGTGTGTGTGAATGGGTGGATGACTGAATGTAGTGTAAAGCGCTTTGGGGTCCTTAGGGACTAGAAAAGCGCTATACAAATGCAGGCTATTTACCATTTACCATTTTAAAACTGATAATACAATCTGGGGTGTGTGATATTACTCATTACTGCTCTTGTATTTAAGTTGGCAGGTTTGGTCACACATTGGCCTTAACACACTGAGTAGCATTAGCAATTTATAACAGCTGGTGTTGGGTTTGTTTTGCTTTCAAGGAAATGCATGACTTTTCTCCTGTATCTCAATTTGAGTGAATATTTAAGATTGGATCCATTGGATTCACCCAGGAATGGTTTAGGAGTGAGAAGGAACGATAAAGGAATAGTTCACTCAACAGAGCTCTGACTGTTTGTCAGCCTGGCTACAGAGCTGAAGAGAAACCTGGGGTTGTTCTTATTGTCTTCAATCAGTGATGAATAGTAAGATGTTCTGGCTTTGCAGAGGGCTTTCTTATAAAGCAGCAAACTATTTCTCCAGGCTAAATTATGATCCTCTAAATTTGTGACACGCCATTTCCTCTCCAGATTACGAGTCATCTGCTTTAGGCTACGTGTTTGAGAATTATACCACGGAGTCAGGTACTTCTGATCTGAGACCTTAGTTTTCACAGGAGCTACAGTATCCAGAGTCGTACGTAGTGAGGAGGTGAAATTATTAACAAGATAATCGACCTCTGTTGGGGTAGCGTTCAGATAGCTGCTCTGCTCTGTGTTGGTACAGGGCATTGGAGATGATAACAGTGGGTGGATTATATTCTTAAACTTAGTTACAGCGCTTTCAGAAAGACATCTACTTTGATAAAGTCTACTCTCCACCGCTGTGTAATCAATTATTGTAAATGTAAATGTTATCAGGAAATGATCAGACAGGAGAGGGTTTTCAAGAAACACTGTTAAATGTTCAGTTTCTATGCCATATGTTAAAACAAGATCTAGAGTGTGATTAAAGTGGTGGGTGGGTTCTTTTACATTTTGAGAGAAACCAATTGAGTCTAATAACAGATTAAATGCCATGTTGAGGCTGTCATTCTTAGCATCTACATTAATGTTAAAATCACCCACAATGGGATGGCTGTAGCTCAGGTGGTAGAGCAGGTCAGCTACTAATTGGAAGGTTGGTGGTTCCATCCCAGTCTGCATGCCAAATATCCTTGAGCAAGATACTAACCCCATGTTTCTCTCCGATGTATACATCGGAGTATGAATGTGTATGAATGTTAGATAGGGAGCACTTAACAACTTAGTAAAAGTGAATGGGTGAATGAACAAGTTGCATAAAGTACTTTGAGTGCTCAGACAGAGTAGAAAACTGTTATATAAGAACCAGTCCATTTACCATACTAGAAAGAGAGAGCAGATTTCTCCTGTTTTGGCTTCCTGTTAAATATAGAATTCAAAATCCTGCTCGTCACATACAAGGTCTTAAATAATCAGGCCCCATCTTATCTTAATGACCTTGTAGTACCATATCACCCTATGAGAGCACTTCGCTCTCGCTCTGCAGGCCTACTTGTTGTTCCTAGAGTATTTAAAAGTAGAATGGGAGGCAGAGCCTTCAGTTTTCAGGCCCCTCTTCTGTGGAACCAGCTTCCAGTTTGGATTCGGGAGACAGACACTATCTCTACTTTCAAGATTAGGCTTCAAACTTTCCTTTTAGCTGAAGCATATAGTTAGGGCTGGACCAGGTGATCCTGAATCCTCCCTTAGTTATGCTGCAATAGACGTAGGCTGCCGGGGATTCCCATGATGCATTGAGTTTTTCCTTTCCAGTCACCTTTCTCACTCACTATGTGTTAACAGACCTCTCTGCATTGAATCATATCTGTTATTAACCTCTGTCTCTCTTCCACAGCATGTCTTTTATCCTGTCTTCCTTCTGTCTCCCCAACCAATCACAGCAGATGGCCCCGCCCCTCCCTGAGCCTGGTTCTGCTGGAGGTTTCTTCCTGTTAAAAGGGAGTTTTTCCTTCCCACTTTCGCCAAAGTGCTTACTCATAGGGGGTCATATGATTTTCTCTGTATCTACTGTACAATATAAAGCACCTTGACGTGACTTTTGTTGTGATTTGGCACTATATAAATAAAATTGAATTGAATTGTCTCAGCTGGTCACCATTCCCACCCAGGTCACGGTCAATGCAGGAGGTCATAGGTCATCATCATGCATTGATCATATATATACACAAATGTTCCTGAGCATTGCTCAAATATTGTTTCTGTTCCAGTTGGTTATAGTGACCATAATGTTGTAGGCTTGACCAAGAAAACGAAACCGTTGAAAACTGCACAAAAGATTATTTTTCACAGATAATACAAAAATTTCAAAGCAGACACGTATATTAATGACGTAAAGGAAATTCATTGGACTGACATCTGCCTTGAGCGTTACCCTGATATGGCATTATCTATGTTTATTGAAAACGTTTGCTACCTGGCTGACAAACATGCCCCCTTAAGAAGATGTACTGTTAAAAAGAACTACACGCCTTGGCTAGATAATGAACTTAAGGCTGCAATGTCAGAAAGGGATATAGCAAAAGTAAAAGCACATAAGTATGTCAGTCCACAAGAGTGGGCAAGATATCACGAGTTAAGAAAAGCTAAGGACATAGCCAATTATTTTGTGAATTATTACAGCAATAAAATAACAAATTTAAAATCTAATATGAGCAGAGGCGATCCCACATCATCACAGCGTCTTATACAGGATGTTATCATGAATAATAAGCAATGCCAATTTAAGTTTGAGGCCGTGAATGTGGAGATGGTAGAGCGCTTATTGATATCACTTCCTGACGATACATCCTCCGGCTCTGATAGCACAGACAGTAAACTGCTCAAAGTTACAGCCAAGTTTGTGTCCCTTCTTATATGTCACATATGTAATAGATCTTTGGCATGCAGCTCATTTCCATTGCAGTGGAAAGAATCAAAAATAATTCTCACACCTAAAAACAAGGATGACGTTTTTAATGGTGTCAATAGCAGACCTATTAGTCTGCTCCCCGTTCTAAGTGAAATTATGGAGAGGATTGTCTATGAACAAATTCAACATTACTTAAGAGAAAATCAGTTACTCGCTCAGTTTCAACATGCTTACAAACCTGGTCATTCCACCAGCTCAGCTCTCATTCATATGACAGATAACTATATAAACCTCTATATGATGGGAACTTGGTCGGGGTGGTATTCTTGGACTTTAGTGCTGCATTTGATAGACAAACTAAAATGTTATGGATTTTCACCAGCTGCTTTGTGCTGGGTGGAAAGTTATTTGTCTGGAAGAAGGCAAAGGGTTTATTATAATGGTTATTTCTCCGAGGGGTGTGAAATGTACTGTGGGGGCAAGGCAGCTGCCTCGGTCCACTTCTCTATTCAGTTTTCACAAAAGATCTGCCTTAAACTTTTATTTTGCTTAATTATATCATTAATTGTTTATATATTGCAGTTAGAGTATATTTTCAAAGGTTTATTTTCATGTTCATATACATGTCATCCTATTCTGGCAGCAATCATGATGCTAGGTGAAGAATGTTATTAGAATGGAGGAAGGAGGATGCTTTGCTGCAGTGAAATAAGAATCTTGCAAAAACACCATAAACATGTCACACATTAGTTTCTCTGCCAGCTTATCTGTCGGCACCAACAAAATTAATAAAAATATATCCCAATTATAATTCCACTCCAGCACTGTGGAGTACAGCGATGTTGGTTCCATTAGACTGAACTGATTAAAAAAAATAAGGCCGGCTCTGCTAATGGGACACTTAAAGCTGTGGTGGAGAGGAGGGAGATAAACTGGTATCCATCATGGATATAATACTGAGCCACTAAATCTCTTCTAATATCTTCTCATGTGTTGTTTGACTATAAATTTTATGTCTGCATCTTCATCCTTTTCCTCCAAATCCCAACCTCACCTCAAGGTGCTTTATATTATAAGGTAAAGACTCTATAATAATACAGAGAAAACCCCAACAACCAGAAAGTCCCTAATGACAAAGTCCTTGGCAACAGAGGGAAGGAAAACTCCCTTTCAACAGCAGAACCAGGCTCAGGAAGGAGACATTTTAGTGTTCATTTCCTTTCTTTTAAGAAATACAGGAGAACGACTACCTTTTAAAAGATTTGTTTCATCAGCTGAAATTACAAGTTACAGTGCTGGACCTCCATGTGAGCCAACAGTCTGCTTCATAAAAAGGATGACCCTGTAAGCGGGCAATACAGTGTTATACCACAACAACAACAGGTATTATTACGACCATCTTCTCCTGGGAAATGACACGGCGGTCCTGCCGTCCCTGCCTGGATCTTCCCCTGCACTTCACCTCGTCTCACCTCTGCTCTGAAATAGGCAGGGAAAGAAAAACTCCTCGCTCCCTAACCTTGGTCTCTTAATATCAGCTAGCAAGTCAAGCCTGTTGTTTCTACTTCTTATCCAAGTCTAGGACCTTCTGTTCAGACTCCCTAACTTTAACTAGTTATGATGTGTAAGCATGTTTACAGCTGCAACATGTCAGTCTCAATAATTCGATTCAATCGTAGCACTGAATTTATGCTTTTGACCTTTATTACACAGAGTGCCAACTCTTAATGAGGACAACTGCAAAGTGTATATAACAATAACAGAAAACGGCTTCATTTAATCACTTTATTCCTAACAAGAGAGCCTGAGATTAATAATAACAATAATAATAATTATAATAATAATAATAAGGTTAAATGCAAAGTGGTACCTTCCCATCGTGTCAAATCTGACGATTTACAACTTAAAACACTCATAAATATTGTGTTTTATATCTGATTGCCTCAAGGCCTTATGACATCCTCCACACTATGCACTTGAACATAAAACTGATGATTACCTCTTCATTGAATTTTGAGTGTTTTAATCAATCTTGTTACAGTGTTCTTGCTTTCCTGGTCAATGTTGACCGGGAACACTAAAGCAAGAGGTAGGAGGTGAACACAGGAGGGTTATATTGAGTGAAAACAGATGAGTGAAGAAGAAACATTCAGTGCATGGGAAGCCCCCACCAGCCTACACAGTTCAACTAAAGAATGACTCAGGGTCATCTGATCCAGCCCTAACTATATATTTTTTGTAATTAAAAAGGAAGACAAGAATGAAAGTGGAGTTTTGAAAAAAGAGGGGTTTAAATGTAATCGATTGAGACATTAGGATTCACGGGGGATAATCTGGAAGTGCTGCTAAGCCTGCACCTGGTCAACTTGTCAGAGAACTGTGTCAGAGCCGTCCCCTCTAGGTTGAGTTAAGGAGTTATTAACTTCTTCTCTACATCACACATGTTGACCAGAGGCTGCAAAGTACAGAGACATGCTTTACTTAAGCAGAAGTACAGACTCTGCGTTCAAAAAAGTTGAAGTACTGAAGCAATTTAAATCTGTAATTTAAAGTATTTCATTGAAGGACAATTTTCTATTTGTATGCAAACATAACTAAACATTATAATGATAATATAATATCATTTTAGTTCATGTGTATATAAATGTTATTTATATATATACGTAAATTCTAATTTACAAGCAGTAAAAGAGAGTTTAACCAAAAATAACCATTTTGTGTTGCATACATTGTACAGGCTGACTTTGACTCCACACCTAAACAGAAAATTAGTACAGGCAACAGTTAAACTGAGATTCAGCAGTGAAGAGGAACCTAAAGGTCTGCTGTAGTGCTTAAACCTGAAGAAAAGAATCACACCTCAGGAGAAAGTCTAACGTGGGCTCCAGTACAGGCTGTGATCACCTGATCTGCTGGTCTTTGTGGATTTACACAGGCAAAATCAACAATATGTAAGCAGATGACATCTTTATACAACAGTAGACAGAAAGTTCAGTGAATCAATGTCAGCATCACCAGCTTAAATGCAAGTGAATAGGGGGGTCATGTGACGTTAATGGCAGACTACACTGTTAGCCTCTGCAGTAATTTCCATAGCTTAGTTCTGCAAAATCAACAGTAAAAAACTCTAAAGGATGTTAGCAGTTTAGTACTGTAATTTGCATGTAATTGCGGGAAAATTCCATGAGAATACATTATTATTACGGTATTATTACTCATGGAAACAGCTGTAAAATACAGCAAATGTAACAATTGGTGATGTTACTGAGATTATACTATTACGCCATCCGGATTTCTGTTGTTTTCTACTGTAGAGTAATTACTTAAATCCTCATTCAGAGTGTATTACTATAAAATGTGATTCACTGTGAAAGCAGTATAACATATAAACTACAATATACAGCATAATTTTTTAACTTAAGGAGTAAGTTGCAGCCACACTAAAATTTAATTCCTTGAACTGAATGGAACCTCATATATTAATAAATGTATTTGTTTATTCAAACAATGTGAAACATTATTACAGCCCACTTTGTATCAAACAGCCAGTCTCACTCTTACCAAAAAGAATATTTAAGTATACTTTAAAAACTAGAAAACAAGCAAGTATATCTTTAGTTTACTTTGTATTTTCTTCCTTTTTTTTTGACCAAATTACATTTAAGCATACTTTAAGTGCAGTTAGAAGTATACAGAAAAGTATAAGTACATTTAGTCTATACTTGTAGTATAGTAGTGCTTGTAATATACTATGTAGTATGTAATTTATTTGAAGTATACCTGAGGTTTACTAAAAAGTACAAAGAAATACCCAGCATGCATTGCAGTGCTTTAACTGTGAAATTAAAACAACTATGAAACAATGATTGATGTTTTAAAACAAGAATCTGTCAAAAATCCTTGTGTAATGTCTTTTGCCTTTTGAACAGAGTAAGTGGGGCAAATCATTAATTAAAAAAATGAAATTGTTCAAACCGTGAGTGAAAAGGGTCAATAGTTAATAAACCTCAACTCTCAAAACACTTTCTCACCTGTTCACAATATGATTCTGGTACTTGAACTATGGGTGCAGTTCTCTACAAATGAAGCCTTTGATAGTTAGATCTGGTATCTGGGGAATGAAGAGATTTGTTACATGTGAAAAATATGTTTCAATTGCATTTAAATTACTGTTTTTTAATCAGAAGTAACTCAAATATAAACTAAAAAGTAAATTAATAGTATACTTGTAAGGTTAGTATTGTGATAGTCGAGTATATTTTAATTATACTCTTGTAGACATTATGACATTATGCTAGTACATTTATAGTGAACAAAAAGTACATCTCAAAGTTAATTTCAAGAATACTGTTATGTACTAAAACGGGGGCCAATATAGTCCCAAGAAGCATTATTAGTATACGTACTAGGTAAGGTTGGGAAATATAATTGAAGTATGCTTATTTTTTGTATGGCCAGCAACAAAAACTAATGGCTACATTTAGAGTAATGTTTAAACATGACTTCATTTAGCAGGATGTTGCTTTTTTCCTCTTCTTATTCTTTCTTATACAGGACCTTCATTTGTTTTGTATAAGGTGGTACTTTAAGACACCTCTGCCTAACGAGTGAACTAACCTAATAATATGCTCTGGTCATCATTTTACACAAGTTAAGGTGTCACATCCATGAAACCTACACCACTAACCAGCATCAGTACTACAACTTCACTCTCAAAATTAATAAATTCTGGGACATCAATTCAATTCAATTTTATTTATATAGCGCCAAATCACAACATAAGTCGCCTCAAGGCGCTTCATAGATACAGAGAAAAACCCAACAATCATATGACCCCCTATGAGCAGCACTTTGGCAACAGTGGGAAGGAAAAACTCCCTTTTAACAGGAAGAAACCTCCAGCAGAACCAGGCTCAGGGAGGGGCGGGGCCATCTGCTGTGACTGGTTGGGGAAAGAGAAGGAAGACAGGATAAAGACATGCTGTGGAAGAGAGACAGAGGTTAATAACAGATACGATTCAATGCAGAGAGGTCTGTTAATACATAGTGAGCGAGAAAGGTGACTGGAAAGGAAAAACTCAATGCATCATGGGTAGGGATGGGTACCGGTGTCCGGTGCCATGATGGCACCCGTTCTGACATAAACGGTAGTAACCAGACCGAAAAGCAGCGCACATTTCGGTGCTTTATTTCGGTGCTTTTTTTTCCTGAGCTGTGATACACTTTAGATTCTAGCCAATCATTTTACGTTTCCGAGGATAGTAGGCGGGGCCAGGTACGTACGTACGTTCTGTTAAAGCAGAGCTACAGATTAAAAATGCCCAAGGCGAAGCGGTTAAAAGTCTGGCTGTACTTCATAGCAAAATATGCAAACTCAGCAGCAACAAGTGCTTTAAGCTGATACTGTGATACTGTCAAAGGAGGTAACACCTCAAATCCGATGAAACACCTGGCGACGCATAGCGTTTTTTTTAAAAGCCCAGAAATGCGCCGTATTTGATAGCTTGCTGCGAGACCTCACACCGAGCACATCTACTGCGGGTGGGTTGCCTGTTATGCAACATCCCCCAAAAACACGAAGAGGAGAGTCCTGGCCCCTAGCCCTGCCAGTGTAGCAGAAATGATGACGGATGATGATGGCAGCAGCAGCCGTTCTTCTCTGCGTGAGTAGGCTAACCACGTTATTACATTAATGCATGTAAGGTGAACTAGCAAACAACATCATAGCTACATGCTGCTGTCTTCTTGTTTGATGGCAGATACTCCCTTCACCCTGGCTAAAAAGGCTAAAATGACCAAAGAAAAAGTGGAAAACAGTTAAACATGAGAGGTTTAGGACAAAGTTTGTGTTTTTTCCATTGTTTAAGCACTGCTTCCAGCCAAGAGTGATACCATATATGCCCCATAGCTGCAGAAAAGGCTAACATTGTTATATTTTTACAAAAAACAGCTGAACATGAGAGGTTTTTGGACCAATTTTGTGTTCTCCATTCTTTAAGCACCGGTTTGAGCACCGTTTGAGCACCGGCACCATTTCAAAAGTACCGATTTGGCACCGGTATCAGATAAAACCTAAACGATACCCATCCCTAATCATGGGAATCCCCCGGCAGCCTACGTCTATTGCAGCATAACTTATGGAGGATTCAGGGTCACCTGGTCCAGCCATAACTATATGCTTTAGCAAAAAGGAAAGTTTGAAGCCTAATCTTGAAAGTAGAGATAGTGTCTGTCTCCTGAATCCAAACTGGAAGCTGGTTCCACAGAAGAGGGGCCTGAAAACTGAAGGCTCTGCCTCCCATTCTACTTTTAAATACTCTAGGAACAACAAGTAGGCCTGCAGAGCGAGAGCAAAGTGCTCTAATAGGGTGATATGGTACTACAAGGTCATTAAGATAAGATGGGGCCTGATTATTTAAGACCTTGTATGTGAGGAGCAGGATTTTGAATTCAATTCTGGATTTAACAGGAAGCCAAAACAGGAGAAATCTGCTCTCTCTTTCTAGTCCCTGTCAGGACTCTTGCTGCAGCATTTTGGATCAGCTGAAGGCTTTTCAGGGAGTTTTTAGGACTTCCTGATAATAATGAATTACAGTAGTCCAGCCTGGAAGTAATAAATGCATGAACTAGTTTTTCAGCGTCACTCTGAGACAGGATATTTCTAATTTTAGAGATGTTGCACACATGGAAGAACGCAGTCTTACATATTTGTTTAATATGTGCATTGAAGGACATGTCCTGGTCAAAAATGACTCCAAGGTTCCTCACAGTGTTACTGGAGGCCAAGGTAATGCCATCCAGAGTAAGAATCTGCTTAGATACCATATTTCTAATCTTTTCAGGGCCGAGTACAATAACCTCAGTTTGATCTGAATGAAGAAGCAGAAAGTTAGTGGCCATCCAGGTCTTTATGTCTTTAAGACATTCCTGCAGTTTAACTCATTGGTGTGTGTTATCTGGCTTCATGGACAGATAGAGCTGGGTGTCATCTGCATAGCAGTGAAAATGTATGCTATGTCTTCTAATGATACTGCCTAAGGGAAGCATGTATAATGTAAACAGAATTGGTCCTAGCACTGAACCCTGTGGAACTCCATAATTAACCTCAGTGTGTGAAGAGGACTCTCCATTTACATGAACAAACTGGAGTCTATTAGATAGATATGATACAAACCACTGCAGCGCAGTACCTGTAATACCTACAGCATGTTCTAATCGCTCTAATAGGATATTATGGTCGACAGTATCGAACGCTGCACTGAGGTCTAGCAGGACAAGCACAGAGATGAGTCCACTGTCAGAGGCCATAAGAAGATCATTTGTAACCTTCACTTAAGCTGTTTCTGTGCTGTGATGAGCTCTGAAACCTGACTGAAACTCTTCAATAAACCATTCCTCTGCAGATGATCTGTTAGCTGTTTGACAACTACTCTTTCAAGGATGTTTGATATGAAAGGAAGGTTGGAGATTGGCCTATAATTAGCTAAGACTGCTGGGTCTAGAGATGCTTTTTGAGTAAAGGTTTAACTACAGCCAGCTTGAAGGCCTGTGGTACATAGCCGATCATTAGAGATAGGTTGATCATATTTAAGATCGAAGAATTAATTAATGGCAGGACTTCTTTGAGCAGTTTTGTAGGAATGGGGTCTAAAAGACACGTTGATGGTTTGGAGGAAGTAATTATTGAAGTTAACTCAGAAAGATCAATTAGAGAAAAAGAGTCTAACTTAACATCAATGGTACTAAGAGTAGCTGTAGATAATATTACATCTGTGGGATGATTGTTGGTAATTTTTTCTCTAATGATAAAAATTTCATTTGTGAAGAAGTTCATGAAGTCATTACTAGTTAACGTTAAAGGGATGGTTGGCTCAAAAGAGCTCTGACTGTTTGTCAGCCTGGCTACAGAGCTGAAGAGAAACCTGGGGTTGTTCTTATTTTCTTCAATCAGTGATGAATAGTAAGATGTTCTGGCTTTGTGGAGGGCTTTCTTATAAAGCAGCATCTGCTTTAGGCTACGTGTTTGAGAATTATACCACGGAGTCAGGTACTTCTGATTAGAGACCTTAGTTTTCACTGGAGCTACAGTATCCAGAGTCGTACGTAGTGAGGAGGTGAAATTATTAATAAGATAATCGACCTCTGTTTGGGTAGCGTTCAGATAGCTGCTCTGCTCTGTGTTGGTACAGGGCATTGAAGATGATAACAGTGGGTGGATTATATTCTTAAACTTAGTTACAGCGCTTTCAGAAAGACATCTACTGTGATAAAGTCTACTCTCCACCGCTGTGTAATCAATTATTGTAAATGTAAATGTTATCAGGAAATGATCAGACAGGAGAGGGTTTTCAGGAAACACTGTTAAATGTTCAGTTTCTATGCCATATGTTAAAACAAGATCTAGAGTGTGATTAAAGTGGTGGGTGGGTTCTTTTACATTTTGAGAGAAACCAATTGAGTCTAATAACAGATTAAATGCCATGTTGAGGCTGTCATTTTTAGCATCTACATGGATGTTAAAATCACCCACAATAATGATTTTATCTGAGCTCAGAACTAAATTCTGAGAATTGAGAGAAATCAGACAGAAACTCTGTGTAAGGCCCAGGTGGACGATAGATGATAACAAGTAAGACTGGTTTCTGAGTTTCACAGCTGGGGTGGACGAGGCGAAGCATCAGGCTTTCAAATGAATTAAAAGTCTGTCTTGGTCTTTCATTAATTAATAGGCTTGTGTGAAAAATTGCTGCCACACCGCCCCCTCGGCCTGTGCTTCGAGGTTTCTGGTAGTTAGAATGACTCGGGGGTGTTGATTCATTTAAACTAACATAATCATCCTGCTGCAACCAGGTTTCTGTAAGGCAGAGTAAATCAATTTGTTGATCAATTATTAAGTCATGTACTAACAGAGACTTGGAGGAGAGAGACCTAATATTTAATAATCCACATTTCACTGTTTTACTCTTTGGTTCAGATGTGGATACTGTATTGTTCTTTCTTTGTAATTGTTTATGTTTAAGTTGTTTGTTGTTGGTTTTTAGTTTGTTTTTTGTCTGTTTGGGAGCTGACACAGTCTCTATGGAGATGGGTTTTTGGGGGGGTAGCAGGAGGAGAGAAGCTGCAGAGAGGCGTGTAAGACTGCAACTCTGCTTCCTGGTCCCAACTCTGGATAGTCATATAACATCAGAAACTGTATTTTTAGCGGTGCATTTTGTTGCAGGACAGACGTTTGTTCATGTTCAATATTGCTCGAGGTGGTTAATGCTCCTTTCGCTGGTTGCCAACCACCATTTAATAACAGCAAGAAGAAAATATTGATCTGCTTCTAATCAGTCTGAAGGTAAGTGTGTTTTCCACTTATTCGAGAGAAGTCCGAAATGTGTTCTTATTACTGTTTGTTTTGACTTTCAAGCTACCAGGATATTTTCATTCAAAGACAAAATGTAATAATATCTATGAATGTGGAGACTCAAAAGACTAGTTGGGTAATAGTTGCCGACGGATTTATGAGACTTGATAGAAACTTGGACGTTTGCAACAGGTGAATCGGTGAACTACCGAGGTTGCGCCCAAATGCTTAAAGCTGGTCAGTGTTTTCAGGTGTGCTTGTACTACCTGTACGGTGTGGGGTGCTGACTAAGTCATGTTAAACCCATTAAAGCGTCGAGCTCCAATATCTTTTCATTTTTGTGCACTGCTCTCTTGTCGGCACACATTTTCTGTTTATTGAAGCCTTTTGTGAATAATTTTGATCATGTAAAAACTGAGAATTGGTCCCTATTGACAATACTCTTATTTTTTGCATTGCATATGTCATTTAGGAAAGGTAATTGGTCACTGAACTTTTTGCAAATATGTGTATTTCGGAAATTTATATTGTTCAGTTTGCATGTTAAAAGCCACAAACATGTAGCTAACTATAGGCTTTCTTGTGGAACTGAGAACTGTCCTGCCGCTTTCAGAACATTTTCTAACCTTCATTCACATATGCCTAGGAATCACAGAACAAGAAGGGAGACCACTAAGGAGGAGTTTTATAAGTTCACTGGTGACCTCAGCTGTCAAGTTCCTGGATGTGGGTATGCTGCACAAAACTTCACAACTCTTTGTGCCCCTCTCAGATTTCATATCAAAGATGGGGGGAAAGTATTATGTCCATTTGAAGGTTGCTCTAAATACTTCAGTGTCCGAACATCATTTTCCAGCCATATTTCTTGAAAACATAAGTAGACAGTTCAGCAGTCAAGGCAACAAGAAATTGGGGGATTTGCCATAATACAAGGACAGGACACAGTTAATCTATTAGCAGACAGTTGACTTTGTGTCATTTAAAAATGCAGGCTAAAATGCTCTTGCCAACCAGCACCATACAGAGCATCATGGAGGAATTTCAGGATCTTTGCAGCTGTAACAAAAGTAGACACTGAATCCAGGGTTGGGAAGGTTACTTTTAAAATGTATTCCATTACAGAATACAGAATACATGCCCCAAAATGTATTCTGTAACGTATTCCGTTACATTACTCAATGACAGTAACGTATTCTGAATACTTTGGATTACTTAATATATTATCATGCTTTTTACAACAACGTGAATGTACTATTGCTGTGTGATTTATTACTATTACTGAAGGTCCGCGTCTCCGAACTGTAGTAAAGGGACCTCTGACTAATACGGCGGGGTCCCTGTCAGCTCGTAGCCGAAAAATAGCTTTACTTTGTTGTGTGGGTCAACTTTTCTTGCGAGAGACAAAGAGAGCCGTTGAAAGTCTGCTCCAACGGAACTTATTGTTTCCGGAGGAAAACACGAACACGGTGTACAGTCGAGTCTTAATAGCTTACTTACAACTGGGCTCGTCAGGCACTCTTCTTGGCTGCAGTGGTTATTATTATATTTACATGCTTCCAGCTCCCGTTTTTCCTCGATGACAACTCGTACCTTTCCACTCCCCTTTTTCTCCCTCCTCGCGCTCACAGACACATAACGTGTATGGCAGTCCATTCTCCCTGCAACACGGACTACACTGCCCATGATGCTACATTCTTTAGAGCTATGCTTGTAGCATTCTTCCTGTTAGCTTAGCACAACAACAACAACAACGAAAAGGCGCTCTGTCACCCAGGAAACCCACAGTCGCAGAGAGAGAGAGAGCGTCGCTGTCACGGCTGGCGGCGTGAGCCGTGTGGTGTAGGAGGAAAAGGACCCAAAATGCAGGCAGTTGACTGGTGATGAGAATGAAGTTTTATTTGCAGAAGTGGAGCGACTGAACAGGTAGTGAGACAAGACGAATGACTGAAAAAACCTAGACTGGGAAAACTAAATAACAAACCTAAGCATGAAACGGGGAGCGGAGAATGCAGAGAGACGTAGTTACACCGAGAAACACAGACGATCCGACGATGAACAGAAGCCAACACACACTATAAATACACACTAGGTAATGAGGAGATGACATGCAGGGGTGGACACAGCTGATACTAATGGACATGATGAGAGGCAGACCTACAAAGTAAAACCGGAAACACCCAGACTGTTTTGCAACAAAAACACAGGGACCTGAACGGAGCACAGAGGGGAGACACAGGTAGGGATAATAAACACGACAACCAACCCAAAGAATTAATACAGAATCAGAATAAACACCAAACACAAGATGAACCCAAAAAGAAACACAAAACGCTGGGTCAACGACCCAGGATCATGACAGTACCCCCCCCCCCCCCCCCCTCAAGGGCGGGCCCCAGACTGCCCAACAGAAGCACAAAAAACGGCCAAAAACAGAAAACAACCCAACCAGGGCGGGCGGCGGGGGACCAGGAAGGAGGGACAGAGCCCAGAAAGACCCAGAAGGTCAAGTTCAGGGGGCCGACCCGGAGGCCGACAGCGCAGGAGGCCAAAACAGTTCGGTTCTGGGGGCCGACCGTGTGGACGGCAACTGCGGCGACGGGCAAACAGTTCCGGGGGCCGGCCACGCGGAAGGCAGTGGCGGCGACAGAGCAGATCCTGGGGCCGGCCACGCGGAAGGCAGTGGCGGCGTTCAGGGGGTGCTCAGGAGGGCGTCCACGGTGGCGGAGATGCCCAACAAGCGGCCCGGCAGATGACAGACGATGAGGAGGCGGTAGTAGGGGACCTGAAGGCTGCGTGGCCCCTGCAGCCCCAGGCGAAGCGGAGGCTGGACCAGACGAGGCGGAAGCGGAGGCTGGACCAGGCGAGGCTGATGAGGATGATGAGGATGCGGAGGCTGGACCTGATGAGGATGATGAGGATGCGGAGGCTGGACCAGGCGAGGCTGAAGCAGAAGCTGGACCAGGCGAGGCTGAAGCAGAAGCAGAAGCTGGACCAGGCGAGGCTGAAGCAGAAGCAGAAGCTGGACCAGGCGAGGCAGCAGCTGATGAGGAGGCTGAAGCTGGACCAGGCGAAGCAGCTGATGAGGATACTGAAGCAGAAGCCGGACCAGGCGATGCTGATGAGGGTGCTGGAGCCGGACCAGGCGATGCTGATGAGGGTGCTGGAGCCGGACCAGGCGATGCTGCTGAGGGTGCTGGAGCCGGACCAGGCGATGCTGATGAGGGTGCTGGAGACACGGAGGCTGGACCAGACGAGGATGAAGCGGAGGCTGGACCAGACGAGGATGAAGCGGAGGCTGGACCAGACGAGGATGAAGCAGTGGCTGGACCAGACGAGGATGAAGCAGTGGCTGGACCAGGCGAAGCGGATGAAGCCAAAGCAGACGCTGGACCAGGCGAGGAGGATGCTGAAGCAGATGCCGGACCAGGCGAAGCTGATGACACTGATGAGGAGGCCGGACCAGGCGGAGCTGATGAAGCTGAAGCTGGACCAGGCGACGGCGAAGCTGATGAAGCTGAAGCTGGACCAGGCGACGGTGTGGGTGAAGACAGGGAGGCTGGACCAGGCGACGGTGTGGGTGAAGACAGAGAGGCTGGACCAGGCGACGGTGTGGGTGAAGACAGAGAGGCTGCAGCAGGCGACGGCGTGGAAGCCGGAGACTGTAGCGCTGCAGGCGTGGAAGAAGCTGCTGCTGCCCGCGATGTGGATGAAGCTGCAGCTGGCGAGGATGATGAGGCTGCAGCTGGCGGCTGGACGGGCTCCTCAGGCCCTCCAGCTGACGAGGCAGGACGCTGGACGGGCCCCTCGGGCCCCCCAGCTGACGAGTCTTGGGGCTGGACGGGCTCCTCGGGCCCCCCAGCTGACGAGGCAGGACGCTGGACGGGCTCCTCCGGCCCCCCAGAAAAAACAGTCTCAGAACCAGTGGGCACTGGAGCCCCTGGCACACACAGAACAGAACCAGCAGGTGCGGAGACCTCTGGCAGAGACGGAACAGAACCAGCAGGCCCACGGGCCTCTGGCAGGAACGCAACAGAACCAGCAGGCCCACGGGCCTCTGGCAGGAACGCAACAGAACCAGCAGGCACACGGGCCTCTGGCAGGAGCGCAACAGAACCAGCAGGCACACGGGCCTCTGGCAGGAGCGCAACAGAACCAGCAGGCACACGGGCCTCTGGCAAACATAAAGCAGACTGCAGCTGCACTGAGCAGTGACTCAGCTCAGGCAGCGACAGTCCGGTGCAGTCCTCAGCTGGCTTCTTAACCTCCAGGGGTCCAGAGTCAGCTGGGGGCCGAAACCCAGCCTCTGGGGAGGCCCTGGAGTGTGTCTCAGTCTCAGAACTGGCCAGCTCTTGAGGAATGTTTCCATTGTTATTGGGTTTGTCTCTCTGCTTAGAGTAAGAAGTTGTTGAACTGTCCGTTATGGGTTGGCTTGCATGTACAGGAGGAGTAGGTGAAGGTGATGGCTGAACAGGTGGTGGAACTAATAGCTGACCTGCAACCTGAGCTGGTAACTGAGCTAAGGGCAAGTGAGCAGCTGATGCTGGAGACTGAGCTAACGGCTGTGCTAACAGTGGGAAAGGCGACTGCTCCTGAACGACCTGCCCTGGCTCCTTAACCTCCAGGGGTCCAGAATCAGCTGAGGAAGGTGGCTCAGCTTCTGGGGAGGCCCCGGAGGGGGTCGCAGTCCCTTGAAAAACAGGGCTAGCATCTCCAATCCTGGAGTCAGTATTAACCGTACCCTTTAAAGCATCCCTGGATTCAGAGGGTGCATGAAGAGAGCCCCTTAAATCCCTGGGACTGGAAAAAATGGTCTCTGAAACCACAGTCTTTAATTTTGCCGCTTCAGCATTAACTGAGACAGTGATATCTGATCCTGAGCCCATAGAAACTTTGGATTCAGTCTCTGGGGTAACACTTTGCAGTTCGGAGAAAGCAGAAAGACAGTCTTTACCACTCACCACAGCTGGCTGTGTCATAATCTCAGAGTCCAGCTGAGGAGAGGAGCGCTGGCGGCGCATACGCCGTTTCTTGCGGGAGGAGGAGGCGGAGAAGACGACAGAGGAGGCTAGTGGTGATGGGGAAAAGGAAGCTGGCTCCTCATCGTCTGACCACATAGCCGCGAGGAAAGAGGCAGGTGTGTAGTGATCAGAGCGGGACGCGGAGGCTGAAGAATTCCTTGGCACCGGCACGGAAACAGCTCTCCGCGGTAAAGTCTGCTGCTGCGTTGCAGAGATCTCCATCGGCTGCGACTGCAGCGAGGCCTTCCGGGAATCGACGCGCTCTGACCGCTCCCGAGCCCGCCACGCCTCCTGGCCTCGGCTTAATTCTCCCATGAAATCTCCATAGCAGGAAAGCTTCGACGATCGCCTTAATAGCGTTTAGTCCAACAGAAATTGTCCGTGGGTCCGTGGCGCGGGTTATTCGGCTCATCAGACACTGTACGCGGAGAATATCTTCCTCACGGGCGGAGCCTGCGGGGTCCATAGTATGGTCGGATCGTGCTGTCACGGCTGGCGGCGTGAGCCGTGTGGTGTAGGAGGAAAAGGACCCAAAATGCAGGCAGTTGACTGGTGATGAGAATGAAGTTTTATTTGCAGAAGTGGAGCGACTGAACAGGTAGTGAGACAAGACGAATGACTGAAAAAACCTAGACTGGGAAAACTAAATAACAAACCTAAGCATGAAACGGGGAGCGGAGAATGCAGAGAGACGTAGTTACACCGAGAAACACAGACGATCCGACGATGAACAGAAGCCAACACACACTATAAATACACACTAGGTAATGAGGAGATGACATGCAGGGGTGGACACAGCTGATACTAATGGACATGATGAGAGGCAGACCTACAAAGTAAAACCGGAAACACCCAGACTGTTTTGCAACAAAAACACAGGGACCTGAACGGAGCACAGAGGGGAGACACAGGTAGGGATAATAAACACGACAACCAACCCAAAGAATTATTACAGAATCAGAATAAACACCAAACACAAGATGAACCCAAAAAGAAACACAAAACGCTGGGTCAACGACCCAGGATCATGACAGTCGCCCTGTAACCATGGCAACCGTAACGCTGCCGCCTGGAACAACAGAACGTAGCTGTCAAACAAAACCAAACAGTCCTGACCCACGACAAAATGAAACAGGAAAGTACCGCAGGAATTGTGACAAACTGTAAAATATACAGTATTTTACGATGTATTTTTCAACTACAGTTTGTAGTTCTTTTGCAGTCCTGGGATTGCTTTTCATCTTCAGACAAGGTCCCCAAAACTGCCTTTCTGTTAGTACTCAATCCTAATTGCAGGGTTCATCTTTTAGTGAGGACATATTTGTTGAAATAGCCATATAAAGTTGCTTTTCCAATGATCTCTCTCTCTCTTTTTTTTTTAGATGGCAGACCAAAGAATTTGAATGACACGATTACTCTGGAGCTTGGGAAAGATTTCCACTCCAACTGTCGCATACAGTCACAAGAGGAGACAGAGGTCATCGAGAGGACAGAAGTATGGTTAGAATTGTTGTGGAGGCCATGCAAGTTAACTGCAGAAACCCTAAACGTGCGTCTTGTGAAGAGGTTGCTAAGATCATTGTAAACAGATACCCTCAAACATCTGCAGATTTTACTGAAAAGGGAGAAAGACTGGGTTGTGGACATTATTCACTACTAAGAAGCATTAAATCTAGAGTTGAACATGTTAATCGAGATAATACAACACATAGACTTCGTCAAACAAAGAGAACCAGGAATGAGGAAGACTGCAGTCCCAACAGTAATGCAAACTCACATAAAAAAGTTAGATACCTTGTTGATAGCTATGGTTGTATAAATTGGCAGCCAGTTGAACTTCCTGAGGGGGAAACGCCAGCTTCTTTAGAGGAAAAGAAACACATCCTGTTAACAATTTTTAATTCAGAAGGACCTGGAGTTGTGGAGAGAGCTGATGTGGATGACTTCATGTGCCTCACATATATTTCTCAGCGGCAGCTTATCAACAGTAGCTGAAATTCAGGAGCAGTGGCCTGTCTTGTTTACTCAGAAAGGTCTTTTTCGAACCACTTTTACAAACTCACAGGCATTGATATCAGTGAGCGCTTAGGTCAGGCCCTCATAACCAAAGGCAGAAGGATTGTTAACTATTTCTCCACCCAGAAGCTCAAATGGAAGCTTGGTATAAGGACACTCATCCAGCAGATAGAAAGTGAGGGAGTTTTGACCAACAACAAGGTTGGCACAGCAGCCATACTTCTCATGATGAAGTATTACAAGGAAGATGAAGACTCCCTCTTTGTCTTAGCAGATGTAAGCTTCTTTCATACAGCTCTATGATTAATGCTGTTGCTTGCTGTCCTGTTATATTTTTTTATTTGTTACATAAAATGTCCTGGTCCTTTATCTGGCAGGAAACTTCTACCAGGATGTCCCTTGAAGCAGAGAGCAACCTGCCCATCACCCCAAGGCTGATTATGCTTGGTAAGAAGTCATTCATGAAATAGAGCTGATTAGACCATATTAGAATTTCTGTTTGGCACAGGAGCTTTTCATGGACACAGGTATCCAGTCTCTGTTTTGTTAGCTCAAATTTCCTTTATAAACCAAGGTTGTTGGACAAGTGTCTCAGTGAATCCAGCAAAGTAACAATATCAAATTTCACATTACATATTACTGATCAACATGGTAGTCTAGCTACACCAACAGCAGAAATACTGAAGTCAATTCTGTAAAGTTTAACAGCAGCACAAACTATAAACTCCAAAATAACCATACAGTTGATTCATCTCCGGTAATTTAACTGGGCTGACTCTTTGTTAGGTGTGTTTAATGTGCAGAATAATTCCCAATTATGTACAATTATAATATGTTAAAATGGACTTGTGTACATAAGGCCATTAATAATCAGTGTTGGTCAAGTTACTTGAAAAAAGTAATCAGTAACTAATTACCGATTACTTCCCCAAAAAAGTAAGCCCGTTACTTTACTCATTACTTATTTTCAAAGTAATTAATTACTTAGTTACTTTTTAAAAACACGATTTACAACCTGGAAGAAATTTGTTTAACATTTAAACTTATTTTCTACACATTCCAGCACATAAAATAAATATATATTTTTGTGTTTACACTCAGTCTTTCAAATAGATGCAAGTAAAACACAGCAGAAAATAAATAACATCAAAGACTAGCGGTCCTGTTGCTCTATTTTTACCTGTAAAGCAGGAGTGGGGCAGGCGGAGGGTTACCCTGGTGCAGGTGTGCAGCGGTCAGTGGAAGAATCCACAAGTTTCTCTGTGAGTTTCCCATTACGTCGTAGCTACTCGGTGCTTGCTTGGAAGTTTAGGGTTTTTTCGGTGTAAAAAGAAGTTTTCTTCCCACGCACAACGGACACTAATGTTTTTGTCAGTTTTTATGGAATCAAATTCAGAGTAAGGTCAGTGCTTCCACGCTTTAAACACTGCACGCTCATACTCTCTCCCGCACTCGATATTTGATCCATTGTTGATCTGCACACAGCTGTTGTCACGAACGTCGCACTCGCTTACGTCACTGTCATGAGACATTCTCGCAAAATCACAGTTTTAGTAACGTAGTAACGCAGCATTCCTACGGGAAAGTAATGGTAATCTAATTATAGTTTTTGCAATAGTAATCCCTTACTTTACTCGTTACCTGAAAAAAGTAATCAGATTACAGTAACGCGTTACTGCCCATCTCTGTTAATAATTAACTGTATACTTTGCTTTATGACTATCTAGACAGTGTGAAGAAGTGAAGTATTGAAATTATTTTATGTTGCATAATGACAACATGTTGCCCTATACATTTAAGGACAAAGTTCAATGACCGCCACCTGCTGGATGGTGAGTGCAGAGGGGCGTGTAATTGTTGAGCTGGACAAAGAGAACACCTTTGCTGATGCGATGTCAGTCTTCTTTGGTTCATTCTATGTATTGAACCTTAAATACCAGGAGTCAGCGGGTGCAAGGTTTTTTGTAAGGATAAACCCTGAAGAGGGAACAAAATGTACCTCCAAGGTTGGGACAAGCAGAAATACTGGGACCGCTGTGAAGCGATTAACCCTCATGTCACAACTTTCCTCCAGCGGCTTACTGAATTTGAGTGGAGATCTTCAAATTAGATAACTGTTTTTGCCATTTTTAGTGAATTTCTTGTATAATTTAAGTAACCAAGTGTTGTTACCTGTGTTTCTGTCACAGTCTGACGAGGGCAGACTGTAGGGGTTGACAAAAGGACCCAAAACGCAGACTCCAAGGAACAGGGAACAGAACTTGAAATGTTAACAAAAAGTTTAATATGACTGGTAAAAAAGGTACAAACAAAGGGCAAGGCAAACTGAAGCAAAATTAACACACTGGGGCGGCTTGGCTTGTGGCTGGCGGTGATGTGGACGAGACCTGTTGGGCAGCTTGGCTGGCGGCGACATGGGCATGGACGAGACCTGTCGGGCGGCTTGGCTGGCGGTCGATGGCGGCGTGGGCCTGCACGAAGGCCCTCGGGTGGCTTGGCTGGTGGTCGATGGCGTAGACAAGACCTCTCAGATGGCTTGGCAGGTGGTCGACGGTAGTGTGGATGTGATATTTGAGGACTTCTCCGCCGCAGTCCTGAAGAAACGCCAGGGATTCTAACAGGGAGATGGGTATCCCCTTCGCGATGATGTACCCGACTAGCCACAGTATCAAGCTGAATGGTCAGGAAAAATCTTTTAGATCCCCCAAAGCGGGCTCAGCTTACCTGGATAAAGTGCCTCAAGTTGCGGGGTCACGCTCACCCTCAGTGGCCCCAGCGGACTGTTGATCTGCGCTTTAATCCCATACGTGTCATGTGTCGGCTGTATGCAGGTGGGAATGGTGGGCCCAAAGTGCAGACTCACGGCAGGCAAAAACTGCATTCAAAACTCAGCTTTTATTGCTGGATGGCGAAACATAACAAAACCACAAAAACACAAAATAAAATTACACAGGCAGAACACACAGCGTGGGATGATTGTAGATGGCGACACAGACCAATGAAAACACAGGGCTTAAATACACAGAGGGAGCAATCAGGGAATGAGAGAAAGGAGGGAAGCACAGCAAAGACAAATCAGGCCTAACGAGCCAGGGAAAGCAAAACCAGACACATTAACATAAGACATGGACCATCAAAGTAAAACAGGAAACATAACACAGAGAAGCAGACCAAAACAAAATAGGTGTTCATTTGCATGACGCACAAACAGACACAACTGAAAGGTACAAATGTGTTGTGCAAGAAACGAAATCAAACGTGCTGCAGATGTGTGTCACAGGTTGATCTGGCTGTAGGCTGTGGCACTTGGCCAGAGGTGGCGCTGGTTGACTCGAGTCCATGTTAGTGCACACAAAGTAAACTGCTCGCTTTAGTTGTGAAGCAAAAACGCTGAAACCGGAGAAATAAACCGTGCGAGGGGAACGATAACGACGACAAGAGTCTCCCGATCGTTTACTCTTGCTGTCCTGTGAACAACATCGGCGTGGTGTTAATTGTTTGCTGTTTTCGCGATCGCGTCGCGCATGAGGATATCACCAGGTAAACTCGCCACATTTTAAACATTTTGTTGTTCAACAGCATCAAGACTGACGGAGTGTGTTTGAGATAACCTCACAAGTGTCACAGGTGACACATTTGCCGTTTTTTTTTGCTGGTTTGTCGGTAGGAGCTACTGAAACGCAAGATTGCCACACATCTGTTCGACCAACGCCAGTTGATCTAAACGCCAGTTGATCTGGAACACCTGCAGGTCTGCAGGTGGCCGCAGCGAGCGGCTCGATGCAGCGCCGTTTGGCCAAGATGATCTACCGCGTTCACCTGGACGGAAACGACAGGCGGGATTCGTCTCAGGTGTTTCTGATGCTGCAGCGACACTTTCTAATGAACGTGCTTGGGATTAACCACACATTTCAGCTGCCGTTCGCTCACCTTCGCTTCATGTTTCACCAGAACCTCAATGACATCGTTGTGGGCTTTCTCTGACGCCACGTGGAGCGGGGTCTGCAGGCTGAGGGAAACGGTGACATCACAAAAAGATCACGAACTGTGTGACATCACAAACATCACTTAAACAGGAAGTAAAACGCTCTGACACCTCGGGACTCACTCTTTAGTCTTCTCGTTGACGTTGTCACCCTTCCTCAGCAGAACTTCACATACTTGCTTCCTCTTTGGGTACCGAGAGGCAGACGCACAATGCTGAGAGCGCACACACACACACGCTTGTTTTTAACACTGAAAATTGTCAATCCATTAAAATCTGCGTGAGTAACTCGGGGCGCTGCCTCACCAGCGCCGTCTCCTGAGTGTGCGGGTGTTTGAAGCTGATGGTCTCCACGCTCAGATGCTTCTTCACTTGAACCATGTCGGCGTCCCTCGCCGCCTGCAGCAGGCTGTGACCTCTGAACTCATCTGAGAAAACAGAAAATCCTCGATGTGCACGCTAATCTGCTAATGACTGTTTGACTTATTTTCTTACAAACAGGGAAACAGGACGTACAGGCGAGCCGCTCCTTCAGCTGTGCGGTTGGAGCGAGGTCGATGGAGCTTTTATTGTAACAGTTCAGGAAGGTGGGGTCGGCGCCGTAGCTCAGCAGCAGAGAGCACACCTGTGCAAACATACGAGGGCCACCTGAGTAAGAACGGGGGAGGAGGGACTATTTCTACAGCAGAAAGTAGTTCCGGTGCCCATGATGCTGTGCTCTGTGTGACTGTTCAGAGTTACTGTGTCAAACATAAGGCCTGAGGGCCAGAATCAACCCGGCAAAGACTCCAATCTGGCCTACTGGACATTTTTGGAAAAGTTAAAAGACGACACAGATTATGGACTTTAACTTGATTTTCATAGCTTGTCCTGCTGATAAAGACAGAGCCATAGTATAAAGTAAACGCAGAGTTATAAAGTAATAGACAATTAAATGTGCAGTAGAAATATATGTTTCTATTTTGTGTTGACTTTTAAAGGCCTACAAACAAAAGCCTACAAACAACATAATTTCACATCCACATTTTATATACAGACTGTGTTCAAAGTGGGGTTGATCACATGTTTGATCACATGAAAGAAGCTGAGTGGTCACATTGTATTTATGACCACATGTTTTTATTCATGTAGGAGCATCATCTGTTTTGGAGGTGGCTGCTCTGGGTCAACCTTTCAGTTTAGGGATGCTCTATGATGCACGGAGAGGGAAACTCATCCCAGGTAAAATGTGATTTGTTGTTCAAGCAATCAGCCGTATGGCCAGCAAAAACCCACACTAATTTGTTTCTTAAATGACCTATCTACTTATAGGGTAAGTAGATGCATCAAAGAAATATTTATCATAGCAGCAATGAAATATTAATGACCATTTAATGAAAATACTGTATGAAGAAAATAATAGTTTAAATGAAAAGGGTGAGTAACAAAAGGAGCAAAAAAACCCTTTAAAGAACAGACAACCTTAAGATTAATTCATTTGGAAATCTCTGAAAGAACAGAATAGATTCTGTCTCAAAAAAACCATTAACAGAATAAAAACTTTGAAGCATGTTTTTTGCAGAGTAAAAACCATGAGATTTCTAACTCTCTAGAGCTTTATGAGTGTTACAGTTTCACTAAAACTGTTTTGAAATTAAGTTTTACATTTTTTAGTACATTTCAAATACAATTTTAATCTATTTCGTTTCTAAACTTTCTAAAGAATTTTTTTTTCCATTTTGTGGATTTCGTGTCTTAAAGGTGTCACACTGTGGAATAATAAAACTCTGCAGAAGAAGTCAGTGGAGCATAATCAGCACAGCAGTGAATTTCACATCAATTTAACGGATTCCATTGAAAAAAAGTCGGCACTGCTGGATGTTAATGGTTCTCTGAAGGCCAGTTTCCTGGGTGGGCTCATTGAAGTTGAAGGATCAGCCAAGTATCTGAATGATAGGAAGAAATCACATCATCAGTGTCGAGTCACACTTCATTACAAAGCTACCACTAAATTCAAACAGCTGATGTTGACTCCTGATGAAACCAAAAACTCTCAAGAAGCAAAAAATGTGAAACGTTTGGCGACACATGTAGTCACAGGAATCCTTTATGGAGCAAATGCTTTCTTTGTGTTTGACAGTGAGAAGCTAGATGATAGCAGCATTCAGGTAATCCAGGATAGCATACAAGCTATCCTAATAAAAAAGATCACCTCATTTAATGTTGAGGGGAAAGTTGACATCAAGCTGAGTGATGAAGAAAAAGCTGTGACTGATAAATTCACCTGCAAGTTCTATGGAGACTTCATCCTTGAAAGCAACCCTGCAACATTTGAAGATGCAGTGAAGACCTACATCCAACTTCCAAAACTACTGGGAGAAAACAGAGAAAACTGTGTTCCACTGAAGGTCACACTGATGCCTCTGAAGAAATTCCATCCAAAAGCTGCTTACATGATAAGCAATGGATTTATTAGTAAGGCTGAAGATACCTTACAGGAGCTTCATAACCTTGACATAAGATGCAATGATCTGCTGGAGGACAGAGTGGTGAGAAGCTTTCCACAGATACAAGAAAAGTTGAGCAGATTCAAGAAGCTCTGTGAGTATTTCAGATCTTCACTCCAGGAAACAATGGCTGAGAAACTTCCCTCCATCAGGGCAGGTGAGGAAGATGAGCAGGAATTAGTGAAAGTGTTTTATGACAGAGACAAGTCACCGTTCAGTCAGGAGAGATTAACCAAGTGGATCAAAGATGAAGAGAGAGAAGTCACCATCATCAGGTACTTTGTAGACATGATGGAGGGAACAAAGATCATCTCAGATCAGTCTGAGCTGGACAGAGAGGTGTTTAAACCAGGAGTAGAGGAAGTTCTCTGCTTTGTTTTCACCTCCCTGAAATCCATTGACCCATATCTGCAGAACATGTCTGACTACTTGGAGAAAAAGAAACTGGAAGGTACTGATGGTAACACTCCACCTACCCAGGACCAATGGTACCGCTCAGATGAAGCGATAAAGCAGATGACAGAAAAGGCCGAAGTTGTCCATGACCTTGCCAAAGCTCTGAAGAACAACAACAGTTTCCGTTTCCTAGTAGCAGCCATTTCAAATGATAATTACAAGGGAGGAAGTATCTACCACTACAGGAAGAACTTCCTGATCACTGAGAATTTCTCAGGGCGTATATCAATGATGTGGAAAATGAAATGGATAGGAGAGATCTGATGTGGTGTAAGTACTTACAAAATAATATTCTTCCAGGTTCATAGTGTAAAATTTTTAACATGAAATTGCTGATTATTTTAATATATAGGGTCACATTTTTCTCAGGTGGCTGCTAAAACAGTAATTATGTACAGAAAAATATTTCAAGTCAGACTGGTTTCTGCTATTGATATTGTCCATAAACTGTCCTTAAATATATGCCTTTTTAAAATAATTAAAATCTTAACTTCTTAAAATATCTTAAACTTCTCTCATTTCTGTGAAATTTGTCTTTGAGTAAAAACCTTTTCATGCATGTCGAAAGAGTTTTCAGGGGTTCCAAAATCAAACTGTAAAAACCAATCTACTTGATGCAGAAAAATAATGTACGTCAAGAACAATTAATCTGACAGAGTTATAAAGAGCAAAAGTAAGGAAAAGTATTCCTAAGTAATAAAGTTGGTAAAGTTTTAAAATAACTCCAACTGAATGAGACATGAAGCAACTCCAGGTGAGGGACAAGTTCCAGCTCCAAGTGGAGGAGTTTAAGTATCTAATTCAATTCAAGGTTCAAGGTTCAAGGTTCTTTATTTGTCACATGCATAGTTATACAAGTATAACACACAGTGAAATGTAGCCTGACACGCTCCTCGACATGTGCAAAAATTGGGGGGGGGGGGGGGGGTGTAGAGGAAGAACATTATATATATATATATATATATATATATATATATATATATACACTGGGTGAATGTGCAGTAGTAGCAGCAAGCAGGTGAATTCTGTACATTAATATGAATAGACATCTGACTATTTTACAGGATAGACAATATAAACATATTTTAAATTAAAGGAATTGAAATGTACATTGTGCCTTGGTTTAGTGTCTGGAAGAGTCCTGACTCAGTCAATTATAGATGATGTGAGAGGGCGGGTGTGTGTGTTTAGGGCACGGATGGCTTGGGGATAGAAGCTCCTCTTGAGTCTCTCTGTCCTTGCCCGGAAGATGCGGAACCTTCTACCAGATTGCAGAAGTTGGAACAGTTTGTTGCCAGGATGGGACGGGTCCTTCAGTATCTGCGCTGCTCTAGTCCGGCATCTCCTGGTGTAGGTGTCCTGAAGCGGGGGGAGAGCAATCGTGCAGCAGCGTTCTGCTGTACGGATCACTCTCTGGAGAGCTTTTTGGTCCTTCACACAGCTGTTCCCGAACCATGATGTCATGTTCTGTGTGAGGATGCTCTCCACAGCGCCTGTATAGAAAATCCTGAGGATCTTTGGAGAGACCCTGAACTTCCTCAGTTGTCGTAGGTGGTACAGGCGCTGCCTAGCCTTTTTGGTCTGGACCTGAATGTGGGCAGCCCATGTCAGGTCTGAGGAGATGTGGACACCAAGATACTTAATGGGCTTGTAGTCTCTGTGCTGACCCCTTCTGAAGTCCACCACCAGCTCCTTGGTCTTGCTGACGTTCAGCTGGAGGTGGTTGTCCTGGCAACACGATGCCAGATTCTTCACTTCATCCATGTAGGCCGCCTCATCGTTGTTGGAGATGGCACCCAACACCACTGTGTCGTCAGCAAACTTCACAATGGTGTTGGAGCCGTGGGTGGCCACACAGTCTGAAGTGTAGAGGGAGTAGAGCAGTGGCGAGAGGACACATCCCTGAGGTGCTCCTGTGTTGATGGTGATGCTGTTGGAGAAGCACCTGCCCACCCTCACCACCTGAGTTCTGCCAGTGAGGAAGTCCAACACCCATGCACACAGACGGCTGTTAAGTCCCAGATCCCTCAGCTTTGTGAACAGTCTGCAGGGCACTATTGTGTTAAACGCTGAACTGTAATCAACAAACAGCATTCGCACATAGTTACCCTGTTTCTTGTCCACGTGGCTGAGAGTGGTGTGTAGGACGTGGGCGATGGCATCCTCTGTGGATCTGTTGGATCTGTAGGCGAACTGCAGCGGATCTGTGGTGTCTGGGATGGCGGAGGAGATGATGTTCTTCAGCAGCCTCTCAAACACCTTCATTACTACCGAGGTCAGTGCAACTGGCCGGTAATCGTTCAGGGATGAGGGTTTGCTGTTCTTGGGCACAGGGATGATGGTGGATCTTTTGAAGCATGTGGGGACCACAGACTTCGCCAGGGACTCGTTGAAGATGTAAGTGAACACACCTGCTAGCTGGTCAGCACAGCAGCGCAGCAGACGCCGTCTGGCCCCGCTGCTTTCCTTGTGTTCACTCTCCTCAATGCTGCTCGGACGTCATGCTCCGCGATGCTGGTCACTGGTTTCTCGCTGATGACGTCACTGTCCTCGGTAGTCAGGCGGTAGATAGCATTAGCCGCCTGGCTAACCTCGAAACGGGCGTAGAACCGATTCAGCTCGTTGGTGAATGCAGAGTCGGCGTTGATCGGCGCAGTGTCCCTGGCTTTGTAGTCCGTAATGGTGCGTAGTCCGTGCCACATACTCCGTGTGTCGCCCTGGTGGAAGCGGGACTCCACACGTTCCCGGTACCTGCGTTTGGCATCTCTCACCGCGCGCCGCACGCCGTATGAGGCCGCTTTGTAGGCGCTCATATCGCCAGTGGCGAGACCCGCGTTGTAGGAGGCGCCAATCTATCTGTCCATCCACGGTTTCTGGTTTGGGAATGTGGTGACTCTCGCAGTGGGGATAATCTCCTCCGCTAGCATATTGACGAAGCATACTGCTACTTCCGTAAACGCGTTGATGTCGACTGCGCATGCTCTGAACATGTCCCAGTCTACGTCGTTGAGTGCGTCCTGTAGCGTAGCTTCTGATTGGGCAGTCCACCGTTTTACTTCCTTCGTGGTCACGTCTTCCCTCCGTATGCTTTGTTTATACTGGGGAATGAGGAAGATGGCGTTGTGGTCAGACTTCCCAAAAGCCGGGTGTGAGACAGCTTTGTAGCCCTGCTTGTATGGCGTGTAGCAGTGATCCAGGACTCTCAGGACGTCCGGGAGTATGTGGCTGCATGTCCTGTGTGCACCCGAAATAAGACGTCCAACTCCCCTCCATCGGGACTCCTCAGACCACTGCCTGTCCCCAGCCGGCCGTGGTCGCACGTCGCTCTGGACTTCATCACTGGCCTCCCTCCGTCCTCTGGTAAAACTGTTATACTCACCATCATTGACCGTTTTTCTAAGGCTGCCCATTTTGTTGCCCTTACCAAACTTCCCACCGCTCTAGAGACTGCCCAGCTCTTGACCCAGCATGTTTTCCGCCCTCACGGCATTCCTCTGGACATTGTTTCTGACCATGGGCCCCAGTTCACCTCTCGGGTGTGGAAGATGTTTTGTACCGAGCTGGGGGTCCAGGTCAGCCTGTCTTCTGGTTTCCACCCGCAGACTAATGGGAAGACTGAGCGAGCAAACCAGGAGCTGGAGGCCATGCTGCGCTGCGTCATTTCCTCCAACCAGTCGTCATGGAGTGAGCAGTTGGCGTGGGCTGAATACGCCCATAACTCTAGCACGTCAGCCGCTACGGGTGTCTCTCCCTTCGAAGCATCCCTGGTGTATCAACCCCCACCCCTCTCCATCACGGAGGGAGAGGTGGCCGTGCCTTCCGTGCAACATCACATGAGGCGCTGTCGACGGATCTGGCGGGCAACTCGAGCGGCCCTACTGCGTACGAGCGCAAAAAACAAGAGACTGGCTGACCGCCGCCGCGTCCCTACACCGGCCTATCGGGAAAGCAGGTATGGCTTTCCTCTAGGAACATCACTCTGCGGACTGAGTCCAAGAAGCTGGATCCTTGGACCCTTTTCTGTGCAAGCCATCCTGAATCCAGTGACTGTCCAACTGGCCCTCCCGCGCAACATGAAGGTACACAACGTGTTTCATTTTTCTCAAATTAGGCCGGTCCGGACCAGCCCGTTGTGTCCGCCTCCTGGGCCCCCACCACCCGCCCGGGATATCGCTGGCGCTCCGGCGTATTCCATTACTCGCATAATGGACGCCAGGCGCCGCGGTAGGGGCTTCTAGTTTTTGGTGGATTGGGCGGGGTACGGTCCGGAAGAGCGTTCCTGGGTGCCGTGGTCTGCGATTCTCGATCACGGTATGGTGAGAGAGTTCCGCCGTCGGCACCCTGACAAGTTTCCTGGGTTCCTGAGGCTCTCATTAGAGGGGGGGTACTGTCATCCACAGTGTCATGGTCGGACGGTCCTTCCCGGGACGACCTGCCTGTGTGTGTATGTGTGTGCTTCTCTCTCCTCCTCCACCCAGTGGCTGACACACCTGCACCTAATTTGCCACCCAGCTGTCACTGATCATCCTTCGTTGTGGCCTGAGGTATTTAACTGTGTGTCCAGATGGCAGTCGACGCTGGATTGTACTTGAAGCTCGGTAGTAAAGAGTGTTTTGTGACTTGCAGCTTAGCTTTAGCCGGCTAGCTTCTGTTGCGAAATCAGTTTTACCCCGGTTCTTTTATTCCTCGAGCATCCAGAGATGGCACCGGACTCAGTAGTCATTTTCACAAAATCTTTATTCATCTTTACTCATCTTCATTTACTCATCTTCATTTAAGCATGCACTTCTAGAAGGGAAGACGAGGCCGGTGTCCCTCTGCAAAAATCTTCACCCCTTTGTTAGTTACAGCCAGCTTTATAGAGGTGACCCCATCATAAAAAACCCCCTACGGTGTGCTGGAAACTCTGTGTCTGTATCTATGTGAGTGCTCGTGAGTGAGTGTGTGCGTATACCTGTGTGTATGTGTGTGCACATGAGTGAGTGTGCGTGTGGATGTGAATTTCCACTCAGTGGGGGAGGTCTACAATCTACTCCTCCAATCAACCTTTATTATAGTGAGGGCAGTGTCAGTGTCTCTACAACAGTTCTACATTATATTTTAACACATTTCTAAACTCTAAATCAGCTAAACATTCTACAAATCCCCCTTTTTATCTGCCCTATGGCAGATAAAACTAAACTAAATCCCTCACCATAATGTTTTCATACTGTGACTCCCCATTTCCCAAAAGTGGCATCATGGTGTCTGCCTTTGTATCAGACTCTCCCACAGCACGATTGATGAGTCTTACAATCAAAGCTCTGATACAAGGCACACAACAACACCCACATGTCACTAATACTGCAATAAAACAAACAAAGAACCCATAATTAACATAATGAAACCTTTCCATTGCCCAAAGACAGAGGTCATCCACGTTTCCAGCGGGTCATCTAATCCCGAATGCTACTACATTGCGGTGGACAACGTCTTTAGGCCTTCCAGAACTCGGGTCACAGAGCCGTCAGGAACTGTGTTATTTGGAATGAAAGTACAATACATATCCCCAAACATCGCGCAAACGCCCCCTTTTTATCCCAACAACATATCTAACGCCATCCGATTTAATACTGCCATTAAAGATGTTGGACTCAACTGTTCAGTAAGCCCTTGCATTTAATGCCAGCACAAAAATCAAATGTATACGAGATTGTGGACCCTTTAACGTAGTCCAACTCTACACCGCCATAATAATCAAAACACTCATCTGATTTACCTGTTTCACTACGTTTGGTTCGCTTCACCGTGGCCTGTGATGGTGGAGTCGCTGGAATGGATTCAGGTCTGTCTCTGGGCAATTCACTTGTAAGAAAAATCACAGTTACAATAACCACAGTCACACCTAACACTACCGTTTCTCTCCAATTCCCCCTCAACCAGCCTAGAGAAGTTGACATGATTTAAATGTAGATAAAAGGCTCGTCTGTTTACATCTCTCCCTCACAGAAGGCTTCTCTGCAGAGCATCAAATCTGCATGGCAAAGTGACACACTTTAGGTGATCTTCATCCTTGGGAAAAGTGGTGTCAACTATTTCTCAGTCTCCTAGTATTTGTGCCTCACACAGAATCACAATTCCATCGCTGGACTTCCTCTGCGCTGTCACTTTTAGAGCTTGGCACGCTCTCTCCATCCCTCAGGTTTTCATGTTCCAACGCTGCTGAAGATTTAAGGCAGAGCACGTCGTACACCTTAGTCGTCTTCCTCAGCGTCAACATTGAATCTTCCATTTTATTTAAAATCTTGCTGTGGGAAGTCTCCTCTTGATGTCCTGGAAGCTCAGTAGCACAGCTCTCTGTGTGATGTCTGCTGTGCTGAAGATGATCTCCGATCCTCCTGAAGCCTCTCTCCTGGCCTCAGCTCCCATCTTGTGGACGATCCTCTCAGCCACTCCTTCTCGTCATGGCACCTCACGACATCTACAGATTAAAAATAACACTCCTCTTGCCACATGGCTTCCACCATGTGTCAACTCCCCAATGAGACATGCACAAGAATGTTGCACATTCTCTCTAAAACAATCTCCAGGGTTTCCCACTTGGAGCAGCCATACTCCAACCTGTAACCCTGTGTAAAAACATTAATCAGCAGTCACATGTTAAGCTTGTTTAACTCCCAGCTCCACCTGGAGCCTGTAACCTGGAAGACAAATCTGTTAAATCAAACTTCACATTTGCAACCAACTATAGATCATGAGAGTGATAAAGTACTCAGCATAACAGACAAGTATCATGTGCAGGTTTTCTCCAATCATTAAATCACTATTATTACCATAATTTGTCCCAAATCATGAATCATCCCAATTTATTCCACAATTTAATCTGTGACTTTCCTTAAACAATGTCACTCCACCCATTTTATCACTATGAGCTCAATAGCCCATCTTCAACTATTCCATAAACACTGCATCCCTTATTTGTTTTCCTCATGTCACTTGTCCACTTCTGATGAATCGTCCACAATGCACTCTTAGAAAAACAAACATTAGCAACAGACATGGATCGTGTGGTGGGCAGGCGTCGGCCATCCACATTCCAGAGGTGCCGTAAAAAGACCATAAAGTTAGCCATCCATAGCTGTGGAAAGAATGTTATTCACATCATCAAAGTAACCTTCACATTTTCCCAAAAACACAGTGTAACAGCATCACCAACTCATAACCTGTAGTAGAGAAACAAACATCCACCAATTGTTCTGTTAGAAATCACATCATCAAATCACATGAAGAACTGTAATGCTGTAGAAAAGAGAATGCAAATGTTAGCGCTGCGCAGGTGTGTACACACTTTCTCACAGTAACTTCTGTGAGGAACACAAGCCCATGAATAACACACCCCTGGTAGATTCACAAACATAGAAAATGGCATTTAAAAGGTTAAACCATCACGCAACCTCGGATGTTGCTGTCATCCTTCTGCTCCTGTAAAAAGAAACACATGAATTCATCCACCCTTTTGTCCTGTCTAGGTGGAGGTTAACCTTGAGTCGTGGTCAAGTCTTGTCAGCTTTTACCAGTCAGTCAGTTTATTTTTATTTCCATTCATTCATCCATTCTTTCTTTCTTTGCTGATAGTGGAACCTATCGTCGCATTTAGTTTCCACTCTCAGCAAAATGACGTCATTTCAAGAGAAAAAGAAAAACTTTAGATCGGATTACATCGCTGAATCCTTTTTAGGCAGGGACTCTCATTTTCTAATTGTCCCAAATAAGTTTCTCCTGAGCCCATTTTAATGTGGAGAAACTCACTTGCAACAATTTTCTTGACGACGTGTAGCACTTTTAATTCCCGACGTGCAAATCTGCTTAAAGAAAAGAAAAGAAAAAAATTCACAAACAAAAATCAGTGCACTGTTTAAAAAATAAAAATAAAATGAAAAATGACAAATAAAACTGAAAAACAAAAGAAAAAAGAAAAAATACAGAAGCCCGGTCTTAGGACTTGTCACGGAATATTCTCTCTCTTATAGGTGAGAAAACACCCATACTTCAAAAAAAACAAAAAAACAAAAACAAAACAAAAAAACAAAACAAAAACAAAAACAAAAAACAAAACAAAAACAAAACAAAAACAAAAAATCTGCTAGTTTCACTCATTTAGTTTCACTCATTTAAACTCTGGCTGCAGGATTCTGTTCACCCCTGCCATCATGTTCCCCAAAATAATACTAATTCAGTCTTCTATATATCAGTTCTCAACCCACTCAATAAACCAGACAGGATGATGGTAACAGTATTGCCTACTTAAAATTGTGTTTGATCTTCATTGCGTGTGTGTGTGTGTGTGTGTGTGTGTGTGTGTGTGCGTGTGTGTGTGTGTGTGTGTGTGTGTGTGTGTGTTAGTCGGGTTAATACATTTTCTGTTTTTATGTAACTTTTTATGTACCTTCCCCCTTTTTTCTGAAACAAAACTCCGTTCACTCCAAATTTTGTTTCAGAAACATCTAAATGAAAAACTCTGTCATAGTCAGGCACAGCTAAACCCCAAATGCTTGCAGGTTACCATCGGCAACCACACTGAGTGTTGTTAACCCCTTCTACAAATACCCTCTTTTAATGTGTAACACTTTGTGTATGATTTTTGTTATCTCTGGTGCATATAATGTGCATGTGTGGTGTCACCTTTCCATTGTTCTAACAGTACACTTGCATACCTCAGTGCTTGTCTTCCTCCCCCTTTTGTGGTGGTCTGGACACTGTGTCAATCCTCCACTTCCAGGCAGTCGCTTGTCTCCCCGGATTCCTTAACCTGATTTGATTCCCCACACTAAAACAGCAGCCTCAGCCCTCTTCTGCTCCTTTTCTTCTCTCCCACTTGTCAGTCCAATGGCAGTCAGTTTTCTCAGCTTTGTCCCGTGTATCTCTTTGTCCCACTGTCTCTTTCATCGCCATCTCACTCCAAACATGGCAAATGTCAAACTCAGACAGTCTTCTCAAAAGTCCTTCACACACAGTGAGGTTGCAGCTTGCTGGAAACGCATCTCCATCCATTCAATCTAGATGGTGGTTCTTCTCTTTCTGATGCCGTTTGCCCACAGCGCTGCTGGACCTCTCTGATCAGGACTCTGGTATTGTCTCTTGGACTCTTGTCCACTGTTGATGTTCATGCTTGTGCTTCTGGAACTGCACTCGGTGTCTTCAGGGAGAGATCAGCTTCCTTGGAGCTCGCTTGTTCAGGATGAGGACGGGGAGCTGCAAAACAATTCAGCCAAAAAAATTCTGGCTGGGTGTTTCTAATTTTTCTAACGATTTTAACCTATAATTTTCTTCCGACTGCTGCCCGTGGAGAATTGATCCAGGTCCGTTCCCCACCTGTAATCAACAGACTGAGAGACTTTCATTATTCACTGTGACTGCATATGTTTTCATCACTCCTAAAGCAACACATCTCTACTTATTTTGTTTTGAACTCTACTGACTTTAAACCCCAAAAATAAATTTTTATTTGGTCTTAACCGCAAACACAAAAATCTTCTTGATGTTGTTGTTAATTATTTTCATCCACCACACTCCAAATTATGTTTTCTTTTGTGTCCAGCAGGGGAAGGAGGTGACATGTAGCGTCACTGCTTCCCCCAGTTGAAGACAATTTCCCACTCACACTTCCACACTTTTTATTTTCTTTGTTTTCATCATTTTCTTTCTCTTTTTTTTATTACCCCATTGTTTTACACCCACACATTAACCTGTTAACTCACTCCTCCAACCTCATTTTCCTTTCACCCCAACAGCTCTCATACAGTCAGCAATCAAATTCTCCATTCATCCTTGAGTACTTGATCACCTTTAAATGTCACTGTTAATTTTATCAATTTATTTATCATTACTTTAACACTAATCCACTCTTTAATTTGCTTTATTTACTTTAGTTCACTTTCTCCTCTTTGATCACTACGATTTCTTTACTATTTATTATTTCACAAAAAAATCAACTAATCTACTTTGTCTCCCTCTTTGTCATCAAGGAATTCACACACACTCACAGGCTGGTCACTCGCCCCCACCTTTCTTCCTCTCTCACACACACGCACATTTTACTCTTCGTTCGTTCCACCTGTGGACCCGCCCCCTCGAGGCTGGCTCACACACACTTCATGCTTCTCGCAGTCCCATTCAAACTTTCTGCGCGACACTTCTTCCTCTGCTTATTCCGGACAACGCCCTAATCGGCACACAGAGCGGGTGCCGTCCGCTCGTGCGCCTCACAAATTATTCAAACTGCGCCACGGACTCGATACCGCGGTTTCTCTTCCCCTAAAAAATATAAAACCAAATTAAACCCACCAATTGACTTCACAGTTTGCAACAATTCGCGACACGGCCTCCTACCGCGATTTCTGCACACCACAAACACACACTTTTAGACACGAATTCTTTTTATTACTTTAATCGACTCCCGTACTTCAGACGAGACACAGACTCTAACGGCGCTTTCACACACACACGCAATCTACACACTGCAGTCAGTGGGCTGAGCCAAGCAGTCGTTCTCTCACTAACAAAGCAACTTGCCCCCACTCTCATGCACATTATCAACCACGACTAGGATCCAACACCTAGCTTTGGTTATTTAGGGCGCCCTCAGTGCCCAGGTTACCAACCTGGCAAATCCCAAGGACGCGTCCGACCAAGGGTGGAGTTGCCAAACTCTGAGCGCACACGGCCCTTAGCCGGCGACAAAGCTTTTCAGCCCCGCTTTCTAACTAATAATAACACACGTTTCCTGCTTTAACGCACGGGGACGGATCAAACACCGCCACTTTTTTCCTAATAACTAAGACGGATGAAACACCGATTCTATTAATCCGTAACAAACGTCTCCTGCTTTAACGCACCGAGATATCCTTACGGGGCGCTAAACATCAACCTGAAGTTCTTATCAAAAGTCTCTTGCTTTAGTCGCTCACAGTACGCTAAACATCAACTTGGAGTTCTTAAAAAAGTCGCACTGAGACGGACGCTAGCCGCCTTTTTTTCCTACTGAGTGAATTTACACTGTGATACGTTCAACTTAGCGAACAGATAATTTAGGCTTTAAACAATATGCACGGTTCGAAAATAAACAGGTGGTGCTTACCTTTTAATCATGTGAGCTAGCTCTCTGTTCGCCTCGTTTCACGATCTCAGCTCTGCCAATTCATCTCTGGGCCTCGAGCGAATCCCGCGGGTTCGGCACCAAAACTGTTGAGAAATCAGTTTTACCCCGGTTCTTTTATTCCTCGAGCATCCAGAGATGGCACCGGACTCAGTAGTCATTTTCACAAAATCTTTATTCATCTTTACTCATCTTCATTTACTCATCTTCATTTAAGCATGCACTTCTAGAAGGGAAGACGAGGCCGGTGTCCCTCTGCAAAAATCTTCACCCCTTTGTTAGTTACAGCCAGCTTTATAGAGGTGACCCCATCATAAAAAACCCCCTACGGTGTGCTGGAAACTCTGTGTCTGTGTCTATGTGAGTGCTCGTGAGTGAGTGTGTGCGCATACCTGTGTGTATGTGTGTGCACATGAGTGAGTGTGCGTGTGGATGTGTGTGCGTGACAGTTAAAACACTGTGGGTGTAGTTGACTCCCTAGAGGTCATAAAACCCATCTCCCTTCCAGAGCACAGTTACAAATGTTGAGACCCCCACCCAAACATCCTCTGGGGAATTTCCACTCAGTGGGGGAGGTCTACAATCTACTCCTATAATCAACCTTTATTATAGTGAGGGCAGTGTCAGTGTCTCTACAACAGTTCTACATTATATTTTAACACATTTCTAAACTCTAAATCAGCTAAACATTCTACACTTCCTCACCTGTTGTTTTTGCTCGTTTATAGGAGGAAGAGATACAGAGCTGGAGGTTGGAGAGAAGGAGCCCGTGGATTAAGCTATTGGAGGAGAACACACACTCGGAGAATCGCTTTGGAAACTCACCTGCGCACCACTGGGAGTTTGGAGAAGATCACTGTTGGACTTTGCACTTCACTTTATGTTTTGAAACTGTTTTTGGGCACTGTAAATAAACGCACTGTGTACTTTGCATCCTGAGCTCCGCGACTGAGTCCGTACTTTCCCATTACCCATGACACACAGACACACAAGAAAAGAAGCAGGCAACATGAGGTCAAGTTATGGCAATTTTATTTGTGTATTTCAGTGCATGTATTTAGATTAGAGTTTTAAAAAACAAACAAACGTCCCAAGAAGAAGGATGGGGAGAAAGAAAGGTGGAGAGAGGAGGAAGAAACTATTGATGTCCTCAAACTCGATGCTGCTGGGTCAGTTCTTCCTCAGCAGTCTGCTCCAGAATCCCCTCCTGTCCTCGGCTTGCTTTGCTTTTGCCTTCAGTTCGTTTAAGGTCTTGTTGAGCTGCTCCTCGGCATCTTTAAATGTTTCTTTCAGCTGCTGTTTGGCCAGTTTCACTTTGTGTTTGAGGAGCTCTTTAGCTTCCTTTTTGTGCTTTCGTATTTCTTTAAGTGCGTCTTTGCAGTCTTTCTTGGTCACCGCAGAGCCGCTCATTTCTTTCTTGAATGCCTTCACCTCAATTTTCTCTTCTGCAAGTTCTTCTTGTACTTTCATCAGTTCCTTCTTCATGTTTTCATTGTGACTCTTTGTATCTTCAATTTCTTTCTTTGCTTCCTGTATTTTAATTTTCTCTTCCTCCAACACTTTTTGAGCTTCCAACAATTCTTTCTTCATATTTTCAATCTCATTTTCTGCCTCGTGGTTACGTTTTTTCTCCTCTTCAAGTTGTTGCTTCACATGCAGTAATTCCTTCCTTAGTGTTTCAGCTTCAGCCGTTACATTTGCAGCTTCTTGTGTTGCCAACTGCATTTTCCTTTTGCCCTCTTCAAAATCTTCCTGCACCTCCTGTAATTCCTGCATCACATTTCCTGCCTCCTTCTTTGCAGTTTGATATTTCTTTTTGGCTTCTTGTGCTGTGCTTTTCTCTTCCTCCAATGCTTTTTGAGCTTCCAACAGTTCTTTCTTCATCTTTTCATTCTCCTTTTCTGCCTGTTGTTTTCCCATTTTCTCTCCTTTAAGTTTGAGGCCCACATGCAGTAATTCCTGCAATACTACTTCAGTTTCAAACTGTGAATTTTTAGCTTCTCCTCTTGATTTTTCTGCCTCTTCTTTTAATTTGACATTTTCAGCCTGTATCATTTGAAGTTCTTCTTGCAGGTTAATCAGCTGTACTGAATTGTGAGGTGAAGCACTCGCCGATCCTCTTCTCGTTCTCCCCTGATTCATTTTGGCCTTTTAAACAAAGGAGCCAACGTTTTGTAGAGGAGTGAAGTGAAGTTTTCGATGTTTCTTCGTCAGTTGTCGTTTGTCCTGCACAGAGATGCTGCTGTAGATGTGTCTCTAGCTGTGTCTGGATACAATGAAACATGCTGGAACTAAGTGCTTGTGTTGCACAGTTCTACTGAACATTCCATTTCATGCATGCTCCGCCCACATGGTCAGGAATGTCAGGTGCTGCATCGCCAAATGCTGCTCCGTTGCCTAGCAATAACAGCTGTTTACTTTTTGGGGTCTGGTTCATTGATTAATAAAGAAAACATGTCCAAGTATTGGGTGCTGAGGCTCAGCGCATATTCTAGCCTGCTGTGTGGGTGGGCAGCTAGAAATCACTGGTGGGCAACATGATTGTTTCAGGATGACCTGCCATTATCCAATCACACATCTGCTTACCTGTATCTTTTGCTCGTTTCTCTTCTTTTCTATTTTTTCTAAACTGAGCACCAGATGGCTTTGAACTTTTCCTGTCCATCTTCCACTGGTTTTAATTTTGCACTCCAGTATGAGCACCCATTCCCCAAACCGAGGATCACCACAACATAACCTAATAGACCTACACCTTGGTTCACAGATTCACTTTGTCTAAGGTTTATTTCTGGGATTTCACACAACCCAGGATTCAAATCATGAATACATAATTTACAACATTATGAGTGAAATGTGCTCTACTTGGAAGCAGCCGGCCCCTCCCCTTTCGACGGGTTGTGTGTGAGACTTTAAATCATCAAACTGTAAATTATACATTTTAAATTGTTATTGATCCTTTACCCCGAGTCCTAAAGTGTATATTTATTTTCTTACTCTTCTTATATTTATTGTTTGTTTACTTGCACTGCTGTAGCTGGAGCCTCGTCGTCTCGTCTCTCTATATGCTGGACTGTCTGTAGCGGAGATGACAATAAAGTTTACTTTGACTTCAGCAGCGAGCAGGCGCACCGAGGGCTCTCGCGCTCTCGCTTTTCGCGTATAGAATTTCGAAAAAACATCAGTGCAAATTATAAGTCTTATTATAATGTCTGGTGTTTTCGTGTTTGTTGGTTTGTTTTATTTTTTATTTTATTTTATAGAAAACCGATCGGTGCCTGTACCATTCCCAATATGAGCTGGCTGACGTCGGGGCAGCATGAGTACAAGCAATTTATTTATTTATTTTTGCCGATGCCCATGATGCCACCGCGGGCAACCGCCCATGTCGCCCGTATCAAAAACCGCTACTGGTGATGGTGTTGTGTTTAGTATGTTGCTCTCTTCTTTTTCTCTAAACAGGTGATCCAGGAGATTTTTTTTCTCTTCTTTCTCTTTTTAAGTGCCCTTTCTCACTGTCCCTCTTCCCTTCTGTTTTTCTTTTCCTTCCTCTTTCTTTCTCCCTTTCCTATCCCTCAGTCATGTCTGTCCTGTCTGTAACAACTGAAAATAAAATAAAATAAATAATAACAACAAAGGTCGATCAAATGGACCAATACGGCAAGGCCGTGATGATCCATTTGGCAAAGTAAATCCATTGGGTCTCCTTGTTGGTCTTCAGACAACAATTCTGATGGCTAAAGGACCAAATGGGACAGGCAAAAAAAAAAGTGAAGTTGACTAAAAGATCTCAGAAAGCAACATCGTGGACATCTAAAGAAACAGCTAAGAAACACTGAACTCTATCAGTCTGGAAAGGGTTACAAAGGCATTTCAAGCGCTTTGGGAATCGAACCACGATGAGGGCCTTAATCCAGAAAATGTGGAAAACCTGAAGGCCCCACTTGTCTCATTTAATGTGCCCTGAAGCTCAAGTGCAGCAGGACAATAATGCAAAACACAGCAGCAAGATCATCTCTGAATGGCTCAAAAAACAACATGGAGGTTGTCAAAGTGCAGACTGCAATCAGATTGAGATGGTTTAGCATGACCTTAAAAACTCAGCCTATGCTGGAAAACCCTCCAACCCTCCAGTTATTGCAAATGCTTGATTGCAGTTCTTGCTAGATGACAAAACCACTTATTAGGTTTAGAAGGAAATGACTTTTTCTACATGAGGTAAATTTGGAGCTGTTTCCCCAAACTCAATGAAATCATCATTTAAAAAACTACAATCTGTATTTACTCTGAACATCTGTGTTAACATTTGGAAACATGTAAGTGTAACAAACATGTTAAAACATAAGAAATCAGGAAGGGACATGTACAGGAATTTCTTTTATTTATGTATTAATCACATTATTTTATTGTATGATACCTTGGTGCCACTGGATTTTAACATGTCTCACACTCATACAGTAAGACAAATGGCGGTGGTGTAGTAAGGAAGTTGGGGGAAGCAGACAGCTCCACAGGAAGAGTCTTTTGTGTCTTCAAGGACTCTGGGAGGCAGCAAGGGAGTGTGAACCTTAAGGTGTGAAACAGCTGTGTACTGCCTTTTGTTCCTGGAGAAGGTATTTCACTGAGAGCCATGCTGGGCTCAGACTCTGCTGACCGTCTGTCCCGCAGTCATGCAGGGACTTCATCAAGCTTGGTTGTCTGTTCTTTGTGTGTTTGATTAAAGAACGTTAGCTACCGCTCACCGCTCATCTGCAGGCTTTATTTGAATGGAAAACTTCCACAACAGGGGCCAACATCAAATTAATCCTGATGGATTAAGAATGAGATGTCACTCAAGTTCATGTGCGTGTGAAGGCACATGTGCAACCTTTGGAAGTAGTGCGTTCGTGTTTGGCCCAACAATGCATGCAAAGTCAGGTGCTGTAGATTATTCCTGATTGAGTCTCAGCAGGTTAAAAAAAGCATTAAACACCTCATCAATTTACTAAGTAAATCAAGGGCGTAGATTTGGTTTTGGCATTGGTGGGGACGGATGATTCAACCACTGAACCCTGCCCCGTTTCTTATTTTTCCTTTTTGTCTTTGCTTCTTGATAAAAGGAGAAATATACTTGCCTACATATGCTATTCTACGTGCTTTTAAACCATTTAAAATTACAATTCATAGTTTAATATGTGAATTATATAATGTTAAATTACTATTAAACAAATGACTGACTAAGTACTTTAGGCTTTAGTTTACTTCAGCCATATTTCATATAAATCAGGTATCATACAAAAATAAAAATAGCTTCAAATACAGTCGTGACAATAAAAGAATATGACTTTAAGGACTTAACAACATTACTTCAGTTACACCAACATCTCTGACACATCAGCACTAAGGGAACACTGAATGACCTGGTGGTTTTGTCCATAAAACTACTCATCTAAGATTAACACAAAGTAAAAGATCTCTCAGCAAAATTATGCAACATTTTAGGCACTGTTGCCCCGATCAGATCAGTGAGCTGGGATGTTTTATTCTAAACATGAACTACTGTTACAGCAACAGACATGGACTACATGCCCCACACAACAAACACAGGCCTGCTCCTCTCGTTAGCTGAAATGAACTGCTGGCATATTTGTTTTACATCTATAATGTCCAACCTCTCCTGGTGGCCATGGCATCACATTATTCATGGTTACATACAATTTTAGACTGATGTGGACCAAGTCTAGCGCCTACTTGCCAACCTTGAGACCTCAGAATTAGGGAGACCCGGAGGAATCCTCCCAAGAGATTAATAAAGTTTAATTTAACCTAATTTAATCTAATAACTTCAATCTCAGCCAAAACGATTTACTCACCAACAAATAAAACACAACTCGTCACGTCCCCTCCGTCCATGCCAAATCTACGCCCTTGAAGTAAATATATTTCTAGAGGTGCTAGGCACATGAAATCCTCATCAGATGTCGATAACAACCCATCCAATTTTCAGATTGATTAAGATCAGGTGATTGGCTGGTCATATGGGCAGCTCTGTTTTCTTTCTCTGAAATCAGTTGAGTTTCCTTAGCTGTGTGTTTGCGATCATGGGTTTTTCTGAAATGCTAACTCTCATTTCATCTTCATCATCCTGATGGATGACAGTGGATTTTTATCAAGAATGTCTCTACATTTTTTCATTGATCTTTCTTTCAGTTAATTGAAGTGTGCCAGTGCCATATGCTGGAATACAGCCCCAAACCATGATGTTCCCACCTCCAAACTTCACTATTGGTATGGTATTTTTGCGGTGATATGGCATTGCCTTTTGACCTCCAGACATGGTGGGTGTTATGGCATATGTCCAGATTATTATCCCAGTATTTCACAGACATATCCTAAATTCTTCTGTAACCAATGCCATCAGTATGTTGTGGAGGTCTTGCATGAGTTCATGGGGTTTACCCATTATGTGCGGGGTTTTTTGTGTGACACCATAATAAGACACATTTTGATAGGCCATCATTTGAAACTAAACCAGCTAATATTAATCTGGACTAAGTGTCAGGATTGCTTTCTAAATATTGATAGATTTCAGCTGTGGTAATGTCTTTCCAGGTCTTTTTGCACCTCCCTTTTGTTCATGTTTTCAACACTTTTTCCCTGTGTCATTTGTTGTTATTACACATACATTTATATATCTGTGGTTTGATTCCTTTGCATGTGTGGATTTGATGGGTTGTAGCAACATCTGATGAGAATGTCATGTCAGTAACACCTTTAGAAATATATCTACTTAGAAAATTGGTGACATCTTCAATACTTATTTTAACCACTATATGTAACCCCAGCCTGTATGTAAATCAAAGAGCTACATGCTGTGAGGCATTGGTGCTCACTACCACACAACCACACAAGCGGGCTGCCCCATTTCATTCAATTAAAGTGTAAAGAGGAGAAGATGGCGCCGGGTGTCATGGCATGCTGTCTCTCGGTTCTGCAATATTTATGTTTTGTGTTCTTAGTGGTGTCTCTGCTAGTTTTAAAAACCCACTCTTTGTTGGTGTATGAGCGACAGACGCTGCTTAATATCCGTGACTCACTGCTGAAGTTTCCCAGCGTTAACGAGCGATGTGGAAGACTCCCGCCGCCTCTGGCGTCGGTACCGGGGGAACTGCATCGCCGTGATCCCCCCTGGAATCCTTCGAAACGGAAGCGCTGGAGAAGTGGACGAATGCGTGGAACACGCTCTGGGAAGCGTGTTTGGGTTAGAACTCGGATGCGGCAGGTTCTTACCATCGGTGACCCTGGCTGTTTAGGACTTTATTTTGGCCTGAAACAGCGCTGCCTTCTTCCTGTTTACCCTACGTCATCGGAGCACACTCACCCGAGGCTGCTTTATTGGTCGCCATGCCGACGGGATACGAGGGGAGGTGGAGCAAATATAAACAACCTACAATTACTGCCTGCTAACACGGATGGACAGAGAGTTAAATTAGCTCTCTTAAATGCAAGATCTGTATCAAATAAAACTCATGTTCTTCGGGACTTTTTTGATACTCATATGCTGGACATCTTGCTCCTAACTGAGACATGGCTGCGTGTTGGTGAAGTGGCACCCTTGCTGGAATTTTGCCCCTCCGATGGCAGCTTTTTCAGCTCCCCCAGGTTGTCTGGGAGGTAGCCTCTATCATCAAAGACTGTTTTAAATGCAAACAGATACAAAGTCCTGGTGTTTTTACCTCATTTGAGTCCCAACTCCTGACTTTAAGCTGTCCTGTGGTTCTAATTATAGTCATCTATCGTCCACCTAAATATAATGACTTGTTTACTTCGTAATTTTCAGACTTCTTGACATGTTTTATCGCTCACTACGAAAGGATTCTTATAGTGGGGGACTTTAATATTCATCTGTGTTGTGAGGATAAACCCCTGGTCAAAGATTTCTTAAATGTAATTGATTCCTTAAACTTCACACAATTTGTGTCTGGGCCAACATGTAAGGGCCACACCCTAGACCTTGTCTTGGGTTACGGACTGAATGTATCAATGACTGAAAATTGTGTTTTACCTATCTTAGACCACTCAGCAATTTTATTTGATATTTTAATCCCTAAATCTCCAGTTTCTGAGAGGGGAAGATTGCCCCTCAGATCATCTCGTTATATTAGCCCCGAAGCATTGCTTGGAGTTAAATTACATCTACCTGATGTATTGGACCCTATTTATACCCAGGAGTTACAGTATGTGTAGATACCTTGACTGTGAACCTTAATAATACACTTCTTGAATTACTGGACTCTGTTGCTCCCATAAAGAAGTCGAAATGTCAACAAAGGAACCCTATGCCTTGGCTAAATGAGGAGCTCCTGAACTTGAGAAGAAATTGTAGAAAAGCAGAGCGTCACTGGAGATCTTCCAGACTAGAAGTATTTCTCCAGGCTTGGAAGGACTCACTGTCTTCTTTTCAATCAGCGATGTCGGCAGCGAAAGCAAATTATTTCTCAAATCTTATCATGAGTCATAAACATAACTCAAAACTCCTTTTCAACACAGTGTCGCAACAGAAAGTAACTCAACTCTCTGCTGTTCAAATTTGACAGCTCATGACTTTCTTATGTTTTTCAGAGACAGGGCTGAAACACTTAGGAATCAGATTACTCCCTCCTAAAGCTTTTCATTAGACTACTCGGCTGCTTTGCCCGTTGGTGCCGATAAACTATTTTCTGACTTCGAGGTCATTTCCCTGTATGGATTAACTAAGGTTGTAAAAGCAGCTCGATGTACAACCTGTTCTTTGGATCCTCTACCAGCCTGGGTTACAAAGGAACTGTGGTCAGCATTAGGACCCTACAGTCTGTTTCTTTTAAATACTTCAGTGACGACTGGAGTCTTTCCTGAATGTTTTAAATCAGCTGTGGTAGTGCCGATCTTGAAAAAGCCTGGACTGGATGTTGATATGGTTGCAAACTATAGACCCATCTCACATCTGTCTTTTTTTTCTAAAATCTTTGAAAAAGTGGTTTTTAAGCAGCTCACTGAGCATTTGTCAACAAGCAATCTGTTTGAAGCATTTCAGTCTGCTTTTAAACCAAATCACTCCACAGAAACAGCTTTAGTAAAAGTGGTAAATGATCTGCTGGTTAATGCAGACAATGATCGCACTTCAGTTTTATTACTGCTGGATCTAAGTGCTGCGTTTGACACTGTGGATCACTGCATTTTATTAGATAGGCTTGAACATTTTATTGGAATTACAGGAAATGTTTTATCATGGCTGAGATCTTACCTGTCTGGGAGGTCTCAGACTGTTAGTTTTAAAAATGATCTCTTTGAGACCTGTGCAGTGAGGCATGGGGTCCGTCAGGGCTCTGTACTTGGACCATTGCTGTTTTCTATGTACCTGCTGCCTCTTGGTGTTCTATTACGTTCTTTTAATGTAACCTTTCATTGTTTCGCTGATGACCTGCAGCTTTATGTTCCTTTAACCATTGGAAATTGTGCTGAAGTCTCTAAACTAGAATCTTGTCTATCTGCAATTAAGGGCTGGTTATCAGATAATTTCTTGCTCCTAAATAATGATAAGACAGAGTTGATGGTCATTGGGCCACACAAATTTCAGCACTTGTCCCAAAATTTAATCTTGAGAATTGATGACAGTGTCATAAATTGTAGGGACAAGGTAAAAACCTTGGGCGTGTGGTTTGACATGGTGCTCTCGTTTTAAATCTCATGTAATAGAGATAACAAAGACCGCCTTTTATCATTTGAGGAACATAGCCAGACAAGTTTTGTCAAGCGACACTGCAGAGGTTCTTGTCCATGCATTTGTGTCTTCTCGTATTGATTATTGCAATGCTCTTCTTTCTGGGCTACCAAAGAAAAGTTTTAGAGGTCTACAGATGGTGCAAAATGCAGCTGCTCGCATTTTAACAAGAACTGGGAAATTTGAGCACATTAGCCCTGTTCTGAGATCTCTGCATTGGCTACCTTGTCAGGTTCGAGCAGATTTTAAGGTCCTGCTGCTCACCTACAAGGCTTTAAACGGATTGGCACCTTCATACCTCTCCGACCTTTTACATCTTTACGTTCCATCCCGTGCTCTCCGATCTCAGGACTCTGGCCTTCTAAAGGTTCCTAGAGCCAGAAAAAAGACAATTGGAGAGCGTGCTTTTTCTTTTCGTGCCCCGTTTCTGTGGAACAACCTCCCTCAAGATGTTAGGCAGGCATGCTCCGTGGAGGTTTTTAAAACTAAGCTGAAGACACATTTGTTCACTTTATCTTACAAGTCTTAATTCCTGGCTTTTAGTTTTTAAATTCTTACTGTTTTTAACTTGTGTTGTGTCTTTTACGTGTATTGCTATGTATCGCTTTTTATTATTTATTTATTTTTTATCTCTTTAGTTTTAAACAGTTGTACAGCACTTTGTTTGAAAGTGCTTTATAAATAAAGTTATTATTATTATTATTATTATTATTATTAATCAGTTCACAAAATGAAAACATAGCAATAATTGTCACTTAAAATTAGAGCAGCTCAATTACATATAATGTAGTAAGGCACAGTTTTAAAAATATTTAATCATGTATATGAGTTTCTTTTGTTTTTGTCTATTTTTTTTCTATGAAGCACATCAAAGACAAATATTCAAGCCAATCACTGGAACACGTTATGAATTGATTTAGTTTATTTTTGTCAAGAAAATATTGAGTCAAATGCAATGCTTTCTGTTTCTGCTCTCACTCAGGACAGTGATGTTTATCATGCTTCTGTGGCTCAGGGCCAGTTGCAGCACTTGCAGGAGTCCCAGTAGATGAGACCAGGCTGGCAATGGTGCAGGTAGGTGTTTCCTTGGAAGCACTGGAAGTAGGTGGTTTTGTCAGCTGGGTTTTCATACAACCCATCAGGACGGCCACGGCAGAAGTCAGCAGCAGGATCCTTAGTTGTGGTAGGGCGTGGTGTAGTGGTAGGTTTTGGACCAAAGCCTGTATCACAGGAAATTGAAAAAAGGTTATATGCAGAAAGTGACCAAACTTTTGTTTTTATTCTTTTGTTTCTTTCTGCTGAGAGTCCTTAATGACCTTCTTTTATTTGCTGACTCAGGGTGCTCTACGGTCTTAGTTTTATTGGACTTGACATCTGCCTTTGTTACGCTGGACCATAATATCCTCCTAATGAGGCTTGAACATACAGTAGGCATAAGGGGTAGTGCCTTTAACTGGTTTAGATCGTATCTAATTCCTAATGTTGTAAACCTCAACATCTGGCAATAAACCCATTCTGATTCTGATTCTGATTCTGATTCTGATTCTGATCTATCGGATAGGTCCTACTCCGTCACTGCTTCTTTTCCTCTGTTGCTTCCCTGTGGTGTGCCCCAGGGATCTGTGTTGGGCCCTATGTTGTTTTCATTGTATGTGCTCTATCTTCTCTATCTTCGAGAAGTATAATATCTCCTTTCACTTTTATGCTGACCATATTCAAATTTACTTTCGACTGTCTGATGACATTTCGTCGCCAGTACACTGTCTGCTAGAGTGCTTGAGAGAGGTCCAAGACTGGCTCTCTGATAACTCTTATATTAAATGAGAAGAAAACAGAAACAGTGTAGTTTAATAACCATATTCCCCGGGGCCAATTTGCTGATACTCTTGGACCCCCTAAAACCCCCACCTTACATTTACGAATTCTCAGTGATTTTATCCACTAGATTACGCTGAGATGCTTTATTTCCTGTTTTATCTGTATTGATTGTTTAACTAGCATTTCTCACTTGTTAGTTTATTTGTACCCTGTTATCTGTTATGTTTTAACCTTGTTGTGAAGCACTTTGGTGTACCTTTGGTTTTACATCTGCTATATAAATAAAGTTGTGTTGTATTCTATTGTATTTTATAAACGCTGAGTTAGCTGAATTACACCACTTACCCATTGAAATCCTGAGGTGGTTGATGAGAGGATAATCTCCAGCTGAGCAGAAAGATCCACTGAAGTCATCCATATCCATAGTCCACACATGAGCACCTCCCAAATTGTGGGCAGTCAGCCACTGGACCTGCAGGACAGCCAACAAAACTGATTATAATAAAAGTGGGCACAATTCAATAGAACAGAACAAATGCAAGAACTTGTCTTATTTGAGGCATATCAAACCTGTTTACCTTGGAAGAATAGCTGCGCTGGTCATCATAGCCCAACCAGGAACTCCCATAGGTGGCATATGGAACCTCTTGCTCAGAGATCCATCCAAGAGTAGCAGTATTAGTGAAGTCACAGATCTGGTAACCCAGAAACAACACAGGCTTTTGGACTGACATTTTCCTTCTTAAGTGGATTAATGGTAGGTGAAGAGGTTCTTGCATAGGGCTTTTCTACTCTACTTGAGCACTCACAGGGATTTATGAAACATGCATTCATACAAGCACCTTTTCCACACCTAAATGCTTTCTATCTAACATTCACACTTTGATGAACACATTGGAGAGCAACATGGGCTTCAATACCTTGCCTAAGGATACTGGACCAGCCAGGGATCAAAACACAGAGCTTCCAATTAATAGATGACCTCCTCTACTTCCTGAGCTACAGCCACCAATCATGGAGTAATAGGTGACTTACAGCACAAACAAACTTGAGCTTTTTATGAATGTGTTATTGTACCTCATAGAAGGCCCAGAAACCTTCAGTGCGAGTGTAGGGTCCAGCACCTGCGGGCCCATTGGCTGGTGCTCCCAGGCCATTTGCCCCACCGCTAAGACGGAAGGTCCTTCCATAAGTAGGGAAACCTAGCAGCAGCTTTTCAGATGGTGCTCCCAGAGAGACCCAGTGGGCTATAGAGGAGTTCTACAAAACAGGGAGACGAACATTGCATAAAGCTTGTGTTAAACTTGTTATGTTACATTTGATTGGATAACCTTTATCTGAAGAAGAAAGCGAGGACAGATGTAGATGTGATAGTGTGGTTCTTACTATGTTGTAATGAAGTTGTATGCCAGAGTCCACAGCGCTCTCATACAGTGGGCTGTTGTGTCCAGTTACTGGATCCCAGTGACCATGGTAGTCATAGGTCATGATGTTGATAAAGTCAAAGTGTCTGTTGGGTTGGAAATTTTTGTTCAATACATTTGTTCATTTGTGAAAGACACAGACCATATGGGACCTTTGTGGTCACACAATACATGTAAAATTGGGCTCTGTGTCATTTGAAATAAGGAACACTAATAATTAATACTAATGAGTTATTTGCTAATGCTAAAGTTCAGTAATGGTGAAAATTTTGGGGGGGATTCCTTACTTTCCTGAAAATATGTACAAATGCTGAAATCAAGCTTACGGTGCAATCTTGGCGACCTCATATGCTCTATCAACAGTCTGAGGAATTGCAGCAGCATTGGCCGATAGCAGCAGCTGAGTTCTCTTGTTTTCTATGGCATCAGCCTCGAATGCTTTTACAAGCTCCTATAGGGGGAAAGGGCAAAAGCAACGCAGAGCCAGTCAGAGAAAATTCTGATTACAACAGTGAAGAATGATTATTCTCAAAGCAATGCACTGTTATGATAAAGGGTTTTTTGGGTTTTGTGAAGAAAAGGTGTCAGTTGTTACATAAATACAGTAATGTATAAGTAAAGTAATGTATATTGTAAACTGTTAGGAAAAAGAATGGTGACAGAGGCAAAATGAAAGAAAACACGGTAGGGTACATTCATCCTTTCATCAACCACAGGGTACAGAATGTAACACAAGAAACAAGATTTCCAGTGCAGTGTTATTTCAAGGTCAAAGACACACAGGACCTTATTTTCATTTAATATTTGTGAGGTTTAACATATGAGACCATGGAGACACTGAATGGATTGCTTATTATTGGCTGCTCTGTTTTACAAGAATTATTTCATTTCATCAACAAAATTTTGCAATGCAGTGATCAACAAAAATTCAACAAAAAGCAACTTTTTGAAATTAACCCAACCAAAAGAATCCAGTGGTAGAGAAAACACTCGATATTCAGCATCCATTCATTTTTTCCTGCTTATTCAGTTCAGGGTCCTGCTGCTACAGGGTGAGAGGCAGGTTACACTCTTCGTAGGTCACCAGTTTTTCACAGGGCTAACACAGAGACACCATTCACACTCATACTCACACCTACTGTCACCGCTAACAGCGCTAATCATCATGCCACAATGTAGTCTAGCTTCAACATTGCATTTAAAATTTGAGGCCAGTGTGAGCTGTGTTTACCGTGACCAATAGAGTGAACTTCTCCTTGTCACCTTCTGGGCTACCATTGTGTCCAGGATATTCCCAGTCCAGGTTTATCCCGTCGAAGTTATGGGCGTGCAGGAAACTGATGGCAGACTTGATAAAGAGTGCACGATTCTCAGAAGTGGAAACCATAGCAATGAATCTGGTGGGATGCAGGGAAATATAAAACATGACATCTCGTCTACATGAAAGTAATAGAGGTAGATATGAGATCTGAGAACTGGTGACGGTGAAACTCACGGGCTCACTCCATTAACAGTTCCTCCAACAGTCAGCAGAGTCTTCAGTGCAGGGTTGCTGTTAGCAGAGAGCAGGAGACACAAAGACATAACCTTAAATAATTAAGGAACACCTGACTTCCAGTCAGATTGCTGTCATCGTTGTGATCCCAATTATTTCTAAATAATTACAAATATTGTGACAGAATTCAAGGTTACTCATCCTTCTTATTTAAATGTTCTTCTAAAAGCTACTCTGCTGAAAGAAGCTGCGATGGAAACACTGAAACGTGGCTTTTGGCTTAAAAGTGGTTGCAGGCTAATATTAAATTGTGGTTAATACTGGTGCATTGCACGACTGAACTCACACATTCTTCAGGCTGTTAAGGCTCCTGTACAGCTCCTCATCATTGTGCTCAATGGGGCTGATCTGGTTGAAGCTGTTAATGGTGGCCAGAGCATAGATGACATGGGTGCACAGGAAGGGATCGATGTTATCTGGTGTGAATTTGCCAGCACTCGGTCTGTACTGGGCCCAGTTGGTCATATGGCACACCAGCTTATTGGCTGAACCTAAGGGCAGATAGAGCAAAGACTCGTTGGGTTTATTCTGAAACGTTGATCATGGTGGCAAGACTCGGTCAATGAACACAGGTACTTACAAATGTGTATAACACACAGAATGCCCAGAGCTGAAAAAAGGAAACAAGAAAACGTGAAAATCGTCGCTTTTGTTATTACTGTTGTTAGATATGATTGTTAACATTTTAGCTGATGCCCGGTGCTGGTAAATTGATGTGTTTTAAATGCCATGCAGCCATCTGCCTTGTTGTTGAGAAACACCATAAATCCTTAAATCATCGCCTGAGCCGTGATCTCTAGTAAATACACGTAATCTTTATCCAAGATAGAAGGATAGAAAAAAATACAGAGTAATTAAAATAACAATAATGATGAACTCAGTATTATAATGACGATGCTCTACCGCTCAATAAATTAACAAGGAAAAATTAATGGAAGAATGAATGAACGTTATTTACCTATAAGGAGTTTTGCCATGTTGTGGTCTGGAGACTCCCCTGGTGTCCTTCTGTAGAACTGAGCTTCTGAGTAATTATAAATCAGTGTCATTAGATAGTTCATCCTACACGAGTCACAAAATCAGAGCTTCAACTACAATTGCTCCTTAATTAGTCAAATGAACATTACCTGAGTGAAATTTTACAGATTGTTAAAACAACACAAAAAAAAATCTAAAAACTAACTGAATCCTTAATTTGAGGCTTATGTGTAGTTGCTAGTATGTGCACTACAATGTACAAACAATATTCCCAGTTGCAGCAAAATACTAGCTGTGTACAACACAAATCAGAACCCGACTGAACTCATCGATCTCATTACCTTCCAGCAAGGCACACTGGAGCAGACTTCAGAGCTTGATGGAGTTGGACAGATTTATATCTTACTCATTCATGACTAATAGAAAGTATCAAAGTGCAAGTGATAAAGATTCAGGATGGTGGGAGTCTAGGTGACGTGCCTAATAGGGCTGGGTATCGTCACTGATTTCTAGAATCGATTCAATTCCGATTCACAAGGTCCCAAATCGATTCGATCCACGATTCGATTTAATTCGATTCGATTCGATTTAAATCTGGGAAATTTTGACAGTCAGAAGTATAATTCAGATCAGAACATTTACATATTTTTGTATCTATAAAAAGGAAGCTGACACTCGCAAGACTTTATCCAAGGTGTGAGCATCACAGCAGATGCCTTTGTGTCAAAGTAGCTGAGATTAAAACACAGAAAAACATGAAGGTTTTCCTGGCCTGGGATTTTATAAAAATATTCTGCAGTACATCAAAAACGAAAGAAAACCATTAATTAATTAACATTACCTCTGACGTTACAGCGGTTTTATTAGACACACGGCTAAGCATTTTGCATTTTGAATAATATTAAAAAGTTTCAATTTGTTCAGTATTGAACAGCAGAAATGAGGTTTTCTTTTCGGAAGAATGTAAAAGGGAAAAAAAACAGCGGCCGACAGCGCTGTAAACAACAGTAGACTTGTGCATAACAAGCAAGCGAATAATGAAGAAAGCGAAACTGTTCGAGAGAGGGGGGGGGGGGAGGGAGAGAGGGGGAGGGAGAGAGGGAGAGAGAGAGAGCTGCGCATCGCAATGGAAGCAAAACAGTAAAAGAGTGAATTCATGACGATGTTTATGTGAAGCGTTTGGATCTTCTTTTGCTGCTGGTTCGGTCAATATTGTTTGGAGAGACATCAAACTAACAGCTTTAGAATCAGCGCATAAAGGGCGTGAACACAAAGCGCGGACCCGGATCAGCGAGCTGTCGGCTTTCAGCCCCGACTGTGAGAAAGGCGACATCTAACTGATTCTGATCCGCGGGTTGCGCTGTGTGTTTAAGTCTATGTGCAGAATCCCTGTACCTGCTCTCATTTACTGTTTGGTGGTTCTTGAAATTTTGTGAGATGTCACCAGAGATTCTGGCATTTCGGACAAAATAAATTTATATTAAAAAATCGATTCAGGATTTTAATGAATCGATTTTACGTTATCCAAGCCAGAATCGATTTTAATCGATGAATCGATTATAAAAACCCACCCCTAGTGCCTAATAACCCCCCTTCCAGGTAAGACATGGTAAACCCAATCAATAATTTGACTTGGAAATGAGCTATCAGATCAATAGCTGACATTGCAATGATAAGCATAATCAGTACTGTATCTATTAATTAATAACAGCAAATTATCCAGCCATACATTTTCTTCTGGTTAACCACTTCAGGTTTGTCTGGGTGCTGAAACCTTTCCCAGCTGTTAGGTTGAGATCAACTGTAATGATGCAGTGTGTGCAGAATGTTCATTGGCTGTAGATTAAAGTCAGAATGCAAAGCCAAGTATTTAAAAACTCTTATATCCTTATATAATTATATTAATTTAGTACTGGGCACATTTCTAAAAATGTGGGACTGTGTATAAAATGGCTGTAAGTTAATGCAGCACCATTTTAAATCCTTTGAATTAAAGCTGAAAGCTGATTTAATTTAAAACAGAGACCAACAGTGACACAATATACGACCCTGGAAGAATGAACATTTTCAGGGATTTCTATGAAACTTTATATTCACCACAAATAAATCCATCTAAAAATGAAATTAATCATTTCCTTGAAAAACGTAACTCTTCCAAAATGACTAGACAGTCAAGCAATGGCACTGGAGTCCCCACTGACGCCAGGTGAACTCCAGGAAGCCCTGATAAGTATGCCCAGTAATAAGGCTCCAGGTCCAGACGGCTTTCCAGCAGAATTCTACAAATAACTCTGGACAATTCTGCCACCAGTATCCCACATGATGTAGCAGGAATTCATGGAAAATGGCAGACTACCAACAAATATGAACTCTGCAAATATTAGTCTCTTGCTAAAACCAGGGAAAGACCCTGTATCCCTCAAGCTATCGTCCAATATCCCTTATTAATGCAGACCTCAAAATAATCTGCAAAGCTCTCTCAAAGAGACTAGAGGAGATAACCCCCCTCTTAATTCATCCTGACCAAACTGGTTTCATAAAAGGTAGGCACTCATCAACAAACACATGTAGATTACTTAATTTGATACTGTTCATGCAGAAAAAACACTGAAACCAAAAAATTATCTCTAAATGCAGAAAAAGCGTTTGAGAGCGTTAACTGGAAATTTTTATTTGCAACTTGACACAAATTTGGTTTGGAAACTCATAAACTGGTTAAAAAGTATTATACAATTTTCCAACAGCTTGTGTCAGAACAAATGACCAGACATCCTCCAGCTTCTGTCTCCTGAGGGCATCAGGCAGGGATGCCCACTCTCCCCTTCACTGTTTGCAGTGTTTTTGAAACAGTAGCAGCAGCAATTAGACAGAATACAGTGATTAAGGGCATAATATGCAAGGATGTAGAACCTTTTACTTTCATGTAGTAGCCTGACTACATCTTCTAAGGTATTAATATCTTTCCGCTTCTTTCTTTTTGGAGGCTCTGAGATGTTGCTTTTCCTCCAGAACTCACAAACCAATCTCTCTGAGGTAATTACATTAATAAACTATTTTTCAAGAGTTTTCAGATTATTCGATTAACTGGTCAAAATCTACAGTTCTTCCGATTAATTGCTCCTTCCATAATTCTTCTTCTACCCCACTGTAACCTGGGAATACTCAATATTTAGGTATTAATTTCTGTCCTAAGCTTGCAGATTTAACTAAATTAAACCACATCCCACTAATAAAGAAAGAAGAAGGTGATCTGGCTAGATGGAAATCTTTACCCATATCACTCATGGGAAGGGTCGCTGCAGTAAAAATGATGGTCTTGCCAAAAATCAATTATTTATTGTCAATGATCCCGAACAAACCGTCACCAGACTGGTTCAGATCTTTGGATTCTCATATTTCTAAATTCCTTTGGAAACATAAACTCAGTGTATCAGAGGACCAAGGATAAAGGAGGATTAGATCTACCTAACTTTCAGCACTACTTCTTAGCCAACAGGCTTCAGTTCATCTCAGGATGGTTCAAACACACTCTGTTAGATGAACCTTGGCTAGATGTAGAACAAGCACTATGCAATAATCTAGAGATTTCAGACAATTTATCAGCTCAAACATCAAACGACATGAATGCTTTAAAAGCATCAGCATCACCTCTTCTCAGACAGCATGGTGGGAGTTTCTGAAGTTGACAGAGTCTTCATTAATCCCATGCAAACGTACACCTATCTGGAACAACCCTGACATATTACAAAACATTAATATGATTAATTTTCCAGATTGGAGTGGTAAAGGAATCAAATACTTAGAACATATATTAGAAGGAACAGAATTTATCTCATTTGACGGACTAGTTACACAATATAGAATAGAATAGAATAGAATAGCCTTTATTGTCATTGTACAGAGTACAACAAAATTGGAGTGCCACTCCCTTGGTGCAAGTTTCAATAATAAATATAAATGTAAAATATAAAAAGTACAAAAAAAACAATCGTAAGTACTCAAACAATAGTATGTACAATATATACAGGATAGCAGCATTAATATAATGACAGTGACGGTATGGAATAGGTTCAATTGTTTTTGTGCTTATTTACTACAGTGATAGCTCTGGGAAAGAAGCTATCCCTGAATCTGTTTGTCCTGGTTTTATGTGACCTGTACCGTCGGCCTGACGGTAATAGTTCAAACAGTTGGTTGCTGGGGTGAGAGTGGTCCTTGATGATATTGCCAGCTCTGCTGAGGTACCGAGAGTTTGCAGTGACCTCCAGGCTGGGCAGAGAGCAGCCAGTGATCTTCTGGGCTGTGTTGATGACCCTCTGCAGTACTTTCCTGTCTGCAGCTGAGCACCCTGCATACCATGTTGTTATGCCGTACGTTAGGATGCTCTCTATGGTGGCTCTGTAAAATGTCACCAGCAGCCTCTCGTCCAGGTTGTTCCTCCTGAGCACTCTCAGAAAGTGGAGACGCTGCTGGGCCTTTTTAACCACCGCTGTAGTATTTGCAGTCCAGGAGAGGTCATCAGATATCTGCACGCCCAGAAACCTCATGGAGTGTACCCTCTCCACACAGCTCCCGTGAATGTAAAGTGGGGCCGGGTCTGCTCTGCCCTTCCTGAAGTCCAAGATAAGTTCTTTAGTTTTCGTGGTGTTCAGTTGGAGGTTGTTAACTGAACACCACTCAGTCAGTCTGTTGACCTCATCTCTGTAGTCCGACTCATCCCCCCTTGAGATGAGTCCAACCACTGTGGTGTCATCCGCGAACTTTATGATGGTGTTTGAGAGATGGGTAGGGGAGCAGTCGGATGTGTAGAGCGTAAACAGGAGGGGACTCAAAACACATCCTTGTGGAGACCCGGTGCTGAGTGTGATGGTGCTGGACCGGTGGGGGCCGAGTCTGACAGACTGTGGTCTATTTGTCAGGAAGTCCTTGATCCAGAGGCAGATGGGGGTGGAGAGTCCCAGGTGAGACAGTTTCTGGACCAGGATCTCCGGGATGATATGATTGAATGCTGAGCTGAAGTCCAGAAAGAGCATTCTCACATAGCTTCCTCGGTGCTCCAGGTGACTCAGCGCAGTGTGGAGCGCTATGGTGATAGCGTCCTCGGTGGAACGATTTGTCCTGTAGGCAAATTGGTGGGGGTCCAGAGTGGGAGGCAGACCGGCCCTGATGTGCTGACAGACCAGTCTCTCAAAGCACTTCATCACTACAGGCGTAAGTGCAACAGGCCTGTAGTCATTTGGGCTGGCCACAGCTGTCTTCTTGGCGATGGGGATGATGGTGGAGGTTTTGAGGCAGGGTGGGACGGTGTTTGATGACAAGGAAAGGTTGAAGATTTTAGTGAAGACTCCGGTCAGTTCGTCAGCACATGCTCTGAGAACCTTTCCATGTATTCCATCAGGACCTGCCGCCTTCCTGGGATTCACTGACCTTAGAACACACCTCACTTGGTGCTCCCTAAGTGTTAGTGTGCCAGTGCTGGGGGCGGGTGGAAGTGGTGTGGCAGCTGAGGGCTTGGTCGTCTCAAAGCGGGCGAAGAAACAGTTTAGATCCTCAGCCAGCGAGGCATCAGTCCTAGATGTTGCCTGGTTATTGCTTCTGTAGTTGGTAATGTGATTGATCCCCTGCCACATTTTTCTGGGGTCGTTGTCAGCAAAGTGATCTTCAATCCTCCTCCTATAGGCAGCCTTAGCTTTCCTGATGCCTCTACTCAGGTCTGCCCTGGCCGCCCTATACGCAGCCCTGTCCCCTGACTTGAAGGCAGTGTTGCGGCTTTTTAGGAGGGATTGCACTTCGCTATTCATCCAGGGTTTTTGATTTGGAAACACCCTGACCCTTTTGTTGACGGTGACATTGTCAACACAGTTCCTGATGTACGAGAGTACAGTGTCCGTGTACTCCTGGAGGTTGTGGCTGGAGAATAAATCCCATACAGTTGTTGAGAAGCAGTCCTGCAGTTGAGAAAGGGCTCCTTCAGGCCAGGTTTTTATTGTCTTTGTCTGGGGCTTTGTTTTTCTCAGCAGGGGGGTGTAGGTGGGGGTGAGGGACATGCAGAGGTGGTCAGATCCAGCCAGGTGGGGGAGGGGTGTCGCTCTGAAAGCATGCCTGATGTTTGAATAGACATGGTCCAAAGTGTGTTCTCCTCTCGTAGCAAAGTCCACGAACTGGACAAATTTAGGAAGCACAGTCTTTAGGCACGCTTTGTTAAAGTCGCCGGCGACAATAAAAACCCCATCGGGGTGGGCAAGCTGTTGTTTGTTTATGGTGTTGAGCAAGAGGCTGAGAGCCGTGCTAACGTTAGCATCCGGCGGTATATAAACAGCTATCACAATAACTACTGTAAACTCCCTCGGGATGTAAAAAGGTCTGCACGAGACTGCCAGAACCTCCAAATCAGGAGAACAGTGTGTGTGAATGATCCTGCTGTTACAACACCACTCGTTATGCACGTAAACACATAGCCCCCCTCCTCTGCTTTTACCTGAGTTGCTGTTTCTGTCATGCCGGTGTAGCGTGCGGCCTGCTAACTCGACTGCAGCGTCGGGAATCAGCGGGTGGAGCCACGTCTCCGTAATAAGAATAATGCTGCAGTTACGTGCAAAGCTTGTGTTGGCTATCTGTAGCTCCAATTCGTCAAGTTTGTGGGTGATGGATCTGGCGTTCGATAGGAAAAGGCTCGGAAGTGCTGGCCGGTGTGGATGTTTGCGTAGCCTAGCGTCTGAGCCCGACCGGCATCCCCTCTTCTGCTTTCTTTCCCTCCGTCGCCTTCTACGCTTGCTGGGCGGGCAGACCATCCACGGTGACCCTGGCGGTCTCGCTATCTCCACCAGGATGTTGTGTGTTCGCTGATAGTCGCCAGAAACAGACAAACTATATTTAAAACCTAGATCAATTAGGTTCTGGCGACTGTAAGAGATGGCGGCGTTGCAAACATTCAAAAATATCCACATTAAAAGTAAAAACGAGCACCAAACTGGAGAGCTAAGAGCCGCTGCACCCGTGCGCGCCGCCATCTTGGTTTTCTTTTGTTTTTGTTTTTTTTATGGGATCAACAAGAAAAGATTTTTAGAATATCAACAAATTAAATCCATAGTAAAAAAGAAATTTAAACCGGGTCAAGTTGAACAACAAACACCACCAAGTGTGGTTCAATTTCTTACTCTTAAAACCCCCAAATTACTATCCAAAACATACAGAATGCTTTCTAAAACAGATGAATCAATATCACTTCCTATTGCAAAATGGGAAGCGGATTTATCAGTTAACTTAGACCTAAACTTCTGGTCTCAGATTTGCTTAAAAACCTTTAAATTGATTAGAAATCCCAGTCTTCAGTTAATTCAATACAAAATACTACATAGAGTGCACTATACAGGTCATAGGATGTTCAAGATGGGCTTTACGTCTACCAACAACTGCTCACACTGTCAAGGCAATACACCGGACAATTAGGCTACGTTCACACTGCAGGCGAAAGCGCATCAAATCCGATTTTTTGACCCTATGCGACCCATATCCGATCATGCTATGACAGTGTGAACGGCGCAAATCCGATATTTTCAAATCCGATCTGGGTCACTTTCGTATGTGGTACTGAATCCGATACATATCCGATGTTTTAGAAAGCGACTGCTGTTTGAACGGTCAAGTCGCATTAAATCCGCCTTTTACGTCACCGACACAAGACTGAAGCCAATTATCAGCGCCAGAGAAGCGCCCGAGAAGACATCGCGAACGCTTCCTGGCCATCCAGTGTAGATGTCAGTGAAACTGTTGGGAAGACAACGTAAACATTTTATTTGTACTGTATAATCTGCAGATTCTGACAGAAATCTACAGCTATCCTTTGAAGCACCGCTCCTCTCTTAAACGGCAATAAGGATCATTATTAGGTTATTTACATTATTATGTTATTTTGTTATTTACATTATTATGTAAATAACAAAATAACTTAAAGCAAAAATTGGGAAACGTGAAGACCGAAGTCTTTATATTAAGGGCCATCAGTCAAACAATACTGTTGCTCTGGGTCTAAACAGAGCGCGTTGTGTGTGACATCTTCTTTTGCGCATGCGGGCCGCTTTGAGCGTTCACACTAGAGAGCGTTTGCTGTCGCATTTTATTTGTAGTGTGAACGAGCAGACAAAAAAATCGGATTTGATCAAAAAATCGGAATTGAGCATTAAGACCTGCAGTGTGAACGTAGCCTTACATCCACGCTCTTTGGTTCTGTCCACCAGTTCAGAAATTTTGGCGCGAGATATGTGAAGACTTATCAAAGTGTCTGAAATGCAACATTCCAGCCTTTAGTGTGCATGCTGGGCAACTTGGATGAGGTCACTGCAGAAATAAACACAGCCCACGTTGTTTTTACAGCCCTATGCATCGCCAAGAAAACGGTCCTCATTAACTGGAAAAATAAAAATAATCTTAATTCTAACCAATATAAAAACCATCTAATAGATCACATTAGTCTTGATACAGCCTCTGGCATCACATTAGATCAATCCCTTTGGGCTCCTTTGAGCGGCTCCATCACCTAGTGAGGGTTGGGGTGTCGTGGTTTTGTCACGCCTTCGCTAGTATTGCTGGTGTGTGTCATAGGCGTGGGCTTGGGGCATCTGGGGAATCCCTAGGGACATTTCAACCGAGGAGCACCAACTGGGGCCCGTGGTCATGTTCTGATGGGGGCTCTGGTAACTCTTGGGTGGTGTTTTCCTGGTGGCTGCATGCAGCAGGGCTGGGGTGGGTTTGCATTGGTGGACATGGGTCACTGGCCCAGTGACCTAGCTGCCCCTGGGTTGTCTGGAGCGGGCATGGGGTCTTGGGGTTCTGGGAGTGCTCAGTCTCCAGGCTTTGGCTGGGTCCTGGGGGCTCGGGTCCTGGCTGGTGTGTCGCCGGGGTTGTGGGTGGGTGCATGCACTTGGGCCCTGCCCTGGCGTGGGGGGCCTTTGATGCGCCGGCGGAAATGGGGTTATTTTCAATCGGTGGGGAGTTTGTCAGATCCTTGCAGGAGGTCTCTGCTCCACAGGAGTCCACTCTGCAGGTGGGGGAGTGGCAAAGGAGAGGTGGAGAATGAACTCAACCTGGGTGTTGATTGTCTTATATAGTGTGGTAGACAGTGTTGGTCAAGTTACTTGAAAAAAGTAATAAGTAACTAATTACTGATTACTTCTCCAAAAAAGTAATCCCGTTACTTTACTGATTACTTATTTTCAAAAGTAATTAATTACTTAGTTACTTAGTTACTTTTTAAAAACACGATTTACAACCTGAAGAGGTGATAAAGCGATAGATCTTTCAGCCCAATTCTACTTTTTCTACATAATCCATCATACAAAATGTAGTCAAATGGAAAAGTCTCTTTTTAAAACTTGTTTTATCAGTTTTAATCTTTTAACTTCATGCATCAAGCAAACATTTTATTATATGCAACATTCTCTGACTGGAAGAAATTAGTTTAATATTTAGACCTATTTTCTGCACATTCCAGCACATAAAATAAAATATTTTTTGTGTTTACACTCAGTCTTTCAAATAGATGCAAGTAAAATACAGCAGAAAATAAATAAAGTCAAAGACTCAGCGGTCCTGTTGCTCTATTTTCTTTTTTTTGTGTGTGTGTGTGTGTGTGTCCTGTTTGGATCTTTAGCCATCAGAATTGTTGTCTTAAGGCCAAGAAAGATGCCAGATTTATTTTACCAAGTGGATCATCATGGCCTTGCCATATTGGTCCATTTGATTGACCTTTATTATAATTATGAATTTATTTTATTTTCAGTTGCTACAAACAGGACAGACATGACTGGGGGATAGGACAGGGAGAAAGAATGAAAGAAAGAGAGGGAGAGAAAGAAAACCAAAGGGGAGAAGAGACGGTGAGAAAGGGGGGAAGAAAGAAAGAAAAACAAACAAAAACTCCTGGATCACCTGTATGGAGAAAAAAAAACAGAAGACAAAGCAAACAACAAAGAGCAACATAATAAAAAAAACAGCACCATCACAATAAACTAGCTAGCAGTAGATAACAGTAGATACTAAATATTAAACGATATTGTGCAGCACGCAAGATAGACAGCGCACAATGTGCTTTGAGGCAGCAGCCAAGAAAGCTGTAGTCCGCGTCTGTGAACACCCGTGTGTACACCTGTGTGCACACCTGTGTGGATCAGCATGCTTGTATTCCAAAGGTTTCTCCATGTAAGGATCTGCTAGGGAGTGTGGGGAGCCATAGCCCCGTCCCCCAGGGCATGAAGCAGGTATGAAGGAGATCCAGGCCCCCGACATCCAGAGGCCCCAGAGTACAAGGACCCGAGGAGGACCACTAAAAGGGGGGGAACCGTGCCACCCTCCTGGGAAGAGCTGAGTAGAGCCCCAAACGAGAGGTCACCCAGCAGCCACGGAGCAGAGACCAGAGGGGGTTGCAGTGTGCAGCCAGCTGTGGCAGAGAGGACCGAGCTTCAGGCCCAGAGGCCAGAGGCCTGAGGGCACCCCACCCCCTGGAAGGGGCCCAGCCGGGCCACAGGCGCCAGGCCCTGCCAATCGGCCACCAGGAGTGAGCCGGTACATACATGAGCGCCCAGCCCCAGACGACAAGGACCACCAACACACCAACGTCTGAGGGCATCAGCCACCGGCAGGGAGTGTGGTGAGGGGAGATAGGCCTCCGTACTTTGGAGGGCCTGAGATGTACCCAGAGAGGTCGAGTCTAAGACCCAACCTGACATATAGACACAGACGAACAGGCGCACGCAGACAGAAACATGCATTCCCACCCCCATATACACAACCAAATACTCGGCACTCACCCAACGTGTAGACAGACACAAATAGACACTGCACAAACAGTCGCACTCCCCAGACATACTCTATATCCCAGGTCCAGGTACCCCCGCCCCCAGAGGGGCAAGCTGCACCTAGACCCAGGAGATGTAATCCTTCTGTCTGGGGTGGAGGCAAGCGGACCACCTCCTTATCTGCAGTAGCAGGGAGGCCCCACATCCCAGACCCCAATCTGACGGCCAGCACCTCCTCCCAGCCCCCCAGCCCTGACGGCTAACAGAACCGGGGTGAGCGAAGACCCCAAACCTCCCTCCGCCCGCTCATATGTCGTGTTGCTGTGTGCTGTTCTAAAGTGCATTTAAAACACAGGAGAGCATGGTACTAGCTTCCTCTCAGAGAGCAGCACGGCTCTTCCCGAAAACCCTCAGTGTCTAAATGCATTTAAAATTGAGGGTAGGGCACCAGCACCAGAGGTGGGTTGGAGTACACCGACCATCCTCTGGATGCTGTAAAACGTGCCCACCCCCAAGGCCCTATATGTATGTGTTATGTAAGAGTGAGTAATGTGGATGTCTAGGTTGCAGAATAAAATTGAGGCACAGGCGGCCAGAAGGGGACAGAGGGGGAGTGCCTCCCCTGCACCCTGGTGACATACCTGCACCCCAAGCCCTGCGTGTCTGGGTGGGTGTGGTAGAGCGGGAATAGGGAGGCAGCTGAGGATGGGGAGGGAAGAAAGGGAGGGGCAAGCGGCCCCTCCCTGGGGCCAGCTCCCCCGCTGACCCCAGTAGGCACCCCCACACTCTGGAACCCACCAGGGCAAGGGGGCCCAGGCCCATCCGGACCGGGGCCCGCAGCAGCAGCACAGCCCCACAGAGTCCGGGGCAGCCCACCCGACTCCACCCCAGAGAAAACTGCACCCACCCCATCATCCAATCATCTCCCAAACTACACAAGACAATAGACACCCAGGTTGAGTTCATTCTCCACCTCTCCTATATCTCTCCCCCCACCTGCAGAGTGAGCTCCTGTAGTGAGGAGACCACCTGCAAAGATATAACAACCTCCCCACCAGTTAGAGAGCCCCCTAGTAGGGCCGATGCACCAGAGGTCCCCTGCACTGGGGCTGAGCCCCCCTGCATCCACCCGCCCACAAACCCCAGACCGGGGGCGGAGCACCCCCAGACCCCCAAGCCTCCACACCCGTCCCGGACCCACCCAGGGGCAGCCAGGCTACCAGGCCAGTAACCAACGTCTGCCAGCACAGACCCTCCCCCATCTCCGCTGTATGCAGCCACAAGGAAAACACCATCTAAGAGCCACTAACCAGGTCATGGCCACATCCCCCAGGTTAGTCCCTCCAGGGAAACAGCCCTAGGGACTCCCCAGACGCCCTAAGGCCGTCCCTACCCCCATATCAACCACAATAGCGAAGGCAGGACCAAACCATGACCCCCACCCCTACTAGGTGATGAAGCCGATCAAAGGAGCCCAAAGGGATTGATCAAATGTGATGGCAGAGGCTGTATCAAGACTAATGTGATCTATTAGATGGTTTTTATATTGGTTAGAATTAGGATTATTTTTATTTTTCCAGTTAATGAGGACCATTTTCTTGGCGATGCATAGGGCCGTAAAAACAACGTGGGCTGTGTTTATTTCTGCATTGACCTCATCCAAGTTGCCCAGCATGCACACTAAAGGCTGGAATGTTGCATTTCAGACACTTCGATAAGTCTTCACATATCTCACGCCAGAATTTCTGAACTGGTGGACAGAACCAAAGAGCGTGGATGTAATTGTCCGGTGTATTTGCTGTGCAGTGTGAGCAGTTGTTGGAAGGCGTATAGCCCATCTTGAACATCCTATGACCAGTATAGTGCACTCTGTGTAATATTTTGTATTGTATTAATTGCAAACTGGGATTTCTGATCCATTGAAAGGTTTTTAAGGATATCTGAGACCAAAGGTTTTGGTCTAAGCTGATCGATAAATCCGCTTCCGCAAGTAAGAAATTGTACCACACTTGGTGGTGTTTGTAATTCAGCTTCACTGGGATTAAATTTCTTTTTTACTATGGATTTAATTTGTTGATATTCCAAAAATCGTTTCTTGTTGATCCCATTTTGTGTAACTAGTCTGTCAAACGAAATAAAGTCTGTTCCTTCCAATATATATTCGAAGTATTTAATTCCTTTGCAACTCCAATCTGGAAAGTTTATCATATTATTGTTTTGTAATATGTCCGGATTGTTCCAGATAGGTGTACGTTTGCATGGGATTAATGAAGGCTCTGTCATTTTTAGAAACTCCCACCATGCTGTCAGAGAAGAGCTGATGTTGATGCTTTTGAAGCATTCATGTCGTTTGATGTTTGAGCTGATAAATTGTCTGAAATCTCTAGATTATTGCATAGTGCCTGTTCTACATCTATCCAAGGTTCATCTAAGAGGGTGTGTTTAAACCATCTAGAGATGAACTGATGCCTGTTGGCTAAAAAATAGTGATTAAAGTTAGATCTAATCCTCCTTTATCCTTGGTCCTTTGTAGTGTTTTTAAGCTGATACGTGGGGGTTTATCTTTCCAAAGGAATTTAGAAATATACGAGTCTAGAGATCTGAACCAATCTTGTGATGGCTTATTTGGGATCATTGAAAATAAATAGTTTATTTTTGGCAAGACCATCATTTTTATAGCGGCGACCTTTCCCATGAGTGTTATGGGTAAAGATTTCCATCTAGCCAGATCGCCTTCTACTGTCTTTAAATATGGGATGTGGTTTAATTTAGTTAATTCTGAAATTTTAGGAGAGACATTAATACCTAAATATTTTATATTTCCAGAAGCAGAAGAATTATGGAAGGAGCAATTAATCAGAAGGACTGTAGATTTTGACCAATTAATTGAGTAATCTGAGACAAAGAATTTATCAATGCAATTACCCAGAGATATTGGTTTGTGAGTTTTGGAGAAAAAGTAACACATCATCCGCATAAAGGCTGATTTTATGTTCTACATTCTTACATTTTATGCCCTTAATTGTTGTAGCCTGTGTAATTGCTGCTGCTAGTGGCTCAATATTATTTTACAATAAATTGCAAACAGTGAAGGGGAGAGTGGGCAACCCTGCCTGGTGCCCTCAGGAGACAGAAGCTGGAGGATCTGACACAAGCTGTTGGGGAATTATATAATATTTTTAACCAGTTTATGAAAGAGGATCCAAAACCAAATTTGTGTAAAGTTGCAAATAGAAATTTCCAGTTAACTCTGTCAAATGCTTTTTCTGCGTCTAAAGAGAATATTGTAGTTTCTAGGTTTTTACTGTATGAGTAGTCTATCAAATTAAGTAATCTACGTGTATTTGTTGATGAGTGCCTACCTTTTATGAAACCAGTTTGGTCAGGATGAATTAAGAGGGGGGTTATCTCCTCTAGTCTCTTTGAGAGGGCTTTGCAGATTATTTTGAGGTCTACATTAATAAGGGATATTGGACGATAACTTGAAGGAAATACAGGGTCTTTCCCTGGTTTTAGTAAGAGACTGATATTTGCAGAGTTCATATTTGTTGGTAGTCTACCATTTTCTTTGATTTCCTGCAACATCATGTGAAAAACGGGTGCCAGAATTGTCCAGAATTCTTTGTAAAAATCTGTTGGAAAACCGTCTGGACCTGGAGCCTTATTATTGGGCATACTTATCAGGGCTTCCTGGAGTTCACCTGGCGTCAGTGGTGAATCCAGTGCCATTGCTTGGGTGTCTAATAATTTTGGAAGAGTTATGTTGTCGAGAAATTGATCAATTTTGTTTTTAGATTGGTTTATTTGTGGTGTGTATAAAGTTTTATAGAAATCCCTGAAAATTTTATTTTTTTAGGATCATGTATTGTGTTCCCAGATAAATCTTTAACAGCACAAATAGTTGTTTTTTCTTTATTGATTTTTAACTGGTTAGCAAAAAATTGTGCGGATTTGTTACCGTGTTCATAATTTTGCAGGCGAAGTCTTTGTACTAAGAATTTAGTCTTTTTATTAATAATTTCATTTAATTCTAGTTTTGTCTTGCGTATTTTGTTTAATATTTCTTGATCTTGGTGTGACATCACATAAGGATTTGATGTATATTTGTATATATTTTATTTATTGTTTACTCTATTTAATTTGTAAAATATGTGTACACACACACACACACACACACACACACACACACACACACACACACGTAGAAAAATATTTAGTATACACATCCAGAAATGCATATACTATTATATATTGTACATATATTTATTAGTTTCAGATGTAGCCATTCTTGTATTTTGCTTGTTTACATTATTGTATTTTGCACAACTCTGTTGCTTGTGAAGCTCGCACACAAGAATTTCACTCGCATGTGCTGTACCAATGTACCTGCACATGTGATGTGACAATAAAAGTGATTTGATTTGATTTGATGTTTTTCTCTAGTTCCTGAATTTTTTTGTTTTCTTCTTTCTTCTTATGTGATGAGAAAGATTATTTTACCTCTCATCACAGCTTTCCCTGCTTCCCAGAGGACAGATGCTGATGTTCTAGGAATGTCATTAAAGCCTAAATATAGAGTCCAGTCTTTTTTAAAGTATCTTCGTCTTTGAGCAGTGATGTATTAAATCTCCAGTTTTTACTTGGCGTAGTATTATTCTTTTGCATTAGTGTTAAAGATACAGGAGAATGATCGCTGACAGCTATAGGGTGAATCTCAGTGTCTGAAATGTCGTTCAGCAGTGAGCTGCCAACCAAAAAATAATCCAGACGAGAGTAGGAGTGATGGACATGTGAGAAAAAAGTATATTCCTTACTGGTGGGGTGAAGAGAGCGCCATGCATCGCAAAGACCAAAGTCGCTCATATACTGTTTGATTATATTTGTGGATTGCCAATTACGCTGAGTTCCTGCTGTATTGAGCCTATCCATGTCTTCATTTAGTCCAAGGTTGAGGTCGCCTCCAAGAACAATTGTGCAATCTAGGTGTTCGGAGAGTGTACTAAAAAAACCGTGGAAGAATGAGGGGTCATCAACATTTGGACCATATACACTTACAATACCTAGCTTTTGGTTAAGTATAGATAGTTTGACGAATAGGAATCTGCTCTCTGGATCTATAACTGTATCGAGTACTGTGAAATTAATATTTTTATGTATTAGAATTGCTACTCCCCTTTGTCTAGAATTATAACAGGCTGAGAACACATTAGGAAACTCAGGTGTTTTAAGTTTATTCAAACCTGTGACAGGCATGTGGGTTTCTTGTAATAAAACAACGTCTGCCTGTAATTTTTTAAGTTGGTTAATTATTTTTAACCTTTTTTCCCTAGAGCCAGCTCCATGCACATTCCATGTACAAATCTTAGCATGCCCATAGTTGTGTGTTTGTGGCTAATGATGTACGCTGTATGTCTCGCTTAGACGGGTGAGGAAAATGGAAACACATCTTTTTTTTTTTTTGGTGAGTAAAGAGAAGAAAATGCATGGTAAGAAGCTCCATAGGTCTGACTATGTGTGTGCATAATAATTAATATCAGCAAATGTGTGCGTGTGTCCTATATCTGTGTGCGCTGTGTGGCTGTTGTCAATGTGTTGCCTTTAAACGCATGTGTGTGCGTGATCGTGCAGAGTAAGCATGTAGAAATAGACAGTGTCGTTTGTGGATGGATAGGGAAACAGGTGATCGACGCAGTGATAGAAAAGAGAAGCAAATAAACCAAAGAGCAAGGTGCGCGACAAGAGGGAGAGAGGGAAAGAAATAAAAACGGAAACATTCCAATTAAAGCGTTGGCGGAGAGTGACGGTGACGTTATACTAAATTAGCAAACTGAAATTACATAGTTAAGCAAAAGTTAATACAAGAGAGTGTGAGTGAAGAGGATAGTGTAGCGGATTCTTATCTGGTGTGCGGTCAATACAGCCATGGAGTGATGCCGGGGTCGCGGTAGAGCTGTCCGTCCACGTAGAGCCGGTCCACGGCGATGACAGCTCGGGAGCCTTTCTGGATAAAACTACGTCTGACTGGGAAGAGGACCCTGCGTCGTTCCAGGATCTCTCTGGGGAACTGGTCGTTCACGCTGAAATCCGTTCCTTTCAGCTCTCTGCCACAACTCTTCACCTGCTCCTTCTGCTTAAAGTGGCCGAATTTGGCTACAATAGGACGTGGTCTTCCTGTCTTCGGAGCCCCTATGTGATGCACTCTATCGAACCCTATGTTTTTCACCGTGTCCTCCGGCAGCTTCAGGTGGATTTTAATGAAGCGTCTCACGGTCGTTTCCGGGTCCTCTCCGGCAGACTCTGGAATACCAGAAAACACCAGATTATCTCTCATGCTACGGGCTTGTAAATCCATAACGGTCTCTTTTATTTTTTTATTTTCTATGTTTAATTGGGTCACATTTTCGGTGAGAGATTTGACCGAGTCCCGTAGCGTGACGTTTTCCGCAGCAAGTGTTTCCACCTGCCGCTGGCTGAACTCCAGGGATTCTTTTAGAGATTTAAATTCCCGGTGTAAGATCTCCACCAGGGACAGCCTTGCATCAAAACTGGACAATCACTTATCAATTGACTCCAGGATGTCGATGATATCTTTGCTGGCAGGCGATGTTGTGCCGGGGGAGTCTGCCGGGCGATATCGCCCGTCTCAACTTTGGCCGGGGAAGACGCGCTCTGGGCCTTCTTCATCACTAAATCTTCGAAGCACCGGTCGATGTAATCTTGGAGAGCGTCTAAACTCTCCTCGTTGTCCTCCAGGGTGTTAGAGATGATAGGACAGATGTTGTTAGTTATATGACAGTTGGTTAGTTTATTTGGCAATACTGAAGCTTGAAAAAACTTTGTTAAACTCTATGCTACCATTCACTTTTTTTTTTCCCCGCCAAATCTCCGGCGTCTGACGTCACCTACAACATGGGTCGCTTACCTTTCCCCGTCACTTCCGTCACTTATCTCACCTTCCGTCACTTCCCTCCTGGACGTAGCGTTTTCAGCGGCTGAGGGCATCAGCCACTGGCAGGGAGTGTTGCTCTATTTTCACCTGTAAAGCAGGAGTGAGGTAGGCGGAGGTTTACCCTGGTGCAGGTGTGCCGCGGTCAGTGGAAGAATCCGTGAGTTTCTCTGTGAGTTTCCCATTACGTCGTAGCTACTCGGTCCTTGCTCGGAAGTTTAGGGGTTTTTTCGCTGTAAAAAGAAGTTTTCTTCCCACGCACGATGGACGCTAATGTTTTTGTCACTTTTTATGGAATCAAACTCAAAGTAAGGTCAGTACTTCCACGCTTTAAACGCTGCACACTCATACTCTCTCCCGGACTCGATATATGATCCACTGTTGATCTGCACACAGCTGTTGTCACGAACGTCGCACTCGCTTACGTCACTGTCATGAGACATTCTCGCAAAAAAAAAAATCACGGTTTTCGTAACGCAGTAACGCAGCGTTCCTACGGGAAAGTAACTGTAATCTAATTACCGTTTTTGCAATTGTAATCCCTTACTTTACTCGTTACTTGAAAAAAGTAATCGGATTACAGTAACGCATTACAAGTAACGCAGAACAACCTCCAGATCAACACTAGCAAAAACAAGGAGCTGGTGGTAGACTTCCACAGGCACAAACATCCTCCACTGCAACCACTGGACATCCAAGGTATGGACATTGAGACTGTGGACAGCTACAGGTACCTTGGTGTTCATCTGAACAATAGACTGGACTGGACTCATAATTCAGACGCCCTCTACAGGACAGGGCAGAGCAGGCTGTACCTGCTGTGGAGACTCAGGTCGTTTGGAGTGGAGGGCCCACTCCTGAAGACCTTCTATGACTCTGTGGCGGCCTCAGCCATCTTTTACGGTGTGGTCTGCTGGGGCAGCAGCATCTCTGCCGGGGACTGTCATCCCTGTTGGACAACATCTCCCACCCCATGCAGCAGACTCTGACAGCACTGAGCAGCTCCTTCAGTGGGAGACTGCGGCACCCACAGTGTGGGACGGAGAGATTTCACAGGTCTTTCCTCCCCACTGCTGACAGACTCCACAACAAACTGTCAGGGCTCTGTGTGCGGGGAGGTGGAGATGTGGATCCAAGGACTCTGAGACGGAAATATAACTGAAAACCACAGCTTTATTGCTGGCACCAACAAAACAGAAACCAAACATGAAAACACTAACTGGAACACACAGGCAGGATCTGAGGGTACGACGTGACACTGGGTTGAGGACAACACAGGGCTAATATACACAGGGTGGTAATCAGGGAATGGGTAACAGAAGGGAGACACAGCTGGGGGAGATCAGGGCTAATGAGACGGGGGAGCTAAGCTGCACACACTAACATAAGACAAAGACTTTCACAATGAGACAGGAAACAAGAAACCACTAAACAAAGATGCAGACATGACACAGAGACAGACTAGACACTGAACAGAAACTGCAATACACATGAGAACGCAAAACCTAAGAACTGACACCTCACCAAGAATAACTGAAACAGATCTATAATGATAATAATAAGAAACTCAAAATGCTGACCCAGAACCGTGACACAAACACACACATCCAAAACACAATGATAACTTTCATCCTGTCTCTGCATGTTATTCTATCTTATCTTATTCTAGTCTATTGTTTTTTCTTTTTTTCTTCATTTTTACTGCTCTTGTACTTTCTACCATGACCAGATAAAGGTTTATCTTATCTTATCTTATAAAGTTAAAAGATTAAAACTAATAAAACAAGTTTTAAAAAGAGCCTTTTTTATTTGATTCAATTTCATATGATGGATTAGGCAGAAAAAATAGAATTGGCCTGAAAGGTCTGTTGCTTTATCACGTATTCAGGTTGTGTATCATGTTTTTAAAAAGTAACCAAGTAATAAAGTAACCAATTAGTTTTGAAAATAAGTAATCAGTAATGTAACGGGATTAAGTGCAATAATCCTTTCTGTCATCGTTGTATTTTTACTCAGTTGTATATAGCATTTGTATTTGTATTCTATTTTTATCTTATTGTATATTTATTTTATTTTATTCTACTGTATATAGTATTTTATTTTATTCTATTCTGTACAGTTGTGTACTGTATTTATTCTTATTGTATCCTAATTTTTGCCTCATAACTTTTGCACTGTCCACTTCCTGTTGTGACAAAACAAATTTCCCACGTGTGGGACTAATAAAGGTTATCTTATCTTATCTTACTTTCTTGAAGAAGTAATCTGTAATAAGTAACTAATTACTGTTTTCAAGTAACTTGACCAACACTACTCACCAGTTAGTTAAACTTCAGGAATGTCTGAAAGACACACAAATGATGATCTCTAATTCCCTGCTTTGTTTGGGAAAATACTGAGGTCACTCTACTCTGTAAAAATCTTAGAAACATGGTGTTCATGCTTTTGCTAAAAGTAAATCATCTTTACTCTTAATCAAAGATAAAAATCCAAGTATAAGTTTCATTAATATGTATGTGTGTGTGTGTGTGTGTGTGTGTGTGTGTGTGTGTGTGTGTGTGTGTGTGCTTCTGTGCCGTCTGTACCAGAGAATGTGTGCAAACATGGCAAACAGCCCAGATCCTGTGAGGGTTCCTCAGACATACGAGGGGTGGACATCAGAGGCAGTTAGAACTCCTCACCCAGCAGCTCCATCTGCACTGCCTACTGGTAAAACTCAGCATCAGGAACTGGACTTTGCAAACAGAGAGTCAATCCATACTTCATGTATTGGGGTGCTGGTTTCACAGACTAACAGAAGGTAAACTGTAAGAAATCTTGGAGTCATTTTGGACCAGTATAATTTCTTTAATGAGCATATTAAACAAGGACTGCTTTCTTGCATGTGTGAAATATAACTGTTAAATTAAAACAAAAAAAAACCTCAGAGTGATACTACAAATTGACTTGATTTGCACTGGTTGCATTTCTTAACATTTAAGCTGGACTATTGTAATTCATTATTATCAAGTTGTCCTTTCAGCTGATCCAAAATGCTGCAGCAAGAGTCCTGACAGGGACTAGAAAGAGAGCAGAATTCTCCTGTATTGCTTCCCTTCATTGGCTCCCTGTTAAATCCAGAATTCAAAATCCTGCTCCTGTCATGGTCCTGAGTCTGACGACTCTTTATGCTTTTGTTTATCCTGAGTATGTATTCTGTTATGATTTGCCATTTCTTAGGTTTCTGTTCTGTGCCTGCCCTGGTCCCACTTCTGTCTATGGTGTCACACTGTCTGTGTGTGAATCTGTCTGTTCAGTTCAGTGTCTTGTCTGGTTCTCTGTGTCCGAGTTTCCTGTTTTATTCTGAAGGTCTCTGTCTCATGTGAGTGTGTCCAGTTTCCGTTTCCTCTGTCCCGTCAGCTCTGATTCCTCCCAGCTGTGTTGCCCTCCTGTCTCTCATCCCCTGATTACTGCTGTGTGTATTTAGGCCCTGTGTGTTCTCCTGCTGGTTGTTGGTTCTGCGTCTCTCTGCCTCACACACCGTTTCGTATGTTCTCAGGTTTGTTATTTAGTTTTCCCGGTTTAGGTTTCTTTAGTCATTTGTCATTCCTCACTCCTCACTGCCTGTTCCATCACCCTATTACTTGCAAATAAACGTCACTTGCATCAGTCAACTGCCTGCGTTTTGGGTCCTTTTCCCTCCAACACCACACGGCTCGCCTCGACAGCGTGACAGCTCCTCACATACATCTCATCTTATCTTAATGACCTCGTAGTACCATATCACCCTATTAGAGCACTTCGCTCTCGCTCTGCAGGCCTACTTGTTGTTCCTAGAGTATTTAAAAGTAGAATGGGAGGCAGAGCCTTCAGTTTTCAGGCCCCTCTTCTGTGGAACCAGCTTCCAGTTTGGTTTCAGCAGACAGACACTGTATTGTAGGTCTACCTTACAATATAAAGCGCTTTGAGGCGACTGTTGTTGTGATAAGATAAGATAAGATAAGATAAGATTTGGCACTATATGAAAAAAACTGAATCGAAGTATACAGAACACATGTAGACAGGTTGGTCATAGGTTGGTCCCATCCACTCTCACACACTCTCAAGAGGATAAGGACCTGGTCCAGTGTTCCACAACCAGGACAAAAAAGATCTTGCTCTGACCGGACCTAACATTGGAGACTTAGGTCCAAAATTCAGTGTTCTGCTGACCCGTCCATCCACCTTAAACTTCTTGCAATACGTTCCTCATACACTCAACAAAAATATAAACGCAACACCTTTGTTACTGCTCCCATTCCCCATGGGATGGACGTAGAGACCTAAAATTCATTCCAGATACACAATATAACCATCCCTCCCAAACAGTGGTCACAAATCAGTCCAAATGTGTGGTAGTGGGCACATCTGCTATATTGAGATAATCCATCCCACCTCATCAGGATGCTGATCTGACATCATGAGTAGTGCACAGGTGTACCTCAGACTGCCCACAACAAAAGGCCACCCTGGAATGTGCAGTTTTTTGCGCTATTGGGGGTCTGGGGACCCAGAACCGGTCAGTATCTGGTGTGACCACCATTTGCCTCATGCAGTGCAACACATCGTCGCATGGAGTCTATCAGATTGTCAATTGTGGCCTGTGGAATGTTGGTCCACTCCACTTCAATGGCTGTGCGAGGTTGTTGGATATTCGTGGGAACTGGTACACGCTGTCGTATACGCCGGTCAAGCACATCCCGAACATGCTCAATGGGTGACATGTCCGGTGAGTATGCTGGCCATGCAAGAACTGGGACATTCTCAGCTGCCATCTGCCCTGAACAATGTGAACCATGATTCATCCGTGAAGCGCACACCTCTCCAACGTGCCAGACGCCATCGAATGTGAGCATTTGCCCACACAAGTCTGTTACGGCGACGAGCTGGAGTCAGGTCAAGACCCCGATGAGGACGACGGGCATGCAGTTGAGCGTCCCTGAGACGGTTTCTGACAGTTTGTGCAGAAATTGTTTGGTTGTGCAAACCAATTGTTCCAGCAGCTGTCTGGGTGGCTGGTCTCAGACGATCTTGGAGGTGAACCTGCTGGATGTGGAGGTCCTGGGCTGGTGTGGTTACACGAGGTCTGCGGCTGTGAGGCCGGTTGGATGTGCTGCCATATTCTCTGAAACGCCTGTGGAGACGGCTTATGGTTGAGAAATGAACATTCAATGCACGGGCGACAGATCTGGTTGACATTCCTGCTGTCAGCATGCCAATTGCACGCTCCCTCATTGCTTGTGGCATCTGTGGCATTTTGCTGTGAGACAAAACTGCACATTCCAGGGTGGCCTTTTGTTGTGGGCAGTCTGAGGTACACCTGTGCACTACTCATGATGTCAGATCAGCATCCTGATGTGGCACACCTGTGAGGTGGGATGGATTATCTCAATATAGCAGATGTGCCCACTACCACACATTTGGACTGATTTGTGACCACTGTTTGGGAGGGATGGTTATATTGTGTATCTGGAATGAATTTTAGGTCTCTACGTCATCCCATGGGGAATGGGAGCAGTAACAAAGGTGTTGCGTTTATATTTTTGTTGAGTGTATTTAAAGACCAGAGATATAGCTTAAGAGTCTGTGTGTCACACCCATGTCGCTCTCAGCCTCTTTTCCAAAGTGAAGGCTTCGCAGATGGTCAAGTAACATAGCACAGGAAACCTCTTTTACACTGTTTGGTTCTGAAACTTGATTTTGGTGTGTTTCAGTATATGATTCATGTGGACAACCAAAACATTTAGTGACGTTTTTGTTTTATACTTAAACCTAATGACTGTGACGATTCATTTTTTCGTATTTGCTTCATCACCTCACTTAAGTCGAGTGTGGCTAACATACACAAACATTTGAAAAAATCTTTTTCTGTCTGTACGTAGATAGCTGTAGCTAGGTGTTATCATTATCTGTGCTCACATGTTGGTCCAGTTATTTTGGGCCAATAAACACCTGTGAAAAATTCATTAGTAGCACCAGTATTATTTACGGCTTGAGTTAAACATCTGACAGAAGCTTACATCTCTTGATTTCAGCTATATCAAGCTTCATGCCACAACTAGGTCTGCGCCAGTGGAAATGCTTTTTGACCCACTTAAGTTCAATAATTTAATTTAATTGTTTGACAGCACTAATATTATTATATATGTATACTTACCTATTAGTATATGGGTTGTTAAAAAGTTGTATTTCACAGGAGAGAACCTGTGCTGACAGACTGAAGAAGACTATTCAAACTCTCTTTGGATTTAAGCATTTAACATTCTTTGAGTTATGTTGTTTAGATGTCAGTTACAGGCTTAAATATAAAGTTGAAAAAAAGTAATTGCAACCAAGCTATTGATCAAGTAATTGTGATTAATCGAGATTTTTTTTTATCTATTGACAGCACTACTAATAATATGTTTTGGGGTTAGGGTTAGACCCCAGCCTGATTGTTCGGTAGAATTTCTAATAAAAAAAATCCAATTTTCATCCTGCAGACATTAAACATGTTATTTATATTAAAAAGGGAAATCACGTGATCACTAGTGACTACTGATGATTATACACACACCACATGGGTGAAGTAATCGTCTGACCTCCCTGAAGTGCACCGTGAACAAGTGTCTGTGCTCCCTAAACCCATTTTAAACATTATCCTTTGTGTTGGGGGTGAATTGATTTATACTGTGTATGTTTGCATTTTTGGTCATGGAGAAAATGTTATTGGGAGTATTGGGAGTTATTGGGAGCACTCCAGGTCATTTTCCCATTTGAGTGTTGGTAGCGCGATAGATACATCAGTGTTGGAAATTACTTTGCATAGTTTGGAGGTTATTCTTCTGGGGTGAGTGATTTTCATTATTTCTTCAGCTAATCTGGAGGGAAGCAGTGGATTAATTGTTTTCTTGGATTGGATTTAATCTTTCCGCCAGCTTCCACCTTGGGAGCGCTGTCTCCTTGAGCTGGCCTTTTCTTTTGCAGCAGTCAGTGAAAACAAAGTGTTTTCGCCTTTCGTGCGATTGTGTCGTTTTACATGTTGGTTGCCTTTCAGTCATTTTGATTTTGGGGAACATTTTCTTCAATCCCATCATCATCATCATCCATGAAGTTCTACGGTGTAATAGCATTTCTGTTAGGACTACAACCTATTCTCCTGGCAATTCTCGCTCCAGCTTCAAGCTCAGTGCTGTGCAATTGCAAGAGCTTGATTTACACTTTTCACATATACAAGTCTGTACCATCTGTAAGCTCTGGTGAGCGCAAACAGCATGTAAATCTCTCGCTCAGCTGGGAGCGCTGTCTCTGTTGTCCTCTGTTTATGCTAGATGAAATCGCTCCCTGGGCCACTCTTGCTTCCCCAGGCTTCAAATGCATCTTTTAACTTGTGCGCAAGGATTCAAGAATCTCTGAGGTAAAGCCAAATTCAGTTGTCTCTCAATGTCAGCTGAAAATAACAGGATGTCAAAAAAATAAATGAATCTGAAATCCTCTGATTGTCGGCACATGTCTGCACCTCTCATTCTCCCCTTTGGCTGAATGGGGGGATAAAAGCTTAAGTGACCTTCTTCTGATAGGTTAAAAAACTATAGTAATAGCCTTAAATGCTTTGCAATCTTCTTGGATTGACACAGAGATGGTGATCCACTGCTTCCACAGCTTCCTTAAGTAAGCCAAGAAGCGCTCGCAGCATAAATACTAACATTCAAGTTCATCTTCCATCAACTGCATCTCAACACTGCATGCAGAAGGTGAGGAGATATTTCTCACCTTAGGCAGTAGACCATATGTTCTGTGCAACCAACCTATATGGAGGCGGAGGAAGGGGGGGGGGGGGGGGTCATCTCAAGTCATTTTATTCACCAAAAAACCCCAAAACAAAAACGGCATGTATATGCAACCATTTGCTCATAGTTCACTCTTGGGGAAATCTGCTCCAAAGCTGCTCCACCAAACATTGATCTCTAGTTGCGCTGCAATAGCTTATCAGCATTAGGGTGTTTAGGTTTTCATTTCCAAATGATATTCATCTGTGTAAGTTGTAGTAGAAGTGTACTTTCAGATTTCAGCTAAGGGGCTCAGTGACTTATTGGCTGGGCCTGGATGGCGAGGCTCATCCATACCCCAACACTGCTTTAGCAAGGTGGTGCATTCAGCGTGGCTTGCACATATCTGCATGAGTATGGAAGTCTATTCAGTCCACCATATTGAGTCTTTTATTTTTAATCTGTTTTTATTCCATAGTTAATTAATCCCCCTTCCTAGCCTTTTGACAACCACTACGCTTGGTGCCATCAGACACCAGCAAAGAGAAAAGCAAGCTAGTGACTCATACTCACGCTCCCTGTCTGAAGCTTCCCCAGCCTCCTCTCATAGCATCAGTTTCTCTTATTAAGCCTTTTGCATTGTATAGCTATCAGTCATGTATTGATTGTTATCCTGTGTAAGGACAGCAGAACTATTTCCATGATTATTCTGAGCAGATTATTAAGAAACCGTGATGTGGCTAAAAGGGGGATTTTATGTCTTTAAGAGATTATTTGGGGATATTACAATAAAATGATGTTAGAAAACTTATCCTACAATGCTACTATATATGGTTGGGATTAGGGGAAAGTGATGGCGATGACTCAGCATTAGACAGTGTGACTGACGTAACACAGGAATGTAAAAATCCACCAGTGTGACTTCTCACTTACTGACTTAGGAACAGACTGTATTAACAATGAACAGCATATTAAGCGCTGCATGCATTAGCAATAACATTTGGTACAGATGTAAAATAACAACAGAACCTCGTCCAGTACAAACTCAGTTTGAAGCATTGCAGTGTTTTACGGGTAGAAAAGCAAAACGATGCATTCCTGCCAACAGCTTAGACCAAAGCAGCAGCTACCATTCAAACCAAGTCAAAGGTTCTGAGTATATCAACAACAAAATAATAAAAAAACAGCAGTTTTCAGCACGTGACGTGTATGTTTGATCTTAACTCTCGAGCTGTAGATAAAAATGTACATGACAGCGGCCACATGTTTCCTGTAAAGTGTGGTGGAGCAGAATCGTTACATAAGAGCTGATAACGGGGTTACAGTGAGGACAGTTTACAACACTGCTGATAACTTTGGTGATCGGTCATCCATCCCTGCTGCTCTGGCCTTTTCATCTCAGCCTATCAGCACAAGAGACACTGAGAGTAAACCCGAGAAACACAAACACAAGTATTTTTACATTCCTGTCAAAACGATTCAAAGAAAAAACAAAAAAAACATCAACAAAGAATTAAATACAATCAAATTTCAATTCCCTGAAATGAAACAAGACATCAAACAGTATAATAATCATCTAGACACGTGAGACAAGCACAGAGACAGTAGCTGGAAACAACAGTTAGCAGTTCTTTAGAGCCTCGGGTTTATGCTGTGTTCACACTGTGAGCAACAAGAGAAGCACTTTGTGATTCAAACAGGAGACGCAGGTGAAAGAGCTGGATTCTGTCTCTAATTCGCCACCTGGCAGGTTTAGCAGAACGCTTGACCATCAGCCTCTCTGGTATTTCGTCACACGTTCAGTTGGTAAAGTGACAAATGCTCTAACATCACCTGTAGACTCAGTAAGCAACCTGCCCTCAGTGTGAACACGCAGACCTCCACCACGTTGACTCTATTATTACATTTACACCTGAAGTCCTGCCAACTACAGTTTCAAGGACACATGTGTCAGCCACATGTGTCCCAGTAAGGCATGGTTTATACTGAGAGCAGTGCACAAACATAATACCTCCTGCAGACATTTTACAAAGATCCTTGTCATTATTAAAAGCGAATCCCCGTGTTTCCCACCCCCGGACCCACACCCACCTATCCATAAAGGAGAGCATTAGTTTCAAGCCACCCATAAGAAAAAGTTCCGACTGGCCGAGATCACAGGCCTGACACCACCGCAGAAATGAGCAGAGCCAAGCCTGAGAGGAGGTGGGCATGGGGACAGGGCAGTGTGGAGGAGGCATCCTTCTGCACCATCATACCAGTCCCTACAACACAGAGAGCACATGGACAGCTCAGCGTACATGTGGCTATAGCTCTGACTTGAAACAGCATTACTATCACAGCTATGGAAGCCTAGACGACAACAAGAAACGTGCACAAATAAAAACATCTCCTGGCTTGACCTTCATTTATAACCAGCATGCACTAAACGGCTAACATTTAAAGCCATAAATGTTTATGATCAACATTATAAATATCCTTATCAAACCATATCTCGGAGATAACATGGCCTTGGATAAATGCAGGTTCCAGGGGTCGTTTTTCTTCTGCATAACTATTTATCGATAAGAGCGTACGTGCATGGAATCAAAGTGCTGCAAACAGGTAAAAAGGTGAATAGAGTTTGTATAACGGCTTTTCACTGGTCCCTGAGAGTGCACAGTAAACATGTTTCTATACACAGTCCCCAAAGTTAACAGGCTTCAAATGAGCTGGACAGCTGACCAATAACCACATTCAAGTGAGGCCTGCTCATTTTTTCACTGTCATCGTGAATATAAGTGAAGGACCCAATCACGAGGCTGGAAAAGCTATGAAAACTTTCCAAATCGACCTCAACCTTAAAAAAAGCAGAGCAGCGTGAAAAGGCCTGCAAGACCACAGAGGACTGAAGTGACAGCTAAAACAAGTCTTTGAGGAGGGGAGTGTATCACTGAGAGGCTCTGGAATCACTGCCTTCACCAATGGAAATACAGGGGCACAAAATCCATGTGGCTGGTTTCCCTCAAGAAGACTAGAGCAGACTCTGTCATAGCTAACAGAGTCTGTACAGTTTAGAAACCTTTAGACTGCGTGGAGACGATGCTGCAGCAGAGGCCTGTGTTGGAAACCACGAAGCAAATCTGGCCTAATGTAACACAGCCAGGGAGCAAAAAGTGTTTTCCTTTCATTATTTGCACTATTTTTTAACTAATGAACTATTAAACCGGAGAAATATATGGTTTGTGCTTCCTGATTTGTCACCTGAATCCCGGGACACAATAATCTCGTGTGCTGGCCCGTCCCCGCCCTCGCCCCATGACCAAATCTCCAACACAATGTAAGCCTTGTCTTTGGGCAGCGGCAGGCTCACTGACGTCTTCGTCTTGTCCAGAAACTTCAAAGCTGCCTGGTCCTCGTGCTTGTACAGAACCTGGAGACAGAACAAAGTCTTTTTACAGTGTTTATCTGTTGATTTGATAAAGTTATCTTTGGGTGATTATAACATGACACAAGCTTATAAACAAGATCTTTGACTTTGTTTTACAGCCAGTTTATTGGTTCACATAATTCCACGATGAGGTGAGCTGTTTCACGATGAACCTTACCGAGCATGAGCGCTGCAGCAGAAAGAAAGCAGTTAATCCAACACACCTGTATGTGCTCAGAATACAGACATGACAATCCTCGAGTCCCTGAATGCTGGAGGAAAAAGAAGGATTTTCCCCAGGATAACATTTTTATATTCCCAAAGCCAAATCACAGCACTGCTAACTGTCCAGCTGTGAGCTCTGATCGCAGGCTTGCTCTTTTCTTATGATCGACTGTTACAAACTTTCTTTTAAGTCACAAGTACTGTAAACCATGCTACATGCAAGTGGCTTTAAGTTCCGACCGTAAATACAGATTCAAATGTATAAAGCATATCAACCACCTCCTGCCCACAGAGTGACAGAACACGTTGGACCATTACAAATGAACAAAAGCTGCAGTTTAAAATAAGCACAGATCAAATGTCCTTGGGCCACGTTGGAGACATGCTCAGACTAATGGGCTTTCCTGCACTTGGTCAAGCAGCCAGTGTAGACCATCCTGCTGACTGGTATCCCAATCCCACTACAAGTCTTTTATTATTGTTAATAAGCATGCAGGTGGGTGACAGGTATCAACGTGTACTCCATATGAATATTAGGAGAAGATAACAACGTTCTCAGGGTCACAACCATTTAAGATTTTCCAGGGGAAACTCCAAAATGTGAGAAGCTGATGATGCTTCAGCATGCATGCACAGAGAGTGCTCAGGACTGAATAAGACCAAATAAACTGATCAGGAAGGCTGGCTCTGTGATTGGCTGCACGCTGCAAACACCTGCAGATGTGACGCTGCTGGTACAGGGTGGTGAAAGTGTATCACAGCTAATCTCGACCACCATCTGCATCACCGGACAGGCAGCAGCTTACTTCTGTAACAGCCTGGCCCAGCTCTTATGCATTAAGACTATGCAACGCGCTTGCCTAGCAAACACTCGGATTATTTCTCCACATGTGGGATCAATAACATAAATCGTATTTAGATCCAGGACTCACTTTGTAGCCCAGTATGGCTGACTCGTTGTGCATGGCTGTCACTTGGTCCCATCTCACCGTGACCCGCGAGCCGTGAGCCTTCCACGACACGCTGCCCGGAGGACGATTGGGAGCTGAGAAGGAAAAAGCACATTTCAAAAGAATCGAGCTCATCCCTTTCAGTAGAAATGATGCATCCTGAGTAACAGCAGCCATTTTCATGTGTATCACTGTGAGGGTATTGACCCTGTATAACAAAGTCACACCAGACAGAGTGGTGATTAGAAGAGCACAGACTGCTGGACGCAGCTTTACAGCTGCTCCATGAATGCAGCTTCCAAAGGGAACATTTGCATCTGAAGTGATTAAAGCTTCAGATCTGCTTTAACTTTAGTAAGCAGAGTAAACTCTCCTATAAAAGCACGTGGTTGACTCAGTCAGCAGAAGCAAAGCAGGATGGTTTCCTGTCGGGCATCACTGTGCTGGGGCCTGCTCGCCTCCAGGACAGAAACATTGAATTAATCTGATTTTAATGAGCTGTCATTCAAAATAAGTCCTGAGTCACTTACATGTAATGAATATTGAAGATATAAAATATGACATTTATGATTAAATTACAAGAAATAAATGTGTTCATGACATTCTCATTATCTGAGATGTATTATCGTGAAGAGCAAACACCAACGAGCAGCCAGCTGGATGTTACACCTGCATAATTTAAACGCAGTCGTCTGAAAGGTTCGTGTGTCCTTTGCACGGGTGTGAGAGCAGACGTCTCTGTGAGTGAGTTGTCTTTGCTTTATGTTACGTGCTCTGTGCTGTCATCTTTCTAACAGAGAGCGCTGCACCCGTACGTGGTTTCCTGGTGGTGACGGCGGTGCGTGGCGAGGGCGGTCCTGTGCCGGCACTGTTGTATGCCAGAACAGCGACGTGGTATCGAGTGCTGGGTCGAAGTCCGGACACCCTGGCTGTCGGCTCCAGGCCCGCCGTCCTCACGCGGTCCGCTGCTGCTTCTCTTTCGTGCTGCCGCCAGTACCGGATCTGTTAACGCACAAAGACACATCACTACAGACCTTTCACTCGTCTTTCTTCAGCTTATACATTTATACTCTTTTTAAAGCGTCCTTGGGTTTCTTCAAAGGTATTATTATTATTATTAATGTTGTCTTATAAACTCCATGTGAACAGTACTCAGAGCCTTCACTTTCAGACACACATGCTGTCCACAGCACATGACAAAGTTTGAAATAACACAAGGTTTTACATGATACAAAGCCATCAGACTGCTGTCATTTTCTATTATTTCCTCCACATATATGTTCCTGCTGTTTTTAAGCTCGTAGTTTGATATAAATTGATGATACATGGCTGCACCCTGTGGATGAGCATTCACTCTTTAATGAGCACACATACTGTGAGTATGCATGCATTGTGCTACTGCTCCAGCTATCTGTGTGCTATCAATATGTCAGGTTATTTAGCTTCCTTTCCTTTGACATTTTCCTGGTCTGTTATATTCTGAACATTATTTACTGAAACGTTTTCCTTACTGTGGTCATTTAGGCCGTGCGTGTCCCATACACACAGTTATCACCTAAGAGACCAGCTTTTTGTGACTGCACGATATGTTTTCTCAGTTGTCCACATATTTGTGATAGTTACAGGCTATGCTGCTTTACAGGGATGAAGTCACTGAGTTCGTCACCTCGTATCCTCTCAGGATGCCATTGGTGCTGAGCTGCTGCACAGGCTCCCAGGAAACCTGGATCTCAAAGGCGGACAGTGCCGTGGCATTGATGCTGGAAGGTCCCACGGTTGGCTCTGTGAGGAGTCAGCCAGAGTGTAAAAGGTTAGCAATGTGCAGTATGTGCACTGTCTCACATAATTATATACTCTTACAGTGTTGTCCACTTTTCTGCTGCAGCTTTGCTGACCATGTTCTTACTGTGCTTGATTAACCAGCCCATATGTATCAGGCTTTTCATTACATGGACTACTACCATCAGTCAAGTTGTAAGTGAGCTGACTGTGACCCTTTCTAAAACTATGGCTGCCCTCTAGTGGTTACAGAAAAGACTGCAGGTGGAGTTACATTAGAAATCTTCTTGTGATCTTCAGAAACACTGGAAACTGATCCCTGCCCCGTGCTCTCACAGCCTTCCATCGTGCATGGATCTGAAATGTTGTTTGTCTCATGTCTCTAAGTATAAGAATGGTGTATGGACCTGCAAGTGAAGTAGGAGCTGACTGTACACACCACTGTGTCTTGTCTTAATTAAGTACACAGATGTGTAAACTTGCTAACGACATATAGAACCAATTGAGCTTATATAGATTATGTATTGTAGACGTGCAGGTTGGGAGCTTCAGCTAATGTCCTCATTAAACATTCAGGTGAGACTTCCAGTATCTAGAGTTTATTCAGAAACACTGAGTGTCAGCTCTGCAAACAGAGGCAGGACCGCGGCTGGAACAAGACTGCAGTAATAATGAGAAAGTCTTTGCAGCTGAGTTAAAGAGGCATGGGTGCACTCCCACAGTTTGAGACCTCTTTAGGCTAGACTTCAGTCAGCCATGAACAGCTACAGAAGCTGTTCATGGCGGTGGTTTCAGTTCCAGCTCTGTACACTCGAGTTAGCGCGTCTGCGTTTCTGTATTCCTGCTCCACAAACTCAGACATGAGGAGGAGAATGGATGGATGCTTTCTTGATACCAGGTTCTTTCTGTTTCTTGTCCTCTGCGTCTCCTGTGCAAATCAGTCTTGTCTCTGTGTTCTTTTACCTGTCTGAGTAATCACCTGGTGTATTTCACCTCCCTAACTACCTCGTGTGTGTTTTAAGTCCAACATGCTAAGATGCTGCTGCTGGTAAACTGGACGTTCACTTCAGAGTGCTCTGGTAGAGTAGAAACCAGTACATTCAGCTTTGAATACCAACCTGCTGTTGACTGAATGTCACACAGTATCTGAGCAGTGTTCAAACCTCATATCTACAGCTGGGATGTGGTGGGATGGTGGACTGGTTCCATGATAGAAGCAGATTACACTGGAAACAGGAACCGTGGCACACTTCTCATGTGGTCCCACAAACGTGTTTAGTAAGAAACAGTTTCTTGGTTCATTCATGTCATTTAAACAGAACGCTGTGCAGGTGAGCTCAGAGTCACTGAGTCAGTTCAACGTTTACAGTGAACCAGTCGACATCTTCGTGTGCACAAGCACATCCACCACAAACTACTTCTGTACAAAGCAGTGATGCGATCAGAGCAGTTCGGACGGACACTGGGACATCTGCCACAATGATCACACCGTGGTGGAAGTAGCTGAACGTCAGCGGTACTCACCTTCCTCTGCAGAGTGCACCACAGCCACCTGGCTAAACGGGCCTTCTCCTTTGCGGTTATAAGCTTTGATCTTCACTTCAAAGGGAGTGTACGCTGCCAGACTGCTGTTGTAGTAAACATGTCGAGAGGACTCTACACGTGGAACTCGCACCTCTGTCCATGATGATGTGTCCTTCTTTCTGAACCCCAAGATGTACCCGAAGCCGTCACCGTTCTGGTATTCTCTGGCCATGGGCTGGAGACAAAATCAGACATCCTCACACACCAAGTCTGAACCCAGCTGTCCCAGTAACACCATCATGATCACAGTGATACCACAGTATCTCCAGTACTGATCATGGTTAACTGCTCGTGTTTCTGTCTTTCTGTCTAATTGAATCTCTGTAAGTGTCTTATACTGTTTCCTACTTGTAATCGGAATACCACCGTTTTGGGTCTGGCCCAAGAGTGGACGATTAACACCTCGGTCTCATTAACACTGCCTCTAAAATCACAGTATCTGTTTGTACTGGAACACCCGACAATAACCTGGCCCATAACACTAGAATGAAACAGTAACAACTAACCTGATACTAGATTACATTTTATGAATGAAACGAAAAGAAAATGACTATTTGTTAACGAATGAATGAAAAACTTTGAAAACATATGAACCTAAATTCAGCTCTGTTTGGAAAATAGAGAAAACCCATTTGGCCTTTCCACTCACCGTCCATGTAACGATGAGCTCATCACGGTCTCCTCCACCACCTCCCAGTCCACTCGGGGCCACAGTGGGAGCTGAGGGCCAACAGGACAAAGACACAAGATGAACCACGAGTGTGGATCAATGTACCAAAGTGCCTTTGAAAACTGGAAAGTACTGCTTTCAAGAGACAGTGACACACCAAATCTTTTTTAGTATTTATATACTCTCAGAAAAAATAGAGTACAGCATCAAATCAATGAAACTTCCTGCTCAGGAGAGTGGGTTGTTAATCAGTTTCATATGCGTCAGTGTTAATGAAATGAATGGTGCTGTACACGGGCATATATACTGCCTGTGACACTGTTTAACGTGAGCGGTTTGATGGTCCGGGGAGGAGGATGCACAGACCTCTACAGTGCAACGGCTCAATCCTTGGACCTGCTGTCAGACCCTACGCTGGCTCCTCCTGGTGCATGAGGATGTGAGAGCTTGCAGGCACTTCCTGGATGATGAAGGAATTGATCCAATGAACTTGCCTCCAAGCTCACCACACCTCAATCCAACACAACATCTTTAGCACATGTTTCTGTACCTAAGAGTTTCCAGCCTGAGCTCAGCGATGGTCCAGACCTGGGAGCAGATGATCAGGACACCATCAGGCATTTGGAATATGTCCGGATTAGCATACACACAGCACATGGAAGCCATATAAACTACTATCATTTTGAGTTAGATGGCATTTTGGCTTTCCACGTCATTTTTTCAATTCCAGGTTGTCTTTGAATTTAGCTCTCTGTCTTGGGTTGGGGGGGGCGGGTGTCTCTGGCTCCGCTGCAGTGGAGGGGTGGTGCCAGGGCAGCTGCTGCCACTCAGTAATCAGATTCTCCCTTTTTTCAGTGACGTTGGGGCTGGAGTGGACCGCAGAGTGTGGAGTGGAGACTGAAACGCTGACTGCCCCGACGTCAGAGTGACGGAAAGGAAAAGTACGTGGGGTGCGTTCATTTCACACAAATGATGTAACACCAGATCTCAGTCCGACAGAGGTCCTCTGGGATGTGACAGGAGCTGACAAATCAACTGCAAGATGCTACGATATCAGTACGGGCCAGAGGAACCATGGTGAACCTGTGCCAGAAAGAACTAAGGCAGCTCCGAACCAGCTGGTTCTGATGTAAACATCTGGTTCATGAACAGCTGTCCAAACTACCTCAAATGTGCAACTTACCTGCTTGCAGTGTCCGAACGATGTGGGAAGGCATGCTAGGCTCTCCACTGCCCAAGATGTTGCTGGCGATAACCTGGAATTCATAATCCGTCCAGGGAATCAATCCTGTCACACGAGCTGACTCTGCGTTTCCTTCAATGTTCACTGGATCTGGTGCACAGTGACACGTTTATTTCAATCAAAAACACTGATAGGAAAGTTTTACTGACCAACACTGTGCTAATGTATGAACACAGACACACCCAGTTCACTTTAATAACAACCCGACCCGATGAGTGTGTGAGTATACTGATACTAATGCTGTACAGGTTTCATGTATGCGCTTCCATCAGAAGCGTGTTAAAGAAGTCTGACATGCAGACGGACAGCAACATGTTTGAATCGCCACCATCTTCACTCGTCCTGTACGTCCGTCTGAGTTTCATCGTCAGCATTATTCCCTGTTTCACAGTGTGAGTCTGCCCTCAGCTCTGCTGCAGGTTTCCTCGCTGTTGTCACGGAGGGCTTGCTAACAGGGGCTCATCTGTTTGTTGGGGTTTTTCTCTGGGTCTTTACCTTCAAATATAAAGTGTCTGTATGTGACTGTACGCATGTGATTCAGGGCTGTATACATTTAATTCCAACAGTTTTTAGTTCCAGTAAAAACTGTCCTGACAAACATCTCAGTGTGTTATCTACAAGACCTGATAAATGACAAATACAGAAGAGAAAACAGAGTTATTTATAACAATGTTGGAGAGGCTGGAGTGTGTGCTACTGACTGACTGAGTCTCTGAGCAGGGATGTGATGAAAAAGCTGAGAACACCAACATCAGCCTGACATCTCAGAACAATCGATAAAAACTCCGTGAGAATGAAATCCTTTTGCTGCATTCTTGTTATCATTGTATTGTGGGTTGTGTTATTACTGTGGTTTTGTTATTACTAGAAGCACAACAAGAATACTCCTTTTGTTCAGGTGTATGGTTAAAGACACACACACCTGTCCTCATCTTCCTCCACTCAGACGACAGAGGAGAGCGGCCCATGATGACGTATTTGCCGATAGGACTGTGGTTATCGTAACCACGGCTCCACCTGAGTTCCACTGATGTCTCAGCCACGTTCTTCACCAACAAACCTCCAGGAGGTCCTGGGGGTCCTGTTCAAACCAGAGACAAGTTTAAACATATGACACAATCTCCACATCGACAGAGTAAAGCAGTAAAGGTTGGTTTACCATAACACACGTCACACAATGTCAGATGTCTGCCTACTGCTACGTAGATGCCAAATCCTTACTTTAACACCAGGAGGCGCTATGCTAACTCCAGACTTATTACACCTGTATAGGTTGAGCTACTCCCCAGTAAAACCTGTGATCCCTTTTCTCCTTTGCAAATCCACCTCCTATTATCTTCTTGCTTTAGTGTGACTGCCCATCTTATCATTGTTCTGTGATTATTCTTGTCCAGCAGCTTTCCAAACCTTTGAGTTGCCTTTAATAAACACAGGCGGCTTTAGTGCATAGAATAAAGTGCTGTCTTTGAAAAACATGAGTGTGACAACTACAGTTTCATCTTTTTTAAAAACTACTATGTGAGTTTAATTACATTTGCTTTCATTAAAACAGAAAGCTATCATATGGGTCTCTTTGCCCTGAAGCTGTCTTCCCATGCAGTGTTAGCTTAAACATCACACGAGTCCATAGACGGGACCCTCACAGGTAATGCTTGGCAGTGTTCTGAGTGTGATCTAAAACTCATGCTCACAAGCATTATAATCTATGTTCAGTTCAATTCATCTTTATTTATACAAATCACAACAACAGTCACCTCACAGGGTTTTATATAGCAAAACCAAAACAGGCCTTATTATGTAAATGCAGAGTAGTGAGAGTATGACATCAGAGGACAGCTGTTTCACCTCGAACCACCAGCTTAGCTGAGGCTGCGGCGCTGTCCACCACGGTCTGAGCTGTGCACACGTACGTCCCCGCCTGGCTCAGCTGAGCCCTCACAATCAACAGGTCACCAGTGTTTTCCTTCTGAAAGGACACACACACACACAGACACACACACACAGACACACACAGAGACAGACACACACACACAGAGACAGACACACACACACACACACACACACAGACACACACAGAGACAGACACACACACACACACACACACACACACACACACACAGACAGACACACACAGAGACAGACACACACAGACACACACACACACACAGACACACAGACACACACACACACACACAGACACACACACACACACAGAGACAGACACACACACACACACACACACACACACACACACACACAGACACACACACACAGACACACACAGACACACACACACACACACACAGACACACACACACACACAGAGACAGACACACACACACAGACACACACAGAGACAGACACACACACACAGAGACAGACACACACACACACACACACACACAGACACACACAGAGACACACACAGACACACACAGACAGACACACACAGACACACACACACACACAGACACACACACACACACAGACACACACACACACACAGACACACAGACACACACACACACACACAGACACACACACACACACACACAGAGACAGACACACACACACACACACAGACACACACACACACACACACACAGAGACAGACACACACACACACACACACACACACACACACAGACACACACAGACACACACAGACACACACACACACACACACACACAGACACACACACACACACACACACACAGAGACAGACACACACACACACACACACAGACACACACACACAGACACACACAGACACACACACACAGAGACAGACACACACACACACACACACACAGACACACACACACAGACACACACACACACACACACACACACAGACACACACAGACACACACACACACACACAGACACACACACACACACACACACAGACACACACACACAGACACACACACACACACACACACACACACACACACACACACACACACAGACACACACACACAGACACACACACACACACACACACACACACACACAGAGAAAGAAAACAAATGTCATGAGTCTAAGTGGAGTTCGGTCATTCTGAGTATATTTGGGGAATCGGATTCTTGAAGAAAACTGGTTCCCAGTACTCCAATTCCCACTTGTCAGTTCTTGCTCTCACTCTGATCAGCTGATTTCATTTCAGGTGTCAGAGGAGAAAAACAGTGAGTCCAGAGCGTGGACATGGACATTTATTTTTATTGTGCAAAGACGAGATAAAAAACGTGGAAAAGCATCCAGGGCCGAAACAACTGCATATGCTGATAACACAACTTCAGTTCTTTGCAAGCATCTGCACAGACCAAGAACCAGAGTGAAAGCTGAGGGAAAGCGACTGGATAAGTGATATCGGTACTGGAGGTTTAATACAAAGAACATGTTTATTATGAGGAAAAGATGCTATTTCTTCAGTGCTCAGGTCATGTGCATTCAAAAGCTTCAATGAAACTGGAACTTAAACATGCTAAAGAACAGCTAGGTATGCAGCCTATCCTTAGCCCTGACAATAGCTAGCCAAGACACTGCAGCCAGTTTTAAGCTAGTTCAGGGGTCACGACCTTTAAGACCCAAAGAGCCATTTGGAGCCGGTTTCCACGCAAAAGAAAACTCTGGGAGCCACAAATACTTTGTGACATCTAAGATGAAGATAACACTGTATATACTGTTTTTTACCTTTATGCTTTGTGTGAACAACTAAGGTGTGCTGCTTATGACATCCATGAAGTGCTACAGAGAAAATTACATTTTATTTATGTAACTAACACATTTTGAACTCTTAAAGAAATATAACAAAAGGAAAGCTGAACTAAAATGATCCAGCAAACAAAAACTGCTGTGAGCCGCCCTTATATCGCCTTTGGGCTTTTGGAGCCTTGACCTGACTTTTAAAAAAGATATATATATATATATAAAAAAGATATAAACAATGAAAAATAGATATTTGCAGAATTCTGCCTAAATATGTATTTTACCTGGTTAATGTGTGTGGCGGGGCGTGGTCTGCTGCACCGCTGCAGGGGAGGCGACACACCTGAGCGGCACCCGCAATCATGCCTCGCCGCCTTAACGTCTGTGCTGTTGTGTTGGTGTGTGTCGGGCTGTGAGCTGCAAAGCTACAGCCGGCTGTGTGCGCACAGCAACCGTGTGTGAACAGTGGTCAATAAAGAGATGCTGAAAAGCGCGTTCATGGAAACATCGTCGGGTCTGCTGTGATATGTTTACAACGGGACGTCTGCTCCTGAACCTCTGCGCACAGCGTCTGCAGGTCGGGGCTGTACGAAGTCACTTTATCTTTACAGGACTGTAAGCTGTCGTCTGTGAGGCGTGAGCGTGTTTGTTTTAACACAGTTCACGGTGGAGCTGATGTGACGCTTATTTTGAGCGATAATAATAGAATATAATTTTATTTTTATATTTTAATATCACAATAATCTTTCAATTTAGAACTACAAGTTATAAAAGAACATAAATAAAATACACTTCAGCTAAATACTTCTAATTTATTTTCCCAAACCACGTGGAGCCGCAGTGTAAGGACTAAAGAGCCGCGGCTCCGGAGCCGCAGGTTGTCGACCCCTGAGCTAGACCTTTATAGCAACATCTTATTACATCAACTTTCATGAAACAGTTAAATGTAAGGAGCAGGGACGTGAAATAGACATTAATCTCATTTAAAAGCATATACCTGTGAGTTATGCCACCGTTATATTCATTAATGAAGTAACTAGATCGCCTATAGCAGTTCAGTCCACCTAAAATCAACTCTGACTTTTTAACTGCTTTTTCTAACTTTCTCGCTGAAACCCTGCTCTTATCTCCAAATATACTACTGCTTTTAACATGGACAACACATCAAATTCAGCCACAAGAGATTTTATATGCTGTCTGGACAATTTTGGCTTACACCAATATATGAATGTTCCCAAACACTCCAAAGGACACATTTTGGATCTTGTTTGCTGCATTGGTGTCACCCCTAAGAACTGTGCTGTTTTGGCCTCTTTCAGACCATAAATTAGTTTTATTCAGTGTTAGTCTCCCAGTATACAAAAATAAACAAAACCGCTCAATTACTTTTAGAAATATTAGGGGCATTGATCTATCAGCTCTTTCCCATGGCATTAATAACTTACCTACCATTGATGCCTCAGCTTCCATAGACGCCCTGCTATCTCACTATAACAATGAACTTATCAACCTCTTAGATACCTTGGCTCCCCAAAAAACTCGAACTGTTTCTTTCTCTCGCTCTGCACCATGGTACTCATCTGAACTTCGCCAACTTAAAGCTACTGGATGCCGCCTGGAACGTCTCTCCAGGAAAACAGGACTTACTATTCACAAGGACATGTATCTCAGTCATATACAACACTATAAAGAAGCTATTCATCATGCTAAATCTGCTTACTACACCTCTGTTATTGAATCCGCTGAAGGAAACACTCGCACTTTGTTTTCTACATTACACAATACTGTTAAACCCCCAGATACCTTTGCCATACATACACACTCTGCCAGTCTGCAACAAATTTATGGACTTGTTTTACACCAAGACTGAGAATCTTCATCAACACTTGCCCTCGTCCTGTGATATGGTCAAATGTATCTGCATTTTTTGTCCTTCTCAGCTGTCATCCTCTCTGTCCAATTTTGAACTTCCCACAATAACTCAGCCATCTTCCATAATTACTTAAAGTCGTCATCGTGTAAACTTGATCCACTGCCGACAATTCTGGTCAAACTCTCATTCCCGTCTCTTGCCCCACTGATTGCTAATATCGTACACTCCTCTCTTATATCTGGTTCTGTTCCTTCTTCCCTTAACCCTCTGAATCTGTTCAAAAACACCACCCTTTCAGCTTGTTCGTGGCCACAAGTGGCCACCTACAGATTAGGTCTGTAATTTTTTATTAATTTTGTTTTGTTGCCATTTTTTTTTGCATAAAGCTTTTAAGTAACTTCAGTTCTTTCCATAAATATAAAATAATTATTACTTTTTTATATTTTAACCCTTTAAACACCAGTTTGTTTGTCCACTGCACCAGCTGGACGACAACCTCAAATCTCGCAATTTTATATAATTGCATTGCTACTGAAATTTCTTGTATTATTAATAGTAGAGTCTGGGGCATGTAATTGATTCACATCAACATTGATTATAATGCATTGTTATTTTAGTGCAGAGAGAGCAAAAACATAAAAAACCCCTTTCAGACTGTTCGTGGCCAAAAATGGCCACCCCTTGTTTACATTTACAAAATGCTATAAAATTATTATATATTAAGAAAAATGTCCAGTTTTTTTTACATGATTTTTTAGATTAGCATCAGGGCTGTTCATCAAAATCAAAATTTCATTAAAATTCTGAAATTTAACCCTTTAAATACCAGTTAGAGCACATAATCATAACAACTCATAAATAGAGAAAATCATAAAATCCCAGTTTTTTTTCTAAATAATACATGCCATCTGATTTATTTGCTAACCATGATGAAGGTTAGATGCATAGCAATAATTTACACCATCAATGACATTTATGCAACATTGTTTTTTTCTGCAGTGGCAGAAAAACATAAAAAACCCCTTTCAGCTTGTTCGTGGCCAAAAGTGGCCACCCCTTGTTTACATTTACAAAATGCTATAAATGTCCAGTTTTTTTTACATGATTTTTTAGATTAGCATCAGGGCTGTTCATGAAAATCAAAATTTCAATCAAATTCATAATTTTAACCCTTTAAATACCAGTTAAATCACATAATTGTAATGATTTACATAGGGATAAAAGCATAAAATCCCCATTTTTTTCTAAATAATACATGCAAACTGATTTATTTTCTAACCATGATGGAGGTTAGATGCATAGCAATAATTAAAAGTATCAATGAGTTTTATGCATCTTGGTTTTTTTGTGCAGTGAGAGAAAAACAAAAAAAAATCCCTCTCAGCTTGTTCGTGGCCAAAAATGGCCACCCCCTGTTTACATTTACAAAATGCTATAAAATTCATATATTAAAACATTTTTCTACTTTCATTGACTTGATTTTTTAAATTAGCACCGCTTCTAGTCATAAAAACCAAAATATAATTCAAATTCTGATATTATACCCTTTGAATACCAGTCAGGTTATGTATTATTATAGTAAAAATAGTAATAAAGTTCACATCTTTTAGCATATAAATGGTGAAACCTAATATGTTTTTTTATCATCATTGCAGGTCAGTAACAGTAACTGTTACAATGATTTATTTTTACTTTATTTATTTATGTATTTATTCTTTCTTTTGTTTGGGGGGGGAGGAGGAGATGAATGGCCAAAAGCAATGTCACACATGGTGTGTTAGTGGCCAGTGAGGCAATTTAGTGACCAAATAAAAGAGCTCAATATTGAGCCGGAGAACGCAATTTCATTGTTCTTTGACAATGACAATAAAAATAAATACTTGAATACTTGAATACGATCCGTGTCCTCAGCCAGGGAGCGATAATCCTTCGTGCCCGGAAGCGGAGAGTTGGCGAGGCCGGCTCTCACGAACGCCGGCAGCTGTCTGAGGAAAATGTGGGCGAAGAGAAATCCCCCGTCGTCCGGTCCGAGAAAGGACAGCATGTGCGCCATCAGTTCGAGAGCCGTACCACCACCCAGGCCTGAGAGGGAGAGGAGCTTCTCGGCTCGCTCTGCGTCGGTGAGGGCATAGCACCGAAGAAGAAGCTCCTTAGGAGCGGCGTACTCGGGTGGGTGGGTCCCGGAGGAGCGTCAACGCACGACGGGTTGCTAGCGGGTCGAGAAAAGCCACCACGTGGTGATATTTCGTGTTGTCAGCCGAGATGTCACGAAGGGAGAACTGGGCCTCCACGTGCACGAACCATGACGGGGGATCGTGAAGCCAAAAGTCCGGTGTTCTGACAAGGTAGGACGTTTGCGCCACAGCAAACGTAGCTGCAGCCGGAGGCAGAGGGCTGGCGCTGCTGATGCATCCAGAGCGGAGTCTGCGCCACCATCGGACTGCAGCATGTTCGAGTCAGGGGTCACCAATGTGGAGGTAAACGCAGACGACACGAGAGCTCTCAATAAACACTGCTCGTTTATTGCTCATCACCACAGAACTCAACACTTTCACTCCAAAACACAACAACAACACTTCCTGAGAACTGGGTGTGAGTGGAGCCCTCCAGTGGTCTGGAGTGAAGTGGAGTGAGTGGAGCCCTCCAATCATTGGGGGGGGGGGCTCCACCTCCATGCCCCCCAACCCCAATCCTCCCCCAAAGAAGAGGATTCGGGCACTGGCTAGAACTCATCAGTGGTGATGCAGTCAGCCTCTTTGAAGATTGTCCCCTCATCTTCTGGAGAGCAGGTTTCTTCATCTTGGGCAGATGTATTTTCTTCAAGGACAGATGACTGCTGCTGTCCTTGCTCTCTGACCAGATCATATAGGCAGTGCTTGAAGCAGTGATGACCTTCTTGCCATATTGCCAGAATAAATGATCTGGAAGCTGTTAGGCTTACTTACAGCAGTAGCTCTGTCTGCACCTGCAGAAACTCCAGGACACGTTTACAAACAGTGTTTGTTGTTGTTTGCGCTCCAGCTGCAGCTGCAGGTTTTGTTTTTGTTTTTATTTCTAGAGTTAATATTTTGGGTATGGTATCTTTTGATGAAAAATACAAGAGTAAAAGTGCTTTTAGCATGTGCTTCAAAGCTAAGTGACTGGGAACCTCAAAGCTCAATATCCTGCATCCACAAAAATTCACTGCAGCCTATGTAATGTTTGAATTTATTCCAGTCTATCTTGCAAATACATGTTTGTACTGCAATGTCATGCATAAACACAAACTATTAGATCCTTAAGATCAAACCTATGTCAAAATTGTTTCATTATTTTGGTCCATTGGAGTGTGGTAGGCCATCAAAGGCTGCTACTAGAAACTCAGAATATTACATGAAATTGCTTGCTTGGCCAAAAATGGGTAAATGATGTCATTTGGTAAAAAACATTAAAAACTACAATTTTCATGTGTTGACTTTAGAATGAAAGCAATTTTACCTAAATTGCATGATATAGTACTGTCAGTAACAAGGAATCAAAAAAGGTGGTTATAATGGGTTTCAATTGGCCACAAATGGCCACGATAGAACCCAGAGGAACTATTTAGTGTATAGTGAATATTATTGACATTATTAAGGAGCTGATGTTGAAAATGAAAAAATCTGACAAAAATACACTCCTTTGGGAAGTTTCATTCCACTGGCATTAACAGAACAAAAATGGTTGAAAAGCGAAAAGCAAAGTGGCCACAAATGGCCAGGATAGGATTCAGAATTTATGGACTTGTTTTACACCAAGACTGAGAATCTTCATCAACACTTGCCCTCGTCCTGTGATATGGTCAAATGTATCTGCATTTTTTGTCCTTCTCAGCTGTCATCCTCTCTGTCCAATTTTGAACTTCCCACAATAACTCAGCCATCTTCCATAATTACAAACTTAAAGTCGTCATCGTGTAAACTTGATCCACTGCCGACAATTCTGGTCAAACTCTCATTCCCGTCTCTTGCCCCACTGATTGCTAATATCGTACACTCCTCTCTTATATCTGGTTCTGTTCCTTCTTCCCTTAAAACTGCAATAATAACTCCCATACTAAAAAAGAACGGTTCAGATCCCTCCAATCTAAATAATTTCAGGCCAATTTCAAATCTCCCTTTCTTAGCAAAAATTCTTGAAAAGATAGTGGCTGCACAGGTTCATCGTCATCTCACTGGAAATAACTTGTACGAACAGTTTCAGTCCGGCTTCCGTTCATGTCACAGCACAGAAACATCTCTAGTAAAAATCACCAATGATCTTCTGCTTGCAGCTGACTCTGGACTCATCTCCATCTTCATTCTCGACCTTACAGCAGCTTTTGACACTATCTCCCACCGCATCTTTCTTCACAGATTAGCATCTATTGGCATCAATGGTACAGCACTCGCCTGGTTTACCTCTTATCTCTCTGGCTGCTCACAGTTTGTTCAGTTACTCCCTCACAGATCAGCATCTACTCCAGTTAATTCTGGTGAACCCCAAGGCTCTGTCCTGGGTCCTTTACTTTTTATCATCTATCTCCTACCCCTAGATAATATTTTTAGGAAGCATAACATCCAGTTTCACTGCTACGCAGATGACACCCAGCTCTACTCTTCGTCCCTCACTCACACCACACAGTACCGCCATACTTGTCAATGCTCTCGTCACATCTCATCTGGATTGCTGTAATTCTCTTCTCTATGGTTTACCTCATAAATCATCCATAAACTGCAGTTGGTTCAAAATACAGCTGCTCGTATTATTTCCAGAACTAGATCCACTGAACATATAACACCAGTTCTTAAACAGCTCCATTGGCTCCCAGTTCACCTCCGTGTCAAGATCCTGCTTCTCACTTTCAAAGCGCTTCATAACCTCGCTCCTCCATATCTATCCGATCTTCTCCACACATCCTCGCCCCTTCGTACACTCCGCTCTTCCTCAGCTTCCCTTCTGTCAGTTCCACCTGCTCGCCTGACTACCATGGGACTCAGAGCCTTTAGTTGTTCTGCCCCGAGACTTTGGATGCACTCCCACTTGCTCTCCGGACCACACACTGTCTCACCACTTTTAAATCACTACTCAAAACCCATCTGTTTAGAATTGCATACACCTGATCTGTCTTAGGCCATTTTTACCTGCTCAGTTTTTATATTTGCTTTTATACTTTTATGACTGTTTATGTCTAAATTTTATCTGCCATGTTTGCTATATATACATTTTTCTTATGTTTTTTATGGTATTGTTTACGTGCTACTGTGAGGTGACCTTGGGGGTCTGAAAGGCGCCTATAAATAAAATCTATTATTATTTATTGTTATCCGGTTGTTCAGTCTGACGTCACTAGCCGTGTCTGGGCCTAAACTCCGCTGCAGGTCCATATATCAAACGATCACTATGGCATTACTGAGAGTTGAAAAACTGTCTAAAGTCTTTCATCTTTAATAAAATGATCAGCGTTCTGCTCTACCAGGTGTAACAATTGAGTTTAACATCCAGGCATCCATGAAAACGGAATTTATGACATTTAACGGAGTTAGAAGTTAGCAGGAAGTTAGCTCGCTAGCTTCTATCTAAATACAATATAGCATGTCCTGACTGCGGGGTTTTGGAAACAAATTAAAATGTACAGCTCTGTTATCACTTCCAACATAAATGAAGACAGAAAACTAAACAGCAGTGACGTTTGTAGGGTTACTGAAGTTTGGCTAGCTGGTATATAATGATGTGCTACGTGACCGCTAGCGACACAGCTATGTTAGCATAATATAAACAAGCTAACTTTTTTTCCACTCGATAAAAGTTAACGTGAGTGTTCTCGGTGGTCAGGAACAAATGTAATCGCATGGCAGGATGCTGTAAAAGGACCAAACTTCAGCCAGGAGAACAACTGAGATAATCCATCCACAATACGAGGTTAGTCATTCATATACTACTGCATGGGCTGGGCTGTAGCTACATCCTAAGGTTTTAAAAACTGAGCTTAAATAAATGATTAGCGGTAATAAAAGCCGAGGGAGGTCAACAGTGATCACTGACTGTTTTAGGAGCTGTGAGATTAAATAGAAGAAAATACAAAACATTAAACATGTTAACAACATAAAAGCCATATTAAACGCAGACTACTTTAGGTCCGGAAGTAGGATTCGTCGTGTCATCCCTGAACAACCGGATAGTTTCTTTCAGTGTTTTGGAATTTTGGTTTCTTTACAAAATAAATTCAGGTGAAACTACATTTTCATGGAGCAGCAGTTTTCTGTCACGCTTGTTTCAGACAAGCTGCCGAGCTGTGAACCAAAGACTGAACAGACTGGGTCACTGCAAATCTGTGTGATGGAAATACCTATTTATTGATTATATCACATATGTGTTTATTGCACACGGTCGTGAGACAGTTGGAGACATCCGGGCACCGTTTATCGGGTTAAACAGATGGTGGAGCCTTTTGTTCTTGGCACCTTGGGGGGGACCAGCGTAGCAGCGCCCTGCTGAAGGCCCACTCGCTCTCATCCACACCAGAATAAAGGTGTCGATTACAGCTGACTGTGTCTGTGGACTTTGTTAATTAAACTTCCGCCACACCTGCACGTTTCACGATCAAAGCCCTGTTTAAAAAAAATGAAAGGATTCTGGTGATATTCCTTTTTTATTATGATTATCCACAAATACTTCAAAGCTCAAACTAACATTCACTGCATCCTTCTAACAAGCATAGATCTGTGTGTGTAACCTATTTATTTAGACTGAAGCTACATGCAATGTTTGCTAGCATTTAATTGGAGGAACAAGTGGATCTCTTTCTTTTATCTGGATTCATTCACCCTAACATGTGTGACCAGAGGCCTGGATTTTGGCTTATCCCAGTAACTTCAGTGTAAACTCAGACGAGCAGACTAGGCATGAAATCACCGCCTACTGACCAATCAATTCTCAGAAATAGCGTCACCTGGAAAATCTCTCTGCAGGAAGGTTTGATAGACTTTTCAGTTGCATCTAAAGTCTTTGTGTTTCCATGATAAGCAAGCGAGTGTGAGATCCTGCATTCAAGGTGGAAGGCCAAAGCGGGCCAGCAGAGAGGCGAGTGTGAGAGCCTGAGACCAGGCTGGAGGGCTGGCATAGATCAGGAGGGAGGCAAGTATGAGAGTGCAGAAAGGCTAGAGAGAGAGGAGGGCCTGCGAGAAGGTTGCAGGGCCTCTGGAGACCGGGATGGTGAATGGATAGCATAAAGAGATGGAGGCTGATGCAGCTCAGAGGATGAAGCACTTGTTAACAGGAGCACAAATGTGACTTAAAACAGACGAGACTTTGATAACACCATCTTGAATGCCAGCTTTATGTTGACTTACCCTGACTTTAAGATTTGAGTGCCTTAGGAACAGGAAAAGCAGAAACCATACGTAGAAGAAGAGAAAACACAGAAACAGGATGGACTGCGGGTCAGCGGTCCATTTGTGGAAAAGAGGAGCTGAAAACACCAAAGGCACACATTTCCTGCCTATATATTTCTTTAGTGATGAGCTTTGAAATGTGGCCATGGAACATTATGAACAGAAATAGAAGCTTGCAGGTTCTAATTGAAAGCCTATCCTAAATTGGATCTTGAATTCGGGACAGGTGATATGGTGACAGCCAGAATTTGCCAAGGGGAGGATTTAGCCCTCAAAAAATGTCACTCATCCAAGCAATCTGAGTATGAACGACTGGAAAAGGGGCTACAAGGGATCACTAAGGGTTTTGTCTTAGGCAGCAGTTGTCCTTCTCTCCTGGACGGCCTGGAGCTTTCGTTGGGTGCCCTCCCAGCTGGGATAACTGCATTTACTTGATGTGATATTCTTCTGCTTCACTGGGCGCTACATCTGGTGACACCCAGTTTGTGCTTCTGTGGATGTGTCAAGCTGATCCATATGCACTGGTTTACAGTACATCATCAATGTCCCCCCTTACTCACCGTCTGCATATGATTGATCGTGAAACTGACCTCCCAGCCCATTGTTCCTTCAGTGGGCTGGTTTCAGTCACTGTGCAAATGTCCTGTTTATAAGGTTGAAACCTGCAGTCAGCTGAGACTGAAGACGTCACCTGATGAGTGAAAACGCGACGCCCTGATGAACTGAATCAACCTTTGGAACATGGATGACTGAGCATGCATCAAGATGGAAAGCACATCACAGCAATTAAAATTCTGAAATGACCTCTTAACTATTACTGACTCCGGGAAATCTGCTGCTTTAGTACTTTTAGACCTCGGTTCTGCTTTTGATATCATATATTATGGTGTCCTTATCTCCTGGCTGTAGGACTTAGTGGGCATCAGAGGGACTGCACTGGAATGGTTTCAATCTGATTTTACTAATCACCTTTGGCTCTGCTTTTAAAGCTCTCCTCACTGAGGACAGGTAGCTAACAGGTGACCAGTTTGTCACACAACCATTCACACTCATGGGAAATTTAGACTCACCAATTACCTAACTACTAATGGCATGTCTTCAGACTGTGGGAAGAAGCTAGCTACCAAAAGGAGGACCTACACAAACACGGGAAGAACATGCAAACTCCAGGCAGATGACGGATTTGAACCTAGGACCTTCATTCTGCGAGGTAACAGTGCTACTCGCCATGGCACAGGGTTAGGGTTAGCCTAAAGCACCAATAAAAACTCAAAACTGAAATTTGTGCTGCTATTTTCTGTGCTGTCTAAGTTCAACTCAATTCAATTTTATGTATATAGTCACAACAACAGTTGCCTCAAGGTGCTTTGTATTGTAAGGTTGACCCTACAATAATACATACAGAGAAAACGCAACAATCAAATGACCCCCTATGAGCAGCACTTTGGCGACAGTGGGAAGGAAAAACTCCCAGAGGTTAATAACAGATATGATTCAGGGCAGAGAGGTCTGTTAACACACAGTGAGTGAAGAAGAAACACCCAGTGCATCATGGGAATCCCCGGCAGCCTACACCTATTGCAGCATAACTAAGGGAGGATTCAGGGTCACCTGGTCCAGCCCTAACTATATGCTTTAGCAAAAAGGAAAGTTTGAAGCCTAATCTTGAAAGTAGAGATAGTGTCTTGAAACCTTGATGAAGCTAAAAGTTAAATATCACAGTCTCAAGAGTGAATGATAGAAGTTACCAAATCAGAATTTTCTGCAGGCTTTCAAACCTGCACTGGTACTAATATAGCACTCCATTTAAATACTCAGAGTTCTTTCTACTACAGGTCACATACATCCAAGCATACACACTCATGCTTCAGTATTTTGCCCAGGAATACTTTGACACAGAGACAGGAGGAGCTGGAGATCGATCGACCATCCTTCCGATTGGTAGGCAAGCTGCTGTATCTTCGCAAGAACCTTCTTTTCAGCACAAACATTATAGGACTCACCCCCTCCACCCGATGGTAAGGCCCAGCAGAGTTCTCCAGGTCCAAAAGGACACCATTGAGAGACCATGTGAAGGTAAGATCCATAGCTGCATCATGGGAGGCATGGCACTGGAGCGTCACATTCTCGCCCTGATTTATGTCGGCATTAGAAGGGGCCAGCGTGATCTTGGTGGCATCTGTGAGGGGGTAAATAGTTCTGATTAGCAAGACCTTGTCCAAATGTCTGAAGATACCAAAATAAAAAATAAACAAGTCTGACAGTTTGGAAAATGTATTCATAGATGTTCTTGTGTACCATTCAAATGCTTTCTTGTTTTCTTCAGTCAGCGGTGCAACATGTCCTGGCCTTACAGAGGGCGTTTTTTAAATCGACAAACAAACTCGTTTTTTCCAGGATAAATGAAGAACTTCTAAATAAATGAGACACCATTTCCTCTCCAGCTTATCTGGAGGGGTAATGTTGGGTTTGATTATTATTTGGGATTAATATAATTAAAAATCTTTTACTGATTGAATAATTATGTAGAAACCTGCAGAAATATCAGTGAAAATGTAAGAATGTGTGGGGCAGATGTAGACATGATAACTGGTACCAGCAGCTTCTCCCCACCAGATTGAACCGGTTAGATAGACAGATGCACGTTCACATGTAAAACTCTGCCAGGGGGTCACTCTCTTTTGGGAAGACTGAGTGTTTTACGCCTGTGGTTTTCTAAACAGACCAGTTCCATGTACATGATACTTTTTAATTATTCAATGCTTTAATAAATAGTAATCAAAAGAAGAAGTGTTTTACTGGTGATTCGTCAGGGTGGATAAACAAACATGTTAACAGCTATCTGCCTTAAGGTGTGCATTTAAGGTCACCAGGTCAAATAATTCTGATTGGAGGCTTTCTTTTTCGGAGGAGCCGCAGTAGTGAACACAAGACAATCAACCACTGTGGGACTAGAGCAGCGGTCCCCAACCCCCGGTTCTCGGACCGGTACCGGTCCGTGAGTCGTTTGGTACCGGGCCGCGGTACCGAGGCTCAGGTGTGAAATGTCTGGTTTTCAGGGTTTTTATCGGTTTTCAGCGTTATTTTGTTATCGTTTTTATCGTTAACTCGGTTTTCCTGGGTCTTTTCACGTGTGTTATGAATAAATCTTCTTTTTTTCGGTACCGGTACTGGTTTTATTTTGTTGTATTTATCTGCGACACCTTAAAGGCCGGTCCGTGAAAATATTGTCGGGCATAAACCGGTCCGTAGCGCAAAAAAGGTTGGGGACCACTGGACTAGAGGACTCATATCCTTTCATTACAGGGACACTGGTGTTCCAGCAGTCTCCAGTTCACGTACACTTTTTTGAATTGGTGGGTTGATCTGTGGCTCCTCCAGTCTCCATGCCAAAACTAAGTTTGATTAAGACAGTGAACCCTGAGTTCCTCCTTTTGCATTCATCAGAGTCTGAATGTTATATATTGTCTCGTTCATGCTTGATACAGTCGAAGGTTCAGGACCACTCAGTTCTATTAATTTACGAGAATGCGTTTTCAAACATAATTACATTTCAATGAAATAATTAATTCATGGACGTGTGTCAGAAGAGAACACAAGCAATCCAAAGTGCACAGTTAAGCTTATCTCGACTTTGAGATGATTATAGCGACTAGCAATAGGAACAAAGGCTTCAACTCACTGACATGTGGCATGAGGTTGTTTGTTACTTATGGCTGAGTTGTTGAGTTGTGTACCTCTCACAGACAGGTGTCCAGTGCTGTTGGCTTTGCCGAGGTAGTTTTCAGCAAAGCAGGTGTACTTTCCTTCATCTGCTCTGCTGATGTTATAAATCCACAAGATGCCATCTGGAGTTACTGCTATTCTGAGAAAAGACACAGTACAATATAACCCTTAATTTAATCTAAAACATTGTATGTGTTTGTACATGGAAAACTTAACTTATTCCAAGTTGTCTACGGAGCTTAGAAAGAAAGAAAGACAGCGACTGGACTTCTTAAAGGTTCGTGAAGACATTTCTTTCCTCGCCTAAGAGGTGTGTTCAGTGCTAAAACCAAATGTTTAAGAGTCCCAGGTATTTAAACTCTAGAGGGGTTGACCCTTTAGTCGATACTATTTATCATTTACCTCATCACATGAGCCAAGGTGTCATTTCCACCAGAGGTTTCAGGTGAAACCACTGTGAGCCCTTCTCCCACCATGTGACCTACTTAAGTCACCTAACGCAACAGTCAGTACGAGACTTATCAGTCTTTTAAGTGTTGTGGATGTTATACATGGTTATGCTGAGGATATGTCGGCCAGTTTCTACTGGAAATGCCTTTTGTTAGTGAGGAATTTGCATTTGCACTGTTACATTTTTATATTTTTACTGAAGAAAACAGCTGCTTGTTTCAGTGAAAATACATTGATGGTTTTTTTTGCACTAATAAAGTTGTGGAGTTGTAAAGTATTTTGTCTCACGTCAATTATGTTGTCAGTTATATCGTTATCGCAAATTTCCAAATATATATCGTGATAAATATTTTTGGCCATACTGCCCTGCCGTACGCTCAAATTAAACTTTTCTTTGCTCAAATTAATTTTCTCCCCAAAATGCAATGTTTGTATACAGGCACAAACATAACATTGGTTTATTTTGAGTGTTTTTCTTCTTCATGGGAGGCACATACATTGTTCCATATGCTGAAGTTGAATGCTTTTTGGCAAGTGCTGTTGTGCAATACATATAAACGTCAGAGAGCTGATATTTGACCTCACTGAGATGTTGAGTTCTAGTTTTGTACTCGCCAATGAGGAGTACATTCTTTGGGAATTAGAGTATAACATGCTAACATGCTCATTATGAACAATGATCATAATGCACGATGCGATGTGCTGCACAGTTAAGCATTATAGCGGAACGTGATTACTCGTTTTTTTTAAATGCCTTTGTTATTATATTTTGACACTGTCCATTAAATTGTTCTTAGTATTTCTTAGTTTCAGACTCAAATGTTTTTCTTCATTTAGTCAACTAAGAAATTGGTCACCAGGAACATCCAACCTGGTAATGACCCACGCCTTTTTTCACACCTTGGCTCATGTAATGAGGCACATGATTAAAACAGGTCAACAACACTCTTAAGGGACAACCCCCACTAGGGCTTCAATCCCTGGGACTGGTTTTAGATTTAAAGAAGCCTCTTGGATGAATCCAGTCGGTTTCTTTCCAAGCTCTAGGGTTTAAAGTTTGTCTGCTATTATTGTAGCCAAACAACTTTGAATTCACACCATTTGCAGATGAGTTTTTGAAAGAATGACAAACTTACATATATCATTAGGTGTATAAATGTACACCACTAAAGTGAATTTTAAATCAAACAATCAATATGTAATCTACCGTACTTTTTGGACCATAAGGCGCACCGGATTATAAGGTAGACTGTCAATGAACGGGTCTGTTTTCATACATAAGGTGCACCTGATTATGAGCATTAAGCAAACAAAGCAGTCAGATAAATCAAACTTTACTCAGCTCATTCTTCTTGCTTCCTCCACTTCTGTACCATTGATTCATTAATGCTGTATTCTCTCACAGCGGCTCTATTCCCATGTTGTTGCAGTATATTAATGACTAACCTCGCATTGTGGATGGATTATCTCAGTTGTTCTGACTGAAGTTTGGTCCGTTTACAGCATCCTGCCATGCGATTGCATTTGTCTCTAACCATCAGGAACCTTAACGTTAACTTTTATAAGTGGAAAAGTGTTAGTGTTCGTCCTCCAGCTTCACTGTTTATGCTATGCTAACATAGCTGTGTCGCTAGCGATCACGTAGCACATCATTATATACCAGCTAGCCCAACTTCAGTAACCCTACAAACGTCACTGCTGTTTAGTTTCCTGTCTTCATTTATGTTGGAAGTGATAGCAGAGCTGTACGTTTGAATTATTTCAGAAAAATCTCAGTCAGAACATGTTTAGGTGGAAGCTAGCGAGCTAACTTCCTGCTAACGTCTAACTCTGTTATATTTAATAAATTCTGTTTTCATGGATGCCTGCATGTTAAACTTAATAGTTACACCTGGTAAAGCAGCAACACTGATGATTTTATTACAGATGGAAGAATTTAGACTGTTTTTACCTCTCAGTGTTCGTTTGACTTTAGGACCTCAAGAAGAAGGAGTTTAGGACTTGAAGCAGGCAGAGTCTGGGACCCAGATCACTCCGCGAGGCTCCTGACTACAGTAGCTGTAATGCTCCAACAATCCATCAAGCGGTGCGGCTTCGAAGCTTAGCAAAGTCATACTAAAACATTTTTGACAGATTTGTGAGCGCCGTGTAGCACATAAAATCAGTTTGAGGTCAGTAAGCACAACCAGAATTCATACATAAGGTGCGCTGTCGATCTTTGAGAAAATTAAAGGATTTTATATATATATATAATCCTTATATTGCAGAAAATACGGTAAGTGCACACTTTAAATTTAAATTCAAGGTATTTAACAAAGGTACTATATTAATTGTTATGTTATTACAGCCAATTTTGTATATTGTCTACCATCTCCAAAAACTTAAAATTAACAAAACTGTCTCTGTCTATATATTGTTTTTTAAGTATAGGTTATATATACTTGGCTACTCTGACTGGTATGATAGACTCCTTTACTTGCAACAACATCTCTCTGGACCTCGTGTTGAAAGTTCCATTAAAAATAATAATATACAAATCAATGAGTTCAGTGCTTGGAACAACAGATATTTTATCTGTGTCATTTATCATAGAATAGCATGGGAACAGGCCTCAGCTAGCTGTGAGACTGCTTTCAGTTGTTCTTGTACTATTCATGGAATAGAAGCTTACAAAAATGAAAGACCAAGCAGCCAATGTTCTTTTGCAGCCATCTGTGTGCATCACACTTTGGCCTGAGATGCTACATGAGGGTGCACAAAACAATCAGTGCTAGGATCGACTTTACTGACCATGGTAGTTGACCATACATGCTGTTTACACTGTAGTATGAACTGTAACACTGGCTTAGCTAGGGAAATACCTGCTGCTGTTGGTGAGCAACTCTGTTCCACGACTCCAGAACAGACTGGGCTTCGGGGCAGCTCGAGGGCGACAATCAATCATCACCTGTCCCCCTCTAGCTGCTGGAATAAGCTTCCTTACTGGATTCAACCGGAAGTCTGGAGCCTGAACTGAAAGGAAGAGACACACAAGGATAGGGGAACAAAAGAGAGTGGTGCATTGCTGTCAATTGTATCTCCTGTTTGTTTTAATCCAACGAAAAATTAATACGTTTTTTTACACGTAATGGCATGCTTTTATTATGTTGTCTTTAGGAATTATCAATACACCTTTTTACAGGTAAAAGTAGAATAGATTGAAGTAACAAGAGTCCTATTTATGGGCCAGTAACTAAAGAAACAGGTATCTGTGTCTATCACATAGACATAAGTGAGAATGCTGAGACAGTGACAGTCAGTGAGAAGGACTCTCGCTGGGGTCAACCCACAAAAAGTTACTGGACCAGACAATATACCTGGACGTGTGCTCAGAGCCTGTGCCAACCAGCGGACATTTTCAACATCTCCCTGAGCCAAGCTGTTGTGCCACAGTGCTTTAAAAACACCACCATCAGACCAAACTGGACCCACTACAGCTCACATACCACACAAACCGATCAATGGATCTCAGGTTGGACATACAAGATCCATCACACTGAGCACAGGAACTGTGTTCGACCCCTCCAGAGGATTGTGTGGAGCACATCGTTGGCAGCTCTCTACCCAGCCTACTGGACATTTATACCTCATGCTGCATTCATAAAGCCACTACCATCATGGCTGACCCGCATCACCACCCCCTCCAACTTTTTACTTCTCCCCCATCCAGAAGACGACTCTGCAGCATCAGGAGCAGGTTGGCGAGATTGTGCAATAGCTTTTCCCCCAAGCAGTCCAGCTCCATGCTGCCCCCCTCCACACTGGACTCTCTTCTCCACACACACTTCTTTGGACTACATAACACTTTCCTCTCACTGTCCTCTGTGCATCTTCCTTTTGTTTTGCATATTATAATTTGTATTTTTATTGTGTTGTGGTTTGCAGTGTTTTGTGTTGTTTCACTTTCAATTAGTTTAAAAGGAAAAGGCTGAAAATTTAAATAGTTAAAAGTTGAAATGTAAATAGTTGGTCTTTGTATTTTATAATTTGTTTATTGCATTTTATGTGGAGTAAATAAATAAAAGTATACTTACGGTGGCCCCTACAGACAAAGCCCGTACAAACTCCGAAGCATGTGAAACCTCCAAAACGCAACAGAAGTGCTCCAGGATGCTAGGGGGCAGTGTGGAGCTTTTGTTACCGAATGGCTACACAAGCCAGGAAGTGACAACGACCGATTTGGTGTGTGGTAGTAACAGGTGAGTGCTTGTGTATAAATACACAAACAATACACATATGCTTTCAATTGTGTAATAATAATAATAATGGATTGGATTTATATAGCGCTTTTCAAGGCACCCAAAGCGCTTTACAATGCCACTATTCATTCACTCTCACATTCACACACTGGTGGAGGCAGCTACGGTTGTAGCCACAGCTGCCCTGGGGCAGACTGACAGAAGCGAGGCTGCCATATCGCGCCATCGGCCCCTCTGGCTGTAATTTAAGTGATCTTGGTAGCTCTGTTTTGGAAGTTCAGTTAACTCTAGAAATGTGTTTTGGAGTTTGTACGTGTTTTGTCTCTAGGGGCCACCGTATATATTTATATATAAACATATATAAATAAAACCACTTTTTTTTTACATTAGTAATTACTTTTGTCCATAATTTTATATTGTTGTTGATAATAAATTAATTAAAGCAACAAAACAACCTGAAGAGCCGGCTGGGAGCCGAAAGAGCCGGAGCTGGAATTCCCATCACTAATTCTTACTCTATTTCTATTCAAGTACAATACTGTTGTACTTATTCGTAGTTTATCTTGTTTCTGTATAGTTGTACGTATGTATTTGAATTTCTTTCATTGTACAGTCTGCACCTTTGATATAGGAGGACGATATTTCACCCGACTGTATACTTGAGTGTATATTGTTGGGTTGACAATAAAAACTACTTGGCTCGAGAATGAAAAGTCTCTATCTACCTTGGACCCTGAGCTCAGCAGTCGAGTAGATGGTGCCATGCTTGTTTTCAGCCACACACTGGTACATGCCAGAATCCTCCAGAGCAAGGTTGATGATTCTAAGATGAACTCCATTCACCTCCACACGATCCTTGAGGTCCGAAGAAGGTAAAGAAGAGATAAAGTTACAGAAAGCACAAACCGATCTGTGACATGTGTAACAAAGCATGCTGTACAGTACTGCATTATTCAGCTCACTGTTTGCAGAAATAACTAAAGTGACAATTAAACTATTAAAGGACAAAAGCCATATTCATACACGCAGGTGTTCTTAGGTCGAATCATTAACTGAAGCACAGCTTTCCTTATTTGTCTGATTATGCTTTGGCTCCTTTTTTCACTGCTTTTAAGAGGCAGTATCCATGGTTGGGATCAAGACGAAGTCCCTAATAAATAAGGAACTTATGAAAGTTATGCCACAATGTGCTCATAGCCCTCTCCATAAACCCCATGCCCCATTTTAAGGAGTTTTCAGATTTACAATATCTCTAAGGTCTTGGAACTTCAGAATACTATTCCAGAAGGTTAATGAAGCCATTTCTGAACAACTGCAGATTTTGAGGTCAGTTCTAGAAATTGGACATAAATACAAGTTATTCTGATTTGCTGTTGTACTCAGAATCAGAATTCTTTATTAATCCCTAAGGAAATAATGTGGGTTACAGTTGCTCCTGTACAGTAACAAAAACAGACAACAAACTATTTAACAATACAATATGTTACAGATTTACAAATTTAAGAAATAGCACAATATATACAAATCACTCAATAATAAATATCAATGATTGACAGAGGTGGTTATAGATAAATATCAAGAAAGTTGAGAGCAACATTAGCGAGTAAGAGAAGAGCGTGTGCAAAAAGGTGTAACTATTACAGTGTTTAAAGCCTATTAGATGGAGGAGTGGTGCAGCGATATCCTATGTCGTTCAGTGGTGCATCATGGGTAATCTCAGTCCCCCACTGAGTGTGCTCCTGTGACTGGCCAGCACGTCATGGAGTGGGTGGGAGGTGTTGTCCAGTATTGTCTTTATCTTGGACAACATCCGCCTCTCAGACACCACCCTAAGAGAGTCCAGCTCCGTCCCCACTACGTTACTGACATTACCCTATTGTAGGGTACTGTAGGTGAGGTAACTGTTGTTGTGATGATGTGCTATATAAATAAAAACTAAAAATTTAAATTGATCTGATTGAAAATCCAACCTGTCACCCACCCATGAGAGGAAATTTGTTAGGATGTAAGACCTACCATAGAACCAAGTCCGCCAGAGCTTACTTTATATTTTTACATGCTGTGGAGCCATTTTTGGGAGCATTTCAAGTTTCTATACATCAATACAACTGTTATAGCCCAGATTTTAATAATATGTATGCATTAAGTCCATAGTAACTACATTAATTACAAAAAAGTGCAATAAACTACAAAAGAATTGAAAATCGTTTTTGGTTTTTTTACATATATTTCTACTTGGAGAAATTTAAGAGGCTTATCCCTCAAAACTTTAAATACAAAAAAGTTGCAAAAATAGTTTCCCACCACAGGAAATTTATTTTGAGTGTCTTCATAGTTTTATTTTGGAGATACAGCAATTTCTATATACTGCAGGAAAAACAAAAAACAATCCTATGATGCAAATTTGCAAAGAAAACAGCATCAAAATAAACTATTTCCAGCAGTGCAATTCGAGTTCTAAGCATCCCAGCAACTATTCAGAAAAGCATAAAGTCAACCATGACTTATAAAAACACCAGTATAGGCTTTTAAGGCCTACAAGTAAAAAACTATATTTTTCACGAATGTGACGTCACTTCCGGTTTCGGGCAGGAAATGGCGGACATGTGACAGTTCGCGCTGAAGTCTGTTTCACTGTGGGAAGTGTTACGAACAGCTGATCGGATCGGCAAAGCGTGTTTCTGGAATATTATGTTTTTGTTCCTGCAAGGCTTTTTATGCAATTTTTGCAAAGCTATATGTGGAAGGAAACCGTGACCGAGGACAAGCTGATGGCATCAGATGTAAGTACAACTCCTCCGGTTTCATATGCAAAACAAATTATTGCGCTAGCTCACGCGGTTCCGGTTCTACAGGGATTTAAAAATAGTTACACAAAACAGTGCGTGCCGCTCTGACCGGCTTTAAAGGGTTAAGGAACAACACAGAAAGCACCAAGGGTTGAGGCTGCCACCAGCTGGAACTACTGGAATGCCCACAGTACCATCATGATGGGCTGAGAGGTTGTCATCAAAGAAATATCTCTCTGCTTCAAAATCGAGTCCAAAGGATAACTGTACCCACATGGTCATGTCAAATGCCTTCTTCAGAAGTTTTATGGTCAGGTGTGTGTGTGTGTGTGTTGTGTTACCTGTGTACTAAGTGGCTGTCCATTGCGTAGCCAGCGTACAGAGGGTCGAGGTTTTCCAGCAGCCACACAACTCCACTGAAGATCTGAGCTAATCTCCACTTCTGAGTCGGTCATCACCTGCAACCACTCTGGTTGAGCTGGACGAGAAGAAAGTCAAGAAAAAACAAATACACATGAGCTATAAAATGAACACGAGTGCATTAAAATGAAATGACACATGCTTTGCTGCACAATGAAGAACCTGTAGTCACCTTGGACATTAATGCGTCCCTGGTACGTGTCCCTTCCTTCTGAGTTGTAGGCTTCACACTCATAAATGCCCTCATCGTCAAAGGAGAGTTCAGGAAGGGTCAGGGTGGGACCCTCCACAGTGGGGCCTGCCTTGGATGGCATTAGACCATCCACCTTCCTCCACCGCACCTTTGGAACTGGACTTTAAGATGAAAAGCAAAGCGAGAGTTGAGAGATGGAAGTAAGAGGTCAATAAAATGCAGTGCAGCGATCAGAGAGTGATAATTAGGTTTGAGGTATGAGGATGTAAAAATGGCTGGACATGTATTACTACAGCTGAACCGCATCACTCTATAATATAAGACACATCAGAAGCATCACACAGCAATTTCTGCGATGGACACTTACTTTCCATAAGCAAAGCACTCTAACTGGGTGGTGTGTCCAGCCAGGGCATAGGTATCTGCCAGGAAGCGCACTTTAATGGTTGGAGCTGACTTCCTGGGATTGGCTGGAATGAAAAAGCAAATCTTCTTAGATTAGATTATCACTTAATTCTGTGCCATAACCTCTTTTTAGTGTAAAAATCCAAATCCTTTCAGTCTAAATGAGATCCTTAGTGGAAGGCTTGGGCCAGTATTCCATGGGCTGACCAGCAGGGTTACTGATGAGAAGGAGAAAGTCAGCAGCTGTCTCTGAGTCGACTTTGCTTCAGCCTTTAGTAAACTGATAACAGGCAAGCTAATGCCACAACTTAAAACTGGACGTTGCACTGGGCTATCAGTGAACAACAACACCCTGTTATCCTATGTTTTTAGAATCATTGATGCTCAACTACAGACAGCGGAACAACTATACGTGAGGATGCTAAGAGACGAGTGATGCAGCTGTAGGTCTTTCATACCATCAGGGACTACCGTGAGCTGGTTGGCCTTGCTGAATGTGCTCTTCGTGCTAACTTCCATGTTGATCGTTGTGAAGCAGAAGTAGTTTGCTGTGTCATTAGGTTCAGCTTTGGCCAGGTACAGATTCCCCGTGACCTGTGACACAAACCAGCGCCCATCATCCTTCCTGATGAAGTTGGGAAACTCGTTGAGAAACCAGCGGTAAGACAGCGCTAGAGAAGAAAAGAATCGCCGTCAGTCACTTTAGTCGTTTCATTCTGTCAGCGCTTAGATTTCACTGTAAAAAGTCACAATCATGACAGTCACAATGTATCAGTGAGAGATTTCATTTCATATTTACTGTCATATTCTGCCCCTCTGACCTGTTAATCACCTTCTGGCCCTGGGCACTAGTGGTGAAGTGGCTAGCTGCAGCACGACTCTTTTTTTCTTAGTCAAGGAAAATGATGCAAAAGAAAAAACTAATGTTCCAGCCACACACAGGACTATTCTGTGGCTCTCTGACAATATATATAATAAATTATCATTTTCAAGAACAATGAAACAGAGAGGTACCTGGGTAATGTGGAGGAGGTTGGCAGGCCAAGAACGTTCCTTGACCTTCAGTTATTGTTTGAGGACTTCTGCCATCTGGAGGGAAGTCATGGAGGTCTGGAACAAGCAAATGCAGACAAATAAGTAATAAATGCTGAAAAAAACAGAGAAAAGTCCTAAAACCAGCGAGCTCTGATCCAGAAGCAGACAAAGAATGTAAACTCGTGTTTTTGTCTGGTGCCTTTTCTGCCATGTTTTTAAAGCCGGCAGCTCAAACAAGTAAAATGACTGAAAGGTCTTTATTACTTACAACCAAACTTGAGGTTGGCTGCTCTGCTAATGATGGTGCCACAGCGGTTGATAGCTAGACACTGGTAAGAGCCTGTATCCCGGATGGGGTCGGGGCTGCTTATCACCAGGGTACCAGCCACCAGGGAGTATCGGTCCAAATTCAATGGAACCGCAGTCCCATTCACAAGCCACCTGCATGATAAATGGAAATAATCATTTGATTCAGGCTTTTTTTTATCCTGCAGTATAAAAAAATAATTCAAATTTTATGGTAGTTTCATTTTAATGGAGTGAAAAAGAAACATTTGACTTTAAAGATCCAAACTGATTTGGATGTCACTGAGTTAAAAAATTCCAGCTCTCGCAGATTAGCTGTGTGCCCATGGAGCAGTCACAGATATGGCTGGGCAGGTTTAGCTAACAACTGAGTTTGTTCAGCCTGAGATGCTGCAACTCTGGCTTCCTGTTGCAGATAAAAAGTTCACTTCAACTTTGAGTCAGTCACTGGGGTCTGTGATACTAACATACTCACGGCCAGCTTTTCTCAAACAAACCCCAAGTTTCTCTCTAACTCCTCCCATCCTGCTGACTGACTCTCCGATCCATGTCCTCACTCATAAAGGAGTGGACACATTTCCAGAAGGACTTGACCTTAGCAGCTAAAGAAGGGCAGGAGACTGATGCTGTCCAGTGGAGCGAGTGATTTATTCACCATTTTGTGACCAAACAATATTTACAAAACTTAATAAGAAACTCAACTCCATAGTTAACTCAGTTCAAATAAACATAACTGAACTTAATTCAATGGAAATGAAGGTGAAAATGTAAACAGCTACACTGACCTGGTTCTTTTCTGCTTAAATGGTCCACTTAAACAATCTCACCCTGGACTACTCCATTAGATAGGTAAGACAAACATTTCTGGACTCAGACACAATACGTATTACAACAAATCAATTTCTCTATAAACACAGTCTAAAATCAGTTTTATTAAATTACAAAGGTTCTCCTGCTTCTTCACCTGGTGTCTTCCTGTGACCTCAGATTAACCAGGAAGCTATAAATACAGTAAAACTACATTTCCTGCTTTTGTTCCTGGCACACTGGTAGGTAAGGTGAGTTCAAACTAAACCAATTAACAGTTGAAATGAAAAAAAAAAACATGTTAACTTAACAAACCTGTCAGAATCGATTTAAACCAAGATTTTACATGATATAATCTGTAAAAGTGGAAAACATAACCAAACTCGGCCAAATGAAGCTTTCTGAAGTATTGAAGCACGTTTTCATTACTCGACGCTTTTCAACACAGTCCTCTCTGGTTGACATCTGGTGGCCAAAGATATGAAGAGCAGCTTGAATCCACAAAATAAAACCAACTGCTTCATTATGACTGCTCACGCTGCAGAGTGGAGTTCTGTTTGACACTGGGCCACCGCTGTGCTGCTTTGAACATGTTTTTGTTTGTTTATTTATTTAATAAATTATTGTGATCAATAAAGTTCCCTTGTTCAAACATGCACCATGATGTGGTCTTTCTTTACTTCTGACTTCTTGATGTTGGCAAATACAATAAGTGAAAAATACATATAATAATGTACAACACATTATTGAGTATGCTTCTGCTGTGAGGTCCTGCCTCCATGCACTAATCGCTGGACAGCTGGACAGGTATGTTTATAAATAATATTATATTAGGCCAATTTTCTTACACATATTTTTGACCTGGGGGTAGATTGATTGTGAACTGGAAAGAGATCATGCATATGTACTTGCAAATTAAAGACATGATCCATTTAAGGAAACCCTTTTAAATTTTTATTTAAAAAGAGAATTTGTTCCTTCGTGCGATGGCTGAGATGATTTCTCCTTTGAAGAAAATCCTCTCACACAGAAACTGTAGAGATGCAGGTGTACGGTCTTCCTGGGTCCCACAGACTATCAGCCAGAAAACATTTTGAGATTATTTTTAAAATAAAATATATTTTATTACATTAAATAAAAAGAGTCAAATGGATGTGTTTCTAAAGTTATTTAATGATATTTATATTATGAAAAGCAGATTTTTGACATGTTAAGTTTTTCACGTTTTCAGAAAAAATAAACACGCACTAAACAAAAACAAACAACAAGAACACAAAGCTGGAAAACCCAACCAAAACTGACCAAAATCAACTCTAAATACTCCCACGCGACAGAACCTCCTCGCTTCCTCGCTGGCTCCAAATCTCTCAATACAATAATCAGTGGTTTGCTGTCTCTCACCATCAAAACACTCCATGAATCCCGCGAATGATTCACTTCCCTATAAACCACCGAAGCAGTTAGGTTCTAAATGAAGCTTCGGACGTCACTGATCACGTGACTCTGGCCAAACAAATCAAGTCTCCACACAGTGCTTCTTTTTGACACACACAGCGTCAGCTTCAAGCGGGCCACCACTAATGTTTGATATTACAGAATACATATGAGATATGGCTAAATCAAAACAAGAATGTTAACTAAGAATATAGACAAGTGGTGTTCTCACCCACTTGGTTTACATTAGTTGGCTATTCTGTGATTTTCCAGTCGCTCAGTTATCAATATAAAAGGACAGAAACACAACAATGTGTCTAACGACTGGATCTTGGAGAAAATGTAAATATTAGAGTCAGAATGAGGACTTAACACCTGAAAACATATTAAAAGTATTAAAACTAATAACTGAAATTCAGAGTCTGAGTCTGGCCTCAGCGGGCTGATCCACCCAAAGATATCATAGGTTCTGTAAGAGATCGGCTACTGTGTCCAAGTCTATTTGCACGGTAGGATGAATCCAATGAGGAACACATTTCAAATCACAGATTCAGCATGATCAGTCAATGCTGACACCTGTGTAACCCATATTTAAGTATGGCTTGGATAAAATGTACCAAAACATAAAAAAAGACTATCAATCTTAGCAGTCACACTCGGTTTATAGTGAATGAGCCACAGGTTCAGCAGTGAAAGAGTTAAGAGTTCTGAAGTAAACGTGGGTTGCTCTTAGCCAATGAGCTGCTGCAACGTGGTGCAGTGCCCCGCACGCCATCTATGGCTGAGAGAGCGCAGGTTTGTCCTCCTCTCTCACGAATACCCCATGAGCACGCTAGCGAGGAAAAAGAGACGGAGATTAACTGAAATGAGGTACGGGGAAAAGTGATATAAACGGAAGAGTTAGCACTTGCTGCTTATGAAAAATTGTTTTATTGCATGTGTATTGGTAAGACGAGTAACTAGTTTGGTTCCTTTTACATTGTTAGGTCGGGGAAGGTCGAGAATTAGACAACGCCATTTCATCGTTCCTGCGCCATCTCGCGCTCCTGCGCCATTCTTTTTTGAGATCGGTGAGCATTTTAATTGTTTATTGTTTATCTGCACTTTTCATGAGTTCATTGTAAGCAAAATTTTCTAGTATTTATTAGGAAATTGTTTACAATGTTTTGCGAAAAACTTTATTTTACTTATTGAAAAAAAAAGCTTTTGAAACTGTTGCACAGATTGTGTGTTTATTTTCAATTTGTAACATGGGTAACGTTACAAATAGTACATCTTAAGTGATAGCAAGTTGTGATCTGTGATTATATGGGAACTTAATGTCCTATGACACTGTCGTGGACAGGTCAGATTTTTTCCTTTGTGTCCTTCCTATCGATGCATTGCAACGGATGTAATCGATGGCGAGCCAACCCCGTTGACGGACCAATTGACTTTGTTCTGTGCTGCACAGCAGAGTGTGGTAGGCCAGCTGCAACAAAAAAACACACCACGCCACTTTGATATTACTGTTCCCTTTCTTCACACAAACCCCCTGGACTTATGGACGGTTTATTTTAAGGACTTTTTACGGACTCTATACATCCCATGAACAGGAAGAGAAGTGGGTGTGGGCCGTTGGATCTATTTTTCCAACTCAATGGTTGTTGCAATCAGCTAACAAAGTCTGTGAAGTTGCAGATGAACGTTGCTATTTGGATTTTGGTAATTGAGATTGTGGTTTATCTTGAACTTGAACCCTGATTATACACTTAGAAGGGTGCACCCAGGTAAGGTTTTTTTTAAGTGATTACTGTGATTGTACCACAGGGTCACTGAAGGAAAATACTGGTACCAAAAAGGGATACTTTCATTTGAAAAGTATGTTTGTTATTAATTTTCATTCTTTTATTTTCTGAATGAGTAAAAATACACAAGCCAGCGGTTTTCTAAACTCACAGTTGCCTGAGTCTCATTCAGTTTGCCTCTCCTGTACGTAGCCGAACCTACTGGTCCAAAGCAGTGAGCTCTTTTGCATCAAATGTGGGTGAAGTACAGTTCAGTCCAAACTGAAGGCCTATAAAAAAGTGTCTCATTACCAATGCACCCGATAAACAGCTTGTGATGGGTAAAACCAATGAGCTCTCACAAGGTCTTTGCAACCTAATTGTTGCAAAACATACTGATGGCAGTGGTTAGTCCACAAGTGGAAAGAACATCATTTTGACATAAACTGGCCATGACCAGGTGCCCCCTGCAAAGAGAAGAGTGAAAAGAATTTTTACAAGGGTTGTCCCAGAGCCAAAGACAACCTGTGGAGAGCTCCAGGAATCAGCAGGTACAACGGTTTCAAAGAAAACAATAAGTAATGCACTTAAGTGCCATATGCACACTCACCACTCCAGACAACATTGCTGAAAGAAAAAGCATGTTGAAGTGTGTTTAAAGTTTGCTGAACAACATTTAGACAAGCCTGTGAAATGTTGGTTGACTAGAGTCTGGTTAGATGAGACCAAAACTTCAAGATCAAGTTTTTGAATGCAATAATATGAACCATGTTTGGAGGTCACAAGGCACTGCATGGACATCTGTGGCTTGATTTCTTTACACGTGTGGACTGGATGTGTTGTTACTGATATCTGATGAGAATTTCATATCAAAAGCACTTTTAGAAATATATTTACTTAGAAAATTGGTGACGTGTTCAGTACTTATTTTCCCCACTGTACAAATTCACCAGGGGATCAAAAGATTATTCGCCCCATTCTAAACCAAAATAAGACAGCAATTTAATATAGGAATCAAAGTAAGTACCCTAAAACAAACTTAGAAGACCAACTCATTTTATAAAATGTGGGCTCCACAGGGAATGAGTGTGTAAGACTCACCTATAAGCAGCAGCTGGATTTGCTCTGGCCTGACAGCTCAGGGTCACTTTGCCTTCAGTCAGGCCTTCAGGGTAAATTAAACTGCTCGGCTGTTCTTCAAACACTGGCCCGCTGTCATGACCTGCCACACACACATCTCCACCTGGAACCAAAATAACAATGATAACATTATAAAAACACCCAGCACGCCCCTGCGGGCAGTTTACCCTTCAAGCTCGGGTCCTCTACCAGAGGCCTGGGAGCTTGAGGGTCCTGCGCAGTATCTTAGCTGTTCCCAGGACTGCGCTCTTCTGGACAGAGATCTCCGATGTCATTCCCGGGATCTGCTGGAGCCACTCGCCTAGCTTGGGAGTCACCGCACCTAGTGCTCGATTACCACGGGGACCACCATTACCTTCACCCTCCACATCCTCTCGAGCTCTTCTCTGAGCCCTTGGTATTTCTCCAGCTTCTCGTGTTTCTTCTTCCTGATATTGCTGTCATTCGGAACCGCTACATCGATCACTACGGCCGTCTTCTTCTGTTTGTCTACCACCACTATGTCCGGTTGGTTAGCCACCACCATTTTGTCCGTCTGTATCTGGAAGTCCCACAGGATCTTAGCTCGGTCATTCTCCACCACCCTTGGGGGCATCTCCCATTTTGACCTCGGGACTTCCAGGTTATACTCGGCACAGATGTTCCTGTACACTATGCAGGAACATTGGTTATGGCGTTCCATGTATGCCTTGCCTGCTAGCATCTTGCACCCTGCTGTTATGTGCTGGATTGTCTCTGGGGCATCTTTACACAGCCTGCACCTGGGGTCTTGCCTGGTGTGATAGACCCCAGCCTCTATGGATCTTGTGCTCAGAGCTTGTTCTTGTGCTGCCATGATTAGTGCCTCTGTGCTGTCTTTCAGTCCAGCTTTGTCCAGCCACTGGTAGGATTTCTGGATATCAGCCACCTCCTCTATCTGCCGGTGGTACATACCGTGCAGGGGCCTGTCCTTCCATGATGGTTCCTCGTCTCCCTCCTCTTTCTTGGGTTTCTGCTGCCTGAGGTATTCACTGAGCACTCGGTCAGTTGGGGCCATCTTCCCAATGTATTCTTGGATGTTCCTTGTCTCATCCTGGACTGTGGTGCTGACACTCACCAGTCCCCGGCCCCCTTCCTTCCGCTTAGCGTACAGCCTCAGGGTGCTGGACTTGGGGTGAAACCCTCCATGCATGGTAAGGAGCTTTCTTGTCTTTATGTCAGTGGCTTCTATCTCCTCCTTTGGCCAGCCTATTACCCCAGCAGGGTACCTGATCACGGGCAGGGCGTACGTGTTGATGGCCCGGATCTTGTTCTTACCATTCAGCTGACTCCTCAGGACTTGCCTGACCCTCTGCAGGTACTTGGTGGTTGCAGCCTTTCTAGCGGCCTCTTCATGGTTCCCATTCGCCTGCGGGATCCCCAGGTACTTGTAACTGTCCTCTATGTCTGCAATGTTGCCTTCTGGTAGTTCAATCCCCTCAGTTCTGACTACCTTCCCTCTCTTTGTTACCATCCGACTACACTTCTCCAGTCCGAACGACATTCCAATGTCATTGCTGTATAGCCTGGTAGTGTGGATCAGTGAATCGATGTCTCGTTCACTCTTGGCATACAGCTTGATGTCATCCATGTACAGGAGGTGGCTGACAACTGCTCCGTTCCGTAGTCGGTATCCGTAGCCAGTCTTGTTAATGATCTCACTGAGGGGGTTCAGGCCTATGCAGAACAGCAGTGGGGACAGAGCATCTCCTTGGTAGATCCCGCACTTGATGGTGACTTGTGCTATGGGCTTGAGGTTGGCCTCCAGTGTTGTCCGCCACATCCCCATTGAGTTCCTGATGAAGGCTCTCAGGTTCCTGTTGATCTTATATAGTTCTAGGCATTCCAGTATCCAGCTGTGGGGCATTGAGTCATAGGCCTTCTTGTAATCAATCCAGGCAGTGCACAGGTTGGTCAGTCTGGTCTTGCAGTCTCGGCTGACTGTTCTGTCTACCAGTAGCTGGTGTTTTGCGCCTCTGGTATTCTTGCCAATTCCTTTCTGTGTCCCACTCATGTATTGAGCCATGTGCCTGTTCATCTTAGCCGATATGATACCTGATAGGAGCTTCCATGTAGTACTGAGGCAGGTTATTGGTCGGTAGTTGGAGGGGACCGGTCCCTTCTTGGGGTCCTTGAGGATCAGGACCGTTAGCCATTCCGGGTGTCTCTCGTTAACTAGCAGCTGGTTTATTTGTGCTGCCAGACGCTCGTGGAGTGCAGTCAGCTTCTTTAGCCAGCAGGTGTGAACCATATCAGGGCCTGGTGCTGTCCAACTCTTCACACTGGAGACCCTTTCTGGGATATCTGCCACTGTGATGGTTACTGGACCCTGTTCAGGGAGGTCGCTGTGGTCTGCCCTCAGGTCCACTAGCCACTTAGCATTGCCGTTATGGGTTGTGGCCTTCTCCCATATGCTCTTCCAGTATTGTTCTGCCTCCAGCCTTGGTTGTGCTGTTCTCATATTGTTCCCCTGCCACTGAGAGTACACCTTGGCTGGTTCCATGGAGAACAGCTGGTTTATTCTCCTGCCTTCTATCTCTCTGGTGTACCTCCTCAAGCGGCTGGCCAAGGCTGTGAGTCTTTGCTTGGCAGTTTCCAAGGCCTCAGGTATGGACAGCTTGCTGTATTTCTTATGCACCTTCTTTGTCGCACCTTTCTGCAACTCCGTTAGTTGGCTAACCTCCCTCCATGCTACTTTGAGCTTGCCCTCTAGCCTCCTTCTCCATGGAGGGTACTGCCCATTGTGGCTGTTCAACTTGTAGCCAAGCATCTCACTGATCACTGACCGTATTGTAGATCAGCTTGTTAGTGTCGGTAATCGTGGTTGTAGGTATTGTCCGTAGTGCTGCATTAACATCATCTAGCAGACCTTCTGAGGGTACTTCACGTAATCTCGGTAACCGGCTACGGGGGATCCAAGTTTCAAGCTTGGCCATTATCCTATTTTTCAGGTCAGTTCCTCTCGCACTCAACGATCCTTCTCCTATCGCCCCAGGCAGGAATCTAACCACTACGCTATCCAGCTATATATATATATATACACACACACACACACACACACACACACACACACACACACACACACACACACACACACACACAGAAATGTCTCTTTCCAAAATAAAAGCTATACTATACGCTTCTTCTGGGCTATATTCTCAGCAGCATATTAAACATATCAGGTCCCCATAAGGAGAATCATGTGCTAACGGCTGTCTAAATGACTCGGGTAAAGTTTGTAGCATGCGTGCTTGTTGTTTTTGTCTGCTTCCACTTGTCTTTGCACTAGGATGATGTCAGCGTAAATGTGCAGTCATATTCGTTGTGTTCCCACTAGTGCTGTCAGCGTAAATCTCGTTGAAATGACGTTAACGCCACAACACGGCAAATCTCCGTTAACGAGCTACCGCGGATCACCCCGTGCATGGGGCTGGACGGCCAACACGTTAACGAGCTAACTGCGCTAACACACTAGCTCCCACCCATGTAATTGAGCATTGTGTGGCACATCCAACATACTGTTTTACTTTAGTCCATGACGCGCTTACCTTCAGGGTCATACGTCACATGAAGACCAAAATAGTTCCAAACGCCAGATCTGAATTAGGATGGGGGAGGTTCAATTTGCCATGTTGCAAGGAGAGCTTAACTTCTGTCTCGCTAGCTTGCCCTGCGCTCAGTGAATCTGAAATCGACTGCTCCGCTTAGGCTGCACTGTCGAGTGCAGATCCACTGAGCGCTCAACACAGACAGCATCGTCAGAAGAAAAGTTGATAAAATAAATTAAAAATTTTGTATTGTTCGATACATATGCGTACCGAACCGAAAGCACTGTATCGAACGGTTCAATATCAATACGAATATCGTTGCACCCCTAATATTTATATATATATATAGCAGCAGTGATCAGTGAGATGCTGGGCTACAAGTTGAACAGCCACAAGGGGCAGTACCCTCCATGGAGAAGGAGGCTAGAGGCTAAGATCAAGGTAGCACGGAGGGAGGTTAGCCAACTATCGATCGGAGTTGCAGAAAGGCGCGATGACGAAGGTGCCTAGGAAGTACTGGAAGCTGTCCACACCTGAGGCCTTGGAAACTGCCAAGCAACGACTCACAGCCTTGGCCAACCACTTGCGGAGGTACACCAGAGAGATAGAAGGCAGGAGAATAAACCAGCTGTTCTCCATGGAACCAGCCAAGGTGTACTCTCAGTGGCAGGGGAACAATATGAGAACAGCACAACCAAGGCTGGAGGCAGAACAATACTGGAAGAGCATATGGGAGAAGGCCACAACCCATAACGGCAATGCTAAGTGGCTAGTGGACCTGAGGGCAGACCACAGCGACCTCCCTGAACAGGGTCCAGTAACCATCACAGTGGCAGATATCCCAGAAAGGGTCTCCAGTGTGAAGAGTTGGACAGCACCAGGCCCTGATATGGTTCACGCCTGCTGGCTAAAGAAGCTGACTGCACTCCACGAGCGCCTGGCAGCACAAATGAACCAGCTGCCAGTTGACGAGAGACACCCGGAATGGCTAACCGAAGGCCGGACAGTCCTGATCCTCAAGGACCCCCAGAAGGGACCGGTCCCCTCCAACTACCGACCAATAACCTGCCTCAGCACCACGTGGAAGCTCCTGTCAGGTATCATAGCGGCTAAGATGAACAGGCACATGGGTCAATACATGAGCGGGGCACAGAAAGGGATGGGCAAGAATACCAGAGGCGCAAAACAACAGCTACTGGTAGACAGAACAATCAGCCGAGACTGCAGGACCAGACTGACCAACCTGTGCACTGCCTGGATTGATTACAAGAAGGCCTATGACTCAATGCCCCACAGCTGGATACTGGAATGCCTAGAATTGTACAAGATCAATGGGACCCTAAGAGCCTTCATCAGGAACTCAATGGGGATGTGGCGGACAACACTGGAGGCCAACCTCAAGCCCATAGCACAAGTCACCATCAAGTGCGGGATCTACCAAGGAGATGCTCTGTCCCCACTGCTGTTCTGCATAGGCCTGAACCCCCTCAGTGAGATAATTGACAAGACAGGCTACGGATACCGACTACGGAACGGAGCAGTTGTCAGCCACCTCCTGTACATGGATGACATCAAGCTGTATACCAAGAGTGAACAAGACATCGATTCCAAACGAGGAGATAGAAGCCACTGACATCAAGACAAGAAAGCTCCTTACCATGCATGGAGGGTTTCACCCCAAGTCCAGCACCCTGAGGCTGTACGCTAAGTGGAAGGAAGGAGGCCGGGGACTGGTGAGTGTCAGCACCACAGTCCAGGATGAGACAACGAACATCCAAGAATACATCACGAAGATGGCCCCAACTGAAAGCGTGCTCAGTGAATACCTCAGGCAGCAGAAACCCAAGAAAGAGGAGGGAGACGAGGAACCATCATGGAAGGACAGGCCCCTGCACGGTATGTACCACCGGCAGATAGAGGAGGTGGCTGATATCCAGAAATCCTACCAGTGGCTGGACAAAGCTGGACTGAAAGACAGCACAGAGGCACTAATCATGGCAGCACAGGAACAAACACTAAGCACAAGATCCATTGAGGCTGGGGTCTATCACACCAGGCAAGACCCCAGGCTGTGTAAAGATGCCCCAGAGACAATCCAGCACAGCTAAGATACTGCGCAGGACCCTCAAGCTCCCAAACCTCTGGTAGAGGACCCGAGCTTGAAGGAATGACCATCCGCAGGGGCAAGTGGGGAATTTTTAAATTTTTTTAATATATATATTTCTGTGCTCACAAATGATAAAATCTCTAATAAAATATTATTTTTTGTGTGTGTATTTAATTAGGAAATAGTAAGTGGAACCCCCCAAAAGACGTTTCTGTTACCGAGACTAGATAAAATATTTATAATCTTGAAAAGTGGAACTTACCAACAGCAGTCATCAGGGCCACTGAGCTGAGGGTCAGGAGACAGACCAAGAGCCACATTTGGACCATAAACAGATCTGAAGCAGAAGGAAAACCATTCAGACAGGACATGTAGGTATGCAATTTATGCTAAAAAGATAACAAGACTGCTTTAACGAAAGCACCAACAGGAAATTCCATCCAGAGACAGAAAACCATTCAGGTCTCTTTACGGTCACAAATTAGCCTCACAAGTTCACCTTTGGACTGTCAAAGGATGTCTTAATATCTTGAGGACGGTGCAGGCACACAGAGAAATTGAAAACTCTACAGATAAAAGACATAAAATAATACCTGTGGTTGCCAATTCTACCTGTTAGCCTACCAGTAGATGCACCAATGGCATCCATTTCAAAATCCTAGGTGCACAAGGTAAAACTTGAAGTCTGATCTTAAGGATCAAACATAGATCAGATGAAACTAGACCGTACACTCCATTCATATAAGCCAAGCACACTGAAAGACCAACATTGTTTTCATGGCCGTGGATGGGGACCTGTAGTGTTGGATTATTTTTCAGGAGCTGGGTTTGAACCCTTAGTTCCAGTGAAGGGAACTCTTAACGCTTTAGCATACTAATACATTTTGTACAATGTTATGCTCCCAACTTTGTGGGAACAGTTTGGGGATAGCCCTTTCTTCTTCCAACATAACTGTGCATCATTGCACAAAGCAAGGTCCATAAAGACACAGATGTGTGAGTTTGGTGTTAAAGAACCCTGACCTGACCACAACCTGATAGTGAAACTTTGGCCTCCTTGTCCAACATTAGTGTCTAACCACACAAACGCAGTTGTGAAAAAATCAGAAATTCCCATAAATATACTCCAAACATTGTGTAAGGCCTTTCTAGAAGGTTTGAAGATGTCATAGCTGCAAAGGGTGGGCCAACATCACATTAAAGCCTATGGAATGGAAATGGGACATTACTTGAGTTAATATTGTATGGTCTTAACCTCACAATACAAAGCAGCTTGACACAACTGTTGTTGTGGGCTGGTGATATATGAACACAACTGAATTGAATACACGTGTGAAGGCAGATGAGAAAATGCTGCTTCTTCTAACCAGGTAGCGTTGTTTAACTTGGTTTGGCAAAGAACAGAAACTTCAGTCTCCCAGGTAACAGCCCTGTGTTTGATCCCTTCATCCAACACTAAAACAACATTCACTTCAATAAGGAGAACTCATTAGGAGGACTTGACTGATAGTCACTTGATATATTTTTGGTTGATATTTGAATAATCTTCAGTTTTCTGGGTCAGGGAAGGAGATTCTCGTTCAAGTTATTACAGTACATGGCCGATTCCATTGATCGAACTGTTAAGGACTTTGGATTAAAGTTGCCCTTTTGAAAAAATATGTGGGGATTCTTTTGCAGCTCAAATTTCTGTGAGTTTAACTGTGTTTTGTCCTCAGATCATGTCTTATGCATGTGTATCCCATATGGAAAAGAAATAGTAAAAACTTCTATGATTTACTCATGAAAGTGGCCACTTTCTCATTACTTTCATATATTGTTTTAGTAAGTATCCAAAACATACAAGTTTCATTTATATAATTTTTCAAGGGATCTTATATCTGTTTTCACTCTTGTATGCTTTTCATACAAGTTTCACACAAGACAGATAAAAGCTTTATAAGATTTATATATATATCTTTTCCATATGGGATGGATTTGTCCTGAGGTTGACCTTTACAAGAGCCCACACTATGAAATTACTGTCTACGTCTCTGCTCTGTGTGTATCCCTTTGCTTTGGGAGTGGCACATCACAACCAGAACAAAAAGGTAATTTTTTTATTAATTTCTTTTGATATTTTAGACTAAAACAACCCAAGGGTCTAAATGAAAGCTGCTTTCAGTGAGTATCAAGAGACTTGTCTTCAGCTTCTAACAAGCAGCTGATTTCACAATTACAGATCAAGATCTTTCTTAGATTGTTAGGAGATTATCTCGTTATGGTGTCCATTAAACCTTTCCATTTTCTGGACAATCTGGCATAGTGTGTTTTTTTCTTAGTTTTATCAGTGAGGAAGAAACAAGTGCTGCAACTGCACATCAGAGTGATGAACTGTTGCTCCCAATCAATGTGGTTAAGGCAACACATGATGTGATGTCAAATTCAGCTGGCGACACAAGCAATGCGGTGAGCTTAATGGAACTGTTACAAGACCAAACAATTTGAAGTCCATCGTTCTATAGTAAGCATGATTATTCGTCAGTGTCAAAAATTCAAGACAGCTTCCCATCAGCAGTCCCAGGAGTGGATGTCCCAGCAAATGTATACCACGGTCATGCTGTGCATTGCTCAGAAACACTACAAAATCCAAACAACACATCTTAGCCAACTAAGACTCTACAGTTGCCATGTTAAATTTTAAACTTTGTCCGAATAAATACTAACCTCACAATACAATACTTTGTCCGAATACTAAACAAGTATAGCTTGTTTGGAAAGGTTTGCAGGAGGGAGCAGCTTATCTCCAAAAGTAAAATGGCAGCATGGCATAGGTTTGAAAAGTTGCATCTGAACAAACCACTATACTGGCACAATGTCCTTGGAACAGATGGCAATGGTGCAGAGTGCCATGTTTAGTCCCACCTTTCTGGTGGGAAGGAGCTTGACCCAGTGCGTGAGTTAATAAGAAATACTGACTACATTTAGTTGGGCTGACCTCAAAGCACAGCTCGGGTTCTAGAGCCAGTATCATGGCGAGGGGCGGTTTCTGTCTCGAGTGAGAGGTGAGAGGCAGCAAGCAGGGGTAGGTATCATAGTGTCCTCTCGAGGGCTGGGTATCGTCACTGATTTCTAGAATCGATTCGATTCACAAGGTCCCGAATCGATTTGATCCACGATTCGATTCGATTCAATTCAATTCGATTTTGAATCAGTCTGAAATATTATTATATGAACCATAATATATATAAAATTATGATTGTTCACCTTGTATATGTACTGTCAAAAGAACCCTCTAAGCCTTGTGAATGAATTACATAAATTTCAAAATTAAGAGCAGATACTAAAGCAGTTACAATAATGTAATTTTTAATTAACATCAGTATATATTTATTTTCATACATACATTAACAATAGTGGATCAGGGATCCAGTGCAAATAGAACATATCTTTTGTAAACATCAGTAACGCCTCAGAGAAATAGTTTTGCTGTTCGTGTCTCACACAGCTTTCCTGAAATCCACTCTTGTGTTTTGGAGACACACAGTATAACACAGCGTGTACAAGTGAACTGACAGAAACTGACCGATCACAAAAGGAAAAACTGCCTTTTAAAATACTTCAAAAAATGAAAACATACTGAACAGTATTGTAAAACCTCTGTGAAACTCTTGCAATTTAGCCTCATTTATAACTACCCCCTCACTTCTTTGAGACTGTAAGGTTTTTCTGCAAGAAGAGAAGCTGGTCTACATGTTGTGGAGTCAGGCAGCTCCTTTGTGCGGTAACAGTGTCACCAGCAGTTGAAAACACTCGTTCAGAAGGAACACTGGTCCCAGGTATGGAAAGATACTGCTTTGCTTGAAGAGCCAAAAGCGGATACTCCCTTTCATGGTCCCTCCACCAGATCAAAGGATCCTCAGAAAGTGCAACAGGCTCAACGCCCCTGTATCGATTCACTTCTTCCTTTGCCTTCTGAGTTGGTGTTTTCTGTGGCGCTGTGGTTTTTGTTGAGTAGGCGGGCCCAAGGAGAAAAATTAATGCAGAGTCCTTTGACCTCTTAATTGGAGGGGCATAATCCACTTCATCAACACCATCAAGAGAGATGTCAGGGACAGTTTCTTCAGATGCGTCACCATCAGACTGTCGCTGTAGAAAAATGAAAACTTAATTAATAAAGAAATTACTATTTATATTCTAACTCGAGTAGTGCAAAAAAACCAATAATTTTTTGTTTTTGTTTCTGTAACTCACAATAGCTGTGTCCACGTTCTCCAAACCTGCTGCTTCCAACACCAACTGAGAGAATGTGTTGTTACAGGTCTCTTTGGACAAGAATGGCAGGGCCTTAAAGCGAGGATCTAATGCTGATGCAATGTACAGCTTGTCCTTTAGGGCCACATATCTTGAAAAGAGATTTTGCACATTTAACTCAGTTTATTATGTTGGATATACATGTGCATGGTTACATACACTCATGCAAGATCAGAAACATTAATATACGACTTTGTTTCCATAATTTATATATAAACATCTATAGATAGATAGATATAAAATCAAAAGGCCTATTACTGGACAAGAGGGCTTAACTAACATTTTTATAATATATATATTTTTTCACTATAATAAGAATTTTCATGTAATATATGCATCCATACAGTTGCACTCATTCATGGCATACACACACAATTCATAAGCATACCTTGACTCCAAGTTGTCGTATACAGCAGTCTTGAGGTCTTTAATCAGTGAGGAGTCGTGAGAGACACTGATCCTCTTCTCCAGCAGCTGTGCATGCAGAGGTGCAATGATGGAAAGGGTCGGGGACTTTTCTTCAGACATAACCAGTGTGGCTGCTTTCAGCGGCTTCAAAGCTTTCACTATATCTTCTCCATGAGTTATGTCAGCCTCTGTAAGACTACAGCGATTACTGTCACTTCTCCTCACTTCAGGTGAGAGTAGAGCTGCAGAGATTGCTGGTTGTTGCTCCAGGAAGCGTTCCAGCATCTCCAATGTGCTGTTCCATCTGGTCACCCCATCAGTCACCAGCTTATGGGCAGGTAGATTCAGTATCTTTTGCTTCTCTTTAAGCTTGCGACTTGCAACAGTGCTGCGATGAAAAAAGGATGCTATGCGTCTCACTCGGCCAAGCAGCTGCGCAACAGCTGGAACTTTCAGTCCTGCTTGTGAAGCTAAATTGAGTGTGTGGGCAAAACAACCAATGTGCAACCAGCCCGTTATTTCCACAGCTCGCACCATATTTGCAGTATTGTCAGTTACGATGACTGGATTTTTGTTTGTAAGCTCCCATTCTTCGATTGCTTTGAACATAATTTCAGATAAATTAGCTGCTGTGTGGCTTGCTTCAGTGGTTCTTGTCTGTGAGACATGAGACACGAGTCTCCACTCCTGGTCGATATGGTGTGAGGTGATAGTCAGGTAGTTATCTGTTGCTCTGGATGTCCAGCTGTCACAGGTTATAGCGACTCTCTCTGCTGACGTGAGTGAGGCTGTAACATCGTGTTTCACTTTTTCATACATGTTTGGGATTACCACTTCACTCAAATGTTTGCGTGTTTGTAAAACATAGCGTGCTTCTAGCGTATTAATGAGGTTTTGGAAGCCATCATTTTCAACAACGCTGTACGGACGTATATCTTTACATATGAAAGTTGCCACAGACTGGGTTATTTTTTGGGCACGTGGAGAAGTGGATGCCAACTTCACTGCAATGCCTTCAATGCCTTTTCGAGTGAGCGTTGCTTGGTGTCGGCCGTTTTTGCTAGCGGGATATCTGGATGATGCCTCGTTAAATGATTTCTGAGATTTGTGGTATTTCCACAGTGCTTTACCTCCATTTTGCACATCTTACATACGGCTTTGCTTTTGTCCGGCTCTTCACTGTCTTCACAGTTCTTAAGGTCAAGGTCAAATTTATTTATATAGCACATTTCAAACAGCCGATGCTGCACAAAGTGCTTAACAATATAAAAATGGTATTAAAAAGCAACAATGTAATACAATAATAACAGTAAAAAACAATAATAGGACAGTAAAAGAATTAAAACAATAACTAAACTAATTCAAATAAGACCAGAATGCTTGGGTCATAGTGTGTTAAAAGCCAGGGCATAGAAATGTGTCTTTAGTAAAGATTTAAATTGATCAAGTGTTTGTGCAGATCTAATATTTAGGGGGAGACTATTCCAAAGTCTGGGACCTGCCACAGAGAAGGATCTATCACCACGGGATTTGAGGTCAGTCCGTGGGATGGACAGCATTAGTTTTGAGTTGGACCTCGTGGTTTGTCCTGGAGCACAAACAGAGAGGAGCTCAGACAGGTAAGGAGGGGCTCGGGCATTAAGTGACTTAAAAACAAAAAGTAGAAGTTTAAATTGGATCCTATAGGAGACAGGAAGCCAGTGTAGAGAAACTAAAACTGGGGTTATATGCTCTCTCCGTTTGGTACCAGTTAGCAGGTGAGCAGCTGCATTTTGGACCATCTGAAGACGATGGATGGAGGCCTGATCTAGACCATAACACAATGAATTGCAGTAGTCCAATCTGCAAGTAAGGAAAAGGTGAATAACACGCTCAAAGACGTTAGCCGGGAGGTATGGCTTTACCTTGGCTAGCTGTCTTAACTGAAAGAAGCAGGACTGAACTACTGCACTCACCTGCTTATTCAATTTAAAAGAACCATCAATGTAGACACCGAGGTTTTTTACATGTGTTTTACGATACGAGGAAAGGGCGCCCAGAGTGCTGTCGATATGATTCAAGTTGCCAAAATGACAACCTCAGTTTTATTTTCATTTAGCTTTAAAAAATTTAATGACAACCACTGTTTGACATCATCAAGGCAGCGTAATAAGAGCTGGGGATGGTCTGACCCTGCTTTTAAAGGTAGATAAATCTGCAAATCATCAGCAAAACAGTGAAATGAAATGCTGTACCGCGAGAAGATGGAGCCCAATGGCAACAAATAGAGTGCGAACAGGGCAGGACCCAAAATGTGTTGCCAGACATCTGCCTTTAGGCTCGGTGGCACATTCTCGGGAGTAGCCATGATGGTTCATGCGTCCAGGTCACTTAACTCTCGCGTGACTTCCTCATGTTAACCGCTTGCAAGTTTCATACGCGGCAAACTACATATGTATAGAAAAAATTGATTTCAGGATTTAATGAATCGATATCGTTTTATTCCAGTTAGAATCGATTTTAATCGATGAATCGACTTTTTAAACCCACCCCTAATCCTCTCAGTGCCTATACACTGGGGGCTTTGGTAGTAGACGGACAAGTTGTGTTTCCGTGTCTTTGGGTTAAGGATTTGGTCCAAACTATTGTTTGTGTTTATGTGTCAAATGACACTACAGAGTGCACAGCTTGGAGTCACTGGGTGGTGTGCTCGAGGGTGCTCCATATGGTAGCTCTGCTGTCCTGCTGGGAGACAATGGCAGCAAAACGTGGAGGGGCATGATTGGGAGGAACTACCTGCCTGAGCTGAACTAGCGTGTTGTTCTGTAGAGATGACAGTTTTTCCATAATGAACTCATTTCAATTCAATTTTATTTATATAGCGCCAAATTTAAAAAAACACAGTATTATTATTATTGTAAAGTAATGACCCTAAAGTAATACAGAGAAACAGAGAAGAACCTTGGTGACAGTGGGAAGGAAAAACTCCCTTTTAACAGGAAGAAACCTCCGGCAGAACCAGGCTCAGGGAGGGGCCATCTCCTGTGATTGGTTGGGGTTGAGGGGACGGAGACAGGACATGCTGTCCCAGAGATTAATAATAACTAAGTGGAGAGTAGTATACGGACACATGGTGGTTGAAAAGGGGTGAGAGATGCTCAGTGCATCATGGAAAGCCCCCAGCAGCCTACACCTATTGCAGTATAACTAAGGGTGGACTCAGGACCACCTGATCGAGCCCTAACTATATGCTTTAGTAAAAAGGAAAGCTTAAGTCTAATCTTTAAAATAGCAGGAATGTCTTAAAGACATAAAGACCTGGATGGCCGCTAACTTTCTGCTTCTTAATTCAGATCAAACTGAGGTTATTGTACTCGGCCCTGAAAAGCTTAGAAATATGGTGTCTAAGCAGATTCTTACTCTGGATGGCATTACCTTGGCCTCCAGTAACACTGTGAGGAACCTTGGAGTCATTTTTGACCAGGACATGTCCTTCAACGCACATATTAAACAAATATGTAAGACTGCGTTCTTCCATTTGTGCAACGTCTCTAAAGTTAGACACATTTCCACCCAGACTGGGTCTGATCATGTCTCAGGTGAACATAAAAAGGGAGTCACCTGTTGTGACTGTTTGTTGTCTCAAATATAACGAGTGACGTCTGGTGCTGCCAGTGAAAAAGGTTTACTGCTGAAGCAACTTTCAGATTCACTCAGAGATTATTGTAAATTAATTAGTGTTTTTTCACAGGATTACTGGGTTTATGTGTGAAGGAAACTGTGTTCACAGGTTATATCTTGGTTATGCTATTATACTGTGTTGTTGAGAAAATGTGAATATTACTGTGAGAATGTGTAAACAATGTGAGACATACTGTGTTGAAACCAGTGTCACTCCTTTTCACTGCTGTGGATGGTTAACTTTGACCTTTCTGCAGCACCTCTGGAATCTGTTGATCAGCACTGACCTCCAGGATGCTTCATGTGTTTTGCTAATGTTTGTTTCCCTCTAAGAGTGCTTGTGAAGGATTCAGCACAGACAGACAAGTGATGTTACAGCAGAAGTGCAATGATTAGAGGACATTTTTAAAGGTTGGGCCCATTATCTGACTATTGTTGAGCTCATAGTGATGAAATGAGTGAGTGGCATTACTTAAGGAAAGTCACTGATTACAGTAATGTGGAATAAATAATAAATAAATTTGGGGCACATTATGGCAATAGTAGTGGTTTAATGATTTGAGAAATCCTGCACATGATACTTGTCTCTGTGTTGCTGAATACTTTATTAATGAATACTTTATTGAGGTGGAAGGTCGTGCTGTTTGGGGCCCTACTAGTCATCATGTGACAATTTCAGAACCACAGCAATGATCATAAAGCTGCGTTGGAATGAGAGCTGTGCCATGAGGCTTTCCAGAGGTCATCAAGAGATGATTGTGGACAACAGATGGGCATCTGAAGGATGAGGGGAGCGTGCCAAGCTCCGATCGACAGCGCAGAGGGAGTTCAAGGATGCCATCAGAAGAACAAGAACAGGAAATTGTTCGGGTTACATCCGAAGCAACCAAGCAAGGAGCGCTTAAGTGGGAAAACTGCACGAGTGTTTGCACTAATGGAGCAGCAGCCATGGTCAGGCGCGCCAAAGGTTTCGTTAGCAGAGTGAAAGTGATACAGCCAGATGTTATTGTTACACACTGTTTCTGCACCACGAGGCACTTGTTGCCAAGACTTTACCAGCAGACCTAGCTCCTGTGTTGGATGATGTTGGACCTCTGAAAACTCGCATATTTGCATCTCTGCCACGTGACAACCATCGGACCTCTGCGTGGAGCAATAAGGCTTTATGATCCGCTCCCATTTCCTCGCACAAAGTACTGGCCCATGTGCATGAGCTGTGGGAACAGCTAGAAGTGTTTTGAGTGATGAGAGGTACAATGATGCAAAGCTGCTTGCAAGTGATGAGTGGTGTGCAATAGGGCTGGGCCATATCACACCATTCACGGTAATACCAGTATAACGTTAGGCAACGATAAGAAAATGAAATATGGCGATAGAATATGGGTAAAACGCACATGTGCAGTGCCTTTGTTTTCATACGCACATGGTGGAAAAAGCATGGCGGCGACGGAGAATGAGAAGGGCGAAAGCAGATCGTTGAGTGAAACAGATGAACCAGAACTGGTTTGTAAAAACGCTGCAGCTTCAGTGGTGGAACTGGTTTAGCTTTCGTCCGTCAGATACACAACAAAGCACTATTTTTGGTGGCGCATGCTAGCGGGCCGTCGTTATTACCTTTATTACCGAACTGATTTTATGTGATACACTGCACTCAAATCTGTCAAAAATGTTTTAGTACGACTTTGCTGAGCTACGAAGCCGCACCGCTTGATGGATTGTCGGAGCATTATGGCTACCGTAGGCGGAGCCTCGCGGAGTGTGCTTCAACATAATATTACCGTATTGTGTGTGCATATAACCTCTTTTTATACATGGTTATGCTGAAGATACTGTTAAATTTTTATATAGCTTTCACTAGCTGGGACCACAACCTCGGAACGATGAGCAATGAGGGGGGGAGGGGGGGGGGCATGAAAATGAGAACAGCGGGTATTGGAGAAGGAGACATTTATAGTCTGAGGAGACTATATATGTCCCTATTTATACGCTTGAGCAGAAGCTGTCCGTTTATTTTGCCTCAGTCTCCGCTGAATGCCATAACTGGGTAAGGGACCCGTATAGCTCAGCAGCAGTTTCTGGAAGGATATGACTTTGCAGGAGCAGGAGGAACTAACTGAACTGAGACAAGAGCGTGGTTTAAAGCTAAACTTTGCTGATCTGGACAGTTTTTGGTTGACTGCTGCCAAGGACTTCCCCATTCTGGCAAAGAGATATTGTGACATTGCATTTCCCACAACATATCTATGTAAGCAAAGCTTTTTGAGCCTGCCAGAATATCATCTTTGTGTTCAACTAGACAGGCCGATGTTTGTTTGTTTTTTTGTAACGGTATAAACAATGAAAGGTGGTGGATTGGCCAGATGCTGGCTGATGTGTAACGACAACTCAGTTGTTTGGTGGTGGCTATGGCGGAGCTTCCACAGAGGGAAGGAGAGGCAGGAGTAGGAGAGACCAGAGTTATTCTGCGTCTTTACGCTGCAGCTGCCTCTTCTCCTCTCATTCTCTCCCCCCTCCCTCTCCTGTTTCTACTTCAATCCTGAAACTGATCAATGATCAGCTGATCGTCTTTTCTCTCTTGTTTGTTTATCGCCCACTTTGCACCAGAAAGAGGAAACCAGCAGATGTCGCGCTAAACAACAGCAGCACGTTTAAGCTTGATCAGCTGTTGTTAGAATTTATTTAATATTAATTTCTAGTATCAGCTGATGTTTGCTGGAGCCACAGCTGTAAAGCTGCTGGTCATGATGTCGGTTTGGTTATGTGGTGAGAGGGAAACATGAAGATGAAACCAGGAGATGTCCTTACTGAATCATCAGAGCTGAACAGGTGATGGAGAAACAGGTTTACCTTTTAGGTGACATGAATGAGTTGAAGTTATGAACTGTTTCTGAGAGACAAATAACACCAGGAGCCTTTTCTAAGCAGCTGACAGCTGGTAACTGTGCAGGGGCGGGTCTAGCAAAGCGTTGCCAGGGGGGCAGGTAGGGCATTAACAGGGAGAGGGGGGCACAAAGAAATACTTTTCTTTCTTATTCTCATTTAAAATGTCTCGCTTTTATTAAATAATTATCTGAAGCTTACAACAAAAGTTTTTATCTCATGTCAAATGTATAGAAATCACACATATACCAACAAGACTGTACATCACTGTCACAACAGTGTTTGTTTTTATTCAAAGGCTTTATGGCTTTAATACCTGGTGGGCTGAGTTAATCTGAGAAGGTGCATTAAAAAATAAATGACCGGGCCAGCGGTGCACATCGCAAATCAGCTCGCATAGACACATTAGCTGTGCCGCTTCTTAATGACGGTATCTTAGCTAACAACCCCAACTACCAGATTCAACTTGTAGTTGGCTAAAAATAACTTAGCCTACAGGTGAGAGGGACGTTGTTAGCTGGCATTCTGACACTTCAAATGCTTCAGGAGCTGTCCGCTCAGCGCAGCATCAGCACCACGGATACATCTGTAGACTTTTTCGGGACTTTCAGGTGTTTGGACCAATGTTTTATTTTCTGATCAAACCAGAAGCTTTAATGAGCAGCTGGATTTGTCTCACATTAACTGGCTGAGTTAATGCCAGTTAATGTAACATCGAAGCAGCTGGAATCCACAGCTGTGCGTGTTCATGGAGCTGCATTTTCACCTGCTGGACATCACTACCTGACAGGTTTAACTGGCTTCAGAACATTGCAGAGGCCTTATTGACAGTGTTTGGCTCCACATGTCTGTGTGAGCAGGTTTTCTCTCACATGAGTCCTCAGGTAGCCTCTGAATGCTGGACACTCGGAGACCTGTGTCTCTGAGTGGGAGACCACAGATCACATTAACATGTCTGTCTCTGTATTAACAAACATGCCATATTGGCCCAGTTTATTTTTCTTATCATTGTTGTGAGGAGACCATAAATAGCATTTGTATTTTCTGTTGTACAGTTCATTTGCTGTTATGGATAAAAAGTCTTTTTTTGTTTCAAACGTTAGATCTTTAGCTGGGAAAACATTTTAATTAATGATTTAATCACTGAGCACAGCCTTGATTTTATGTTTTTAACTGAAACTTGGTTGGACCAAAGTAACAGTGGAGCTGTTCTCATCGAGACGACCCCTCCTAACTACAGTTTTATCAGTGAGGTCAGGGCGAGCAGGAGAGGAGGAGGGGTTGCTGTCTTATTTAATGAATCATTTCAATGTAAGCAGCTATCTCCTGGAAGTTTTCAGTCTTTTGAATATGTGGCTTTACAGCTGAAGGCCCCATCCAAAGTTGTGTTTCTTAATGTTTACAGGCCTCCCAAATACTGCACAGACTTTTTTAATGACCTCAGTGAACTGCTGTCTGTGATCTGTGTTGATTTCAACTGTGTAATTATTGCTGGGGATTTTAACATTCATGTGGACAACCCTCAGGACAAAGGGACTAAAGACCTGAGTAACACTCTGGGCAACTTTGGGCTGACTCAGCATGTAACAGAGGCCACACATAATAGAGGACACACTCTTGACCTACTGATCTCCAAAGGCCTGAGCATTTCAAAGGTTACTGTGTCTGATGTGGGCCTGTCTGATCATTACTGTGTTTTCTTTGAAAGTAAAATCTCAGCCCACACAAATATATCAACAACAGTGATCACAAAACGGTGTGATCCCTCAGGTCATCTGGATCCGGTCTTTTATCAGTTCCCAGAGTCAGAACCAGACACGGAGAAGCTGCATTCAGCTTTTATGCTCCTTATATCTGGAACAAACTCCCAGAAAGCCTCAGATCAGCTGAAACACTCAGTTTATTTAAATCCAGGTTGAAGACTCACCTGTTCTCAGCTGCATTTGAATAAAGCACCAAATCCACACTTTTAAGCTTAAATTTCAAAACTTACATTTAACTACTGATTTTATCTGTTTTGATTTTATCTGTTTTGATTTTATATACTGTTTTGTTTGTTTGTTAGTTTGTTTTAATCAATTTTAAATCATGCTTTTTATTTGTTTTTGTTTCTAATGTCTCTGTAAAGCACTTTGAATCACCTTGTTGTTGAATTGTGCTATACAAATAAACTTGCCTTGCCTTAAAAGGGGAAAGCAGTGCTCTACTCACTGTTCTCACTTACTAGTGAGAACTTGGGCTATCTAGACAGGACCAACTTCACACCCGATCAGATCTGCACACTGTTAGACCTCTGCCTCACCACTACATATTTCAAATACAACGAAGGCTTTTACAGACAAAAACATGGCTGTGCCATGGGCTCCCCTGTATCACCTATTGTAGCCAACCTTTACATGGAGGAAGTGGAAAGGAAGGCTCTTGACTCTTTCAAAGGAAGAGTACCCAGCCACTGGTACAGATATGTGGACGACACCTGGGTCAAAATCAAGACACAAGAAGTGGAATCCTTCACTGCGCACATTAACGCTGTGGATAAGAACATCAAGTTCACCAGGGAAGACACAAAGGACGACTGTCTGCCTTTCCTGGACTGCGCCGTGCACATTGAAGAGAACGGCAACCTCAACATCGAAGTTTACCGGAAGCCCACACACACGGACCAGTACCTCCTCTTTGACTCCCATCACCCTTTGGAACACAAACTTGGAGTAATCAGGACCCTACACCACCGGGCAGAACATGTTCCCTCTAAGCCTGAAGGAAAAAAGAAGGAACACACACATGTAAAGGAAACACTCAAAACGTGCGGCTATCCTAAATGGGCGTTCTTAAAGTCAGCAAAGAGGCACAGAAAAGAAGACCAGACACCAGCGAGGGAGGACAGACGCAACAACATTGTCATCCCCTATGTAGCCGGTGTATCAGAGAAACTCAGGAGAGTTTTCTCCAAGCATGACATCCCGGTGTATTTCAGACCCAGCAACACACTCAGACAGAAACTGGTTCACCCGAAAGACAAAACGCCAAAACACAGACTTAACAATGTGGTGTATGCTGTACAGTGCAGCGAGGAATGCTCAGACCTCTACATTGGAGAGACCAAACAGCCACTTCACAAGCGCATGGCACAACACAGAAGAGCCACCTCCACAGGACAAGACTCAGCAGTCCATCTGCATCTAAAGGTCAAAGGTCACTCTTTCGAGGATGCCAATGTTCACATTTTGGACAGAGAGGACAGATGGTTTGAAAGAGGAGTGAAAGAAGCCATCTATGTCCACTGTGAGCGACCATCTTTGAACAGAGGCGGGGTTTACGACACCAACTCTCTGCCATCTATAATCCAGTTTTGAGATCCTTCCCAGACGCCTTAACGCCCACTCACATCCTGGGCCATCTGACCTCAGGAATTCGCATGATAAGGTGGGGCCAGGTTTCACAATGAACTCACCCGAAACTCTGGCTGATTGGGACCCACACCCAGTTTCACACCTTGGCTCAGGTGATTAGAGGATCATCAGGGGGTCTTTTTGTCCCTCTGTGGGGGGTCACTCCCACTAGGTTTATATCTGGGACTCTCCACCATTTGACCTTAGAACTGAAGAAGCTTCTCGGATGAGAGGTGAAACGTCTTCAAGCAACTTAAAGAAGTCCAGACTAGGGATGGGTATTATTTAGGTTTTATTCGATACCAGTGCCAAACCGGTACTTTTGAAACGGTGCTCGAACCGGTGCTTAAACAATGGAAAAAACACAAACTTTGTCCAAAAACCTCTCATGTTTAGCTGTTTTCCACTTTTTCTTTGGTCATTTTAGTCTTTTTGGCCAGGGTGAAGGGAGTATCTGCCATCAAACAAGCTTTAATATTTATATTAATAAATGTAAAAGCAACTGAGATAGTATTTTATATAATTTCACTTTTAATCGGAAAAATGAATGAAATGAATGAATGAAAACCTTAAAATGAATATGGTCTAGTACACCCCTTGCCCCCCTTTAGACTCACCCTGTCCGTGTCCATGTAAAACAGGACAGCTGCCCTCAGCCTTCAGTAAGCTGTATATTTAAACCATTCTGGTCTCAGACTGAGTTAACAGTTCCTCTGCGTATTTTAAACACCTTCTGGAGGCTTACTGCAGATTGTTGGCTGTGTAAAACAAATGGTGGTGAATGTAGCAGCTACAAAGTTCACTTTTCTTCACGTCAGAGTTTGTCAATCAGGTGCTTTGATTTTTGTAAAGTTTTAATGGTGATCACAAGAACTGTGCTGCTGTTTTAGAGGCTAGAAACATATTTTCTTTCACTCAGCCTGAGCTCACCATCACAGTGACGGCTCCGCCTCTTTGCGCTTTACGGTGTGTAACAGATACTGGTTCCAAGAGTGCAAAGCTGCAAAAGTGAGTGAGCTATCTGGAGCAAGTACAAACTGATATTAATCTTTAATGGGGCTGTCAAAATTGAGAGCAAACAAAAAACTGCTGTACAATGCCGTCCGCCATCTTAGTTGAATTGGTCACATGACTACATCATATGACTAAAATGCGTCAAACAAAAGCCCCCGTTTTTCACAGTCCACACTGCGATGCAAAAATGGTGTTTTCAAATGTATCCACTTTGGCGAGTGTTTTCAAAACACTCAGTTTTCCTTGACGAAAAATGGCCAAAACGGAGAGAAAAAGATGCGTTTTCAAACGAAAATGTATTAGTGTGGACATTAGTCGCAAATGTTCTATACATGATCGCATTTGCATTGTTAAAATTGCACGCTACAGAGCGTGCACTACAGAAGCATCGAAGCAAAAAAGTTGTGTAGAGAATATTTTAAAATCCAATTATTCAAAGTATGAATGATTGCAGCCCTAGCTTCAATTAACAGTTACACAATCTGTCCAACATTGCTTATCATGTTAATGTTATGAGTGATTGCATAAATATCCGTCGCAATGAATTGAGGGACAATTTTTTTCTCCCTCACTTTTCCTAAAAGATGGCCCAGTTTATTCTATGCTACAGGAAGCAATAAATGAAGCACAGCGGGGTGGCTGTAGCTCAGGAGGTAGAGCAGGTCACCTACTGATCGGAAGCTTGGTGGTTCGACCCCTGGCTCCTCCTTCCTAAACAAAAGCGGCTACGGGAATGTACAGTGTCATGTCTAATGTCATTACAAAAATGTGGTAGCACTGTTTTCTGCCTTATTGAGTGATGAAAATATTGGACAACATGGATGAGTGGTTACAGCAGATGATGGCTATATGGCCTTAATTCTAGTCTTGTGTTATGGAGGTTTTTTTCAAATAAAAAATGTAGGTATTGAGGAGACCTTATGTCTCCAACAATTACAGGTGCTCTTTTTAGACGCACCCAATTCTACAAATATCATTACTAACTTTAGAGTCTAAATTGTGTTTTTCGTCACAATCTCATTATGATGACAGCATTACATGAGGACCCGCTTGTTTACCTGATGATCTTTCCATATAGTTTAATTATACAGTCCATCTCCTCAGCACTCAGTCAAGAGGCCTCCCAGATGAGTGAGGGCAGCTTTAGAGGAGGAGTCAATATGCACATCAGTATATACACTATCTCATAAGAGTGAGTGACCTCTCAGATTTTTGTAAATATTTTAATGTATCCTTTCAAGGGACATCACTGAAGATGTGACACTTTGGTACAATGTAAAGTAGTCAGTGTGCAGCTTGTATACTGTAAATTTGATGTCCCCTCAAAATAACTCAACATACAGCTGTTAATGTCTAAACCACTGGCAACAAAAGTCAGTCCACCCCTGAGTGAAAATGTCCAAATTGTGCCCAGTTAGCCATTTCCCTCCCTGGTGTCATGTGACACGTCAGTGTTACAAGGTCTCAGGTACTGAACTGCAGCACGGTGACCAAGACCATACAGCAGTTTAACAGGACAGGTTCCACTCAGAACAAACCTCGCCATGATCCACCAAAGAAGCTGAGTGCATGTGCTCAGCGTCATATCCAGAGGTGGTCTTTTAAAAATAGACGTATGATTGCTGCTGGCACTGGGGAGCTACAGTTAATTGAGGGAACCATGAATGCCAACATGTACTGAAGCAGAGCATGATCCCCTCCTTTCAGAAACTGGGCCACAGGACAGGTTCCAACATGATAACAACCCCAATCACACCTCCATAAAGACCAGTGCCTTGCTAAACTGAGGGTAAAAGTACTTGACTGGCCAACCATGTCCCCAGACTTAGACCCTATTGAGCATCTGTGGGGGTCATATGATTGTTGAGTTTTCTCTGTATGTATTATTGCAGGGTCTACCTTACAATATGAAGCGCCTTGAGGTGACTGCTGTTGTGATTTGGCGCTGTATGACTACAACTGAATTGAATGAATTTACTTGGTATTGGAATGACACGTTGTTATGGCCCTGGCCATAATGTGTTTTGGTGGCTGCTTCTTTCGCTGTGTCTTTAAGTCTCTGCAGGTCCCTGATTGAATTAGCTGGCGGCTGCTGATCGGTCCCCTGATCATGTGGTTGCTTCAAAATCTGTCACCAGCAGTTGTCCCGGGGCAGCAACTGACCTGAGCCTTTCCTCCAAACTGTGATATTTGTGATTCTCGTGACTTACTGAGCTTGTATATAGTGTGTAAATCAGCCTTCTCTTGTAAATAGTCACTGAAGCCGAAGGGGTGAGCTTCCCTGTTGTTTTCTGTATAGTTTCCTCCTGTTATTCAGTTAGGGAGTTAGGCGTAGCATTTGTCTTTTGTTTGTTCTTTTCATCACGTAGGGTTTAGTGCGCATGCGCCAACCAGCGTGCAGCCTGTTACAGTCGCTCCTGCTTTTCTCTTAGTTTAGCTCTTTTTTCTTACGTATTCTTTTTTTTTCTGACTTGTATTTTCCTCCGTTTTCTATCTCTTACTCAATCATGTGGATTGAGAGAGTTTTTGTTCTTCTGGTGGCCGTGGAACTCTTACTTTTATCAAGGAACGGGACCGCGGCACATCTCCTACACGCACGGACTGTTTACTCCAGAGATCAGCTGATCGCCCTGATGCCGGCCGGCTCGCTGGCCAGGCCCGCAGAAGTGCCAGCTGAAATTTGGAGGAAAACACATCGGGGATGCAGAGGTCAAGGACAGAAGAGAAGAAAAAAGGTGACGGTGAGACAGCGGAGGCTCGAAGCGAGGAGGAGGTTTAAACCGTGTCTGCCGTCTATCGTGATGGGAAATGTGCGATCGTTGGCAAGTAAAATCGACGAGCTCTCAGCACTGGTACGGAGTCAGAGGGAATACCGAGAGTGTAGCCTGATGTGTTTCACCGAATCATGGCTGCACCAGGTCATTCCCGATGAGAATGCTTCCGTGGAAGGCTTCCACACTGTTCGGGCGGACAGGGACAGCATCGCTAGCGGTAAGCGTAAAGGAGGTGGGCTTGCTGTTTTAGTTAACAACCGGTGGTGTAACCCTGCCAACATAACAATCAAAGAAAGGATTTGTTGCCCGGACACTGAACTGTGTGCTGTTGGACTCAGGCCGTATTATTTACCCAGGGAATTCTCTCACGTCATCTTGGTGGCTGTTTATGTTCCCCCCTCTGCTAACCCCACAGCTGCATGTGACACTATCCACTCTGCCATAGCTTGGCTACAGACTCAGCACCCGAGTGCCTTTATTGTGATCTCGGGTGACTTCAACCATGTATCACTGGACAATACACCAACATTCAAACAATATGTGGACTGTCCCACCAGGGGAGAGAAAACTTTAGACTTACTGTATGCTAACGTCAAGGATGCATACAGCTCCTCCTCCCTCCCCCCACTTGGTAGGTCAGATCATAACCTGATTCACCTCACCCCCCGCTATGTGCCAATTGTGAGGAGGGAACCTGTGACCACCAGGACTGTTAGGAGGTGGTCAGAGGAGGCAATAGCGGAACTACAGGGCTGTTTCGAGGTGACCGACTGGGAAACACTCTGTGAGCCTCACGCCGAGGACATCAATGGGCTTACTGAGTGTATCACAGACTACATAACTTTCTGCACCGACTCCATTGTTCCAGCTCAGACTGTTCATTGTTACCCAAATAACAAGCCGTGGGTGACTAAGGACATCAAAGCCCTCCTCAACAACAAGAAGAGGGCTTTCAGAGGGGGCAACAAAGAGGAGGTGAGGAAGGTCCAGGTGTTACTAAAGGACAAGATCAGAGAGGCTAAGGACAATTACAGGAGGAAGCTGGAGTGGAAACTCCAGCAGAACAGCATGAGAGAGGTGTGGAGGGGCATGAAGACCATCACTGGATTCAGGCCAACCAACAGCAGGGGAGCTGAGGGAGGTGAGAATAGAGCCGACGAGTTGAATCTGTTTTTCAATAGATTCGACACCACAGTGTCTGCTCCCACCCCCACAACCTCACCTGCAGTCAGCCTGGAATCCAGAGCCACACCACTGTGCCAGCCTCTCTCTTCACATGTTGCCTCCTGTGAGATTCCTGACACCCCTCCCCCACCCATCACCTTCACTCAATACAAGGTTGAGATGCAAATGAGGAGACTTCACTCAGGCAAGTCTGCTGGACCAGACGGAGTGAGTCCCCTTGTCCTCAAGGCCTGTGCCCCCCAGCTGTGTGGAGTCTTTCATAAACTGTTTATGCTGAGTCTGAGTCTGCAGAGGGTCCCAGTGATGTGGAAGACATCATGCCTCGTCCCTGTACCAAAGACGCCTCGTCCCAGTGGCCCCCAGGATTACAGGCCCGTGGCATTGACCTCCCACATCATGAAGACCCTGGAAAGGCTCATCCTGGACCAGCTGCGACCCATAGTAAGACCACACCTGGATCCCCTTCAGTTCGCTTATCAGCCTCGTCTCAGAACTGAGGACGCCATCATCTACCTGCTCAATCGTGTCTACACCCATCTGGACCAGCCGGCGAGCACTGTGAGGGTCATGTTTTTTGACTTTTCCAGTGCTTTCAACACCATCAGGCCGACCCTCCTGGGTGATAAGTTAGCAGCGATGCAGGTGGATGCTTCTCTGGTGTCCTGGATTGTTGATTACCTGACAGGAAGACCACAATATGTACGTCTCCCACAGTGTGTGTCTGACAAGGTGATCAGCAACACAGGGGCACCACAGGGGACTGTCCTCTCCCCCTTCCTCTTCACCCTCTACACCACAGACTTCAGCCACTGCACAGAGACCTCCATCTTCAGAAGTTTTCTGATGACTCTGCGGTGGTTGGATGCATCAGCAGGGATGATGAGACAGAGTACCGGGCTGTGGTCGACTCCTTTGTCACGTGGTGTGAGCAGAATCATCTGCAGCTCAACGTGGCAAAGACCAAGGAACTGATCGTGGACTTCAGGAAGACCAGGAAACACTTGACCCCTGTTTCAATCCAGGGGGTCAGTGTTGACATTGTGGAGGACTATAAATACCTTGGAGTTCACATTGACAATAAACTGGACTGGGCTAAAAACACCACAGCACTTTACAGGAAGGGCCAGAGTCGTCTCTATTTTTTGAGGCGACTGAGGTCCTTCAACATCTGCCAGAAAATGCTGAGGATTTTCTATGAGTCTGTGGTGGCCAGTGCGATCCTCTATGCTGTTGCATGCTGGGGGAGCAGGCTGAGGGTCGCAGATGCCAACAGACTTAATAAACTGATCCGTAAGGCCAGCAATGTTGTGGGGATGGAGCTGGACTCCCTCAAGGTGGTGTCGGAGAGGCGGATGCTGTCCAAGATAAAGACAATGTTGGATAACACCTCCGACCCACTCCATGACATGTTGGTCAGTCACAGGAGCTCGTTCAGTGAGAGACTGAGGTTACCGAAAAGCACCACTGAACGACACAGGAAATCATTCCTGCCTGCCTGTCTGTCTTGTCTTAATGTTGGTTTAAAATGGAGCACTGTAACAAAAAATAATTTCCCCCAGGGATCAATAAAGTATTCTGATTCTGATTCTGATTCTGATTAATATACTGCAACAACATGGGAATAGAGCAGCTGCGAGAGAATTCAACATTAATGAATCAATGTTACGGAAGTGGAGGAAGTGCAGTTTTTGGCTTTCCCCGTATTTCAAAAGTGCTTTATCTCTTTGTTATGACTGTCGCCCGCCATAATTTGAAGAGGATAATGGTTGGTCGTGTCCAAATTCATGGGCTGCATCCTCCTGAGGCCGCATTTGTAGACCGATTACGTCACAGCGACGCGCCGAAGGCTGTCCAAATTCGTAGACTCCTCCGAATGCAGCCGACAAATGCGTCCTCCTTTTCCCCGAATTTGAAGGATGGGTCGGGTGTGTCCTTCGTGGCCTACCATATCCCAGAATTCATAGCGCGGCCCAGCCAAACTCCAGTTTCCAACAATGGCGGCCGCTACTAAGTTTTAAAATTACTCATACTAATCTTTCTGTGTCACAAAATAAACTTTTAACATATTTTCATGCGAGAAAGTAGTTGTGTAAACATCAAATATCTGCTCGGTTTATCAAGGTATCGCATATTTGCAAAAGTGCTTCGACGTTTTCGGAGACGTCTGCTACCCACCAGCTCGACAGCTAGCCGGGAGCTCGAGGGTTACTGATGCGGCCGAGAACGGCACAACTCCCGGCACATCATTTTCAGATCACCGCGGACTATCGCTGCTCGATTTAAACGTAATGTATAAGTCACTTAGACAACCTAAAAATTTTATTGTTGGGCTTTTTTTCAGTGTTTTGTTTCTTCGTGAGTAAATCGGTTTGGCTAAGATTAAAGTTATTAGATTAGATTAGATAAAATAAAACTTTATTAATCCCCCGGGTGGGTTCCTCCTTGGTTTTTACACAGCTGACTAAACGTGAAACAGAAAACTGATTAAACAGAAGTATGAGACAGTCGAGAATTTACGCCAGTGTCCTGTTATATTTTAGATAACAAGGAGCAGACGGCTGAGTTTATTAAACTCCACCGAGACAGCGGTGATGCTAATCTGAAGGCTAGACCGTCCAATTTCACGGCCGTTTACTTCCGGCCTACTCGACCTTCTGAGGACCCGGCCCACGTAGACCGCGAAGGCTGGGTCCTCAGGAGGATGCAGCCCATGAATATGGACACGACCAGCGTAGCCGCTGCGATGCTTTAGACCAAAAAAGGCACAGCTTGATGACATCATCAACATGCGCTATCGCGATAGAGCGATATATATATATATATATTAGGGGTGCAACGATATTCGTATCGATATTGAACCGTTCGATACAGTGCTTTCGGTTCGGTACGCATATGTATCGAACAATACAATTTTTTTCAATTTTTTTTTTTTTTTTTTTGTGTCCCGTTTGGATCTATAGCCATCAGAATTGTTGTCTTGAGGCCAAGAAAGATGCCAAGAGGATTTATTTTAAGTGGATCATCATATTGGTCCATTTGATTGACCTTTATTATAATTATGAATTTATTTTATTTTCAGTTGCAAACGGGACAGACATGACTGTGGGATAGGACAGGGGGAAAGAATGAAAGAAAGAGGGAGAGAAAGAAAGAAAACCAAAGGGGAGGAAAAAAAAAGAACAATACAAAATTTGTAATTTATTTTATCAACTTTCCTTCTGACGATGCTGTCTGTGTTGAGCGCTCAGTGAATCTGCATTTGACTACTCCGCCTAGGCTCGAGAGTGCAGCCTAGGCAGAGTAGTCGAACGCAGATTCACTGAGCACTCAACACAGACAGCATGGTCAGAAGGAAGAGCGCAGGGCAAGCTAGCGAGACAGAAGTGGACCTCCCCACCCTCATTCAGATCTGGCGTTTGGAATTATTTTGGTTTTCATGTGACGTATGACCCTGAAGGTAAGCGAGTCATGGACTAAAGTAAAACAGTATGTTGGATGTGCCATGCAATGTTCAATTACATGGGTGGGAGCTAGTGTGTTAGCGCAGTTAGCTCGTTAACGTGTTGGCCGTCTAGCCCCTCTGTATAGGGTAGCTCGTTAACGGAGATTTGCCGTGTTGTGGCGTTAAGGTTATTTCAACGAGATTAACCTGAAAGCACTAGTGGGAACACAACGAATATGACTGCACATTTACACCGACATCATCCTAGTGCAAAGACAAAAACAACAAGCATGCATGCTACAAACTTTAGCCGAGTCATTTAGACAGCTGTTAGCACAGGATTCTCCTTATGGAGACCTGATATGTTTAATATGCTGCTGAGAATATAGCCCAGAAGAAGCGGATAGTATAGCTTTTATTTTGGAAAGAGACATTTCTCTGTAATAAACTCTCTTTTCCAAAGATGAGTGATTTCTCCATCAGATACAGGGCTCGCAATATCGCTAGCCCGACGTCCCGGGGCTATCTCTCCCCTGCCTGTCGGGCTATTGTAGGAAGGAAAAATATATGTCAATGCTTTTGCATTCTTTCAGAAATGTAGCTGGGTAATTATGTCATTGGGCGAGCCACTGTCAATATGTGACATATTGAAATCGTGTTTGAATTTGCGCTTGTTTTTTTGCTTTCACTTTGCAATCGCGCGAACTGTGTATAGAGAGCGACAGCACTGATCTGTGAGTGATGATAATTTGTGCACCAATTCCTCTGACATCGTCTTATTAATTGTTAGCTTACTATGCAAACATGACAAGTGAAATCTCCCGCAGCTTAAACATGTGAGAGGTTGATCGCGCAGAGAATCGCTGACCGTCATTTGAGTGTGTGTGTAAAAGCAGCAGGATATATATTTTAGTTCTGCTGAGCCAAATAAGACAGGTCAGGGTGAAGAAGTGACAGCCAAAGAAAAGCTTACCACAAAACGGAGAAGTTATGACAAATCAGACTATAAGGCAAAAAGAAAGTGCAGCTTTATGGTTTCATGGACAAAATAATTTCTGTGGCTGCAATATGACGAGCTAAAAAACAACACGCACAAGGGTTAGGGTTAAATTTAAAAACTGTACTTTTGTGTTAAAATATATATTTATAATTTTAATAAATGACAAATTAAAAAGGCATGAACTGTCCTCTCCCCCTTCCTCTTCACCCTCTACACCACAGACTTCAGCCACTGCACGGAGACCTCCATCTTCAGAAGTTTTCTGATGACTCTGCGGTGGTTGGATGCATCAGCAGGGATGATGAGACAGAGTACCGGGCTGTGGTCGACTCCTTTGTCACGTGGTGTGAGCAGAATCATCTGCAGCTCAACGTGGCAAAGACCAAGGAACTGATCGTGGACTTCAGGAAGACCAGGAAACACTTGACCCCTGTTTCAATCCAGGGGGTCAGTGTTGACATTGTGGAGGACTATAAATACCTTGGAGTTCACATTGACAATAAACTGGACTGGGCTAAAAACACCACAGCACTTTACAGGAAGGGCCAGAGTCGTCTCTATTTTTTGAGGCGACTGAGGTCCTTCAACATCTGCCAGAAAATGCTGAGGATTTTCTATGAGTCTGTTGTGGCCAGTGCGATCCTCTATGCTGTTGCATGCTGGGGGAGCAGGCTGAGGGTCGCAGATGCCAACAGACTTAACCCTTTAAGACCTACCATAGAACCAAGTCCGCCAGAGCTTATATTATATTTTTACATGCTGTGGAGCCATTTTTGGGAGCATTTCAAGTTGCTATACATCAATACAACCATTATAGCCCAGATTTTAATAATATGTATTCATTAAGTGCATAGTAATTACATAAATTGCAAAAAAGTGCAATAAACTACAAAAAAATTTAAAATCATTTTTGTTTTTTTTAACATATATTTCTAGTTAGAGAAATTTAAGAGGCTTATCCCTCAAAACTGTAAATACAAAAAAGTTGCACAAAATAGTTTCCCACCACAGGAAATTTATTTTGAGTGTCTTCATAGTTTTATTTTTGAAATACACCAATTTTTATACACTGCAGGAAAAACGAAAATAAATATTATACTGCAAATTTGCAAAAAAGCAGCATATGCATCAAAATAAACTATTTCCAGCAGTGCAATATGAGTCCTAAGCATCCCAGAAACGACACAGAAAGTCATAAAGTCAAAGATAACTTTTAAAAAGAGCAGTATAGGCCCTGAGGCCCTGATCGCAAAAAAGACTACATTTCCGCGAAAATGACGTCACTTCCGGTTTCGGCCAGGTAATGGCGGAAATGCAAAAGTTCGCGCTGACGTCTATTCCAACGTAGGAAGTGTTATGAACAGCTGATCGGACCGGCAAAGCGTGTTTCTGGAATATTATGTTTCTGTTCCTGCAAGCGCTTTTTATGCAGTTTTTGCAAAGCTTTATGTGGAAGGAAACCGTGACCTAGGACAAGCTGATGGCACAATATGTAAGTACAACTCCTCCGGTTTCATATGCAAAAAAAATTTTTGCGCTAGCTTACGTGGTTGCAGTGCTACCGGGATTTAAAAATAGTTACGCATAACAGAGCATGCCCGCTCCGATCGGTTCTAAAGGGTTAATAAACTAATCCGTAAGGCCAGCAATGTTGTGGGGATGGAGCTGGACTCCCTCAAGGTGGTGTCGGAGAGGCGGATGCTGTCCAAGATAAAGACAATGTTGGATAACACCTCCCACCCACTCCATGACATGCTGGTCAGTCACAGGAGCTCGTTCAGTGAGAGACTGAGATTACCGAAAAGCACCACTGAACGACACAGGAAATCATTCCTGCCTGTGGCCATCTCCCTGTACAACGCATCCACTTAACACACTGTTTGCTGCTATAACTACACATGTTTCTTTTCCAAATATTTATTTATAAGTGTCTTATGTATGTATGTATGTATATATATGTATATATTGTACTATTCTTAGTTAGCGTATTGTCTGTCTTGTCTTAATGTTGGTTTAAAATGGAGCACTGTAACAAAAAATAATTTCCCCCAGGGATCAATAAAGTATTCTGATTCTGATTCTGATTTAGGTAGCACCTCCTTGACTGATTAAGCTGGTTTTGTTTGTTATTTTGGCCTTTGTTCACCCCGGAGTCACGCTTCAGTTTAGACCAGGGGTCGGCAACCTTTCTGATGGCGAGTGCCATTTAAAATTTCCTCAGAGGTCAGTGTGCCATATGATTGCATTAGCAATAAATTTAATAACGCTCTATATGAACAACAACAACAAAAAATCAGCCCGGGCATTTTGACGAGAGACCAGCCCCCCAGGTATTAAAGCCATAAAGCCTTTGAATGAAAACGCTGCTGTGACAGTGATGCACAGTCTTGTTGGTATATGTGTGATTTCTATACATTTGACATCAGATAAAAACTTTGGTTGTAAGATTCAGATAATTATTTTTTAAAAGCGAGACATTTTAAATGAGAATAAGAAAGAAAAGTATTTCTTTGTGCCCCCCTCTCCCTTTTAATGCCCTACCTGCCCCCCTGGCAACACTTTGCTAGACCCGCCCCTGCACAGTTACCAGCTGTCAGCTACATAAAAAAGGATCCTGGTGATATTTGTCTCTCAGAAACAGTTCATAACTTCCCTTCAACTCATTCATGTCACCTAAAAGGTAAACCTGTTTCTCCATCACCTGTTCAGCTCTGATGATTCAGTAAGGACATCTCCTGGTTTCATCTTCATGTTTCCCTCTCACCACATATCCAAACCATCATGACCAGCAGCTTTACAGCTGTGGCTCCAGCAAACATCAGCTGATACTAGAAATTAATATTAAATAAATTCTAACAACAGCTGATCAAGCTTAAACGTGCTGCTGTTGTTTAGCGCGACATCCGCTGGTTTCCTCTTTCTGGCGCAAAGTGAGCGATAAACAAACAAGAGAGCCGATCAGCTGATCATTGATCAGTTTCAGGATTGAAGTAACAACAGGAGAGGGAGGGGGAGAGGATGAGAGGAGAAGAGGCAGCTGTGCAGCAAAGACACAGAATAACTCCAGCTTTGTGCCTTTTCCATTCTAGCTGAAGGACAAACTGTGTTCCTTCTCAGCTCAACATGAAACGCGTAATATTTTCTCTGAATGCGAGACGATTCTGTCTTTTTACAGGACATTTGGCAACTCTACTAACTAACCTTATGAATAAAACAAAGTTCACTATCAGTAACATCATAGCACCACCCAGCTGTATAGAAACTGCTAGCAATAACATATAACATGCTAGCTAGCAACGAAAATAAACTCCACCTAAACTTGGTTCATATCTGACCCAGAGAGACTGCAGGTCATAACTTCTTACCTGAAGTTCAGTTCACCTGACGCTCGGACCGGCGGCCGCCTCGGGTCTCTGCTCCTCCACCTGCTGGCCTCCACCACTTGTTACTGAATCTGAGGAAGCTCCACCACAGCCACCATCAAACAGCTGAGTTATTTTTACACACCGGCCAGCATCTGGCCGATCCACCACCTTTCATTGTTTATACCGTTACAAAAAAAATAAAATAAAATCATCAGCCCACCGTGCAAATGCCCGGTGGGCCGATGGCCAGTCCAGCTATGGTCGTGCCATCAGTTAACCCTTCGCGTGCCAACTGTGGCACGCGTGCCTAGGGTTGTCGACCCCTGGTTTAGACAACAAACCACTGTTTCACTAAGAAATCGTTTTCCCCTGTGTATGGTTTTGGGGACCAGGGCGGGGTCACTTCCTTTTTTTCTAACTCTTATGTTGCGTACCAGTATCCCTAGATTGGGGCGTAACACACATGAATATTGCTGTGTAGTATCACACAGCAATATTCCCCACCTCACAACAAAACTTTATAAATTGTAGTTTAAATATAATTTTTTAAACAAAAACTGGAGTGAAAATATACACATGAGAAAAGCTTCACCGCCGTGATGGATTTTTAACTTTAAGAAGCAGTTTGTTATGGCTTTAATAAGTGCATGGTGCTTTTTGAAGTTTTACCATCGTTTACAAGTATTTGCAGACAAATATGGAAACTACAGACAACCGTAGCAATCTGTTAGCAACCAAAGGAATCACAAGGATGTTTTTGCATAGCACCTTACTTGCAACCAACTTCCAGAGCAAAACTGTAAATATCATGCAGGATGTGCCCAACAGGTGCAGTGTCACATGATAGTTATTACTATAATGCAAGTCAAATGAAACAGCAATGTTTCAAACAGCTTGACAAATACCAGCACAAACTGTTCTCTATAGTGCAGTGGCTGTCTTTAGTGTGTCTTTAACTGTCAGATATGGAAACTCCTACATCCCCTCGTTCTCGACTTCATTCGCCTGTGATTGATTTTATTAATCAATGGCATTCACTAACACCGTTTTAACAGACAGGGAGAGATGGGGTTGCTGGTTATCTACAGATGGGAAGCTCTTATTTCATCATTAAGAAGTGATGAGATTTTCAATATAATGCACAACAGCCAAACAATAAGCACTGAAATGAGAAACACAAAAATGCCTCATTTCAACGTTTTCCTAAAGTTGGGGAAAATACAAGGCCGAGGACTATTTATATACCACTGATCTGTAAATACTTTGATTCATGGAAAGGGGACCGTGTAACATCACAGCCAGACACAGATATTTGAGCAGGGTTTGGAAGTTGTTGGCCTTACGTGTGGGATCAGGGACCCATTTAAATGGTCGTCTCATGTGTGATAAAGAATCTGTTGCAATGGTAATGATAATCTGGGCCAGCTGTCTGAAAGGGTTATTTTGGGCCTCAGAATGACTGTAGCGATTCATCAGAGATGTGCAGAGCGCTGAAGGAGAGTTTAAAAGATGCAAGTGGTTCACAGTTTACTGCATTTTAAAATGAAATCCATACATTATTAGTAAAACTAATGTTAAGAGTAGTGCTGTCAGTGTTAGTCGTTAAAATGACGTTAACGCCATAAACGCGTTAACGCAGCAAATCTCCGTAAGGGAGTTAGCCAGGATCGCCCCGTGCTTGGGGCTGCATGGCGTCAACGCGTTAGCGCGGTTAGCTCGTTAATGTGTTAGCGCTGTGCAGCCCCATTCACGGTGCGATCTGCGTCATTTTAACGAGATTAACGCTGACAGCACTAGTTAAGACATCTAAGTAATACATTTTGTGTTTATTTGCTGTAGCTTTTTTAAACTCTCCTTCAGCGCTCAAAACTGACCTCAGAACAGCAACGTTATGTCTACGTTAAGTATTGGTGAACCACAAGGGTCATCAAGTTCACCGTTCGCCGACAGTCATGGGATGGTCAGTCTTCACTGCAGATGTGTTAGTTTCTGTTAGCCTGTTAGGTTAACACTACAGGCTCAAATTGTGTGTTCTAGCAAAAGTAAACTGAAAGACTTTTTGTTCTTTCCCAACATCAGTCAGGATTCAGAAAACAACACAGCACAATAACTGCTGCTGTTAAAGTGGTTAATGACATCGTTGATTCAATGGACTGCAAAACCTCCTGTGCTGCTCTTTTTCTTGACTTGACCATGCTATTTTATTACATAGACTAAACAATATTGGTCTATCTGTAAATGCTGTAAGTTGGTTTTCAAATTACTTGTCAGCAAGAAACCAGTGTGTCCATGCTGCTGGGTCTTCTTCCTCTTTTCTCCCAGTATCCAAAGGAGCTCCGCAGGGCTCCATATTAGAGCCATTGCTATTTCCTCTTTACATAAACAACCTTTGTGATAATTTGTCAAATGCAGCATTTCATCTTTATGCAGATGATACAATTATTTATTGTTCATCCCCTTCAGTAGCACAAACCCTGCAGTTTCTGCAGTCTGCCTTTGATGTCGTTCAGTCCCATTTAACTCAACTTAAGTTGGTGTTAAATGCAGAGAGATCCAAGTTCATGTTATTCTCAAATGGCAAAGAGTTGTTAGCTACGTCTCCTAAGATTAAAACAATTCAAGGAACTGAAATTGAAATGGTCACATCCTACAAGTATCTAGGGATCATTATAGATCAGAATTTGTCATTTAAGACTCACATCCAAAGGCTTGTGTTGAAGTTAAAACTAAAACTAGGTTACTTTTTTAGAAACCAATCCTGTTTCTCCCTCCAAGTGAGAAAACATTTGATTCGTGCAACCTTTTTACCTTTATTGGATTATGGTGACCTGCTTTTTATGAATGCACCTGCCCACTACCTAAAGAGGTTGGATACTGTGGACCATTGTGCTTTACGTTTTATTACTGGCTATGGAAATCATGTACATCATTGTTCTTTGTCTGCTGCTGCTAAATGTCCATCTTTGCATATTCGCAGACTCTCCCATTGGTTGATCTTTATTTATAAATCTCTCCTTGGGCTGGTTCCATCTTATTTATGTGTTTATATGTGTAAAAACCACAACCAATACAACCTTCATTCGCACAAAATCATACAATTGATTGTCCCAAAAATCAGAACAGTATTGGGGAAAAGGCTTTTAAATACGCTGCCACTGCTTCCTGGAATAATCTGCAGGAGGAACTGAAATTATCAGAACTGGTTACCTTGGGAGAGTTTAAGTCTGTCTTAAAGGAACGAGAGAACAGGGCCCTGTGCTTCGTACGTCGCTTACTACATCCAAGATCAAATGAAACATCCAAGACCAAATCATCGCGCTAACTCTGAGCTCGCTATTCCGGTTCCCCGAACACACCTGTTGTTGACGATTAGTACAGCTGGATGAAGTAATGTGAGATCACTGGGTGGCCCAACAGGGGCTACGCATCGATAGTAGAAACATTGATCGGCAACCCTCTGATTGGTCGGCGAAAATGTCGAAGGAGCGCACTCGGTATTTTTCGGCAGCAGAGCAAGAACTCTTGAGTGAGGGATTTCAGGAGTTTCAGAGTTTAATTAAAACGCAAGGGAACACTGCAAAGGCTGCAAAAGCAAGGAGAGAGGGCTGGCAGAAAGTTGCTGACAAATCAAACTTGTAAGTAATTCAATAATAACAATAATAATGGAGTGGATTTATATAGCGCTTTTCAAGGCACCCAAAGCGCTTTACAATGCCACTATTCAGTCACTCTCACATTCACACACTGGTGGAGGCAGCTACGGTTGTAGCCACAGCTGCCCTGGGGCAGACTGACAGAAGCCAGGCTGCCATATTGCGCCATCGGCCCCTCTGGCCAACACCAGTAGGCGGTAGGGTAGATTTATCATATCACACCATATTATCCAATATTATATTACATTATATTATAATATATTATGTTATATTATATCCTCTTTCACATGAGAGCCACAACAGGACCCACTAGAACATGGGAACAAGTAAAAGTGAAATATAAGAATATTCTACAGAATGGTAATATTTATCACTTATATTGCTTTTCGTCTCTTGCAAAGAGACCCTGAAATAATCTGTTTGTTTGTAACAGCAACCAAGAAAAGGGCAGAGCAAAAAAAGACAGGTGGTGGTCCTGCACCCCCTCGTCAACAAGTTGGTTAAGTAAATAATACCCTCACGGGAATATCGATATCTCTCTATGAGCACACTGTCGCGCTGAGCTAAAGGATCCTGTCTGTCCCGCAATATACGCTGAATTCTGAGGACTCTCATTATCAATCTTGCACCTTCCGCAATGGGCTGCTCGCGTATACGGACAGGACATGACTGCGACAGGCTTCCCAAATCCACCTTGGCTTTTATAGCCGTGGTCTCTCATCTTGATTACACGAAGTAATTTACAATTACTACTCTGAAATATGAATTACATCTGTAATAATCACATACATGTAATAGAATGTTAATAGTACATTTCCCTTTTTTAGGGAATGACCTGTATGTATCTGTGTGACATCAATAAAAGGATCAAGTGCTGCATTATCTTTAGTTACATTGATGTTATTTATTTATGGTGAAACAGTGGTGGAATATCGCTGTTGCTTTCGTATGAATGACGCGGGCATACCTGCGTGGCCGCGATCTAATCCTGTTTACATAAAGTAAGCCTGCTCCCCAGCAGGTTTACGCTTACGGCTCTGTTGCTATGACAGCAAGTCCCGGATGGGCTTCGGGGAACCGAACGATCCAGGATCACGTGAAATCGTCAACAATCTCATCCAGCTAACTCACTTAGCGCGGTACGAAGAACAGGCCCCAGCTCTTTTACTCAGTGTGATTGTTTTTAATGTACTCTTAATTTGATCTGTTATTGTATATTTTACACATGTTGGTGTGGGATACTGTATTTGTTTTAAATCTTATATACCTATGTGGTATGTGACTTTTGTTGCCATGATGCCAGGTCTCTCTTGAAAATGAGATTTTTAATCTCAATGAGATTTTTTACCTGGATAAATAAAAGACTAATGATAATAATAGCTGCAGACGTCCTGTACAGGGGTAACTGTACGGGACAGCCTAGCTGTAACTGACTAGGTCTGCGGACAATCCTAACATCCTCTCATGATGCGACCAACTAGCAGCCCTCACAGTTAGCTGCAACCAACAGCCACGCTCGCCCCTGATCCTTGCACTTGATAAAATGGCTAGGTCATACTTTAGCGGTCAGGAAAAGAAGTCCTGGAGATCTGTTTACAGGATTAGAACAGCCAGGAACCATAAAAGATGCATACACGGTTTAATCTTTACCAGTTCACAGGATTAAAAAGGAAACGATTAAATGCAGGTAGGATTTTTTTTATTTAAACAATTTAGCAGGGACAAAGCAAATATCTGAACCAAATAATATGACTCATAAGATCAAATCACATAAATCCTATAAATTCTCAACTAACCAGTTCTGTGCTAATGCTTCTTGTCTACTACTGGACTTGAATTAGTTAGAGTTTACGCCCATGCCTGCAGCACAACAGTCTCCCGGTCGTGCCTGAAGAAGTGAAAATGTGGAAACAGAGACTCAGTACAAAGTCGAGCAACTTCATCAAGGCCTCATTCCAACACAGCAGGATGAGAAAAGACTTTTAGGTCGTAGGTTTATCTTCCAGGACTCCAGCTGTGAACTTTTCTTCAAGAACAACTCATTTTACACATAAACATCACAGCCACGCTGATCTCAAATGGACCTGACCAACGCAACTACGAGATAAAGGTGCAAACTTACAGTTCTAACAGTTCCGTCCTGTAACTGTAAAATATAAGCTTTCTGTTAATTCACAGAAAATGTGAATGACTGAAAAAACCTCTGTCATTATTGTAACTGAGTGATGGATGACTGATACCTCCTGTTCATGATGCTACTGCATTTCTCTCATTCAAAATCATTACTGATCATTTTCATTTATTCTCTTATAATTACCATGCTCACCTCATACGGCTGCATCCTGAGCCTTTTATGCAGACGGACTCAGGTGGATGAGGTTTATTTATATGTGTTTAATAAGTATTCATTTGTTTGGTGTTTGAAAATAGCCGTGTTAGTTATCTTATTATAAACAGTAAACATGAACAACAAGAACATGATGATAAATTTATATTTTTTACACATCAGCATAGTAAAAAGTGCCACAGTAATAAAACAACACATGTAAGATGTGTAGGCCTGTGCCACTGTACAGGCGTCCCTCTGACACCGAGTACCAGAGAAATACTTCCTTAGACACTTTAGTTTGTGAACTTATAGCCATAAATTACAGCTGAAAGATTAAGGTAAGGTATAAAACAAGTTTTCAGCAGGTCTTCAAAACCAAGCACCGATTCGGCCAACTTGATTGGCTGAAGAAACTTATTCCAAAGTGCAGCTGCCTCTTTTTAAAACAAGAGCGTCCAACAGTTAAAAAAGACTCAGAGCAGATGATCAGAGGAACTGAATGCTGGAGGAAGGTCTCAGTAGCTGATATATGTGGGAGCCGGTCATGTAGGGATTCATGTTATTAATTACATTTCACAATGAATTTCACTTGCAGCCGCTGAAGAGATAAAAGAATAGGCGTGTTGTGTAAGCAGCCTCTGGATGCCTGAGGAGGACTGATACATGTGCAAAGTGATTTTTGTAATGGTTCATGGATTCAAATTTCAAATGCTGTTCAAAAGTTCCAGATTCTTAGCAGATGCCTTTATAGTGGTGGGAAGAGCGCGATGTAATGGCTGACCATCATTAGAGAGCCTGGGAGCCACAGGAACCTCGGTTTTCTTGGATGGGATTTCGGGAGATTACTGGGCTGTTTTTCTGCTCCTCATGCCCACCCTACTCACTCTGTTTGGAACCGAAAGATCGAGCTGCTTCAGTGTCCCCAGGAGGCTGAGCCGCTACACGAATATGTGTCCTGCATGGATGCAACCCCAAAGCAGCAACAATAAGAAGATGATCTCTGACATATACAGATCTTATCTGATTCTGCGACCCCTCGGTTAATGCAGGACGCTTCATTATTTCATACAGGCAGAGATTTCCGGTTGAAATGTAGCTAATAACGCACAGCACATTACATGTTGGCGTTATGAGTCAGTGTAAAGGAAGAACACATGTGACAGATGTGTGAACACCACCAGATCAAATGTTAGTGCTGCTGCCAGTGAGGAAGCAGAGGCGTCGCTGTGTTTACCTCGCCGAGATGCGGACACTTTCTCTCCGGCACTGAGACGCAGCCGCGGATCGTGATGCTGCTCTGCGTCCTCAGTCCTCCCTGTCTGCCGTCCGTCTGCTCTCCTCTTCTGCGTTATCAAACGCTGGTACTGCGATGATGGGCCAGCCTCCAGCCCTCCCTGTCTTACTCCTGCTCGAATTTCTTCCTCCTCACAATGTCTTGCCTTTCTTTCGATCACCTTCTGGTCACTTCTCGCTACTGTCAAGTCTGCAGAAATACGGCAGCAACACTTCCGGTCCCCACAGCCGATAGATTTGATCTACTAACCCGGGACAACAACTTACATATTTACTGCCAAAGAACATAAGATACGTATTTTTCACAACAGAATCATTCCACTTGATGTCAGTTTGACTCAGGTGCTACTAACACTAACTACCTGCATAAATATGTTTTTCTTCTGCTATTTTTTTCAGCATACCGAGACAGTAAGAAAAACATTTCCACCGTTTTTCTTTTAGCGATAGTTGGCCATGATGTGAAAGCAGGAACTGAGTGCTTTATAGTCTAGGTGAAGAAAAGGTTTCACTGTTGGTCAGTGTGCAATAGAGTTGTTAAGCTTCATATTTTGTGATGGGTCTCCCTCATACGTTACAATTTACCCTAAGCTGTGTTATAACTAACCACAGCAATGAGGCAGGTTGAAACAGCTGAACTCCTTGTGTTTGATACCAATTCATTCAAGTAAAAACATTGTGACTTCCGCTGGAGAAATGGGGATATTGTCTCATCTGATAAATCTCATAAATAAACTAAATATATGTGTATATATATATCATATTTCAGACAAGCACAAACGTACATGGTGAACAGTTAAAAGCTGTGCCTCAGTAATACTGGTGCGTTTGACCTACATTATTTATTAGTTAATGTATTTTATTTTTTAATTTAGTGTGAAACGTGACACCAAACGTACAACAGGACACAGGGTGGAGACAAGGCGATGACAAGACAAAATAAAATACGCATATTTACATATTTCATCAAACTTTGTGAAATATATTCTTGAAATATATAAATTAGAACAAAAATATCAAAATGAAGATGTTGACTTTTGTCTTCATGTGTGCTGTATTTGATTTATAGCCACTATGATCCTCGCATATTTTTTTTTAACTTTATTTGAAATTATAAAGCGAACAGTCAGTCATTCCAGTTCATTTAAAGCAAGTACAGCAAAACTAATGGCGTCAGACGGCTGGCCAAAAACTCTTATTTTGAAGACAAATTCAAGCTACTTCCGGTACTATTCGCTCTCTCGGTCCGTGAGCTTGACGCAGCTTCGCCATCTGTCAGATACAAAGGCGGCATTTTTTCTTTCCCTTTTGTTGCGGCGCTAGGCCGCCTACCAATGAAGCAGAGCGGCGGCAGGTGTTAGCGCCCATCCTCCCACCACACCCCGTTTCCCCGGGGACGAGGGGGAGAGAGGAAGCCCCCGAACAAGCCCCAGAACTGTATGTCGATACAGGGCTGATGTCATGCATACACACATGCATGACATCAGCCCTCTATCTGGCTTTTGGCAACAAACGTTTAAAGAGGTTAGCATTTAGTAGTTCTGTATTAAACATTTCTATTAAAATGTTGTTTAAGCTTCTGTTCGTTGCTGTCCAAACACAACGGCTAATTATTAGCAGTAATATAGATAACAAGTCAATAAGGAAAAAATATTTATCCATTCCACAATAGAACCGCTGTCATATGTTTTTACAGCTATATGGTTAAAAAATATGGTTCTAAGTCTGAAATTTAAAGCCATGTTGGTCCCTTAATCCAGGATTACATCTACTGCCAACAGGCTGAACTCTTCTGGCTGCAAAGACACGTCCGATTGTGTGGAAATCTTTGCAGAGATTGCCCAGCTCCTCACTTGGTCTATGACCTCACCAGACGCTTTCACAATGGGTTCATGGTCCCAGCTGCTGGCCTCAGCACTTCAGAACACTGGATTCAACACATACTGTGTTCAAGAGTGTTCCTTACAAAGAAAGGAACACTCTGTGTTTTTATGATAGCTTCATTTTAGTGGAGAGAGACAGAATATCAACCAGATATTCACAAAAACACATGTACACCCCGCATAAAGTAACAACATATTAGGTGGACACAGCACACAACCAATGTCAGATGCAGATAGATCGACAGACAGACAGACAGACAGACAGACAGACAGATAGATCAATAGATCGATAGATAGATCGACAGACAGACAGATAGATAGATAGATAGATAGATAGACAGACAGACAGACAGATAGATCAATAGATCGATAGATAGATCGACAGACAGACAGACAGATAGATAGATAGATAGATAGATAGATAGACAGACAGACAGACAGATAGATCAATAGATCGATAGATAGATCGACAGACAGACAGACAGACAGATCAATAGATAGATAGATAGATAGATAGATAGATAGATAGATAGATAGATAGATAGATAGATAGATAGATAGATAGATAGATAGACAGACAGACAGACAGATCAATAGATAGATAGATAGATAGATAGATAGATAGATAGATAGATAGATAGATAGATAGACAGACAGACAGATCAATAGATAGATAGATAGATAGATAGATAGATAGATAGATAGATAGATAGATAGATAGATAGATAGATAGATAGATAGATAGATAGATAGATAGATAGACAGACAGATCAATAGATAGATAGATAGATAGATAGATAGATAGATAGATAGACAGACAGACAGACAGACAGACAGACAGACAGACAGATAGATAGATAGATAGATAGATAGATAGATAGATAGATAGATAGATAGATAGACAGACAGACAGACAGATCAATAGATAGATAGATAGATAGATAGACAGACAGACAGATCAATAGATAGATAGATAGATAGATAGATAGATAGATAGATAGATAGATAGATAGACAGACAGATCAATAGATAGATAGATAGATAGATAGACAGACAGACAGACAGACAGACAGACAGACAGACAGACAGATAGATAGATAGATAGATAGATAGATAGATAGATAGACAGACAGACAGACAGACAGACAGACAGACAGATAGATAGATAGATAGATAGATAGATAGATAGATAGATAGATAGATAGATAGATAGATAGATAGATAGACAGACAGACAGACAGACAGACAGATCAATAGATAGATAGATAGATAGATAGATAGATAGATAGATAGATAGATAGATAGATAGATAGATAGATAGACCGACAGACAGACAGATAGACAGATAGATCAATAGATAGATAGATAGACAGACAGACAGATCAATAGATAGACAGACAGACAGACAGACAGATCAATAGATAGACAGACAGACAGACAGGCAGACAGACAGATAGATAGATCAATAGATAGATAGATAGATAGATAGATAGACAGACAGACAGACAGACAGACAGATAGATCAATAGATAGATAGATAGATAGATAGATAGATAGATAGATAGATAGATAGATAGACAGACAGACAGACAGACAGATAGATAGATAGATAGATAGATAGATAGATAGATAGATAGATGATAGATAGATAGATAGATAGATAGATAGATAGATAGATAGATAGATAGATAGACAGACAGATCAATAGATAGATAGATAGATAGATAGATAGATAGATAGATAGACAGACAGACAGACAGACAGACAGACAGACAGACAGATAGATAGATAGATAGATAGATAGATAGATAGATAGATAGATAGATAGATAGATAGATAGATAGATAGATAGATAGACAGACAGACAGACAGATCAATAGATAGATAGATAGATAGATAGACAGACAGACAGATCAATAGATAGATAGATAGATAGATAGATAGATAGATAGATAGATAGATAGATAGACAGACAGATCAATAGATAGATAGATAGATAGATAGATAGATAGACAGACAGACAGACAGACAGACAGACAGACAGACAGACAGACAGACAGATAGATAGATAGATAGATAGATAGATAGATAGATAGATAGACAGACAGACAGACAGACAGACAGACAGATAGATAGATAGATAGATAGATAGATAGATAGATAGATAGATAGATAGATAGACAGACAGACAGACAGACAGACAGATCAATAGATAGATAGATAGATAGATAGATAGATAGATAGATAGATAGATAGATAGATAGATAGATAGATAGACCGACAGACAGACAGATAGACAGATAGATCAATAGATAGATAGATAGACAGACAGACAGATCAATAGATAGACAGACAGACAGACAGACAGATCAATAGATAGACAGACAGACAGACAGGCAGACAGACAGATAGATAGATCAATAGATAGATAGATAGATAGATAGATAGACAGACAGACAGACAGACAGACAGATAGATCAATAGATAGATAGATAGATAGATAGATAGATAGATAGATAGATAGATAGATAGATAGATAGATAGACAGACAGACAGACAGACAGATAGATAGATAGATAGATAGATAGATAGATAGATAGATAGATGATAGATAGATAGATAGATAGATAGATAGATAGATAGATAGATAGATAGACAGACAGATAGATCAATAGATCGATAGATAGATCGACAGACAGACAGATAGACAGATAGATCAATAGATAGATAGATAGATAGACAGACAGACAGACAGACAGACAGACAGATAGACAGACAGACAGACAGACAGACAGACAGACAGATAGATAGATAGATAGATAGATAGATAGATAGATAGATAGATAGATAGATAGATAGATAGATAGATAGATAGATAGATAGACAGACAGACAGACAGATCAATAGATAGATAGATAGATAGATAGATAGATAGATAGACAGACAGACAGACAGACAGACAGACAGACAGACAGACAGATAGATAGATAGATAGATAGATAGATAGATAGATAGATAGATAGACAGACAGACAGACAGACAGATCAATAGATAGATAGATAGATAGATAGATAGATAGATAGATAGATAGATAGATAGATAGATAGATAGACAGACAGACAGATCAATAGATAGATAGATAGATAGATAGATAGATAGATAGATAGATAGATAGATAGATAGATAGATAGACAGACAGACAGATCAATAGATAGATAGATAGATAGATAGATAGATAGATAGATAGATAGATAGATAGATAGATAGATAGATAGATAGATAGATAGATAGATAGATAGACAGACAGATCAATAGATAGATAGATAGATAGATAGATAGATAGACAGACAGACAGACAGACAGACAGACAGATAGATAGATAGATAGATAGATAGATAGATAGATAGATAGATAGACAGACAGACAGATCAATAGATAGATAGATAGATAGATAGATAGATAGATAGATAGATAGACAGACAGACAGATCAATAGATAGATAGATAGATAGATAGATAGATAGATAGATAGATAGATAGATAGACAGACAGACAGATAGATAGATAGATAGATAGATAGATAGATAGATAGATAGATAGATAGATAGATAGATAGATAGATAGATAGATAGATAGATAGATAGATAGATAGACAGACAGACAGACAGACAGACAGACAGATAGATAGATAGATAGATAGATAGATAGATAGATAGATAGATAGATAGATAGATAGATAGATAGACAGACAGACAGACAGACAGACAGATCAATAGATAGATAGATAGATAGATAGATAGACAGACAGACAGATCAATAGATAGATAGATAGATAGATAGATAGATAGATAGATAGATAGATAGATAGATAGATAGATAGATAGATAGATAGATAGATAGATAGATAGATAGATAGACAGACAGATCAATAGATAGATAGATAGATAGATAGATAGATAGACAGACAGACAGACAGACAGACAGACAGACAGACAGATAGATAGATAGATAGATAGATAGATAGATAGATAGATAGATAGATAGATAGATAGATAGATAGATAGATAGATAGATAGATAGACAGACAGACAGACAGACAGACAGACAGATAGATAGATAGATAGATAGATAGATAGATAGATAGATAGATAGATAGATAGATAGATAGATAGATAGACAGATAGATCAATAGATAGATAGATAGACAGACAGACAGACAGACAGACAGACAGATAGATCAATAGATAGACAGACAGACAGACAGATCAATAGATAGACAGACAGACAGACAGACAGATCAATAGATAGATAGATAGATAGATAGATAGATAGATAGATAGATAGATAGATAGATAGATAGATAGATAGATAGATAGATAGATAGACAGACAGACAGACAG